>NC_044326.1:144124985-144724985 GCF_007399415.2 Gopherus evgoodei
ATGTGGTTTAACAATATTGCATTGTATGGCTTCTACATTACTGTACCCTGTAGCAGCTACTCTATATTTTAATTGTAAAAGTATTGGGGTTTTTTTCAGCATGTGGATATAGCAGCACTCTTGATTAAATACAGCACATGTGTAAATGCAACGGATAAATGGGCATTCACACCGTTGCATGAAGCAGCACAAAAAGGAAGAACACAGCTATGTGCTCTGCTACTAGCTCATGGAGCAGATCCAACCATGAAGAACCAAGAGGGTCAAACACCTTTAGACCTAGCAACGGTAAGTTCATATTGCACGGCATCGGAAACTGTTATAAAGAATTGGCTTTATGTATTAAATGACACTCCGTGCTTCCACTGTGCCAGTGGTCCTCAGCCATCTCCAGCCTGGGATTTGGGAAGAGTAGGGTGCTCAGGACTTCTTGACGTCCATGCACAACACTTTTGTTGGTGGCAAGCCCATGCACAACACGTAGGATGAGATTCTAGTATCTCTTAGTTAAGGTTTAAAGTACCAGTTTCATTCCCAGCACTTTAATTTTACCCTAACTGAACCTATCCTGAAATGTTACAGATGTGAGCTTTACTCAGCACACACTTTATTTACTTGAATCCTTTCAGGGAAATAGATGAGACTTTGAAGAAGTATGAGTGTTCCAAAAAAGGTATTCTCGGTTCTTAAATAATTACTCAACCTTTTTTATGGCACAACATAACTCCAAAACAATGTGGCTAGAATGACCCAAAACCTCCAAACTTGTTAGCTGTAGGTCTTCTTGAATACGTGTCTTTAACTAGTTGGGTTTTGTTAGTGACAGGATTAGTTAAATAGTTTCCACATATCTTACAGGGCACACAGAGTTTATAAATTCCAGGTGACCCCATTACTCATGGTTGCTATGTGGGGAGTGGCACACAGAGAGCTGTATAATAGAGTAGTTTGGAATAGAAGGGGGAGGGAGTAGGAGAGTTTGAGCCACAGTCGGGGGTGAGGAGGCTAGTCTGGGGAAGAAAACAGACTCATGGAGTGGTCTAGACACCGTTTCCCAAATAAATCCACTTTACATGATCCCCCTGCACCTCCACACGTGTTGCTGTCCAGTAATCCTAGAAAAAATCATGAAGCAGGTCCTCAAAGAATCAATTCTGAAGCACTTAGAGGAGAGGAAAGTGATCAGGAACAGTCAGCATGGATTCACCAAGAGCAAGTCATGCCTGACTAACCTAATTGCCTTCTACGGTGAGATAACTGGGTCTGTGGACGAGGGGAAAGCAGTGGATGTGTTATTCCTTGACTTTAGAAAAGCTTTTGATACGGTCTCCCACAATATTCTTGCCAGCAAGTTAAAGAAGTATGGGGTGGATGAATGGACTATAAGGTGGATAGAAAGCTGGCTAGAAGGTCGGGCTCAGTGGGTAGTGATCAACAGCTCCATGTCTAGTTGGCAGCCAGTTTCAAGCAGAGTGCCCCAGACAGGGCTGGCTCTAGCCATTTCGCCGCCCCAAGCACGGCGGCACGACGCAGGGGGCACTCTGCCACTCGCCGGTCCCGTGGCTCCAGTGGACCTCCCGCAGGCGTGCCTGTGGAGGGTCTGCTGGTCCCGCGGCTCCAGTGGACCTCCCGCAGGCATGCCTGCGAATGCTCCAGCGGACCCTCCACAGGCACGCCTGCGGGAGGTCCACTGGAGCCACCTACCACCCTCCCAGCAACCAGCAAAGTGCCCCCTGTGGCATGCCGCCCCAAGCACGCGCTTGGCGCGCTGGGGCCTGGAGCCGGCCCTGGCCCCAGAGGTTAGTCCTGGGGCTGATTTTGTTGAATATCTTCATTAATGATCTGGAGGATGGCGTGAACTGCACCCTCAGCAAGTTTGCAGATAACACTAAACTTGGAGGAGGGTAGGGATAGGATACAGAGGGACCTAGACAAATTAGAGGATTGTGCCAAAAGAAACCTGATGAGGTTCAAAAAGGACAAGTGCAGAGTCCTGCACTTAGGATGGAAGAATCCCATGCACTGTTACAGACTAGGGACCGAATGGCTAGACAGCAGTTCTGCAGAAAAGGACCTAGGGGTTACAGTGGCCAAGAAGCTGGATATGCATCAACGGTGTGCCCTTGTTGCCATGGAAGCTAACGGCATTTTGGGCTGTGTAAGTAGGGGCATTACCAGCAGATCGAAGGACATGATCATTCCCCTCTATTCAACATTGGTGAGGCCTCATCTGGAGTACTGTGTCCAGTTTTGGGCCCCACACTACAAGAAGGATGTGGAAAAATTGGAAAGAGTCCAGCGGAGGGCAACAAAAATGATTAGGGGTCTGGAGCCCATGACTTATGAGGAGAGGCTGAGGGAACTGGGTTTGTTTAGTCTGCAGAAGAGAAGAATGAGGGGAGATTTGATAGCTGTTTTCAACTACGTGAAAGGGGGTTCCAAAGAAAATGGATCTAGATTGTTCTCAGTGGTAGCAGGTGACAGAACAAGGAGTAATGGTCTCAAGTTACAGTGGGGAAGGTTTAGGTTGGATAGTAGGAAAAACTCTTTCACTTAGGAGGGTGGTGAAGCACTGGAATTTGTTACCTAGAGAGGTGATAGCATCTCCTTCCTTAGAGGTTTTTAAGGTCAGACTTGACAAAGCCCTGGCTGGGACAATTTAGGTGGGAATTGGTCCTGCTTTGAGCAGGGAGTTGGACTCGATGACCTCCTGAGGTCCCTTCCAACCCTGATATTCTATGATTCTGTGAACAGTGACTCTGAAAAGGACTTCAGGGATCATTGTGGAAGCCAGCAGACCATCAGTTCGCATTGCAGTTTTATGGCTAAGAGGGCTAATGCAGTGCTTGGATTTATAAACAGGAGAGCATCAAATCAGAGGAAGGAGGTGCTCTTACCTTTGTACACAGCATTAGTGAGACTGTTACTGGATATTGTGTCCAGTGTTACTATCCACATTTTTTTAAAAATGTTGAAAAATTGGAGAGGGTTCAGAAAAGAGCTACAGAAGTATTTGAGGTCTGGACAGCCTGACTTAGAGTGAGAGATCTAAGAAGTTCAATTAAGTTTCTCCAAGAGAAGGTCAAGAGGTGGCTGGATCATGCTCTACACGTATCCACATGGGGAAGTGATTTCTGATAGTAGAGGTCTCCCCAGTTTAGCAGACAAGGACATAATGACATCTAATGGCTGCAAGTTGAAACTAGACAAATTCAGACAATAAAGGTGCACGCTTTTTGTAAAAGTGATGTAAATTAACCTTTGGAACAGCTTACCAAAGGAAACAGTAGTTTCCTTGTCTTTCAAAGTCTTTACGATCAAGATTGGACATCTTCCTATGGGTTTATCTAAAGGAACATTTAGTTTGCAGCAAGGTAAAAGTTCCCCAGCGTGCTCTAATCTCTTCCTATTTCAAACCAGGAACTTTTAGTGCACAGCAGCAGGGTCCACACACACTTAATGCACAGCAAGTTAGTGCAGAATAGACTTACACCCCAGCTTGCTGCAAACTGTGGCTATGTCTACACTTGGAGCTACTGGTGTGATTCCCAGCTCGAGCAGACACACTCACACTAACTCGTATCCAGCTAACGCTCAAAAAATAGTAGTGTAGTCACAGTTGTGCAGCAGTGGAGAGCAGTGACAAGGGCTAGCCATCCCCAGTGTGTACCTATGGGGTCTCAGGAGGGTTGTACCTAGGACTGCTAGCGTGTGCTAGCCTGCTGTGCAGTGCGTGTCCGTGTGGACCCCGTTGCTGTGTACTAAACATTTTGTAGGGCACTTTGATTTATGCTGCTTTGAAATGGGAGTATATTACAGCACACTAGTGAACTTTTAGTGCGCAGCCACAGGCTCCATGTGGACAGGTGCTGCAAACTAAGGCTATATCTACACTACAGCCTGTCTTTGCATAACTTATGGTGCTCAGGGATGTGACTAAACCACCCTGCCGAGCGACATAAGTTACACCGACAACTGCCAGCGTGGGTAGCACTGTGGTGACATAATGCACTCTGCAGCCGACAGCTACCGCCGCTCTCGGGGGCTGGCATAGTTACGCTGTCTGGTGAGCTCTCTCTCGTTGGTTAAAGCGGCTGCATTAGAGAGCCTGCAGCAGCACCATTGCAAGCTCTCTAATGTTTAGACAAGCCTAAAATAGGTGCTGTAGCTCAACCAGCAGTTACAGGATTGAAGAAGGAATTACATGGTGGAATTGTCTGATCTGCTGTGCAGGTCTGATGAAATTATTAATAATGGTGTTTTCCAGCCTTAAAATCTATAAAATCACCCTGCCATGAGGAAAAAATTAACTAACTCTCTAATAGAAAATAGACCTGGTCCCAAAAAGTTCTTTTAAGTGCGTGCAATTTTTACATTTTTCTTAGTTTTTCTTCAGAATGAATTACCTATTACAGGATTAAATCAATGTTATGAGATTGTTGGGAGTTTTATTTAGATGGTGGCAGGGGATAAGGTTATCCATTGAATGTATTTTTTTCCTTCCTTCGTAAATGAATAGATGGTGGTTTTAATGACAACAAGGCCCTATGTGAATGTGCTTTCTGTCTTTCAGGCTGATGATATCAGAGCTTTGCTGATAGATGCAATGCCTCCAGAAGCCTTGCCTACCTGTTTTAAACCTCAGGCAACTGTAGTTAGTGCCTCTCTAATCTCACCAGCATCTACTCCCTCCTGTCTCTCTGCTGCCAGCAGCATAGATAACCTTACAGGGCCTCTGGCAGAACTAGCAGTGGGAGGAGCATCAAATGCTGGGGATGGAGCAGCAGGAACAGAAAGGAAAGAAGGAGAAGGTAATTTTTCCACTGGGTAAGGCTCCTTTGCTTTCTATGCAATAAGATGGTGCTTAGCATTGCATTCTGCCTTACTTAATTCTGAAGAGGTTGAATATAAAAATGCTCTCATCTCAGAGGAAATGTGAATTGCTCTGTTTCTCCTGTTTTCTGCCTCTGCTCTCTGGGTGACTGTTCCTCTTCGTTATCTTTTCATTCGTGATTAGCTCAGAATCCAAAGGCGAGGGTCACTGACTAAATGCACGGATTTCCGCTGTTGCTTCTGGACAAAAATTCTAATGGGTATAATTTTGATTTGGGGAAACATGATGGCTGAGATGAGGGGGTTGTTAAAGTTTTTTAATCCTTTGATTAATGTTTGAAATACATGCTGTCCATCAGCATCTGAAAGATTGTATAGCAAAAATTCACCCATCTTCATCTGTATTCCTGTGTAACTTGCCGTCCAGTTTTACTGAAATCAGATTTTTCTGTTTTAAGTGGTGTTTTTTCATGTGTGTTTAACATTCAGTTTTTACTGAGCTTTTATACGGTCTGAGGTCAGTTATTGGCTGAGGACTATAGAGAGCTGTGTTTTGAAACTGAGGACAAGCCTACATTATGCTGGATGTTGGATATCTTCTACATTGATCTGTTTCTTTTGTTATAGTCGCTGGTCTTGACATGAATATCAGCCAGTTCCTGAAAAGTCTTGGGCTTGAACACCTGCGGGATATCTTTGAAACAGAACAGGTAATGAGTGAGCCTCATGTATGGTGCATTTGTATGTTCATTTATAATGAATGCAATAAATACTCAAGCAAATTTTGATTGCATCTGTTGTTTCCTAACTTTTTAAAAATGACTGTTTAACATCTGTGAAAAACAGAAATAACAAAGGAAACTACAAATGAGTCCTCTAGGACAGTGGTCTCCAAAGTGGGGTGCGCAGGAGGATCCTTGGGAGTGCACGGCAGGAGAAGCCCTTTTTTTTGTTTCACTTCATCTTCAGTTCGAGCGGGAGTCCGAGCAGCGGGGGGGCACGCTCAAAATTTTTTTACTGATAGAGGTGTGCGATCAAAAAAGTTGGAGACCACTGCTCTAGTACCTTAAAGTGAGGTTCTACCCAGTAAAAGATTGAATCATAGAATGCCAGGGTTGGAATAAATGGCATCATAGTTATTTGAGTCTGGTATCAAGTTTGCTCAGTTTACAAGTAAAATAATTTTTTTTTTCCCGAAGTGCCAGCTCTGCAAATTCGTCCTGGGATCTGAGTCACGATTGCTCCTTTAATCTTGAGCATCATTACCAATAAAGGTTTTGCAGGACAAATTAGACTCATAGACTCATAGACTTTAAGGTCAGAAGGGACCATTATGATCATCTAGTCTGACCTCCTGCACAGTGCAGGCCACAGAATCTCACCCACCCACTCCTCTAACAACCCTCTAACCTATGTCTGAGCTACTGAAGTCCTCAAATCGTGGTTTAAAGACCTCAAGGTGCAGAGAATCCTCCAGCAAGTGACCCATGCCCCACGCTGCAGAGGAAGGTGAAAAACCTCCAGGGCCTCTTCCAGTCTTTCCTGGAAGAAAATTCCTACCCAACCCCAAATATGGCGATCAGTTAAACCCCAAGCATGTGGGCAAGACCCACCAACCAGCGCCCAGGAAAGAATTCTCTGTAGTAACTCAGATCCCACCCCATCTAACATCCCATCACAGACTATTGGGCCTATTTACCTGCTAATAATCAAAGATCAATTAATTGCCAAAATTAGGCTATCCCATCATTCCATCCCCTCTATAAACTTATCAAGCTTAGTCTTGAAGCCAGATATGTCTTTTGCCCTCACTGCTCCTCTTGGAAGGCTGTTCCAGAACTTCACTCCTCTAATGGTTAGAAACCTTCGTCTAATTTCAAGTCTAAACTTCTTAGTGTCCAGTTTATATCCATTTGTTCTTGTGTCCACATTGGTACTAAGCTTAAATAATTCCTTTCCCTCCCTAATATTTATCCCTCTGATATATTTATAAAGAGCAATTATGTCTCCCTTCAGCCTTCTTTTGTTTAGGCTAAACAAACCAAGCTCTTTGAATCGCCTTTCATAAGACAGGTTGTCCATTTCTCAGATCATCCTAGTAGCCCTTCTCTGTACCTGTTCCAGTTTGAATTCATCCTTCTTAAACATGGGAGACCAGAACTGCACACAGTATTCCAGATGAGGTCTCACCAGTGCCTTGTATAACGGTACTAACACCTACTTATCTTTGCTGGAAATACCTCGCCTGATGCATCCCAAGACCGCATTAGCTTTTTTAAGGGCTATATCACATTAGTGGCTCATAGTGATCAACCAATACTCCAAGGTCCTTCTCCTCCTGTGTTACTTCCAACTGATGTGTTCCAAATTTATAATCAAAATTCTTGTTAATCCCTAAATGCATGACCTTGCACTTTTCACTCTTAAATTTCATCCTGTTACTATTACTCCAGTTTACAAGGTCATCCAGATCTTCCTGTATGATATCCCGGTCCTTCTCTGTGTTAAACAATACCTCCCAACTTCGTGTCATCTGCAGACTTTATTAGCGCATTCCCACTTTTTGTGCCAAGGTCAGTAATAAAAATATTAAATAACATTGGTCCCAAAACCGATCCCTGAGGAACTCCACTAGTAACCTCCTTCCAGCCTGACAGTTCACCTTTCAGTACGACCCATTGGAGTCCCCCCTTTAACCAGTTCCTTATCCACCTTTCAATTTTCATATTGGTCCCCATCTTTTCCAATTTAACTAGTAATTCCCAGCGTGGAACCGTGTCAGATGCCTTACTGAAATCAAGGTAAATTAGATCCACTGCGTTTCCTTTTTCTAAAAAATCTGTTACCTTCTCAAAGAAGGAGTTCAGGCTGTTTTGGGACGATCTATCTTTAGTAAAACCATGTTGTATTTTGTCCCAATTACCATTGACCTCTTTGTCCTTAACTACTTTCTCCTTCAAAAATTTTCCAAGACCTTGCATACTACATATGTCAAACTAACAGGCCTCTGGTTACTCGGATCACTTTTGTTTTCCTTTCTTAAAAATAGGAACTATGTTAGCAATTCTCCAGTCATATGGTACAACCCCTGAGTTTACTGATTCATTAAAAATTCTTGCTAATGGGCTTGCAATTTCATGTGCCAGTTCCTTTAATATTCTTGGATGAAGATGATCTGGGCCCCCTGATTTAGTCCCATTAAGCTGTTCGAGTTTGGCTTCTACCTCAAATGTGGTAATATCTACCTCCATATCCTCATTCCCATTTGTCATCCTACCGTTATCTCTAAGCTCCTCATTAGCCTCATTAAAGGCTGAGGCAAAGTATTTGTTTAGATAT
Organism: Gopherus evgoodei; assembly: GCF_007399415.2. Lineage (NCBI taxonomy): Eukaryota > Metazoa > Chordata > Testudines > Testudinidae > Gopherus > Gopherus evgoodei. The sequence goes on from NC_044326.1 coordinate 144,133,158, forward strand.
TGGGTCATGCCTAGATTATGCTTAACCTCCACTCCATCCTCAGTATTTAGTGGGTCACTTCTTCTTTCTTTGTTTTCTTCCTATTTATATGGCTATAGAACCTTTTACTGTTGGTTTTAATTCCCTTTGCAAGGTCCAACTCTACATGGCTTTTGGTCTTTCTCACTTTATCCCTACATGTTCTGACCTCAATAAGGTAGCTTTACTTGCTAATCCCGCCCATCTTCCACTCCTTGTAGGATTTCTGCTTTTTCTTAATCACCTCTCTGTGATGCTTGCTCATCCAGCTTGGTCTGCAACTCCTGCCTATGAATTTTTTCCCCTTTCTTGGGATGCAGGCTTCTGATTGTTTCTGCAACTTTGACTTGAGGTAATTCCAGGCCTCCTCCGCCTTTAGACCTTGAGCTACACATGTCCTTTCCCATTCATAAACCCATTAAAGGGTTTTTTACAAGGAAGAGGAAGAAAAATTGTTCTCTTTAACCTCTGAGGATAGGACAAGAAGCAATGGGCTTAAATTGCAGCAACCTAATGTTTAGGTTGAACATTAAGAAAAACTTCCTGTCAGGGTGGTTAAGCAGTGGAATAAATTGCCTAAAGAGGTTGTGGAATGTCCATCATTGGAGATTTTTAAAATCAGGTTAGACTTGTCAGGGATGGTATGGATCAGTGGTTCTCAACCTTCCCAGACTACTGTACCCCTTTCAGGAGGCAGATTTGTCTTGCCTACCTCAAGTTTCACCTCACTTAAAAACTACTTGCTTACAAAATCAGACATAAAAATACAAAAGTATCACAGCTACTGTTACTGGCAAATTGCTTACTTTCTCATTGTTACCATATAATTATAAAATGAATTGCCACCCCCAGGTTGAGAAACACTGATATAGTGTATAGAGCAGTATAAACAAGTAATTGTCTGTTTGAAATTGTAGTTTGTACTGACTTGGCTAGTACTTTTATGTAGCCTGTTGGAAAACTAGGCAAATATATTGATGAGTTGATGGACCCCATGGAAGATCTGTGTACCCCCAGGGCTACACATATCCCTGGCGGAGAACCACTGGTCTAGATAATATTCACTCTTGGCATTAGTGCAGGGGACAGGACTATGACCTCTCGAGGTGCCTTCCAGTCCTACAATTCTATGATGCCTGTGGAAGCCTGTTGAATTGAACAGAGTTATTAAAGTGAAAGTGATTACAATTTAGTAAACAATGCTGTTGATGGACTAGGCGGAAGAGAAACTACTTTACCCAGGCCTTGTCTACACTAGAGAATGTCAGAAAATAGTTTCCTACTGCAAACAAGATTATAATCCTAGCTGTGTTGGGTGTCTAGGGCTAAAGAGTAAATAGTAGGAAAAAAGTGTGTTACTAAACTCAGCAGTAGCACTGGGTGTGCAAAATGTATTGTAAGAAGTTACCGTGTTTATGGTCAGTTTTTGGAAGAGAATAGCATTTGAATGTACTTGTTCATTCTTTTTCTGAACAGCTTCTTGGACAAACATATAATGTGAGACAAGGGGAATAAGACATATTATGCTGTAGCAGTAAATCAGGGAATAAACACTTTAAACATAATGTGTTGGTTATGAAAAATCTCCAGAGTATTGTATGAAGTGTTAAGAGTTGTCCTTTGCTTCCCAGTTCCTGTAGATATGACAATTTTTCTTTAATCTTCATTTACATTATGTAGACCTCTTCTCCCTTTCAGCATGAATTGTAATATTTCTTGGCTACCTTTTTCTTCTTACCTAGGAGAAGTGTGCTTTCCCTATATTTCATAGAAGTTTGTGTTCATCAGAGAAATTGAAATATTGGCTCTTTAGAACCAGGAAAAACCTTTCTATCCAAATATTTCTGCTCTCCTTGGTTATCTTAATCTAATTTTGGATTGTTTCTTTTAGTCATGTCCCTCTAGAAACAAATCTCTATGTGCTGCTTGAACTCATTTTTCCTGTTTAAAAAACCTTCCTCTTGCACTGAAGATTTCTACTTTAGAGCCTTGTCTTCTGGGTAAGGCTGTCGATTAATTGCAGTTAACTCACTTGATTAACTCAAAAAAAAATCCCAATTTAAAAAATAAATCGCAATTGCAGTTTTAATCACACCGTTAAAAAATAGAATACCAATTGAAATGTATTCAGTATTTTTGGATATTTTTCTACATTTTCAAATATGTTGATTTTGATTACAACACATAATGCGAAATGTACAGTGCTCACTTGATATTGTTTTTGTTTCAAATATTTTCACTGTAAAAAAGATAAATAAAATAGTATTTTTCAGTTTACCTCATTCAAGTACTGGAGTGCAATTTCTGTCCTGAAAGTGCAACTTACAAATGTAGAGGGGTTTTTTTTGTTACATAACTGCACTCAAAAATAAAAAAATTGAAACTTTAGAGCAGGCCTGCACAACTCACAAAGCGACGAGGGCCACATTACTCCAAAGAAAACAGCTGGGGGCTGAAACCCCCTGGTCCTGCGGAAACCCCCCACAAGCACCTCCCGGCCCGCGAAAACAACCCGCCCCAGCACCGCGCAGCCCTGCAGCAACAAACCCTCCTTCCCAGCGCCCCCCACCAAAACAGCTGTGGGCCAAAAAGGAAGGTTGGGGGTGGGGAGGTGATACTTGATTTTAAATCAACCAGGGGCTCCCAGCTGAAGAGGTGGCAGGGAGCCCTCAGGGGCAAATTAAAGGGCCCAGGGCTCCGGTGGCTGGGGGAACCCAGAGCTTTCCAGGGCTGGGGCAGGGATTTAAAGGGCCCAGAGCTCCAGCTGCTGAGGGGAGCCCAAGCCCTTTAAATCCCAGTCCCAGCCCATCCGCTGGAGCCACAGCCGGTATTCAAAGGGCTCTGGGCTGCCCACAGCAGCGGGGAGCTCTGAGCCCTTTAAATCTAAGCAGCGGCTGTGGCTGGGATTTAAAGGGATCTGGGCAGCCCAGACCGTTTGATTCTCAGCCACGGCTGAGATTTAAAGGGCTCAGGGCTCCCTGCAGCTGCGGGGAGCCGAGAGCCCTTTAAATCTCAGCCACGGCCAGGATTTAAAGGGCGTTGGGCTGCACGCAGAGCGCCGTGTGCGGGGGATTTAGAATCCCCCGCGGGCCGCACAGTGAGGCTCCGCGGGCTGTATGGTATGCAAGCCTGCTTTAGAGCCTACAAGTGCATTTAGTCCTACTTCTTGTTCAGCCAATCACTAAGAAAACAAGTTTGTTTACATTTACGGGAGATAATGCTGCCTGCTTCTTGCTTACAATGTCCCCTGAAAGTGAGAACAAACGTTCACATGGCACTTTAGTAGCCGACATTGCAAGATATTTATGTGCCAGATATGCTAAACATTCGTTTGTCCCTTCATGCTGTGGCCACTATTCCAGAGAACATGTTTCCATGCTGATGCTGCTCATTAAGAACATAAGAACGGCCGTACAGGGTCAGACCAAAGGTCCATCTAGCCTAGTATCTGCCTACCGACAGTGTCCCATGCCAGGTGCCCCAGAGGGAGTGAACCTAACAGGCAATGATCAAGTGATCTCTCTCCTGCCATCCATCTCTATCCTCTGACAAACAGAGGCTAGGGACACCATTCCTTACCCATCCTGGCTAATAGCCATTTATGGACTGAGCCACAATGAATTTATCCAGTTCTCTTTTAAATGCTGTTATAGTCCCAGCCTTCACAACCTCCTCAGGTAAGGAGTTCTACAAGTTGACTATGCACTGCGTGAAGAACTTCCTTTTATTTGTTTTAAACCTGCTACCTGTTAATTTCATTTGGTGACCCCTAGTTCTTGTATTATGGGAATAAGTAAATAACTTTTCCTTATCCACTTTCCCCACATCACTCATTTTATATACCTCTATCATATCCCCCCTTAGTCACTTATTTTCCAAGCTGAAAAGGCCTAGCCTGTTTAATCTTTCCTCGTATGGGACCCTCTCCAAACTCCTAATCATTTTAGTTGCCCTTTTCTGAACCTTTTCTAGTGCTAGAATATCTTTTTTGAGGTGAGGAGACCACATCTGTACACAGTATTCGAGATGCGGGTGTACCATGGATTTATATAAGGGCAATAATATATTCTCGTCTTATTCACTATCCCCTTTTTAATGATTCCTAACATCCTGTTTGCTTTTTTGACCTCTTCTGCGCACTGCCTGGACAGCTTCAGAGAACTATCCACGATGACGCCAAGATCTTTTTCCTGACTCGTTGTAGCTAAATTAGCCCCTATCATATTGTATGTATAGTTGGAGTTATTTTTTTCAATGTGCATTACTTTACATTTATCCACATTAAATTTCATTTGCCATTTTGTTGCCCAATCACTTAGTTTTGTGAGATCTTTTTTAAGTTCTTCACAATCTGCATTGGTCTTAACTATCTTGAGCAGTTTAGTATCATCTTCAAACTTTCCCACTTCACTGTTTCCCCTTTTCTCCAGATCATTTATGAATAAATTGAATAGGATTGGTCCTAGGACTGACCCTTGGGGAACAACACAAGTTACCCCTCTCCATTCTGAGAATTTACCATTAATTCCTCTCCTTTGTTCCCAGTCTTTTAACCAGTTCTCAATCCATGAAAGGAGCTTCCCTTTTATCTCATGACAATTTAACTTACATAAGAGCCTTTGGTGAGGGACCTTGTCAAAGGCTTTCCGGAAATCTAAGTACACTATGTCCACTGGATCCCCCTTGTCCACATGTTGTTTGACCCTTCAAAGAACTCTAATAGATTAGTAAGACATGATTTCCCTTTACAGAAACCATGTTGACTATTGCTCAACAGTTTGTTTTTCTATGTGTCTGACAATTTTTTATTCTTAACTATTGTTTCGACTAATTCGCCCAGTACTGACGTTAGACTTACCGGTCTGTAATTGCCAGGATCACCTCTAGAGCCCTTTTTAAATACTGGCGTTACATTAGCTAACTTCCAGTCATTGGGTACCGAAGCCGATTTAAAGAACAGGTTACAAACCTTAGTTAAAAGTTCCACAACTTCACATTTGAGTTCTTTCAGAACTCTTGGGTGAATGCCATCTGGTCCCGGTGACTTGTTAATGTTGAGTTTATCAATTAATTCCAAAACCTCCTCTAGTGACACTTCAATTTGTGACAGTTCCTCAGATTTGTCACCTTCAAAAGCCGGCTCAGGTTTGGGAATCTCCCTAACATCCTCAGCCATGAAGACTGAAGCAAATAATCCATTTAGTTTTCTCCGCAATGACTTTATCGTCTTTAAGCGCTCCTTTTGTATTTCGATCATCAAGAGGCCCACTGGTTGTTTAGCAGGCTTCCTGCTTCTGAGGTACTTAAAAAACATTTTGTTATTACCTTTGGAATTTTTGGCTAGCCGTTCTTCAAACTCCTCTTTGGCTTTTCTTATTACACTCTTGCACTTAAGCTGGCAGTGTTTGTGCTCCTTTCGATTTGCCTCACTAGGATTTGACTTCCACTTTTTCAAGGAAGTCTTTTTGTCTCTCACTGCTTCTTTTACATGGTTGTTAAGCCACCGTGGCTCTTTTTTAGTTCTTTTACTGTGTTTCTTAATTTGGGGTATACATTGAAATTGAGCCTCTATTATGGTGTCTTTATAAAGGGCCAAAAAAAAAAAAAAGTTAATTAAATTTTTTGACTGAACTCCTCATGGGAGAAATGTATGTCTCCTGCTCTCTTTTACCTGCATTCTGCCATATAGTTCATGTTATAGCAGTCTCGGATACCAACCCAGCATATGTTGCTCGTTTTAAGAACACTTTCACTGCAGATTTGACAAAATGCAAAGAAGGAATTAATATGAGATTTCTAAAGATAGCTACAGCACTCAGTCTAAGATTTAAGATCTGAAGTGCCTTCCAAAATCTGAGAGGGGACAAGGTTGTGGAGCATGCTTTCAGAAGTCTTAGAAGAGCAACTACAGAACCCGAACCACCTATAAAGAAAATCAACCTTCTTTTGGTGGCATCTGACTCAAATGATGGAAATGAATGTGCATCAGTCTGCACTGCTTTTGATCGTTATCAAGCAGAACCCATCATCATCATGTCCTCTGGAATGGAGGTTGAAGCACGAATGTTTAGGACTGAGTGGACTTGTAGGCTCTAAAGTTTTACATTGTTTTATTTTTGAATGCAGGTTTTTTTGTACATAGTTGTACATTTTTAAGTTCAGCTTTCATGATAAGAGATTGCACTACTGTAATTGTAATGGGGGAATTAAAAAATACTATTTCTTTTTTTACAGTGCAAATATTTGTAATAAAAAAATAAATACAAGGTAAGCACTGTGCACTTTGTATTCTGTGTTGTAATTGAGATCAATATATTTGAAAACATAGAAAACATCCAAAATATTGAAATAAATGGTAATCTATTATTGTTTAGCAGCACAATTAATCGCAGTTAATTTTTTTAACTGTTTGACATTCCTGCTTATAGGTTATCTCTACAATTTTCCTCCACTAGTGAGGGTTTGAAAAATGCAAATCAGCTTTACTTGTCTCTTTCATCAGTTTGCAAACTTGTTAATTCATCTCATGCTGTTGTCCTTCCAAAGACAATGAGTACATCTTCATCGTCATTCCATATTATTTTGATGCTTGATGTCTGGAACAGTCTGTTTCCCATACACTACAATCTCTGCAAGGAAACAGCCCTCCTGTGATACAGGTACCAGGGAGGGACAGTTTTTCATTTTGGATTTCTCCTGACATTAATCCTAGTCTTCTAGCAGTAAAGTAGTATCTTTTGCAGTCTTTTGTAGTGCTGCTCTGTACTTGATGAAGTTTTTCAATGACTCTTTCATAGTAACCTTCATATCTTTTGCCTGATCAATATGTTGGATGTCCTGTTTATCACATATCCCTTGGCTGAGTCACTCTCTCCTGGATTAAGCATATTATCTTTGTTTACAGTGGACTTTGTTTGCTACTTACAAAGCTAGTCATCCTAACTCTCCAGCTCCTTTTGAATCTAGTTGCATGGGTTCCCACTGATTACTAAGCCTCCAGTTCTACTGTAATGTATACATTTGAGAGCAGATATATTTGAATGCCTCTCCTAAATGAAATCTTTCTGTATCTCTGAGGTCCAAAAGATAACCTGTGCATAGAATTTCTATACAATATGAAAAGTTTGTATCTGGACCGCCCTTTATATCCTGCTCTTAAATGAATTTTCTGTTTCACATCTTATTTGACATCCTATTTTATTACTTCCTGCTTTAGCCCGTAATTTCTATGACCTTGAAATGCAGCCTTGTCAAATGCTTTGAGGAGTCTTAATATATTACAGCCAGTGAATAGTCCTGATCTGTCATCATGACAGTCATTATTTCTAAGAACCTTAGGTTACTTAAGCATGATTTAACATAGCCAAATCATTTTTGGAGACAGATGCACCACATAAACACAAAGTGAATGTTTTAGAAAATCTATAATGGCATCAGAGTAGGATGTGTTACACATTTTAATAAGGACGTAACAGCAAAAGAATGGGAAATTATCAGGCTAAAGTGATAGAGACCTTTTATTTCCATGGTGTAGGTGGTGGAAATACATTTATAGGTATTTGTGCAAAAATGTAAAATCTTGCTACGGTGTGCTTTAAACTGTTGCTATGTTTATAGTGCTGATGTACAGCATCACGTTAGTAATCCTGACCCCTTGATAATCTTGACAGGAAAGCTGTTGTCTGGGATTTTTTTCTTACTATTTCTGCTATCACTTGTGAAGCTCCCCCAGTGCTAGCAATGGTGGGTGTGTTAGTGTAAATAATATACTGGTGTGTTAGCCAGAGTGCCATGTCACCCTCCTCAGAGCAGTTCTAGATAATACAATGACTAGCCACCTGTGTACAGTCATTCTCGATGTGTTACCACCAGTGGAGCTCCATCAATGATACTTCAGTACAGGAAATTATAAAAAATCCAATATCAGTCAGGCCTGTCACTGAAGGGGAAGAGTTACAATGCACCTAAAGGACAGAGGAACACAAGTCCCACTGATTTTCAGTGGGGCATATGCACCTAAATCCCATAGGCACACTTGAAATCTCCTGTCAGTTTTAAATTAAGCCTTTTATTATTCCTTTAGCAATACCAGATCCAGACTAAATTATTTTCCTAGTAATATTTGACTGTTGTTTCAGTGCATTCATTAAATGGTTAGAAATTATTCCTAGTTTGGTGTGGAGTCTTACCATGAAGGCAGATGGATGAGAAATTAAATAGCTTACTTTTGAACTGTTATGCTAACTTAGCTCTCCCTGTTAGTTTTTGGAAGCGAGAGGTACATTCTGCAGCAGCCAGCATAGAGCAGTTTTCTGCTGTCTCATGATGGGGAGAGAGCCTGTGATATTTACCTGGTCCAGCCTCAGACAGGAAGGTGGCAGTCTATTAGACTGTAGGACCGTCGTCATAAAATTAAAATACATAAACTGAGGGATTCTACTCCTAGCATGAATGCCGTGTAAGCACAGTATAATTTCTGTAACAATGGGACTTTCATTTTTTCCTTAGGAGGTAATGAAGACTTGGCTACTAATTTTTGTCATCGTTTCACTTTTCAGATAACTCTTGATGTATTGGCAGACATGGGGCATGAAGAGTTAAAAGAAATTGGCATTAATGCATATGGACATCGTCACAAACTAATAAAAGGTGTAGAGAGACTTCTTGGAGGTCAGCAAGGTAAATATATCAAAACAGCCAGCCATACCTGTTATCTTTGAGTTATGTACACCTGAATCTGTCTGAAATAATTTTCAGCAGGCTTTCAGCAACTGCCTTGTAAAAGCAATGCTCTTAGACCATCCCCCGTCTTAGACCATGACTTTAAAGAGTCTAGGTGTGGTTAGATGCGTTCCTGCTTGCAGCATTGAACCAAATTCTGGCTAGGCAGCAGAAATAAAATTGCTGGAGATGAAAGAATCTTTCAGTGCAGTGGTACAAAGATGGGGTGGAGCCATTGTCTTGTCTCCTCTCCACCCCAGCTGGGGAATGCACACCAGTGGTGAGCTGGAGCCGTGAGGGACAACTGTTTCAAAAAGGGCTTTAAAATTTAACAAAAGCTCCAGCAGCTCCCTGCCCTTCCCCCTGCCCCAGCTCACCTCACTCGGCCTCTGCCTCCTCCCCTGAACACTCCCCCAGCTTCTCGCGCAGGAAGCCTGGGAGGGCTGAGAAGGAAGCAGCGGCTTCCCGCAGGTGAGCTGGGGCAGGGAGTCAGAGGCGCGAGGAGGGCTCCAGGCGCCGCACGGCTCTGGCCTGGCCACTGACCCCAGCCAGCATGTGTCCGGCCCAGCTCCAGCTCCAACTTGCGGCCCTCTGGGCGACGCGGCTCCGGCCCAGGCCCCGGTCTGGCCCCAGCCCTGCCAGATGGCACAGCTCCGGCCCGGCTCCCAGGCCCTGGCCCGGCCAGGCGGCTCCAGCCGGGCGGCATGGCTCCTGGGCCCGGGCCCCACCTCCAGGCAGCACGGTAAGGGGGCAGGGAGGGGGTGTTGTATAGAGGGCAGGGGAGTTGGGGGGGTGGATTAGTGTCAGGGCTGTCAGAGGGCAGGAAACGGGGATTGAAGGGGGGCAGGGGTCCCGGGGGTACAGTCAGGAAGGCGCAGGGGTTGGATGGGGCGGTGGGGGGCAGTCAGAGGTAGGGATTCCAGGGGCTGTCAGGGAACAGAGAGACGGGGTGGTTGAATGGGGTAGGGGTCCCGGGGCGCCATCAGGAATGAGAGGAGGGGTTGGATGGGATGGCAGGGGGCAGTCAGGGAACAGGGAAGGGGGGGTGGATGGGGCAGGGGTCCCGGGGAGGAGGAACGTGGAGAGTTGGATGGGGCAGGAGTCCGGGGGTAGGGGGGAGGGCACGACCCCCTTGTGGGGTGAGGAGGAGGGAACCGGTTGTTAATATTTTGGCAGCTCATCACTGATGCACACCCCAAGAGGTACATGGAGGGGAGGCACCTCTAGGCTGCTCTTAGCACAACGCCATCATTCTGGCAGGCTCCAGCATGAAGTGCATAAAGCAGGAGCAGCTCTTTGTGTACCTACGTAAGGGCCAGTCACAGGCCAGGCTGGTGCAGTGGTTTGTTCCAAGATTAGCACACATAAATGTTAGTTGCTAATAACTAATTCTTGAATGGATCACATTGTAATTGCAAACTGTTGGAATTGTCTCTATCACACAGGCTTCAGCTGCTTCACTTGAAAGCAGAAATTTCTAGTTCGTCTCCCACCTAAATTTTATTCTTTTAATATTTTATTCTATTTTAATACTCTCTTTTAATGCCTGCTCCTTTTCAAGCATTTCATCTAATTTAGGCTGTATTTCCTTTGTTTGCTTCCTGTATTGCATTTGCTCCTGCTCTGGGGTTATTTAACAAGTAATAATAGTAAGGCTGGGTAAAAATGCAGCTGGTATTGTTTCTTACCATTGAGTTTTACTTCTTAAATTCTTCCCTTTTGCAGGCACCAGTCCTTATTTGACTTTTCACTGTGTGAGCCAAGGGACTATCCTCCTAGATCTTGCTCCCGATGATAAGGAATATCAATCAGTAGAAGAGGAGGTATTATAAATACAAATATTTTTGTTTTAAAAATTGGCTTGTGTTTGCTGCTTAATGTCTGTCTTGGATGTCAGTATGGTTCTACACTGCAAAGTGATCCTCTCAAAATAGCATTGGTGGGTTCCACATTACTGCCACCCAGTGATTACAGATCAGGTGTGATCCCTGATTGCCAGGTCTTCAAACTCAGCCTAGGAACTGAAGGTCAGACTAGATTCTTTTCCTCTTACACATCCTCTGCGGGCCCAATTCAACACCCAGATACACCTGGGCTAATCATATTTTTCCAGATTATGGCCTCGGTGATACTTCTGTAACCCTCACTGCCTTTAGTGAGCAGCTGCAGCACCAAAGCAGTTAACGGGAATGAAAAAGATCTGACTCCAGGGCACTCAGGGAGCAGTAGGAAAGGGCCATTTTATGCAATCTCTTTTGGCAAGCGGAGCAACATCAAGGTCCTCTGTAGTGTGGAGGGAAAGAACCAAGCCCCCACAGCTCCATGGGGACAGACCAGGCGTCAGCATCACCTCACCCCCAAAGACATCAGTCAATCCTGCAGCTCCCAAAAAATGAGCGGAGAGTAACTGTAGGTGGAGGCTGGAACAACCATGTCTCCCCAGCGTCCTGGGTCATCGTTGGGAGTAGGACAGGTCACACAGCAGCCCCATGGTCCCCTTAACATGGCATTGCCTCTTGCCCCAAGAGAGAGAGGTGCTGGGTGGGGCCACACACACACTCTTTTGCTGATGGGGACGGTGGTGCACAGAGAGCTGCAGCTGCTTTCGTTGTTACAGTCCTTGTGGCACCTTAGAGACTAACGAATTTATTTGGGGATAAGCTTTCATGGGCTAGAACCCACTTCATCAGATGCATGGAGTGGAAAATACAGGAGCAGGTATAAATACATGAAAAGATGGGAGTTACCTTGTCAAGTGTGAGGTCAGTCTATCGAGACAATTCAATTAACAGTAGGATACCAGGGCAGAAAAAATAACTTTTGTAGTTGTAATGAAAGTGGCCCATTTCAAACAGTTTACTGGAAGGTGTGACTGACCGTAGGGGGAAATTTACTATGGGGGAAATTAGGATTAGGTTTTGTAATGACCCAGCCATATGATGGCATATATCACGTGCCAGCAATGCCCCTCTGCCATGTACATTGGCCAAAACCGGACAGTCTCCATGCGAAAGAATAAATGGACACAAATCTGACATCAGGAATTATAACATTCAAAAACCAGGAGGAGAACACTTCATTCTTTGTCGAGTGATTGCTCCTGTGTATTCCACAGTAGGTGTGCGTGCTCGCCATGTGCACCGGTGCCAGAAGTTTTTCCTTAGCAGTACCCGTCCTGGGGGAGCACCACGGCAACCGCTGGAGTAGCGCCTGAATATCGTGCTATAAGGGGAGCCACGGGTTCCCCCCCACCCTCAGTTCCTTCTTGCCGCCAGTGAAGGTAGTTGAAACTTTAGTGCTCCAGGTCTGCTGCAGCCTTTCTTTTCCACCTTAGTGGTACCATTTGTGGATCAGTCTCCAGTTGTAAGAGTGGGCTCGGGGCATGCTCCGTGCCCCAGGCTTCAAGTCATGCAACTCCTGTCACCGTTCCATGCCCAGAAGCGACCCTCATGCAGAGTGTCTTCACTATCTGGGTGAGACTCATGTCAGCAACCATTGCAAGATCTGCAGGTCGCTCAAGCCAAGGACCAAAAGAGGAGAGACACTTTAGACTTTGAGCCCTCCTGATGGAGCCGGCACTGACCTCAACGCTGGTACGCAGATCGGACTCAGCGTCAGCCACTGCATCGTCGGTATGTAGCGAGGCCCCTTCGACCAGTTGGCAAGCTCTCCTCCCAGAAAACAAGGGAAGGGCCCTGCCTCGCAACGATCATAGAATCATAGGATATCAGGGTTGGAAGGGACTCCAGGAGGTCATCTAGTCCAACCCCCTGCTCAAAGCAGGACCAATTCCCAACTAAATCATCCCAGCCAGGGCTTTGTCAAGCCTGACCTTAAAAACCTCTAAGGAAGGAGATTCCACCACCTCCCTAGGTAACTCATTTCAGTGCTTCATCACTGTCTGAGTGAAAAAGTTTTTCCTACTATCCAACCTAAACCTCCCCCACTGCAACTTGAGACCATTACTCCTTGTTCTGTCATCAGGTACCACTGAGAACAGTCTAGAGCTGGAGTAGGCAAACTATGGCATGCATGCCAAAGGCGGCACGTGAGCTGATTTTCAGTGGCACTCACACTGCCTGGGTCCTGGCTACCAGTCTGGGGGGCTGTGCATTTTAATTTAATTTTAAATGAAACTTAAACATTTTAAAAACCTTATTTACTTGACATACAACAATAGTTTAGTTATATGTTACAGACTTATAGAAAGAGACCTTCTAAAAACATTAAAATGTATTACTGGCACACAAAACCTTAATTCGGAGTGAATAAATGAAGACTTGGCACATCACTTCTGAAAGGTTGCCAACCCCTGGTCTAGAGCCATCCTCTTTGGAACCCCCTTTCAGGTAGTTGAAAGCAGCTATCAAATCCCCCCTCATTCTTTTCTTCTGCAGACTATACAATCCCAGTTCCTTCAGCCTCCCCTCATAAGTCATGTGCACCAGCCCCCTAATCATTTTTGTTGCCCTCCGCTGGACTCTTTCCAGTTTTTCCACATCCTTTTTGTAGTGTGGGGCCCAAAACTGGACACAGTACTCCAGATGGGCCTCACCAATGACGAATAGAGGGCAATGATCACATCCCTCAATCTGCTGGCAATGCCCCTACTTTACACAGCCCAAAATGCCGTTAGCCTTCTTTGCAACAAGGGTACACTGTTGACTCATATCCAGCTTGTCTTCCACGGTAACCCCCAGGTCCTTTTCTGCAGAACTGCTTCCTAGCCATTCAGTCGCTAGTCTGTAGCAGTGCATGGGATTCTTCCGTCCTAAGTGCAGGAGTCTGCACTTGTCCTTGTTGAACCTCATCAGGTTTCTTTTGGCCCAGTCCTCTAATTTGTCTAGGTCCCTCTGTATCCTATCCCTACCCTCCAGCGTATCTACCACTCCTCCCAGTTTAGTGTCATTTGCAAACTTGCTGAGAGTACAGTCCACGCCATCCTCCAGATCATTAATGAAGATATTCAACAAAACTGGCCCTAGGACCTACCCCAGGGGCACTTCGCTTGAAACCAGCTGCCAACTAGACATGGAGCCGTTGATCACTACCCGTTGAGCCCGACGATCTAGCCAGCTTTCTATCTACCTTATAGTCCATTCATCCAGCCTATGCATCTTTAACTTGCCAGCAAGACTACTGTGGGAGACAGTACCAAAAGCTTTGCTAAAGTCAAGGAATAACACATCCACTGCTTTCCCCTCATCCACAGACCCAGTTATCTCCTCATAGAAGGCAATTAGGTTAGTCAGGCATGACTTGCCCTTGGTGAATGCATGCTGACTGTTCCTGATCACTTTCCTCTCCTCTAGGTGCTTCAGAATTGATTCCTTGAGAACCTGCTCCGTGATTTTTCCAGGGACTGAGGTGAGGCTGTCTGGCCTGTAGTTCCCCGGATCCTCCTCCTTCCCTTTCTTAAACATGGTCACTACAGTAGCCTTTTTCCAGTCATCCAGGACCTCCCCCATTTGCCATGAGTTTTCAAAGATAATGGCCAATAGCTCTGCAATCACATCCGCCAACTCCTTTAGCATCCTCGGATGCAGGGCATCCGGCCCCATGGACTTGTGCTTATCCAGTTTTTCTAAGTAGTCCCGAATGACTTATTTCTCCGCAGAGGGCTGGTCACCTTCTCCCCCTACTGTGCTGCCCAGTGCAGCAGTCTGGGAGCTGATCCTGTTTGTGAAGACAGAGGCAAAAAAAGCATTGAGTACATTAGCTTTTTCCTCATCCTCTGTCAGTAGGTTGCCTCCCTCATTCAGTAAGGGGCCCACGCTTTCCTTGACTTTCTTCTTGTTGCTAACATACCTGAAGTAACCCATCTTGTTACTCTTAACATCTCTTGCTAGCTGCAACTCCAAGTGTGATTTGGCCTTCCTGATTTCACTCCTGCATGCCTGAACAATATTTTTGTACTGCTCCCTGGTCATTTGTCCAATCTTCCACTTCTTGTAAGCTTCTTTTTTGCGTTTAAGATCAGCACGTGGAGTGGAGCAGCCCCTTATAGTCAGCTATGTATCCCCACCGGAACAGATACCATCGACGCCGGAGGCAATGCATGCTGTGAAGGACGTTTGCGAGCTTGGGACAGGCAGAGACATAATGGGCACGGGCCCTAGGTCATGAGGCAAACCCCCTTTGGGTTTGACCTCTCTGAGCAACCATAGTTCCTGCTCCGAGGATCACTCCCCGCACTGTTTGGCGCGCAGCAGCCACTCTTCTGTCAGCTCCCTGCCACACTCGGCGCTAGTCAGACCATCTGGGCCATCGTCGGGACAGGAGTCGCGTGGATCTTCTCCTCCTCCTGCCAGCGAGCGTAGTGAGGCACGGGAACAGTCACCTACTAGGCGTGAGTACAGGAGCGGCTCTCGACGAGACAGACGTCGGCATTTCCATTCCAGCTCCCGCTCGTCTGGACATCACACCAGAGGCTTCCCTCAGGGTACCTTGGCGTCAAGGCACCGGGCTTTGCATCAGCGTCATGCATACCGAAGCAGTTTGTCGCGTGAGTACCGTTCATCGAAATGGAGATCTCGGTCCCAAGGAAGACCTCGTCACAGACACCACTCCTACTGCTCCCGCAGTACCGAGTGTTCATCAGCGACCTCGGCACCCATCCACCCGTCCTCGGTACACGCCATTCCGCCAGGACACACATTCCTTCTTTAACATCATGTTGCTCTTGGCACTGGGCCGCGTGGCCCTGCCTCTGCACCAAGATATTGCCAACATCTCGATCTCCCTGTGGCAGAATCCCTCCTCCTTGGCCCCAGTCTTGAAAAAGGCCGAGAGGAAATACTTTGTGCCGGCAAAGTACCATGAATACCTTTATTCCCACCCGGCACCCAATTCATTCATAGTGGAATCAGTAAACCACAGAGAGCGCCAGAGCCAGCCCACACCCACCCCCAGAAACAAAGATGCCAGGAGACTGGACTCGTCTGGCAAAAATTTTTATTCGTCAGCTAGTTTCCACTTCGGGTAGCCAACCACCAGATCTTACTGAGCAGGTATGACTTCAACCTGTGGGAGTCCCTGCCTAAATTTGAGCCCCTCCTCCCAGACCAGTACAGAAAGGACTTCATAGCTCTAGTGGAAGAGGGTTCGGCGACGGCTAAAGTGGCCCTGCAAGCGGCATTGGATGCTGCTGACACTCGATGGCTTCCGCGATCGCCATGCGCAGGGTGTCATGGCTTCTGTTGTCCGGGGTGTTGACGGAGGCCCAATCTCTAGTGCAGGACCTCCCATTTGATGGCAAGGCACTCTTTGCAGACCAAACGGATGCCAGGCTGCATGGGATGAAAGATTCCCACACCAGCTTGCAGACCTTGGGCCTCTACGTCTCTCCAGCTAAGGACAAGGCCAAACCGCTTCTGGCGGCTCAGCCTGCGAGGAGCAGATATGAGCCCTCGTACAAAAAAACCAGAGACCGGAGGCATTGGTCTCAGCGGCAGTCCCGCTCTGCCCCACAGCCTGGACCCTCTAAGGGCAAGAGGCAGGGAAAGAGGCAGTTTTGACTATTTGCAGGGGGTCACCGGATCTGTTGCCAGGGAGACCCCTCAATTAATAAAGTTTGTGTTCTGCAACCAGTTGTCTGCCTTCCTCAAGGCATGGTTCCATATAACTTCGGACCAGTGGGTACTCATTACCGTTTCCAAAAGCTACGTGTTGCAGTTCACCTCACCCCCACCAAATCACCCGCCCTCCAGGATGGCCCCGGGGGACTCTGACCAGGCCCTTCTCATGATTCAGGAGGTGGATCAGCTGCTTCACCTGGGGGTGGTGGAAAGGGTACTGGTCTAGTTCCAGGGCAAAGTGTTCTACTCCCAATACTTCCTGATCCGAAAGCAAAGGGGAGTCTCAGGCCCATTCTGGACCTGCGCGACCTGAACAGGTTCCTAACCCGTTCCAAGTTCCACATGGTGTTCCTGGCCTCCATTATCCCCTCCCTGGACCCGGGGGACTGGTACGCGGTCCTGGATCTTCAGGATGCATATTTTCATGTCCATATTTTCGAGGGGCACAGACGCTTCCTCCGATTCATGGTAGGAATGGACAATTACCAATTTGCGATTCTCTCCTTTAGCCTGTCCACAACTCCAAGAGTCTTCACGAAATGTATGTCCGTGGTGGCGGCCTACCTCAGGCAGGAGGGGGTACAAATCTTCACTTACCTGGATAACTGACTCCTCAAGGGGGAGTCTCGTTTCGAAGTGAAGTCCCACGTAGAGCTGCTCCTCTCGACAATTACTGATCTAGGCCTGGTCATGAATGAGACCAAGTCAATATTAATGCCAGTTCAGCGCATAGAGTTCATTGGGGCCCTGCTGAACTCCTCGAGGGCCACAGCCTCTCTTCCCCTGGATAGGTTCGAGACCGTAAGGGATACATCGCCTCGGTCACGGCCTTCCCGGTGACCACAATAAGGGCGTGTCTTCGGATCCATGCCAGATTCCGTATGAGACCCCTCCAGATATGGCTGGCCTCCCAGTTCTCCCAAGCTCGGGACGGTCTGGACAAGGTTCTCATGGTTCCACCCCGATACTGGGTTCCCTACTATGAGGGGCCTGTCTGAACAATATACTGCAAGGGGTTCCCATCAGGGAGGACAACCTGTCGATAAACCTGATGTCCGATGCCTTGGACCTCGGCTGGAGAGCCCACATGGGGGACGCACAAACCCAGGGAACGTGGTCGGCCCCGGACTTGCCCTTTCACATAAATGTCAAGGAGCTCAGGGAGGTACGGTTGGCCTATGTGGCTTTCCTCATGCACCTTTGCAGCAAGGTGGTCAGAGTCCTCACGGACAACACCGCCACCATGTACTATATTAACAAGCAAGGTGGGACTCACTCCCTAGCCCTCTGCTGGGAAGCCCTGAACCTATGGGAGCTCTGTATATCCCACGATATCTCCCTGAGGGTAGCTTACCTCCCAGGCATCCACAATACACAAGCTGATCGCCTCAGCAGGGTCTTCTCCCCCAAGTACGAGTGGTCGCTCCACTCAGAGGTCACTCACAGGCTGTTTCAAGAGTGGGGAGCACCCCAGATCGACCTGTTTCAAACCCGTCAGAACCGGCATTGCCCCCGGTTCTGCTCCAGGGGAGGGGTGGGGGAAGGCGCAATCCAATATGCGTTCCTCCTGAGCTGGTCGAGCCAGCTCTTCTATGCCTTTCCCCCATTCCCTCACATCGCCAAGGTCCTTTAGAAGGTAAAGGCGGACAAGGCGGAAGTCATTCTCATAGCCCCGGCGTGGGCCCACCAGCACTGGTATGGGCCCCTCCTACACCTCGTAGCGGCCCCCCCGAGGGCGCTACTGCTCTGCCCGGACCTCCTGTCCCGGGGGGTTGGGGGCGTCTTATCCATCTCAGTCTGGCTGCGCTCCACCTAACAGCGTGGCTGCTCCGTGGGTGAATGAGAATAGATGTTCAGAGCAGGTAAGGTGAGTCCTCCTGGAAAGCAGGAAGCTGTCCACACATCGGATGTACATGGTGAAGTGGTCCAGGTTTGCCAAGTGGGCGAGTGAGCAGGGAGTCTCCCCCTCCACCGCACCTCTCCCGGTTATCCTGGACTACCTCTTATCCCTTAGGGCCCAGGGACTAGCACCTGCCTCAGTCAGGGTGCACCTGGCAGCCATATCGGCCTTTCACCCGCCGGTGCACAGCCACTCGGTCTTCTCCCACTCGATGACCCACTGCTTCCTGAAGGGCCTTGACCGTTCATTTCCATACACTAGCCCTCCCATGCTGCAATGGGACCTAAACCTGGTTTGGCCCAGCTCACGGGACCCCCTTTGAGCCCCTGTCCATGTGTTTCTGGTCTCGCCTCTCGTGGAAAGTGGCCTTCCTTGTAGCGATCACGTCGGCCCAGCGGGCCTCGGAACTTAGGGCCTTGACATCAGAGCCCCCCATATGGTCTTCCACAGGGATAAAGTCCAGCTTCGTCCACACCCGATGTTCCTCCCGAAAGTGGTCTCCGCCTTCCATATGGAGCAACACATCTTTCTTCCCCGTGCTCTGTCCTAAGCCCCATTCCTTCAACAAGGAATGTTGTCTCCACGCACTCGATGTGCATAGGGCATTGGCTTTTTATCTGGATCGGACTAAGCCGTTCCGGAAATCCTCTCAACTCTTTATTGCCTTGGCTGAGCAGGCGAAGGGGTAGCCCAGCGGCTTTCCCGCTGGATCACCTCGTGCATATGCACATGCTGATTTGGCAGGGATTCCCCCGCCACCGATCATCAGGGCACACTCTACGAGGGCTCAGGCCTCCTCAGCTGCCTACGTTTCCCATGTCCCTATCCAGGACATTTGTAGGGCAGCCACCTGGGCATCAGTTCACACATTTAACTTCGCATTACATGATCGTCTCCCAGTCTAGGGATGACGCCGGGTTTGGCAGGGCAGTACTCCGTCCCAAACCATCGTGAACTCCTACCCACCTCCAACAGATACTGCTTGGAATCACCTACTGTGCAATACACAGGAGCAATCACTCGAAGAAGAAAGGACAGTTACCTGTTCCGTAACTGGCGTTCTTCGAGATGTGTTGCTCCTGTTTATTCCACATCCCTACCTCCTTCCCCTCTGTCAGAGTTGTCCAGCAAGAAAGAACCGAGGGTGGAGGAGCCTGTGGTTCCCCTTATAGCACAATATTCAGGCGCTACTCCAGGGGTCGCCACGGTGCTCCCCCAGTATGGGTACTGCTAAGGGAAAAACTTACGGCACCGGTGCACGTGGCTAGCGCACACACCTATTGTGGAATAGACAGGAGCAACATATCTTGAAGAAAGGACAGTTACCTGTTCCGTAATTGGCAATCTCCCTGGTCACTCAATAACAGACCTAAAAGTGGCAATTCTTCAACAAAAAAACTTCAAAAACAGACTCCAATGTGAAACTGCAGAACTGGAATTAATTTGTAATCTGGACACTATCAAATTAGGCCTGAATAAAAACTAGGAGTGGTTGGGACATTACAAAACCTAAACGTGATTTCCCCCATACTAATTTCCTCATACGTTCACTCACACCTTCTTAGCAATTGTTTGAAATGGGCCACTCTCATTACAACTATAAAAGTTATTTTTCCTCCCTTGGTATCCAAATGTTAATTGAATTGTCTCATTAGACTGACCTCACACTTGATAAGATAACTCCCATTTTTTCATGTATTTATATGTGCTCCTGTATTT
Source organism: Gopherus evgoodei (assembly GCF_007399415.2). Taxonomy (NCBI): domain Eukaryota; kingdom Metazoa; phylum Chordata; order Testudines; family Testudinidae; genus Gopherus; species Gopherus evgoodei. The sequence goes on from NC_044326.1 coordinate 144,153,093, forward strand.
TCCACGCCATACATCTGATGAAGTGGGTTCTAGCCCGTGAAAGCTTATCCCCAGATTAATGTGTTAATCTCTAAGGTGCCACAAGGACTCCTCATTGTTTTTTTCTAGTCCACAGAGACACTCGGATACTAAGGCGTTGAGTGCCAGGATAAGAATTTAGATAGGGTAGGATGGCTGTTGTATGCTGTGACCCTTTACACTTACCTGTAGGTGGTATCCAAATGTGCTCGCACCTACCTTCATGAAAGTTGTCAGTTTTCCCATTTTTTAGCTAGGGTGTTTGGGAACATAGGTTAAAATAGAACTAAAGGACTTGTGCTCTCCTTCATCCCTTTCCCTGTGGCTTGTATCCACTGCTTCAAGAGACAGCTCCTTATGCATCTTGAAGCCTTTTGGAAACACCGACTGAACATGCTGTTGGGTCTGGGTCATTAATTCCTCTTACAAAATGTATTTTCTTGGAGAAGTGTTCCAGAGGCTCGTATGACAGATAAAAATGAGGAGGGAGGTTTTGCCTGTACTACTTTATGGTAGTAACTGTTTAAATGGAAAAATAAACAGATTACATTGTAAAACCTTTGACCTTGAGCCCTAGACCTTTGTGTGTTCTGTCCATTTCTGTTAGTAGGAAATCACATTAGGACATGCAGGATCAGTGACTTAGGGTGCTATTTTAACAAATTGGTTGCTTAGTGTAATAAGGAAGCATGCTATGACAACCTCATCGTGTCCTATCACCTTGTCACCAGTGAAATATTGATGCCAGAGTCTGCTTAGCCACCTTAACAGCTTGCTGCCCTAGCAAAAGAGTCAGAATATTGACTGCAAAGTTCACATGTATTGGACTTCCTTGCCTCTCAATTTGTGTAGTTGATGTTGATTTTCTGACTTAACATTGCCTAGATTGTAACTGTTTCCCTGCTGTGCTAGTGTTTTTTTGTTTTGTTTCTAAAATAAGTGGAAAATGTTTAAGCTACTTCTTGCTTAGACAGACAAAAGTTTGGAAATCCAGAGTTCATACAGATTCATATAGCTTGCCTAACAGACAGGGTCAATTGTCAACAGAGTCAAATACAATATTTATTTGGGCTCTTATTCAATTCTGTTACTTAAAGTGTAATTGTCTACCAAAAGTCACTTACCTGCAGATGAAATTATAGTTCTTGATAGCAAGTAATAGTAATATACAAACATCACAGTATATTGATCCCCCCAGAAACCAAGAAATGAAAGATTATATACCTTAGTTATACATTCTTTATTATGTCAACATAGTCTTTCCGTAAAATCTTTCTTGCTGTTTGTAACATAATTGGAATTTTTGCAATTCAATGTCCATGTCTACTTTTGATAGTAAATTCCAATGTGTTTATTTTCTTACCTGGAGTTTTATTGACAAGTTGGGTCATTGGATTTGTTCTCAGCCAATATCCTGGAGCAATATGCTCCACTAGGACTTTCTACACTCTGACAAATAAAAGAACATAGCGGTATTTGAATTTGAGGTCTCTTAACTTTTGGGTTTCTTTGCTCATCTTAACAAATATAATCTATTTATTTTAAGTATATTCACCATTCCTCATGTTTTGGCCTTGCTTAAATTAACTCCCTTTCCAGCTCATTAATATTATTAGTAGGTGTCGAGTTTTATGTTTGAGAATTCCGTTTGATATTTTTATGCAGATGCAAAGTACAATCCGGGAGCACAGAGATGGTGGCAATGCTGGAGGGATCTTCAACAGATATAATGTCATCAGGGTAGGTCTCAAAGACTTCAGAAAATCAGAAGTAAAATAAGTGGTAATTATGCTAACAGGTGGAATCATTTTGATATGCTGCCCTGTCATTATATAATTGCATACAAAAATCCACATCCCAAGAACGTTAAAGTTGCATAGTCAAGCACTCAGAAGGTCAGAAATACCAAAATGAAGACTGTACATCCATGCTGTGCAGCGAAGGAGGCAGGAGATGACCATGTAATTACAGACTCTACCAGAATGCATACGCACAAAGGGGACAAATTAAAGTAGAACAGGCAATCTTAATTCTGGCTTTTGATTGCTTGACTTTACAACCTTAGCGTTCTGTTAATATGGGGGACGTCAATATAATGTCCCCAATTTTTTTTTACAAAACAAACTTCTACCTGCTTCATACTGCCTTGGTGTCAACAGGGATAGTATTGGGAGCACAGATGAGACAGCTTCCCTGCTTTCAGTTCCTGTACCCAGTGCCACAGGGGCCTTCTACAGCTCCTGAGATGGAACATGTTCAGTCGCACTATGGTGATGGCCAAGCACGGTCCTGTCACCATTAGGAGCTGTGAAGGATGGAGCACGCTCAATATGGATAGAACCTTCAGAGTATTTAGCTGCCAGACTCTAACAAGTCTCTACTGAGCATGTGCCAATTGGGGTGGATATTCCCAGAAATGGCAAAAGGCACATCTCTGACACCAGGCCAAGCTGCATCACTGCCACCAAATTTCAAATCCCTGCTTCAAAGCTTGAAAGCACTAGACTAGAGCTTCACAGAGAAATAGTATTAATGTTTTCATATGCACAAAACAACACATTTTTCACTGACTTTTTCTCAGAATGGCTGAACAGTTTTTGCCTAAATTTTCTGACAAAACTCTACCCAAGGCAAAAACCTTAAATTTCAGCCCAAGTGGTAAAAGTTTGGCAGTTATTAGCAACTGAAAACAAGATCTTATGATGGGAAGTGATGGGCTACTTTGACTAAAGGTGGTGCTCCCTGCTCTGTCTGTAATATTTTTTACCAATTTTATTTTAAAAGCAAAAGCTTAGATACTGAACCACCCCAGATATTTGTTATATAGTTCATACTGCTTGCTACAGTATCCCTGTACTGTATAGAATTACATTTCATTAGAAGTGAGTTATGTTTTTTTGTTTACACTGTAGATTCAGAAGGTTGTGAACAAGAAGTTGAGGGAGAGATTCTGTCACAGACAGAAGGAGGTCTCAGAGGAAAATCACAACCATCACAATGAGCGTATGTTGTTTCATGGTGAGGAACTGGTCTCTGTTTCTAGGCTTCACTACTACTTTTAAAAAAAAAAAGTGGAGGGGAGTAAATGTTAGTTTTAATCATTGTGCATTGTTTTTATATTTCTGCTCACTTTCCTCTCCACTATCAGAATGAATGTGAGAGAGGCTACACTTCTTCAGAAGTGTCCCTGTGGGTGCTTCACTTCAGGTGTTTATGCGCCCTTGCACCTTTGAGGAAAGGTTTTTGGAAGCAGGGCCCGTATGGCCCTTCCATGTGCCCTGCCCATTCTCGTACCCTGTTCCGAGGATATATAGAACCGCATGTGGGAACTACCCTCCGTTCTTTTTCAGCCTGAGATGGAGTGTAGAGTGTGCCTGTCCTTGCCAGCCTAGTTCTCGGATATAGTTAGTGTTTAATGTTTCTGTTGTTGTTGGAATCACGGTTCCCTCTTTTTTCTTTGTTCTCCCTGTTAAGGGGGATTTTTTGGACTTTGCTCTGGGGTCTGACTGGATCTCGTAGTTTTCAGAGGTGTCTTTCCTGTCAGGAAGCTACCCTTATTAGTGACAAGCATCCTCAGTGGGTCTGTCAGTTTGGGAGACACTCATATCCCCAGCAACTGCAAGTTCTGCACCTCATTCAAGAGCAGATCTCAAAACCACAGGGAAACAAAGTTTAGATTAATGATGATGGAACAAGCCCTAAGACTGACTTCTGACCTGGGTACCGAAAACCTCCATGTACACAGGGCTTCGAGTGCCCCATCTGTTTTGAGATCCTTGTCACTGAATGCCTCAACATATACAGGCTGATCTGTGCTGCTTACCTCTGGGCATCAGTCACCAAAACTCTCAGCAGAGACAGCTTCTGTGTCAGAAGTCCACAGTACAGAGAGCTGTGTTACCTAAGCTTCTGGTTACTGATAAGAAAGATAGGAATACTGAGTCTCCTAGAAAATCTTGGCCACCAAATCACAAGAAGACTCTGCAGATCTCAGGTCCCAAGGGGAGTTCTTTAGATGCTCCATGTGGTTCAGGTACCAGGAAGGCCTCTAAAGTTTCCTCTAAGAACCAGACTACAAAGAGAGACTGGGTACTGAGGTCATCTACTTCATACCCAGACTGGTAGAAATCTCAAAGAGGACTACACCACCAGACACTGAAATTGAATTTCCAGTACCAACATGGCATTGGGAGGAAGGGTCCCCTGCCTAATGGTTAGCACCCAAGATGGCAGTCACTCCCAATGGGTGCAGTTAGGGTCAGCAGCTCTACCTAATGAGTGCAGTTCAGGGGTGGCACCTCTGCCTAGGGAATACAAGTCAGAGGTGGCACTGGATTTATCTGAACCCAGAACTATGGTAACTAGTCTCTGTTTTCCAGGCAGTCTCAGGAAATAAATCAGTGGCGGACACAGCACTTCTGTCCGATAAACGATTAGTTCACACAAAAGTGCTTCCACACAAAAATCCTTCTTGTTCTTTGAGTGCTTGCTCGTATGGTGTGTGCGCGCCTCGTGCATGTTCGTCAGAAGATTTTTCCCCTAGCAACACTCAGTGGGTCAGTTGAGGCGCCCCCTGGAATGGCGCCACTCTGGTGCCAAATATATACCCCTGCCGACCCATCGCCCCCTCAGTTCCTTCTTACCGCTCGTGACAGTCATTGGAACTGTGAAGCCCCTGTCATAGTATAATTCCCAACTCTGGACCTTAGCGTCCAGGATATGGGTACTAGCCTAAGTCCTCTAAGCCTAATTACCAGCTTAGATTCTGTAGCGCTGCCACCAATCAGGAATTCCAGGGCGTAATACCCTCTGGTCCCCCCAAAACCTTCCCTGGGGACCCCCAAGACCCAGATTCCTTGAGTCTCACAACAAAGGGGAATGAACCATTTCCCTTCCCCCCTCCTTTCTTCCTCCCAGCTCTTTCCAGCCCTGGGTACACTGGGAGACCACCGTGATTCAATTCTTTGAATCACCACACCGAGAGGAATGTTACCTTCCCCCTCCCTTCTTCCCCGGAGAGAGATACAGAGATAAACGCAGAGAGCAGGTTTTTCTTCCCTTCTCCCTTTCCTTTCTCCCACCAATTCCCTGGTGAGTGCAGACTCCCTTCCCCGGAGTCTTACAAAAGATAATCAAAAAATCAATTAGATTCTAAAGAAGAGGAAAACTTTAATAAAGAAGGAAAACATAAAAATTGTCTCTGTAATCAAGATGAAATATTAAAGAGTCTTTCTAGCTATTAGACAGTAGAAAGAAGCTTTCTCCAGCAGAAACACAATTTAAGCTACATCCAGCAAGTAAACCTCTGCAAATAAAGAAAAAACAAGTTAAAAGACTATAACCGCCTTTACTTACTCACTATTCTGAATAGATAAGAGACTGTAGCAGGGAGATTGGCAGAAACCTGGTTGCACCTCTAGTCCCGTCCAGGACCCAGAGAGAACAACACACAAACCCAAAAACACAAACAAAGGTTTCCCTCCACCGAGGTTTGAAAGTATCTTGTCTCCTGATTGGTCCTCTGGTCAGGTGTTGCAGGTCACTGTTTGTTAACCCTTTACAGGTGAAAGAGACATTAACCCTTAGCTATCTATTTATGACAGCCCCGCATAGCTGATCTCCACCTCCCTAGCTTTCCTTGTTCTTCTGTAGATAGTTGATACTAAACTGCTCAAGATAGTTAAGACCAAAGCAGATTGTGAAGAACTTCGAAAAGATCTCACAAAACTAAGTGATTGAGCAACTAAATGGCAAATGAAATGTAATGTGGATAAATGTAAAGTAATGCACATTGGAAAAAATAACCCCAACTATACATACAATATGATGGTGGCTAATTTAGCTACAATGAGTCAGGAAAAAGATCTTGGAGTCATCGTGGATAGTTCTCTGAAGATGTCCACGCAGTGTGCAGAGGCGATCAAAAAAGCAAACAGGATATTAGTAATCATTAAAAAGGGGATAGAGAATATGACTGAGATTATATTATTGCCCTTATATAAATCCATGGTACACCCACATCTCAAATAATATGTACAGATGTGGTCTCCTCACCTCCAAAAAGATATTCTGGCACTAGAAAAGGTTCAGAAAAAGGCAACTAAAATGATTAGGGGTTTGGAGAGGGTTCCATATGAGGAAAGGTTAAGGAGGCTAGGCTTCTTCAGCCTGGAAAAGAGGAGACTAAGGGGGGATATGATAGAAGTATATAAAATCATGAGTGATGTGGAGAAAGTGGATAAGGAAAAGTTATTTACTTATTCCCATAATACAAGAACTAGGGGTCACCAAATGAAATTAACAGGCAGCAGGTTTAAAACAAATAAAAGGAAGTTCTTCTTCACACAGCGCACAGTCAACTTGTGGAACTCCTTACCTGAGGAGGTTGTGAAGGCTGGGACTATAACAGGGTTTAAAAAAGAACTGGATAAATTCATGGTGGTTAAGTCCATAAATGGCTATTAGCCAGGATGGGTAAGGAATGGTGTCCCTAGCCTCTGTTTGTCAAAGGATGGAGATGGATGGCAGGAGAGAGATCACTTGATCATTGCCTGTTAGCTTCACTCCCTCTGGGGCACCTGGCATTGGCCACTGTCGGTAGACAGATACTGGGCTAGATGGACCTTTGGTCTGACCTGGTACGGCCGTTCTTATGTTCTTATGACTAGTTCAGTAGTTTTGCAGTTATACTTATTAGTGAATTGTGTATATATAGTGTAGATAGTACTTGAAGGGACCAGGGTTCATCCCCTTCCCTCCATCCCGGCACCAGGCCCATGCCCAGGTCATTGGGCTTCAAACCTTGCTCGGCGTGTCTCAAGCCAATGCCAACGGGAGATCTCACAACTGCTGTCTGAAGTGCCTGGGCGAATCCCATCAGCCTGATAAGTGCCACATTTGCAAGGCTTTTAAGCCTAGAACAAAAAAGGAGCGGGACTTTCATTTAAAACAGCTCCTAATGGAAGTGGCACTTAGCCTGGCGCCTTCGGTACCACGCACAGAACAGACGCCTTCGGTCCAAAGCACCCCTCTGGCACCAGAGCGATCCTGCAGCAGCAAAGAACCCCGGCACCGGTATAGTCACAGCATCATTCGCTGTCTCTGCGGCCTAAGAAGCAGCATAAACTACCTGCTGCTTTGGTACCTTCCCTTCCGCCTTTGGAGAAACAGCCCAGATCGGACCGTCCTGCTAGGACGTCAGCTCCGGTGCCGCAGACTTCAGCACCATCGATTCCAGCTCCACAAGGGCCGTTGAGTCCGGTGCTCAGAAGCTCCCCCGAGCGCACTGTGGTTGAGCTCAGCCTCCCGTCCACTCCGGATACCTTCTCCACTGCCAGAGACCTGATTGCACTGACAGAACCTGGGCCACCTCAGCTCCCAGCACCGCCAGTGCGGGCTGTTCAATCAATAGGCAAGCCTGCCTTGACGAGGCCTCCCTTGATGAGCGTGACAGCTAGGCACCGACCTCGGTCCCGCTCCAGGTTGCGGTCCCGCTCCAGGTTGCTGTCCCGATCCCGCCGATGGTCCCGGTCCCGGCACTGCTCGCAGTCCTGGCACCGCTCTCCATCGCAGCGCCGGTCGTAGTTGCGGCGCTATTCCACTTCATGCACACCCTCCCGGTAGGGTCAGTTCCGATCCAGGTCCCAGCACCGATCCCGGCACTGGTCGCCTCACAACCGATCCTGACACCGCAGATCCTCATCAAGATCTAGGTCGGCCTCCCAGTACTGTTATGACCATTGGTCCCGATCTCAATCGCTGTACGGCCAAAGATCCCGGCACTGGTCTCCAGCCCCAACCCGTGACCTGACAGCACAGGAAGACGCAGAGTCTCGTGGGCGTTTGGCCCCTCCTTGGCCTTCGAGACACAATTCATTGTTGTCTGAGGCAGAGAGTGGCTACCACACCCAGGGCCATGACGTAGAGGGCGCTAGTCAAGGCCAACATGAGAGTCAAATCCCTGATCAGGGACCACCACAATGGTCCTTCTGGACATCTTGGGCATACCATCAAGCCCAGGGTGCCTCTCTCAGTCAGCCCATTCCAACCATCGGATGCCTGAGGCCACTGTGAGCCGCCCTCCCCCGCTGGACTCAGATGCGTCTTCTATTTCGCCAGTCCAGACCCAGGCCCCTGCTGTAGCGGACCTCGATCACCAGGATCCTCCACAACCAGAACTTCTCCAGGATCCACTGGTACCTGGGCTTTCCTCCTCCTCCTCCTCACCTGACGAAGCAGTAGCAGGCACATCCTCTTCTGGACCCCCGCCGATAGATCTTCGGGCTCACCAAGATCTCCTGCACAGGGTGGCACAGAATATGAACCTGCAGGTGAAGGAGATGGTGGAAGTAGAGGATCCTATGGTTGACATTTTATCAGCAGATGCACCCACACGTCGCCCTGCCTTTCATTAGGACCATCCAGTCCAATGTCGATACGATCTTGCAGTACCCAGAATCTATTCCTCCCACTGCCAGAGGGGTGGAGAGGAAACATATGGTACCATCCAAGGGATACGAGTATCTCTGTGTTCACCCTCACCCTTGTTCTCTGGTGGTACAGTCAGTGAACGAGAGGGAGCGGCATGGTCAGCAAGCGCCCGCTCCTAAGTCCAAGGAGGCCAGGCTCCTCCACTTATTTGAGTGCAAGATCTACTCAGCTGGGGGCCTACAGCTTAGGGTCGCTAATCAGCAAGCTCTCCTGAGCCATTATAACTATAACACCTGGACCTCCATGGGGAAATGTAAAGAGTTGATCCCTCAGGAGTCCAGGCAAGAGTTTGCGGCCTTACTTGAAGAAGGCAAGAAAGTGGCAAGGACATCCTTACAGGCATCCTTAGATGCAGCGGACTCGGCAGCCAGAACTCTAGCCTCAGGAGTGGCCATGCGACGCATCTCCTGGCTACAGGTGTCCGGCTTTCCACCAGAACTACAACAAATCATTCAGGACTTACCCTTCGAGGGCCAAGGGTTGTTTTCAGACAAAAAAGATCCCAGGCTTCAGAGCCTCAAGGACAACCGAGCCATAATACACGTACTGGGGTTGCATACCCCAATGACTCAGCGCAGACCTTTCTGCCCTCAGCCTCAACGCACCTACCCTAACCCTCAGCCATGGCAAGACTTCACTAGAAGGCATGTCCAGGGCAACATCAGGAGACAATCTGGTCCCCAAAGAGGCCAGAATCAGGGCCCCTCAAAGCCACCGTCGGGGCCCAAATAAAATTTTTGAAGGTGTGCTCGAGGACGGAACACCAGTCTCCTTCCCAGAGCCTTTCTCACCCTTCCGCAACCATCTCTCCTGTTTCCTCCCTGCGTGGTCCCACATGACCTCAGATTGTTGGGTCCTACGCACGGTGGAATTTGGATATCATCTTCAGTTTGTTTCTCTTCTCCTCCCCCCCCTACCCCGTCCCTTTTCAGGAACCCCTCTCACGAGCAAATCCTCTTACAGGAGGTACAGGCTCTCCTGACCATCAGAGCAGTAAAAGAGGTCCCAAAGGACTTGAGGGGCAAGGGATTTTACTCCTGCTACTTCCTAATACCCAAGGCAAAGGGAGGGGGTCTATGGCCCATCCTGGACCTGCACAGACTCAACAAATTCATGGTAAAGTTGAAGTTCCGCATGGTATCCCTGGGAACCATTATCCCTTGCCTGGATCCTGGAAACTGGTACGTCGCCCTCGATATGAAGGGCGCATACTTCCACATAGCAGTTTACCCGCCACACAGGCAATACCTTCGCTTTGTGGTCAACCAGCAGCATTTCCAATTTGCTGCCCTTCCCTTTGGCCTCTTCACGGTGCCAAGAGTCTTCACAAAAGGAATGTCTGTCATAGCGGCCTCAGTCCGCCGACATCACGTATAAGTCTTCTCATACCTTGACAACTGGTTCATTCGAGGTCCCTTCGAGATGCAAGTGCGACATCATGTGCGTCTCGTCAGGGGACTGTTCGAGCAACTCGGCCTTCTGCTCAACACCGATAAGTCCACTCTGGAGCCCACACAGAGAATAGACTTCATTGGGGTGATCCTAGACTCAAATCTCACCAGGGTGTGATTACCACAGCCCTGCTTTCAGGCAATGATGGCCATAATTCAAGGCCTCCACAGCTTCCCGACCTCGACAGTTTGCACGTGCCTCGCTCTCCTAGGCCACATGGCCTCGTGCACTTTCGTGATCAGACATGCCAGACTACGCCTCTGTCCACTTCAGACCTGGCTCTCCTCAGTGTACCGGCCTGGCCGAGACAGCTTGGACACAATTCTCACTGTGCCGAAGGACATCTTAGCCTCACTGAATTGGTGGCTGAACCCCAGCCTTGTCTGCAAGGGGATACCATTCCATGCCCCACAGCCTTCACTAGCCCTGACCACGGACGTGTCATCTCTTGGCTGGGGTGCCCACCTCGCGGGACTCTGCGCGCAGGAAGTAACCCTGCACATAAACGTGAGGGAACTGAGAGCAGTACGCCTCGCATGTCAAGTATTCTGCAAACATCTCCAAGGCCATTTTGTTACAGGCTTCACAGATAACACAACAGCCATGTCTTACATCAACAAGCAAGGTGGAGCGTGGTCCTCCCTCCTTTGTCAGGAAGCCATACACCTCTGGGAGTTTTGTATAGCCCACTCTATCGATCTGATGGCGTCCTTTCTCCCAGGAGCCCAGAACACCTTGGCAGATAACCTCAACAGATCCTTCCTGGCTCACAAGTGGTCGATTCGCCCGGACGTTATCCATTCTCTTTTCAGGAAGTGGGGGTTTCCCCACATAGACCTCTTCGCCTCTCGCGAGAATCAGAAGTGCCATGTATTCTGCTCTCTTCAGGGACGCTGCCCGGGCTCCCTGTCGGACGCATTCCTGATAACTTGGAAGGACCATCTGCTCTATGCCTTTCCTCTGTTCCCACTGGTCCACAAGGTCCTTCTCAAGCTACACAGAGACAAGGCCCGCTTAATCCTGATCGCTCCAGCGTGGTCGAGACAGCATTGGTACACCACGCGCCTCGACCTGTCGGTGACCAAACCAATTCCCCTACCGCTGCGGTCAGACCTGATAACTCAGGAGCACAGCAGGCTACGCCATCCAGACCTGCAGTCTCTCCATCTCATGGCATGGATGCTGCATGGTTAACTCAGTCCGAGCTGTGTTGCTCCAGCTCAGTGCAACAAGTGCTCTTGGGTAGCAGGAAGCCCTCCACTAGGTCCACATACCTGGCCAGGTGGAAGCGCTTTTCCTGCTGGTGTGCCCAGAATGATGCTGTCTCTCTGCAGGCGCCAGTTCCTACCATCCTGGAGTATATCTGGTCCCTGAAGCAGCACGGCCTAGCAGTCTCATCCATCAAGGTACACCTGGCAGCTATTTCAGCCTTCCATCCAGGCGAGAGCGGATGCTCAGTCTTTTCTAATCCGATGGTCACCAGGTTCCTCAAGGGCTTGGAATGTTTGTACCATCAAGTCTGTCATCCAGCCCCTACATGGGACCTCAGCCTAGTTCTATCCAGGCTCTTCGGTGCTCCCTTTGAGCCAATGGCCACCTGCTCGCTGCTGTACCTTTCCTGGAAGACAGTGTTCCTCATCGCTATCACATCGGCGAGGCGTGTGTCGGAACTTCGGGCCCTCACGGCGGATCCCCTGTATACAGTGTTCCTCCCTAAGGTGGTGTCTGCCTTCCACGTTTACCAAGACATTTTCCTCCTGGTCTTCTTTCCGAAACTGCACGCATCATGTCGACAACAACAGCTGCATTCTCTGGATGTTCGTAGGGCTCTCGCTTTTTACATCGAGTGAACAAAGCCTTTTAGAAAGACACCTCAGCTGTTCGTTGTGGTTGCTGACCGGATGAAGGGCCTACCGGTCTCCTTGCAGCGAATTTCATCTTGGGTGACGTCATGCATCCGTGCGTGCTATGACTTGGGCTCATGTTTCGACTAGCCACCTCACCGCCCATTCCACCCGGGCTCAAGCTTCATCTACCGCCTTTCTGGCCCATGTACCCATCCAGGAGATCTGCAGGGCAGCGACTTGGTCGTCCGTGCACACCTTCGATTCCCACTATGCATTAGTGCAGCAGTCCAGAGATGATGCAGCATTTGGTTCAGCGGTACTTCATTCCGTGACATCTCACTCCGACCCCACCGCCTAGATAAGACTTGGGAGTCACCTAATTGGAATCGATATGAGCAAGCACTTGAAGAATAAAAGATGGTTACTCAGCTTTGTAACTGTTGTTCTTCAAGATGTGTTGCTCATATCCATTCCAAACCCGCCCTCCTTCCCCTCTGGCAGGAAGGAACTGAGGGAGCGATGGGTTGGCAGGGGTATATATTCGACGCTACAGGGGTGCCTCAGCCAACCCACCGAGTGTTGCTAGGGTAAAAATCTTCCACAACACATCTCAAAGAGCAACAGTTACAAAGGTGAGTAACCGTCTTTTTTTATTGAGTACAAAGCACCTATCAAAAATAGCAATAGTCTAGAGCACCCCAGATAGATATAGTTACACAAAGTCTGAGATGGTATCGAGTGGCAACAGCAGGGTTCCAGTGGCTGGCTTTCCTTCTAGGCACTGCGGAGATTCATTTCAATGTCTCCTTGCTTAGAAAATCCAAACTTCTCCAGAGTATTCTCTCTAACTAAACTTTTTATAGGTTTTTTCAAACAAAGCACATAACTCATAATGGCCCCTAATATGCTAGCTATTTTGCTAGGAACAGCAAATAATAATTCATTACTCTACTTATCAGCAAAGCAACTTCAGCAAGAAATTTTACAGACACAGGCTCCTGGACCAAGGTCAGCTCCCTTCCATTCTCATGCATGCCATTTTACTTTATCTATCCTTGTTAGTAACACTGCAGCTTGTGCAGCTTTTTTTGTTTGCTTAAGCAAGACCAAATTCTTCCTCTCTACGTGGTGTCCTCGCTTCCAGTTTATGGTGGTTAACTTTACAAGAAGGCTGCGGGTTATGGCAAGTGCAGGTTATGTTAAGTCCAGTTCTTTCGTAACAGGGCTCCCTTGATGCAGCGCTCCTTGGATGCGGCTGGTGCTGCAGCCAGGTCCATCTCCACTGCGATCGTAATGCAATGAGCATCTTGGCTTTCCTAGGGAAATGCAGAATACTGTTGAAGATCTCCATTGTGAGAGCCATTAATTGTTTTCCAAGTCTACACATGACTCCCTTCACACGTTGAATGACCGAAGACCAAACACAGATCCTTTTAGGTCTATACACTAACATATAAAAGAAAATTTAGCAAGTCACAGTCAGCACAAAGATCTTGCTCAGCCCATTTTTCCACCTTCCGTAGGCCACCCAAGCCAGGGGCCAGGAGGCCTAAATATTCAGAAAGGAAGCCAGCAGCTGCCACAGCTTCTTCATCCCAACCTTCCATGTAGTCCAAGCACCAGTTTTGATGGCTTTGTCAAAAGTCTAACTCGCACCCACTTGAAAAGGACTCACTGTTGCACTATCCTATCCTCCTCCTCCCCTTTTCAGCCTGCATGGGAGACCATAACATCCAACAGATGGGTGTTGGAGGCCATTACATCTGGTTATACTATCTGTCCCATCTCCATCCCCTGTCCCTCTTCAAAACCCATCTCATGGTCAATTGTTGAGACAGGAAGTTGCCTCGCTGTTATGTTTAGGGGCCATGGAACCAGTTCCAGTTCAGCTCAAGGGAAAGAGATGCTACTTCAAGTACTTTCTGGTCCCCAAAAAGAATGGGGATGGAAGTCAGTATTACATCTCAGATGCATGAACAACTGTGTGAAACAGCAGAAATTCAGGATGGTAACCCTTGCAGCTATAGTTCCCTCCCTCGATTCTAGGAATTGGTTTGTGACTCTCAACTTTCAAGACATGTATTTTCATGTGGCAATTCATCCCTCTTACAAGATATTTCTTCACATCATAATCATACGCGACCACTATTTGCACCATGTGCTCCCCTTCAGCTTTTCCTCTGCCCCAAGGGTATTCTCATAGATCCTCGCAGTCATAGATCCCCACCTTCATCGCCTGGCGATAATGGTCTTCTCTTATCTTGACAATTTGTTGATCGGGGCTGATAATATCAAGGGGTATTATCAGCAGTATAAGCTGTGAGGACACTATTCCACACTTTGGGCCCTCGACTCATTCTCAAGAAGTCAGTTTTGACACCAGTACAGCAGATAGATGTCAGAGGAGCTTCTCTAGATGTGTTAACAGCCACGGCTTACCTCTCTATGGACAGGTTTTTCACCCTGCAGAATCTCATCTCATTTTAGCCTTCAAATCTCAGTAAAAAATTGTCTTCAACTGTTAGGGCACATGGCAGTTTGCATCTTTGTATCCCAACATGCCAAATTATATCTTCAGTGCATCCAGGAATGGGTCAGGACAGTTTGTATGCCATACAAGCAGAGCCTGGACAAGCCCCTGTTTCCCAATAGGTTCTGCAGTCATTCAGCTGGTAAAAGGACACTCACAGCTCTCAACTCTAGAAAACTAATGTGAAAAAACTGCTCTCAGAATGACTACTTGCCCTGGATTGTGTGACCCCCCAAATATGCCCCCCATCTCAAGAGTGGTGTGTCTGATGTAACGTTGATAGTGGGAGGATCTTGAACAAACAGGACTCCTGAACACCCCTTCAAACCATTAGCTACATGTTCACTTCTTCGCCTTTCCACAAAGACAGTCTTCTTGGTGGCCATCACTTCCATCCACACAATCCAAGAGCTCGGGACTTTAATGGCAGATCCCCCTTTATAGTGTTTTTCAAAGAATCATCATAGCCACATCCAAACAAAGATGATGCCTCTGGTGTCTTCCTAATTTCATATAAACCAGACCATTCATCCCCATTTTTTCCCTCAAAATCACATCAGACTCGATAGGAATCTGCCTTCCATATGTTAGATGTCAGAAGCCTAAGGACATCAGCCTTTCATCTTAATAGAACCAAACCTTTCCAGAATACCCCTAGACTGTTTGTTTCAGTTACAGACAGCTCCAAGGGACCCATAATTTCCAACCAGAGGCTCTCAAGATGGATCTTTGGGTGTGTTATTTCTTGTTACGACTCTGTTCAGCCCCGTTTGAGAGGGTTAGCCCACTCTACAAGATCACAAACTACTTCTATGGCATTATTTAAGAATGTTTGAGTTCTTGAGATTCGCAGACCTACAACCTGGACTTCAGTACATACTTTCTCCAACAATTATGCTGTGGTTCATGCCACTAGATCGGATGCTGCGGTTGGCAATGCATTTCTGTCTTGAGTACTAGATTCTGTTTCAGAACTCCCTCCTCTCTGTGGGATTAGTGCTTGGCAGTCATCTGAAGTGGAGCAGCCATATGGACATTACTTGAAGAAGGAGCAGTTACTCATCTTGTGCAGTAACTGGAGCTCATTGAGATGTGCTCTCCTACCCATCCTCCTTCCTCTCTGCTTTGGAGTTTTGGCCAGGGATGGTGTCCCTAGCCTCTGTTTGCCAGATGCTGGGAATGAGCAACAGGGGATGGATCACTTGATGATTACCAGTTCGGTTCATTCCCTCTGGGGCACTGGCATTGGCCACTGTTGGAAGACAGGATACTGGGCTAGATGGACCTTTGGTCTGACCCAGTATGGCCATTCTTATGTTCTCTTGTGGGACTTTGTGGTAGAGAAGGAACTGAGGGCGCAAGAATGGGTAGGTGAATGTATAGGCCCAACAGGCACTGCTACCAGAAATCTCCAATCAAGGCACACCTGAAGTGAAGTCCCGATAGGGACACACATCTTGAAGAACTCCAGTTGTTGCACAAGGTGAGTAACCTCGTCTTGATATTTCAGACCTGCTATTTCTTTGTTAAATCATATTCAGTGCAAGCCACTTTGCTGGACCTATTGGCAGCCCTTAGGGGAGGACATTTAGTTGGTGTTGGCCCTGCTTTGAGCAGGGATGGGACCAGATGCCTCCTGAGGTCCCTTCCAACTCTGATATTCTATGACATTGCATTGCCATGAGAGATGCAGGATGTCAGAGAAAGGAGGGGAGCTGTACCATTGCAGGGTAAGGCAGTGGGCCAGAGAGAACGGAAGGAGCAAGGAGGACCTTAAAAGACTCTGGAGAACTGCTCAGAAATGCTTGCAAATTACGTCCTCCTGAACAGCTTAAGCAAATTGCTCAAGCCCCAGTAAAAGTCGGTTTAATTTAGCAAAACATGTTGTCAGGATAATCAGACAAAAACTGCCTTAGGCAGAATTACCTGCTGAATTCATTCTCAAACATTTAATTTACATATTACACAAGTACCTCTTATCAGTAAAAGTCTACAGTAAGTCTGAGCTCTAACCTGCACAAAAGCTAACCACGCTTCCCCCCACCCCCATATGTCTTTCTGTTCTAGGGTCTCCTTTTATTAATGCAATTATTCACAAAGGATTTGATGAAAGACATGCATACATTGGAGGGATGTTTGGAGCTGGAATTTACTTTGCAGAGAACTCCTCAAAAAGTAACCAGTATGTGTATGGAATTGGGGGAGGGACCGGCTGCCCAACACACAAAGACAGGTCCTGTTACATTTGTCACAGGTAAGTTTCCAATGGATTTGCCCACAGGGAAAACACACCACTTCACTCTCCTTTATACTTTATAGCTCTGGCACAGGATATGCTTCAAAGACTAGCCACTTGGGCTTGGACATAGCCTGAAAAATCAGTTTATACACTTTATCAAGGCTGAACAGAAAGGGTCCCAGCAAGCCCTAGAAAGGATTTGAACATTACATCTAGACATTGAGTTTACAGGGAGTATAAATAAAACAGAATGATGGCTTATGAATAAGGGTTGAAATATCAGGATTGAAACTGAGTAGATTATAGCAAATAATAGTGATTGGATTCCAAGCAATCTTTAAAGTTGCTTATGCCTCCCTATAGTGACTTCTGCTGGCAGAACAAAACTGGGATGCCAAGAACTGGATTTATTGCAGCTTGACCTAAGAGCAGGGTTTTTGTAGAGAGCAAATATTCATAGATTTTGTGGATGTCAAGGCCTTGCTTGTCAATGAAGTACATCAAAAAGCTCTGCAGCGGTTCATAGGCTAGTGGCTTAGCCTTTCTCTCTCTCTGAACCAGTCATTGGGTGACGACAATACAGTTTAAAATAAATTATAACATAAATCATCACAGCCTGCATTTTACCAGCTGTACTGTATGTCCACATGCACCGTTTTTATGAAGGTTTTCCTTTCATTTGTGTTTTTCATTTTTAAAAATGTATTCTTAATTTCCTTATTTGAAGGCTCAGGGAAATGGATTTTGATAACTTAAACAAGTTCCTAAATTTTGAAGTCATTCTTAAGGTTTACAGTAGTCTCATAGACTTTAAGGTCAGAAGGGACCATTATGATCTTCTAGTCTGACCTCCTGCTCCCAGTAAGATCTGATTTGTGTGTTGTTTGTTTTTCTCTTAGACAAATGCTTTTCTGCAGAGTCACTCTTGGAAAATCCTTTCTGCAGTTCAGTACAATGAAAATGGCTCATGCTCCTCCTGGACATCATTCTGTAATTGGCAGACCAAGCGTGAATGGACTTGCATATGCTGAATATGTTATCTACAGAGGAGAGCAGGTATGTCGATTATAAATAGGGCCTTTCATTTTCAGTTTTTATTTTATTTAATTTTGCCCAGAAATTTCAGTGTTATCACTACCACAAAAACATGTGAAAATCAGTGCAAAAAACTGTTAATTTTTCTGGATAGATATCAGTGTTTATTTTGGTGAACAGAAAGACGGGGAAAAAGTATTCAGTAGATTAATGCTTTGAATTCCGCTCATCAGTGTGGTTTGCTGCAGAACTAAAACAGAACTCAGAACACAGGGCCACCTCTGAGTTTAAGAAAACAATATCTTTCTAATCGCCACATAAAACTTTTCATTTGAGTAAACATTTTACTGTTGTAGACTTAGAACTACTAGCCTATAAATATTTACATTTAATAATTGAGCCCCACCACTTGCAGCACATACAGTCAACTTCATCCTTTTCCCCTGTTTTTGTTTTTTTTTAAATTTTCTTCTACTCATGTTCTGAAACGTGTTCTGAGACAGATTTTTGTTTTCATCCCATTTTAGTGTGTTAAATCTTAAAACTGTTATCTGCTAGTAGCTTGAAATGTGTACGTGGTGGGCATGAGATTCATCAGTACGTTCAGACGCGCACGCACTTCAGAGCTTGCATGCGTGCCTGTTTATTTGTTGTGTGTAATACATAGCCATCCGTCAACAGGCAGCTTTGCATATACACCCAGACTAATGTATTATCATCCTAATAAAACAAGTTATTGTTTATATATTTGAATGATACAAAAGTATGGTGAAAATTGGAAAAAAGCTGAATAATTCTTTTTGTGAAACCCAGGAATTTTTTGGTAAAAATCAGTTTAAACTGAAAACAAAGGGGCCTAATTATAAAGCATCAGAATAATGGGATGTGCAAAATTTGTAGTCAGTATAGCCATGTCATATCATAGATTATTAGGGTTGGAAGGGATCTTGAGATCATCTAGTCTAAGCCCCTGCTCAAAGCAGGGCCAATCCCCAAATGGCCCCCTTAAGGACTGAACTCACAACCCTGGATTTAGTAGGCCAATGCTCAAACCACTGAGCTATCCCTCCCCCCAACAGGTACTGTGTGCTTGTCTGATAACAATCCAGATACAGTTCTCAAATTATGTACCAGTCAGGGCTCTACAAGTTACTTGAATACATAGTGGTGGCCAGGTCCCCAGCTGGTGTAAATCAGCATAGCCCCCATTGACTTCAGTGGTGCTACACAGTTCTACACAGATGAGGATCTGGCCTTTGTGTATAATCGCCTTCTGTCTGGTGCTACTAAACAAGAGCCTCTTAAAATATGTGGTTGGCCTTGGTAGCCACAGCCGGGGGCACTGATTCTCCATGGCCTTGGCTCTGTTGCAGGGAAGGCAGACTAATTTCAAAACCTTTTCTGGTCGTTAGTGGAGACAGCTGTGTCTTATTCCATAGGTTCTAGTTAGTAGTTCCATTGACTGTTGCTGCAAAGTATACAGTTGCCATCCAAAAAGGGAGCAGAGGAGATTCCTAATGTGGCTAAACTTAGTCTGACCTTT
Organism: Gopherus evgoodei; assembly: GCF_007399415.2. NCBI lineage: Eukaryota > Metazoa > Chordata > Testudines > Testudinidae > Gopherus > Gopherus evgoodei. The sequence goes on from NC_044326.1 coordinate 144,172,247, forward strand.
GTGCCAGCATAAGTAGTATTCAAGACTTGTTCTGAATAAAAACAGTTCAGATAAGACATTTGCCCTGGGAATAAAACTTTCCATTTACTGTGAGCACCTGCAGGAAGGTTGTCCCCCAAGTCTACGGCTCAGAGGAAGCCGTGAAGTTCCAGAATGCTGTATCCTGGAGCAACACAGCCAGTGCAGTGCTGTGCCACAAGGACCTGCAATGAGGGACTGGCAGGGCAGTTATATTATGTGCTCAGTGCCCATTCAGTCGTTCCTTTACTCTTAAAATGTTTGCAGGTTACAAAACAGATCACCAGCCAGCACTTAGTAAGGGCTGCTGACCTGGCCAGTATTACAATCTGTATTCTGTTATGCTCTTGGGCGAGGTGCAGATGGGAACTTACCCATGGTATTAACAAGGGAAGTTTGGCTGTTCGGCATGCAGTGGTAATGCCCACATGGAGCAAACTCCTTTTTATTAAGACTTGTTGTCTCATTTCAGGAGGGCCCTGGATGTTTGAAAGTTTGGAACCATATGTGTATTAGTGCTCTGCACCCAGCAGCTCCCATTGTTCTCAGTGCTAAACACTGGAAAATCTGGCTCTTACGAGCTCTTGCTGCAGTGCCCCCACTGGCATAAACATCTAGTTCTCCTACTGCTTTCCTCTCTGCTCTCCTTCTCTGGTAGCTATGCTCAAGAGTTCTGCTGCTGTGAATAACGGGGGAGGTGAGGAGAGCACATATATAGTCCTTCCTACTGAGAAATCTCATTGATCTCTACAGATATCAAGGGAAAGCTAAAAAGCAAAGAGGGAGAGCCGATGGGAGGAGGAAGATGTTTATATTGAAACATTAGTGTTACAGTGATAGACATGTAATAGCCTCTATGGTCTGACATCCTTTTGTAAGGGACTGGGGCACAGGAGGTCACAGCTGCACTGGGGTCTGTACACCAGAAATGATAGTTGCTGAGCAGGAGTCGAAGGAATCACAAGAGCCAGATTCAGTAACCTAGAGTCAGGATAAGAGTTGGAGTTGGAGACCAGCGGTCAGAGGTAGTACCAGGCTGGAGTCAGGGGGCAAGAGTCAGGAGCAGATTCAGGCTGTAATTGGAGACCGGAGGTCTGGTGAAAAGGCAAAGTCTGGAGTTGCAGCAGGCCAAAGTCTGTGTGGTTGCCCAGACAACTTCCTGTAACAAGCCTGGGCTTTAATAGGGGACTTGGCCAATCAGAGGGCCACAGGGTACTATCACTCTGGCTGCCTTAGGTGGTGCTTCCTGCTGCAGAGTTTCCTGCACAGAGTTACCCTCCACAGAGTTTCCTGGCCATAGCTCTCCATAGCCTCCTGGTGGCTCTGTGGGGAATGTCAGCCATCCCAGGCTCTGCAGACCCAAGTTCTACTCCATGGACCCTTACACCTTTGTAGTACTTCAGCAATGCAAAATAAATGAAGGGTGAAATTGTAATGTACTGTCCATATCCTTCAGAAAAGCATTGGTTTGTTTCTCTCCTTATTTTCAGGCTTACCCAGAATATCTCATCACATACCAGATCATGAAACCAGAAGCTCCCTCACAAACTGCAACAGCAGCAGAGCAGAAGACCTAGTAAATATAGAGTGGTGACGCAAAATATGATTTAAATCTTGGACTGGATGACATTTTGTTTCAGAAAATCAATATCATATAAAATTCTTGACACCCTGGAAATAAGCTGTATGTCTTTTATAAAGCATTACTATATTGACAAGCATCGTACGAGTAACTGCTACATACTCAACTGCTACTGTTCCTTTGGAGGAAATGTTTACAAGGGACTGCTGCCTTTTTACAACATATCTCAGGCTCATTCTCACCGCAGTTACCACGTGTAAAACAACATTACATTGATCTAGACTTTGGGAACATTATGCTACAAGCAGAAAACATTACCAGTACAGCTCCGTATGTTAAAATTTCACAGACTACTGTTCTCTATTTACAGATAAATTGCATTAAACCCATAATTTCTTTTCAGCACACAAAATTCAACTTATTGTTTAGAGAGATCTTAGTCAACTATTTATTTTACTTCTTTTGTATTCTGAAATTGAGCCGGAACCTTCTTAAAGATATTTTGCACAAAGTCAAGTTGGCTAAAATCATTAACAATGCAATATGAGTTTCCTATCCAAGAAGGAGCTAAGTCCAGTTCTTCAGCTTAGGGGGGTTTTGCACTTTTATGAGCAAACATTGCTACAGGCATAACTTTAGGGTGGAAACAAATCAAGTTTCAATTTGCTGCTTACTCTGTCAGTTTTCTGGGGGAAGTATTAGTGAGCTTCGTGAACTTCATAAAGCTGCCTCTTGTGCTTGGTAAAACTTCATGAAACAGGTCAGTGCCCTGTGCTAACTAAAATATAAATATCACTTTATGAATGAAAGGTTTAAAAGACTGCTAAAGTACAATGCAGACTGTGAAACGTTCTCAAGTGACAGTGGCATATAATTCAAAAGAAGCAACTCTGCAAAGGGATGAAAATTAGTGGGTAAAAAGCCAGAATATTGTGTGCAGCAGTATAAAGTGCAGTTCCTTAAAGACACACCCAAAAACTGGCTAATTTAAAGCAACAAAAATGGATTATATTATGTTGAGTTCGTGTCATATCTTCATGCACAACATCACAATTGAAGTGCATGCATGATGTACAGAAAAGATACAAACATTTATTTCCACTGGTGTATAATTGTTTTAATCAAGTGGGGACTGGGTTTATATGAGAACAAATCCAGGCTTTGTCCTTTCTAATCATCCTCCTACAATGTTTTGTTTTTATTTTGTCTGGGTAGAGGAAGGTTACTTTCAAACACTGCTTAGCATAATATAAAATGGTTTCAAATGTCCAATACCAACGGTGTAAATTTAACCAAAAAAAAATCTTGACTTCCTTTTGCAACTTTAAATTTAGAAAGACAGAGGAAGTTGAAAATAAAACCATTTTAAGATTCTTTTTGAATAGGCTGTATTAGCAAGAGACATAGCAGCATTTATTGTGCAATGACTTTGGAAAATATGTGTCTGAGAGAGCTACGCTTTTTACAGGTGCATAACAGCCAGCGATGTTAAATTGTTCGTTACAATTCTTGCATTAATGCCTTTTACCTCCAGAAAGCATTGAAATGACAGGTTAGTGTATTGCCTTTAGTTTACAAAATAAAAGAATTTATCTACTTGCAGAAATCTGCGAATAAAACAATAAAAAAAAAATCCAAACAGAGATTTTCAGTATAAAAACAGAAGAAATTCTGCAGAGAGATTCTTGTGGAGAACAAATGTTACCACTTGTAAAATTGGTAATTTGAGGCAGACTTGCTGAACTGCACACCATCTTTTGCAGTATACCTAGAGAAAAGGTTAGAAGCAGCAGTTCCAATAAACATCAAACTTCTCTTTGTTTTGCTTAAGTCTCCTGTGCCAGCACTGGACATATGGTTCTGAGTTTGGTTTTGTGACTCTAATATGCTTCCTCAGTCCAAACCAGAAGTAAGATCCAGCTGTCCCTTTTAATTAAATTTCATTGACTCAAGTTGGGTGTTTGTGTTTTGGCTACTTGTTTAATAGTGTTAGAATTCAAATGATAACAACTAGGCTTTGAAGTTTTGTATTCATTTAGAGGGCTTTTTATTTTTATGTTATTTAGTTAATCGGGTTGGGGATGTGCCATCTGCAGCTGTTAAAATGCATATTACCTGCCATCTCCCATTAGACATAGTTTTAAATGGTAACACAGTTGTGCATCTTAGTTAAGCAAAACAGTTAACATGGGTGTAGAAGTTCAAAGCTTTACAGCTTTAAAAACAACCCTATGCCTGATTCTGTTGTTGTTTGTTGTTTCCAATGTACTAATTGAACTAATGGCTGCTCTAGGATTCATCTGGAGCTCTAAACTTATAGAAGACAAAAATGTGGTCCAATATCTTTTAACTGCCAGTGTTATGTATCTGATGTTCTGTGCAGAGTAAAGGTGCTGTGTGAGGAAATCATTTGCAGTGGTTTTTGTCTTGTAAATCACTTGATTTCGTAACTCTTCATAGCCAAAAGTTGAAGAATGCGCGTGCCTAGTGCACCTGCTAAAAGTCATTCACATATCACAGAAGCCTAATATGGTTCTCGCCAAAAGAATAAGTAGATCCTCAGCTGTTGTACATTGTCAGAGTTCCACTGACAGCACTTGACACCAGCTGAGGATCCATCCCCAAATGTCCAACCCTCTGGGCTCATCTTCACTACTAGGGTAAGTCAAGCTAAGTTACGTTACTCCAACTACGTGAACATAGCTGGAGTCAACATAGCTCCGGTCGACTTACCCCAGTGTCTTCACTATGTTGTGTCAACGGGAGATGCTCTACGGTTGACTTCCCTTACTCTTCTCGGGGAGCTGGAGTACCACGGTTGTCCAGAGAGTGCTCTGCCATTGATTTAGCGGGTCTTCACTAGACCCCCTAAATTGACCCTTGCTGATCACTTGCAGCAACGTTGATCTCCCCATAGTGAAGACCAGCCCTCACAGTTGCTTTCCTGAGAGTAAGCACTAAAACAGCTTGCCATGTTTCTGGTGGAGGAGCCAAACGCTGTGATTGGAAGGAAAGCCCTTTACAAAAGGCATTAGCCAAGCAACTTAATTTCATGTCTCTTAATTCTTTAAAATAGCACCCAGATGCTTGAGCCTCAAATGTGGCCCATTTACCTACTCACATGGCCCTAACGAGAAGCCTCATTGCTCCCAAAAGAGGGCTGCAAATGTCTCAATGTCAGTGTGTTTGTCACTGAGCAAACCCATTCTCAGCTCAGCCAGAACACTGCGTGTCTGAACTTCTGACACCCAGCGGAGGCATGTTAGAAATTCAGAGTTCAGGGCATGTAACTGGGTTACCCAGATGAAGAACAGCCTGAGCCTGGCCACTCCATCAGCTGTGCATGTGCACCTTCCATTGGTGATAGTGGGAATTGTGCATGCTCAGCTGGCAGAACAACCTGGCCCAAGATGTTCAGACCTCTTTCTGGAATGCGCTCAACACTTACAGAGCCTGTACTCCCACTGCGTGGGGAAAATGGAAGAGGTCAGACTTCAGGGCTGTCAACCTTTAGCATTAACCCTTTTGAGGCAATGCATTGTGAAACTTCTGGATCCGTTGTGACATGACCCTCAAAAATAAAACAACCACTTACGATGAAAGTGCCGATTTTACTCTCATTACTGTGTTTGTTTCAATGAGACAGATAAATTAGGTAACTAATGTACAATACTACAATATAATACTGCTGTCTTGAGTGCTGTAAACAAAAATTCTATTAGGATAAAACATATAAGAATACAATCCCTTAATAAGGTATCTTTCATTTTGATTTTTTGTGTCTGCTTATCTCTACATCCCAGCTCTATTGAAAACTATTACAAACTCTGCATATAATTTTCTCCATTTTGGAACACCATTGTTTTTGAATCCCTGAAACAAGAATGGTGTCTTTCTAAACTCCTCTGGACTGGTCACCCTCCTGGGATCAAATCCCCTTCCTACAGAGCAACCCCATCACTGTATGTGGCAGAAGCTCATTCATTGTTTTACTTATGGACTTGTACTTTTGTTGTTCAGTACTAGTTGGGATAATCCTAATTTAAAATTCTGTGTTTAAACAGAATCGTGAAACTCTTTTCTGTCAACACTGGTGAGAATGGAAGCAAATGCAGAAGAAGCACTTGATGTCTGAAGATGAACTGCTGTTGGAGAAAAGAATTCCCACTCACTCCCAGTGCAAGGATCCTAAGAGTCTCTCCGCTGGAGATCGCAGGCAGGGAGAGTGTTTGCTTCCAATGGGAGTGTGAAGCCTTGCTGGATGCCAAAGCTTCATACAACCATGTGATCTGACAGATGCTGCAAGGAAGCTGCCCATATAGGGCATTGTTCCTGATGCTGTAATTCCAGTTGTGCCAACTGCAGGCCATTGTAGCTTGCTATAAAAATCATGGACAGCAGTGTGTACATAATTCCTTATTTTAATCTAGAATTCACATACGATTGCTAACAAAATGTCACCCAAGTTTGCCTGTAACCAAATTTGTACACATTATGGAAAAAATAAAGGGCACTGAACAAGACAGTCCAATTATTTGTATGCTCAATGAGAATTACCTGCAGTTGGGGTTTGGGCGAGAGCGGTTGTTGGGATCTGATCACTTTTTGCAGGAGATTTGTCGGCTTCCTTGCTGTTGAGCATCAGTGTACCCACGTACAAGTGCGCCCACAGCTCAGAAATCCAGCACATAAAGTATCTGACCAATGTCTCAAGCCATTTTTAAAACAACGCTTCAATTGTACTGGGTAAGAAGTTGGTTAATAGAGATTCATACACCATATCCTAACCATGGCTTGTAGAGCAAGTGACTTTTGCAGTGACATAAGAACAGATGTGACCAGTGTTCTTGTTCCTCTTGAGTATGGCTCCTTCCCATCTCCTTTCTTCCCCTCCATCTGTCAACATCTAAACAGACTTAAAATTCAAGAATTCTGCTGTTCTTTGTTTCTGGACTCAAGTCTGCTAACCTAGATCTACGGATGTTTAAGGAGGTCGGCAGAAGGCACTCTGATGATATTTTAAAATTGAAAGGCTACAGAACAGTGAGGGAGAGATACTTTTCCCTACAAATCTGAACATATGGCATATAAGTAAAACTTACCAGCTCTGGGACGACATATCTGAAAAACTTCTGGAGAAAGATGAATGAGCCTCATGACTCAAGAGGTGATGAGGGGAGGCAAATGATGCATTTTACATGACATGAACAAGTATACCTGAGAGTGCGTATTATCTGATTGTTTTGATACATCTATCTGTCTCGCTGAATCTTTTGATGGCAATTTTTAGTGTTGGTTCCATTAATTACTGATGTCATGTGATTAGAGTATGTGATATGGTAATTTCAGTTTTTTACACGTGCAGAACTATCTTCAGCTTTGGGACCTAATAAAGGTGACACTGTTTTGCAGCAGGTCATTGGGCTTTGTGTATTGATCTCTGATCTCTCATAGAAGGAAATATTACAACATTATTGTGCTTTGGTTATAACCAGTTCTTGGTTCTAAGCCAGGAAGGAGATTGTTCAGGTCTGCTTCTGGCTCCACTATGTACCACAGCATCTAAGACTGGGCAGTGTCTTTGGTAGACCCCTGTATGGGGACTAAAAGTACATTGGGGCACCCATCATTAGCTTTACCAAGCCTTCCTTGAAACCAATAGAGCACTTGGAGCCAGTGGAGCACTTGGCCCAGCATTTCACAAGGTCTCAGTAAATACAGCTTTGATTCCTCCCATCTTGGAAGGAACATCTTCAACTAAAGGTTAAGCCACCCATCACCTACGCTTAGTGGTGTGAGAGGTTTGTTTTCTGGCCACATTGTGACTGCGATTTGTCACCTATTAGACTCTGTAGACAGTAGGATTGTGTGGGATTGGCTGAAATGCTCTGGCTGTACTAGCTCCCTGAAATTCATCGTATTTGCCTCTGGGGTCCAGAACTCTTCCCAATTTCCAGAAGTATTCCATGGGTGAGCCCCTTTCTGTGTCATGGTCACATAAGCAGTAAAACTCAACCTTACTGCTAAGCAGCAAGTGTTCCGTTCCATGTCTGGCTGCCATGATTATTCTTCCTGAACGGTTCAGTGTCTGTGTATAGACTGGACCCTCGGTAGAGTGTCTAGATGGTTCTTCCCTAATAGTATGCATTGACAAGGGTGGTCCTGCTAGTGACGGCAGGGGGCTGGACTCGATGACCTTTCAAGGTCCCTTCCAGTTCTAGGAGATTACTATATCTCCAATTATTTATTTATTTATTTATTTATTTTCATGCCCGTATAGATTGTGTGGTTACTAAAGCCTTGATGTATCCAGACCTGCAAACTTCCTTGCAGTGAATAGGTTTCTTACTCAGGCAGTTACATGATAGCTTTAATACCATGCTATAGCTGAGCCTCAGCAGGGCTCCTCGTGGGTCTAGCACGGTTTCTTGACACTAGGAACACCTGAGCCACAATGTCTCCGTACTTTCCAAGTGCCTTATTTTGTAAAACAGGAGGACCATGCCTTTACAGAGTTCCCTTATCACCTTCCTGCATCTTCAGTAATCGTCTTAAAGGGTATAAGGGATTCTTCACCTTGATTTCCAGCCATGCCCTGGTTTGTGATCTCACTGGGAGATGTGGTTCCACACAAAGGTACTGGAACTAAGAGCATTTCTCTGACTTGCAAGATTATTCTCACCTTCCTAGAATCTGATCTGTCTAACTTCTGATGAACAGCATAATGATGTATCATTTAAATCAACTTCTGTACCAGATGACTGGAGGATAGCTAATGTGACGCCAGTTCTTAAAAAGGGCTCCAGAGGTGATCCCAGCAATTACGGGCCTGGTAAGCCTGACTTTTGTACAAGGCAAATTGGTTGAAACTATAATAAAGAGCAATATTGTCAGACATATAGATGAACATAATTTGTTGAGGAAGAGTCAATGTGGTTTTAGTAAAGGGAAATCATGCTTCACCAATCTACTAGAATTCTTTGAGGGGGTCAACAACCATATGGACCAAGGGGAACCAGTGGATCTAGTGTACTTAGATTTTCAGAAGGCCTTTGACAAGGTCCCTCACCAAAGTCTCTTACACAAAGTAAGCTGCCACGGGATAAGAGGGAAGGTGCTCTCATGGATTGGTAACTGGCTAAAAGACAGGAAACAAAGGGTAGGAATAGATGGCCAGTTTTCAGAATGGAGAGAAATAGTGGTGTCCCCCAGGGGTCTGTTCTGAGACCAGTCCTATTCAACATATTCATAAATGATCTGGAAAAAGGAGTAAACTGAGGTGGCAAAATTTGCAGATGATACAAAATTACTAAAGATAGATAAAACCCAGGCAGACTGCAAAGAGCAACAAAAGGATCTCTAAACTGGATGACTGGGCAACAAAATGGCAGATTAAAATTCAGTGTTGATAAATGTAAAGTAATGCACATTGGAAAACATAATCCCAACTATACATATAAAATGATGGGGTCTAAATTAGCTGTTACCACTCAAGAAAGAGATCTTTGAGTCATTGTGGATAGTTCTCTGAAAACGTCCGCTCAATGTGCAGCGGCAGTCAGGCTAACAATGATGGGAATAATTAAGAAAGGGATCGATAATAGGACAGAAAATATCGTGTTGCCTATATATAAATCCATAGTACGTCCACTTCTTGAATACTGTATGCAGATGTGGTCGCCCCATCTCAAAAAAGATAGAATGGAATTGGAAAAGGTTCAGAAAAGGGCAACAAAAATGATTTAAGGGTATGGAATGGCTTCCATAAGAGGAGAGATTAATAAGACTGGGACTTTTCATCTTGGAAAAGAGATAGCTAAGGGCAAATATGATTGAGGTCTATAAAATCATGACTGGTGTAGAAAAAGTAGATAAGTGTTGTTTACTACTTCTCATAACACAAGAAGTAGGGGTCACCAAATGAAATTAATAGGCAGCAGTTTTAAAACAAAGGGAAGTATTTCTTCACACAATGCACAGTCAACTTGTGGAACTCTTCCCCAGAAGATAGCGTGAAGGCCAAGAACATAACAGGGTTCAAAAAAGAACTAGATAATTTCATGGATGATAGGTTCATCAATGGCTATTAGCCAGGATGGATAAGGATGGTGTCCCTAGCCACTGTTTGCCAGAAGCTGGGAATGAGTGACAGGGGATAGATCACTTGATTACCTGTTCTATTCATTCCCTCTGGGGCACCTGTCACTGGCCACTGTTGGAAGACAGGATACTGGGCTAGATGGAACTTTGGTCTGACCCAGTAGGGCCATTCTTATGTTCTTAATGCAAGCGCATTATAGACTCATAGACTCTAGGACTGGAAGGGACCTCGAGAGGTCATCGAGTCCAGTCCCCTGCCCTCATGGCAGGACCAAATACTGTCTAGACCATCCCTAATAGACATTTATCTAACCTACTCTTAAATATCTCCAGAGATGGAGATTCCACAACTTCCCTAGGCAATCTATTCCAGTGTTTAACTACCCTGACAGTTAGGAACTTTTTCCTAATGTCCAACCTAAATCTCCCTTGCTGCAGTTTAAGCCCATTGCTTCTTGTTCTATCATTGGAGGCTAAGGTGAATAAGTTTTCTCCCTCCTCCTGATGATACCCTTTTAGATACCTGAAAACTGCTATCATGTCCCCTCTCAGTCTTCTCTTTTCCAAACTAAACAAACCCAATTCATTCAGCCTTCCTTCATAGGTCATGTTCTCAAGACCTTTAATCATTCTTGTTGCTCTTCTCTGGACCCTCTCCAATTTCTCCACATCTTTCTTGAAATGTGGTGCCCAGAACTGGACGCAATACTCCAGTTGAGGCCTAACCAACGCAGAGTAAAGCGGAAGAATGACTTCTCGTGTCTTGTTTACAACACACCTGTTAATGCATCCCAGAATCATGTTTGCTTTTTTTGCAACAGTATCACACTGTTGACTCATATTAAGCTTGCGGTCTACTATGACCCCTAGATCTCTTTCTGCCATACTCCTTCCTAGACAGTCTCTTCCCATTCTGTCTGTGTGAAACTGATTGTTCCTTCCTAGGTGGAGCACTTTGCATTTATCTTTATTGAACTTCATCCTGTTTACAGACCATTTCTCCAATTTGTCCAGATCATTTTGAATTTTGACCCTGTCCTCCAAAGCAGTTGCAATCCCTCCCAGTTTGGTATGCAGACCACTCAAGAAGACTTTGCTCTGGTCAGTTTTGTTAGGGAAATTTCCTATTCAAAAAGTTCTGTATCCTCACTGCATGGATCCAATATCTCATTACCAGGGAAAGAAGAAGTATTGATAGAGTCTTTGAAAATAATGTTGAGTACAACCAGTACAAGTGCTTTTGCAAGGGAGGCCATCTTATCATATCTTGTTCTACAGGTGGAGTAAAGTATCAATGAACTCATTTCCCAACAGGAATCAGAACCATACATGAGCAGGTCCTAACATTAATATTGCATTTCTTTCCTGTACCACCAGGAACTTCTCTGTATGTTGCCCATGCATTTGTTTAATTCAGAAGTTTTTTAAATGTTTTTTAAAATAAATGTTGATTCAGACAAGGTTAGAGATGGGTATGATATTAATATCCATAAAGTCCTCCTTTCCAAACTATTGGGTCTCCTGCTTGTGAGATGGGGGGGGAGTCTCCACTCAGATTTGAGAATTTCTCTGGTCAGCATCTTGACTCCACATTGCTTGGCCTCTTGATTATAAGTGTTATGCTGAGGTCTAAAAGGCCCTAATGAAAAGCATGAGTGTTTTTGCTCAATCAAGACCTACTCTATGGCTTGAAATAGATCTCCCATCTGAGCAGCTCCTCAGTGAATAGGCCTGATAGTGTCCTCCTTCACTATTATTTTAGAATATTTAAATTAAGATGCCATTATTGATCGCCCAGATAGTTGTTCGGCTTGTATCTCAGTAACAATCTCCATTAATTTGTATCTTTAGAGAACAGGTAGTCCATCCCACATCTCCATCTAAGATGTCTGAGATTTCCGTCTCTTGCAGACCACTAGAATGTCTATATGTCCCTGGATCTCCTTTACATTCAGACAGGGCAGGTATCTTATTTTTGATTATTCAGAGAACTTTGTCATTATTTGTATCAGGCCAAAGCTTATCTATGGTTTTCCCCAATTCCTTGGAGAGATGGAGCAGACATGAGGAGCCAGTCCATCATGATCCAGAGGCTGGCTGTCTATTGCACTATGTTTCACAATTATTACCTGGCAGGGCTTCTGCTTCCTGGAATTGTCAGTCCTCATCAAGGAGAAAGGCAGCATCCGTGGCTTGGCCTCACACTCTCGTCATTGCATCATGTTGCATGACTCATACTGCAGCAATTTGTTTGTGATGTTCCCCTCTTGTGTTATTTGGACCCGTGATCTCCTAGGTCACTCCAGTCCTTGACTCTGGAAGCCAGCCTTGCTCTGCTCTGCTGTGAGAACCCCCACTCCTGGGCTGTTCACGCACAGCCTCTGGCATGTAAGCTGCTCCCAGCTACTTGCAACTGAACGATACTAGCCAATATCTCTGGTCCCAGACACAACCCTAGGAACCTCTGTCTTGCAGTGCCACTTATGCCTAAGTCTGTAACACGCTTCAAACCAAACATACTGCTTCAGGTAGAATAAACAGAATTATTAACTATAAAGATAGATTTTAAGTGATTATAAGTCAAAGCATAAGTCAGATTTATTCGTTGAAATAAAAGGAAAATACATTCTAAGCTGATCTTAACACTTTCAGTGCCCTTACAAATTTAGATGCTGGCTGGCTGATTGCTCTTCAGCCAGGCTCTCCCCTTTGCTCAGCGCTTCTGTCACTTGGTGTGGTGTCTGTAGATGTGGGTGGAAGAGAGAGGAAGAACATGGCAAACGTCTCTCCCTTTTATCATGTTCTTTCTTTTCTCTTGGCTTTGCCCCGCCCCGCTTCAGAGTCAGGTGAGCATTACCCCATCACAGTTCCAAACTGACCAAAGGAAGGGGGGTGACTCCCTCAAGAGTCTAACAGATCCTTTTGTTGTTGCCTAGGCCAGTGTCCTTTATTCCTGTGAGGCTGGGCTGGGTTTGTCCTATACAATTTTGCCACCTCAGCTTACTCCTTTTTCCAGGTCATTTATGAATATGTTGAAGAGAACCGGTCCTAGATGATGAGGTGTGAATTGCCACTCTGTTCTTGGAGAGTTTTTGCCTGGGCTTGCTTTAAGCCATGAGGATACATTTTCAGCCTCATCACTATACACATGAAATTATAACATTACCGTAACAACCATGCTCAGTGCATTGTGAGCCTTCCTAAGACACCCAACATGACAGACTTTGCACTGGACACCTCACAGTCAGTTTACAAGGATGAACGTGGGGGTGCTGGGTGTTCCCCCGAGGTACAGAGTGTCGCAATGTGTTTTTAGCAAAAATGTTCCTTCGTTGACTTGTTTTGGGAGGGCAAGTTCAATTGCTTATATCCACATTTAACCTGGCCTCCAGTGCTGATGCTTGGTGGGCAGTTCTGTCTTTGATTACCAGCACTCTTGAGCCCCCCTAACTTGGGGGCTATACTGCTTGCTAAACTCCCCCCAGCAGGACTATACAGAGACCACTCAGAGAAGAAATGAAGGTTACTTCTCTGTAACTAGAGTTCTTTGAGATTACACCCACTTCCCCTGTTTCAGAGTCTCAGGTTAGGAATTCCTGAATTAGTGGAAGGAATTGAGTGGTGGTTGGCATTGCTCCCCCTTGTATACCCTCCAGGAGGGCAGGGAGAGGGAGGGGCAAGTGGCCCCAATGGATGCAGGTTTCCAGAAGGTTCTGGAAGCTCAGGGGGAAGGTGCCTGGATCCCTCAAGTGTGACTATGCAGAGTCTCATCTTGAAGAACTCCAGTTGAAGGCTAGTTGCCTTCATGCATTCACCCAGCTCCACTCACATGTGAACAGGAGTTTGGTGTTATTCTAGTCTCAGTTTATGCTCACCACGATCAGGTCACCACCTAATTGAGCACAAACACTGTGAGGGTGGGGATAAGCCATGGCCAACCTGCTGGCCTAGTGGAAGCCACGTGAAGAGACCATTTGGGTTCATGGAGTCCAAGGCCAGAAGGGACTACTGTGATCAGCTAGTCTGATCTCCTGTATAATACAGGCCAGACACCTGCCCTGGATTAATTCCTGTTTGAACTAGAGCAGATCCTTGAGAAAAACATCCAGTCTTGATTTAAAAATGGCTAGTGATGGACAATCCACCATGACCCTTGGTAAATTATTCCAGTGGTTGATTAGCTTCATCTTAAAATTATGCCTTATTTCTAGTCTAAATTTGTCTTGCTTCAGCCATTGGAGTGTGATAGACCTTTCTCTGCTAGACTGAAGAGCCCATTATGGGTGGTGGTGGTTTTGGGGGGAGGAGTTGTTTTTTTATTTATTTATTAGCTTGTACATCTAGAGATAACGAATGTCGGTCATACTTGGAAGGCAGAGGGATTCTATCCTGGGAAGCTATGACCCTAAAAAAAGATGAGGGGGTCATGGTGGATAATCAGCTCATTTGGCCACAGCACCACTCTGGAAGCTCATGTGATCCTCAGGGAAATCTCAAATAGGAGAAGAGAGGTTATTTATCTCCAAAGGCCCTGATGCAGCCATTGCTGGAATTTTGTGTCCAGGTCTGGTGTCCACAATTCAAGAAGGATGTTGATAAATTGGAGAGGGGTCACAGAAGAGCCACAGGAAGGTTTAAAGGGTTAGAAAACCTGCCTCCTTGTGAGAGACTCCAGGAGTTCACTTTTGTTAATTTAGCAAGGAGAAGGTTAAGGGGGTGACCTAATTCCAGTCTATAAGTACCTACATGGGGAACAAATAGTCAATACTGGGCTCCTCAGTCTAGCAGAGAAAAGCCTAACACAATCCGGTGACTGGAAGTTGAAGCTAGACAAGTTCAGACTCAGAAGAAGACACAAATTTTAAATGTAATTAACAATTAGAATAACTTATTAAAGGTTTTGGTGGATTCCCCATCACTGGACATTTTTAAATGAAGAACGGCTGTTTTGGGAGGAGTGGGTGGATTTTTTGGCTGCGGATAAGAAACCTCTAGCTGCTCCAGATGTAAACTCATGGTTGTGTTCACGAATCCTTCCAGCTGGGTTTTATTCTCTGTTCTTACTTTCCCTGTGCATGTTCTACTCTTGTTGGCTGAGATTGTTACAATCATCGTATGCACTGAGACAAACCCTGGCAGCACAGCTCAGTCACCATCTGGAACAGTGAAGAGCTAGGAGTGAGTGGCAGGAAGCTGAGGTTTTAGGCTGCCCCATCGCAGTCTAGTGGCAGATGAGTTTCAGGATTGCTCTGCAGAGGCTGGTGTTCCACTGAAGCCTCTTTCAATGATTAGAAGAGTGGAAGGTGGCTGTTGGTTGTGCACAGCTAAAGTGTTGACTAAGGAGATGCTGTGAAGACTGGTGTGAAGAATAGTAGGACGAGTTGAAGCATTAATAAAGGATCATTCTGTAGAATGCTATCTGGAAAAATTGTACCCCGGAAAAACTATCAAAACCATCCGATTATTGGTGTGTTTATAAGTGATACCAAGGAACTGAGAGAAACTGGTCAGCAAGGGGAAATGCAACCATATGTGCCTGGCTCTGACAACGCCCCACCTCACTTTTTGAGCTGCATTACTCTGGGTTGGATAACGGGTGCTGTGCTTCCTGCTGACACTGGTCAGAAATGGGCACCAGTGACAAAGGAGATGAACCCAGCCCCCGGGAGGTTGGTAGCTATCTCTGACAAGTACCCACAAGTGCCACGCAGGCAGCACTGCTAGTGCTTGGCAGGCCCAGCTGGCCACACTGAATGGGAGTGCGAGAGCGTGAAAGTGATTTTGGGAAGGAGCCAAGGTGGAACGACTGATGTCTGGGATTGGGGCAAGGCCAGGAAGGTTATTGCCCCTCTCTGCATCCAGCCCTACAGTCTTCTGTCTTCCGGCTGCCAGCTGACACCTGCTGATGCCCCCAGCAAGCACAGTGCAGAATATGGAGAAGACGCTCAAGTGGTGTTGTGACTTGCAAATGGACACATGGGAAGCCGATGCGGCAGGGAGGGTGAATGGGGACAAGGATGTTGTGGTTGCTTACAGGTGGGCCTAAGCTGGCCATGGAGGAGGCGGGGAAGGTGCCACTACACGGTGGGAGAGCAGCTCTATTCCTTCCCCTCATCTGCTGAGGGGTGGGGAGAGGGCCCAGGTTCTTCTCCCCACCCTCCTGGAAGCCTGTTAGGTGCCCCAGGAAAAGAGTTGGCACACATTGCTGCCCCCATGGAACAAGGGGCCAGCAAGGCACCCAATCACAGTCAGGCCCTGCTGTGTTGGGGCAGCAGTGCCCCTTGCTCGGAGCAGATGGCCAGGGGCCAGTGTCGCTCCTGGAGCAGAACATGGCCATGTTGACAGTGGTGTCTATGCCTTTCCTCTTCAGAGCTAGCTGGTTCTGGCTGCGAAAGAGCCGCAGGTTCACACAGTCACCCGTTCCCCTCACAGCTTTGTGGAAAGTGAATTTCAGGCACATGCACAGGAATTAGCAGATGGTAATGGGGCAAATGCCGATCCACCACAGCAGGGCCAAACCAGGGCTGCTACTGGTCCTAGCACATAAATACCGCAGCTCTGCCCATGCACCATGCAGCCTGGGGGAGCACACCTACAACCATCCCTGGGGAATAAACCTCAGGAACACATCCCAGGCTGCTCGTGGAAAGGCAGCGTGCGGGGACCAGCCCGTCGGACACGCTCTAAGTTCCATGCTGTTTCGGTAGCAGTGCCATTCTGGCCCCGCTGCTCAGTGTAGGAGCCGTAGTAAAGGTGACACCATACACCCTGCTTTTCCCACTGCTTAGCATGTTGCTGTTTTCCATGTGCCATTAACACCTCTTTTCTCCCAAGTGCTTCTAAAGTAGCCTGTGAACAAGGCAGAGGACTGGTCTCAGCACACCTCCAGGCTGCCGACCCTCGTTTCCTCTCCCTCATGCCATCGCTTGCAATGCTGAGCTAGTGACTGAGCTGGCTACTCCAGTTCGGTGCCTATAGGGCTGTCTACACACCCGTGCCCTGGTTTAGTTAAACTGATACAAACTGTGTAGTTTGTTTCAAATGGGTGATTTTAGTTTAGTGCAAACCAACTCATAATCCACTTAAGATAAACCAAAGTAAGCCTGGTGTAAACTGAAATGAGCATCAGTGTAGCCTTTTGCACTGCATTACCGCAATCAATTTCACTTCTCCTCTACCACTAGTGTAAACCAAGGACAGGGTGCAGTTAATGAGCTATGGTGTACATCAAGCGGCTTGGAGGCTGTGGTGTACTTCCCACAGCCAAAGGACCATGAGGGAAGTGGCAGAACTGATCACAGCTGTGTTGTAAGCAGCTTTCTGTGGGCCACCCCAACAACTCAGGGCCGGCTTCTGTGACAGTGCTGC
Source organism: Gopherus evgoodei (assembly GCF_007399415.2). Classification (NCBI taxonomy): domain Eukaryota; kingdom Metazoa; phylum Chordata; order Testudines; family Testudinidae; genus Gopherus; species Gopherus evgoodei. The sequence goes on from NC_044326.1 coordinate 144,189,315, forward strand.
CCTTGTCTGCTCTGGCCCAGCTGCACTCATTCATAGAATCCTAGAATATCAGGGTTGGAAGGGACCTCAGGAGGTATCTAGTCCAACCCCCTGCTCAAAGCAGGACCAATCCCCAACTAAATCATCCCAGCCAGGGCTTTGTCAAGCTGGGCCTTAAAAACCTGTAAGGAAGGAGATTCCACCGCCTTCCTATGCAATCTATTCCAGTGCTTCACCAATCTCCTAGTGAAAAAGTTTTTCCTAATATCCAACCTAGACCTCCCCCACTGCAACTTGAGACCATTGCTCCTTGTTCTGTCATCTGCCACCACTGAGGACAGCCAAGTTCCATCTTCTTTGGAACCCCCTTTCAGGTAGTTGAAGACTGCTGTCAAATCCCCCCTCCCTCTTCTCTTCTGCAGATTAAATAATCCCAGTTCCCTCAGCCTCTCCTCGTAAGTCATAGACTATCAGGGTTGGAAGGGACCTCAGGAGGTCATCTAGTCCAACCCCCTGCTCAAAGCAGGACCAATCCCCAACTAAATCATCCCAGCCAGGGCTTTGTCAAGCCTGACCTTAAAAACCTCTAAGGCTGAAGATTCCACCACCTCCCTAGGTAACCCATTCCAGTGCTAAAGTCATGTGCCTCAGCCTAATCATTTTTGTTGCACTCCACTGGACTCTCTCCAATTTGTCCACATCCCTACTGTAGTGGAGGGCCCAAAACTGGATGCAGTACTCCGGATGTGGCCTCACCAGTGTCGAATAGAGGGGAATAATCACTTCCCTTGATCTGCTGGCAATGCTCCTACTAATACAGCCCTATATGCCATTGGCCTTGGCAACAAGGGCACACTGTTGACTCATACCCAGCTTCTCGTCCACTGTAATCCCCAGGTCCTTTTCTGCAGAACTGCCGCTTAACCAGTTGGTCCCCAGCTTGTAGCAGTGCATGGGATTCCTTCTAAGTGCAGTACTCTGCACTTGTCCTTGTTGAAACTCATCAGGTTTCTTTTGGCACAATCCTCTAATTTGTCTAGGTCCCTCTCTATCCTATCCCTAACCTCCAGTGTATCTACCACTCTTCCCAGTTTAGTGTCATCTGCAAACTTGCTGAGGGTGCAGTCCATGCCATCCTCCAGATCATTAAAGAAGATATTGAACAAAACTGACCCCAGGACCGACCCTTGGGGCACTCCACTTGATACCGGCAGCCAACTAGACATGGAGCCATTGATCACTACCCTTTGAACCCGACAATCTAGTCAGCTTTCTATCCACCTTATAGTCCATTCTTCCAGCCCATACTACTTTTAACTTGCTAGCAAGAATACTGTGGGAGTCCATATCAAAAGCTTTGCTAAAGTCAAAATATATCACATCTGCTGCTTTCTCCATATCCACAGAGCCAGTTGTCTCATCACAGAAGGCAATTTGGTTGGTCAGGCATGACTTGCCCTTGGTGAATCCATGTTGACTGTTTTGCCTGGGACTGAAGTGAGGCTGACCAGTCTGTAGTTCCCAGGGTTCTCTTTCTTCCCTTTTTAAAAGATGGGCACTATAGTTGCCTTTTTCCAGTAGTCAGGGACCTCCCCCGATCGCCACAAATTTTCCAAGATAATGGCCAATGGCTCTGCAGTCACATCAGCCAACTCCCTCAGCACCCTTGGATGCATTCGATCTGGACCCACGGACTTGTGCATGTCCAGCTTTTCTAAATAGTCCTTAACCTGTTATTTCACTACTGAGGCTGCTCACCTCCTCCCCAGACTGTGTTGCCCAGTGTCTGTGAAGACCGAGGCAAGTAAAGCATTAAATACTTCAGTTTTTTTCCACATCATCTGTCACTAGGTTGCCTCCCCCATTCATTAAGGGTCCCACACTTTCCTTGACCACCTTCTTGTTGCTAACATACCCGTAGAAACCCTTCTTCTTACTCTTCACATCCCTTGCTAGCTGCAACTCCAATCAAGCCTTGGCCTTCCTGATTACACCCCTGCATGCTCTAGCAATATTTTTATACTCCTCCCTAGTCATCTGCCCGAATTTCCACTGGGCAGGCTGGCCCCTGGGGTCTATAAAGGCTTGTTGGGATTTGCCCCTCAATGAACTGATATGTGTGTGCGGTGGTGCAATGTGGAAGTTTCGCCTAGAGCGCAAAATATCCTTGCACCGGCCCTGCCCCAGCGAGTGCGTGCACCACAGGTTAGGAACCACTGCACTAAACTGACAAGATCTGCATTTTCATTTAATTTTAAATGAAGCTTCTTAAACATTTAAAAAAATGTGTTTACTTTATATACAACAATAGTTTATAGCCTGATAGAAAGAGACCTTCTAAGAACTTTAACATGTATTACAGGCACGCGAAGCCTTAAATGAGAGTGACTAACTGAAGACTCGGCACAGCACTGCTGCAAGGTTGCTGACCCCTGAGTTAACTGGTTACACTTCGACAGCCCTAGCTGGAGGACAGGTCCTGCAGCAGCCTCCAGGGGACTAAAGCTCCATGAGCGGTTTCCGTTCCTTCCTAGGGAGGGGAGCAGGCCAACCCCCAGCGCTAGGCAGTCATAGCCCTTGGGCAAGTTGTCCCTGGTTTCCTCTGCCACCAGTAGGGCCAGTTCTTACTCCCCTGGTGCAAGGAGCAGGAGGGGAAAGCATCGCTGTGTGCTCATCACCTGTGCTGCTTGCCTGGGTCACTAGCAGGGAAATAGACCCTCCCACCCCCTGCTCTGGGGGAAGGCCAGACCCGCCTCTTCTGATTGTGAAGGGCTGGACTCTTGCTCAGCGTCAGCAGCTGTTTCTGGATTGTCAGACTGGAAGTCTGACTTGTGAGCCAAAGTTCTAGTTACAGCCTGACCCTCTGCCACTGTTCAAAGAGACGGGGTTATCCAGGCTGTTCAGCGAGTTGTCGACTGCCACAGACTCCTGTTAAAATGAATCTCTCAAAGCAGGAGTTCCCAACATGGTGCCCACAGGTGCCATGGTGCCCGCCGGGGTGTCTAAGTGCACCTTGGACTGGCCGGCGGACGAGCAGCCGCCGAAATGCTGCTGACAAGCAGCGTCATCCAGAGGCTTCACCTTCGAAAATTGGCGGCATTTCGGCGGTGACGCATCTGAATGCTGCTGCTTGTCAGCAGTATTTCGGCGGTGACGCCTATTGACATTGCTGCTTGTCGGTGGCATTTTGGTGGATGCTCTTTCGCCGCCACAGTCCTCTGTGGCTTGTCGTCTGGTGCCAGCCAGATGAAAAAGGTTGGGGACCATTGTCTCAAAGAAATGCCCTGAAAGAAACGAGTGCTGTCATGCCAGCCTTCATATTACTCTTCAAATCTGGCTGGAGTGCGGGTGGGGCTAGTAAATCACACTTGACCCCCGGAAGTGGCCGAGAGGAAATGAAATATTGTGGCCTTGGTGCTTCTCAGACAAGCTCTCGCCTTAGCCAGCTGGAAAAATGGAGCCATTAGCTGCAATTCCGGAATGATTTGGGGTGGGGGAGGGGGGAAAGTCGGGGGTGTGTTATCAGCCCTGAACTACCACGCCTTGCAAAGCCCATGGCTAGCAAGCAAAGGCAGGCTCAAAGCCCTGCACTAGGTGCAGAGATTTTAGGGCGGCTTTGAGCTGCACCGTTAGCTGGGTGCCAGCACCATGTTCTTGTGCAGAGGGCAGCTAGTCCTGTGCTTCCTGCAGGAGTTGGCTGGTTTGCAAGAGCTAGTGCTCTAAGCATTAGGGTTCAGAGTTGCTGCTGGGTACATCTGCCCCAGGATGCCCATCCCCCCTCGGCACACTCCTTTAAGCTGCATGTGGCTGTAACACACTCAGAGAGAAGGCCTAGGAGTGCAAGCAGCAACAATGTTAATTCAGACACAACACAGTAGCTCTCGACCAGAAGGGACTGGTCAATGGTGATCCCACCTCAGTGTAGCTGGTGCACTGCAGGGGAGTGCACTACCACCTGCTGCACATGGACTGCAGGCAGTGGGGGGGGGGGGCACCGAGCAGTGCCATAGACTGTGGCTTTGGGTTCAGCGCCAGAGGCAGAGCACAGACAGGGCCGGCTTTAGGCCGATTCCCCGGAATCAGGCCCCATGCCTAAGAGGGCCCTGCACCTTAGGCGCCTTTTTAATTTATTTTACTCACCCGGCGGCAGTCCGGGTCTTCGGCAGCATGAGGTCCTTCAGTGCCGCAGAAGATCTGGAGGAAGTGAAGGACCCCCCGCTGCCAAATGCCACCAAAGACCCAGACCACTGCTGGGCTTTCGAATCAGGCCCTGGAGTTCTTAAAACCAGCCCTGAGCACTGATCTGCCTGCACATGTGCCCATCTGCTCATGCTCCTGCAATTCCACACCCAGCTTCCTTCCTGAGTTGGGATGGGGGAAGTGTGCTCCACTTGTGGGGTAGCTCTGAGCTGTTCTGAGGTTAGCCAGGAGGCATGGTCTTGGTGCAGCTGTCAAGGCTGAATCCCCACTTTGTCACTCCCAGTGCAGGAAGTGGGGGCCCGCAAGGATTTTAAAAAATTAATACTGGACACTCCAGACTTGTATTAAATTCCCATGGTTAAAACTTTTCTCTGACCTTGGCTTGGTAAACGCTGCCACCAGCCAAATACAAAAACCCCCTTGAGCCCAGGAAAGGCACATTTGGGAATTCTTCCCTGTGGGGTTCCCTCAAGCCCTTTCACCACCCCCATCTCTCCCCCGGAAAAAACTGAGAAAGAAAACAAAGGAAATTAGCTGTTGCCACCAGCTAATTAAACAACATGCACAATCCTCTTAGGACACACAGATCCAATTCTGTTCTTTAAAAAGGTAAAATGTATTAAAAACAAAAAGAAAGGAAATACTTTTGGAACTTAGGCCTGATCTACACTACGAGTTTAGTTCGAATTTAGCAGCGTTAAATTAAATTAACCCTGCACCCGTCCACACAACAAAGCCATTTACTTTGATGTAAAGGGCTCTTAAAATCTATTTCTGTACTCCTCCCCGACGAGGGGAGTAGCGCCGAACTCAACATTGCCATTTTGAATTAGGGTTAGTGTGGCCACAATTCGATGGTATTGTCCTCTGGGAGCTATCCCACAGTGCACCATTGTGACCACTCTGGACAGCAATCTGAACTCAGATGCACTGGCCAGGTAGACAGGAAAAGCCCCGCGAACTTTTGAATTTCATTTCTTGTTTGCCCAGTGTGGAGAGCAAAGGTGACCACACAGAGCTCATCAGCACAGGTTACCATGCAGTCTGAGAATCAAAAAAGAGCTCCAGCATGGACCGTATGGGAGGTACTGGATCTGATCGCTATATGGGGAGAGGATTCCGTGCTAGCAGAACTACGTTCCAAAAGACGAAATGCCAAAACATTTGAAAAAATCTCCAAGGGCATGTTGGAGAGAGGCCGCAATAGGGACACACTGCAGTGCGGCGTGAAACTTAAGGAGCTCAGACAAGCCTACCAGAAAACCAAAGAAGCAAACGGAAGGTCCGGGGCAGAGCCACAGACATGCTGCTTCTACACTGAGCTGCAGGCAATTCTAGGGGCGTCCGCCACCACTACCCCACTCCTGACCGTGGATTCCAAGGAGGGGGTAATCTCAGCCATGGCTGAGGATTCTGTGGATGGGGAAGATGATGATGAGGAGGAGGACAATGAGCTTGCAGAGAGCACACAGCACTCCGTTCTCCCCAACAGCCAGAATCTTTTTCTCAGCCTGAATGAAATACCCTCCCAACCCTCCCAAGGCAGTATCCCAGACCATGAAGCCATGGAAGGAACCTCAGGTGAGAGTACCTTTGTAAATATAAAACATGGTTTAAAAGCAAGCTTTTTAAAATGATTAATTTGCCCTGAGGACTTGGGATGCATTCGCGGCCAGTACAGTTATTGGAAAAGTCTGTTAACATGTCTGGGGATGGAGTGGAAATCCTCCAGGGACAACTCCATGAAGCTCTCCTGGAGGTACTCCAAAAGCCTTTGCAGAAGTTTTCTGGGCAGGCCAGCCTTGTTCCGTCCTCTGTGGTAGGACACTTGACCACGCCATGCTAGTAGCAAGTAATCTGGTATCATTGCATGACAAAGCCTGGCAGCATATGGTCCTGGTGTTTGCTGGCATTCAAGCAACATCCGTTCTTTATCTCGCTGTGTTATCCTCAGGAGAGTGATATCATTCACGGTAACTTGGTTGAAATATGTGAATTTCATTAAGGGGACAGAGTTGGCCATTCCTACTGGGCTGTTTGCCTGTGGCTGAAAAGAAATCCTTCCCTGCAGTTAGCCAAGCAAGGGGAGGGGTGGGTGATTGGTGCTGAGCTTTTCGCATTTGGCTAGCAGGGATCTTCCCTGATATCAGCCACACAGTGGGGGAAGGGGTAAAGTGAGCATCCCAGAGAATTGGATGGGGGCAGGGAGTTAGTTTGGTTTCTGCTGCTGCACGTTAACAGGAAAACTGCAGCACTCTACAGGCTTTGCTTGGTATGGGAAAGAAGGGCACTGCTTTTATGAAGGTTGCAGAAGCCAAAAGACAATGGCTTACCATGGCCGCATGCAAGCCGAATTCTGTTGCCCAGCCCTGCGTCTGTGATCTCTAACACCAAAGCCGCAGGCGCTCAATATTAAGATGCAAAATGCAACTTTGTACCGAAATCACATGTGCTATGTAATGTGAATAGTGTTGTTCACCGTGAAAGAGTATAAGCATTGTTCTGTGAAATGTATCTTTTAAAATACTTCTCTCCCTTTTTTTCCCCTCCCTCCTGCAGCTGCAAATTTTTCAAGCCTCCCTCCTCTGTCCCAAAAGTTAACTCAGATAAGGCAGTGAAAAAAGGACGCGAGCTGAAATGTTCTCTGAGATCATGAAATCGACCTGCTATGAAAGAGCTCATCTGAATGAGTGGAAGGATGCGGTATCAAAGTACAGGAAAGATACCAGTGAATGTGAGGACAGGAAGGACCCACATGAGGACAGGAGGGACCAACGTGAGGAGAGGAGAGATGCTCGAGATGCGAGGTGGTGGCAGGAAGATCAGAGGAGGCATGATGCAACACTGGGGCTACTGTGTGATCAAACTGACGTGCTCCGGTGTCTGGTGGAGCTTCAGGAATGGCAGCAGGATCACAGAGTGCCACTGCAGTCCCTGTATAACTGCCCTCCCACCTCCCCAAGTTCCATAGCATCCTCACTCAGACGTGTAAGAACACGGGGGTGGGGGAGAGGATCCATGCACCCGCCCACTCCACCCCAGTTCACAGCCCAAGCAAAAGGCTGTCATTATTTTGAACTTTTGAAGTGGCCTTTTCCTTCCCTCCTATCCTCCTTCCAAACCCCACCTGGGCTACCTTTCAGTTCTCTCCCTCTTTTTATAATCAGTTAATAAAGAAAACATGATTTTTAAAAGATAGTGACTTTATTTCCTAAGAAAGCAAGCTGTAATTGAAGGGGAGGGTGGGTTGCTTACAGGGAATGAGTCAATCAAGGGGGCAGGTTTTCATCAAGGAGAAACAAACAGCAGCCAGCAAACAGAGCTGTAAACAGGGGAGTTTCAGTGGGAGTTCTGTTCGAGTTCTGTATTGTGTGTATTGTATTTTGTAGTTTGCATGTGTGGAGGCTGGAGGGGCAGTGTGCTGGGAGAGAAGCTGAGCCCTGCTTAGGGGATGGGGCTTCTCTACTTAGGGGTCCTATAAAAGGAGCCAGCCAGTCAGGCAGTGGCACAGATGGCTGCAGAGGCACAGGAGCCAGCAAACAGCTGTAAGCAGGGGAGTTTCAGGGGGAGTTTGTGGGGGAGACTTAGAGACCTAGGCAGAGGAACTGACAGGCCAGTGAAGGGAGTAGGTGGTGTTCTACCGGTGGTCTGGTGCCTGTTGGGGGTTTGTTTTGGTTTGTGTTTCCTGCACTAACATGATTTAGGTGGGAAGGCCATGACCGATACAGAGGCAGCAGTGAAAGACACAATGAGGATGACTGGATGTGGAAGCTGCGGCATGTACATGATCCTGGAGGGGGTACCTGATAAGAGTTTCGTCTGCATGAAGTGCCACCTGATAGAGCTGATGGAAGAAAAGATCCAAGGACTGGAGATGCAGGTAGAAAGTCTGGTCGAGTTAGAAGGGGGTTTGAGCAGACGATGGAGCACAGACATGAAGGGGCTGAAGGGATAAGCTCAGACGTGCAGATGGAAGCAGGACCAAAGAATTCAGAGGAGAGACTGCTGGGAGAGGAAAGTGGACGGTGGAAGCATGTGACTAAGAGAACCAGGCAGAGGAAAAGACGGGCCAGTGAAGGAGAAATAGAGCTCAGGAACAGGTTTGCAGAGTTGGAAAATGAAGAAGGGGCACAGCAGGTGGTCGCTGAAGGAGAGAAGGCAGGGAAAAAGAGAAGAGCTGCTAGTCCTACAGGAAGAGGGGAGGAGTCAATGGAGGCAACACCAAATATGAGCCCCAGGAGGATTGCAAGGGTGAATAGGAATCGAGAGGACTTGCAGCCAGTGGTGCAGGGGATAGACCGGAGAATCACACTGTCACCAGGAAAAGGCAGGTCTACGTGATTGGGGACTCCTTACTGAGAAGAATAGACAGGCCTGTGACTAGAGCTGTTCGGGAGAACAGAAGGGTGTGCTGTATGCTGGGTGCTAAGATATGAGATGTGAACCTGAGGCTGAAAAGGATCCTAACGGGAGCAGGAAAGAATCCATTGATTGTCCTTCATGTGGGAACGAATTATACGGCTAGATTCTCGCTGGAATGTATCAAGGGAGGCTATGCCAGACTGGGGAAGATGCTTAAGGAAATCAAGGCTCAGGTGATCTTCAGTGGGATTCTGCCAGTTCCTGGAGAAGTGTGACAAGATTATGGCGATCAACAGATGGCTCAGGCAGTGGTGCTATAAGGAGGGCTTTGGGAGGTACGGCCACTGGGAAGCATTTATGGACAGAAGACTGTTCTCTCGGGATGGACTTCACCTGAGTAAGGAGGGAAATAGACTTCTAGGATGGAGGCTCGCCCAACTGATTAAGAGAGCTTTAAACTAGGAATTTGGGGGAGATGGTTGGGAGATGTCCAGGTGATCTCCATGCCGGAATTTAACCTTGAGAGGGAAGAAAACAAAGTAAGAGAGGATACAGCCGTGGACAGAAGAATTGACATAAGGAGGAAGGGTAGTGTAGATAACAGACTAACAGGTGATACTGGTGGTAGAATGTCTGTGCCTAACCAGGTAAAGAATGTCAGTGAAGCCAAATGGCAAAAATTAAGATGTCTGTACACTAATGTGAGGAGCCTAGGTAACAAAATGGAGGAACTAGAGCTACTGGTGCAGGAAGTGAATCTGGATATTATAGGGATAACAGAAACATGGTGGAATAGTAGTCATGACTGGAGTACAGGTATTGAAGGCTATGTGCTGTTTAGGAAAGACAGAAATAAAGGCAAAGGTGGTGGAGTAGCATTATATATCAATGATGAGGTTAACTGTAAAGAAATAAGAAGTGATGGAATGGATAAGACAGAGTCTGTCTGGGCAAAAATCACATTGGGAAAGAAAGCTACTAGAGCCTCCCCTGAGATAGTCCTTGGGGACCGCCAGGATCTGATTTGGATATGGATAGAAACCTCTTTCATGTTTTTAATGAAGTAAACACCAATGGGAATTGTGTGATCATGGGAGACTTTAACTTCCCAGAGATAGACTGGAGGACAAGTGCTAGTAAGAATAATAGGGCTCAGATTTTCTGGATGTGATAGCTGATGGATTTCTTCACCAAATAGTTGAAGAACCAACAAGAGGGGATGCCATTTTAGATTTGGTTTTGGTGAGTAGTGAGGACCTCATAGAAGAAATGGTTGTAGGGGACAACCTTGGTTCAAGTGATCATGAGCTAATTCAGTTCAAACTAGATGGAAGGATAAACAAAAATATATCTGGGACTAGGATTTTTGACTTCAAAAGGGCTAACTTTAAAGAATTAAGGAAATTAGTTAGGGAAGTGGATTGGACTGAAGAACTTGTGGATCTAAATGCGGAGGAGGCCTGGAATTACTTTAAGTCGAAGCTGCAGAAACTATCAGAAGCCTGCATCCCAAGAAAGGGAAAAAAAACCATAGGCAGGAGTTGTAGACCAAGCTGGATGAGCAAGCATCTCAGAGAGGTGATTAAGAAAAAGCAGAAAGCCTACAAGGAGTGGAAGAAGGATGGGATTAGCAAGGAAAGCTACCTTAGTGAGGTCAGAACATGTAGGGATAAACTGAGAGAGGCTAAAAACCATGTAGAGTTGGATCTTGCAAAAGGAATTAAAACCAATAGTAAAAGGTTCTATAGCCATATAAATAAGAAGAAAACAAAGAAAGAAGAAGTGGGACCGCTAAACACTGAGGATGGAGTGGAGGTTAAGGATAACCTAGGCATGGCCCAATATCTTAATAAATACTTTGCCTCAGTCTTTAATAAGGCTAATGAGGAGCTTAGGGATAATGGAAGGATGACTAATGGGAATGAGGATATGGAGGTGGATATTACCACATCTGAGGTAGAAGCCAAACTTGAACAGCTTAATGGGACAAAATCGGAGGGCCCAGATAATCTTCATCCAAGAATATTAAAGGAACTGGCGCATGAAATTGCAAGCCCGTTAGCGAGAATTTTTAATGAATCGGAAAACTCAGGGGTTGTACTGTACGACTGGAGAATTGCTAACATAGTTCCTATCTTTAAGAAAGGGGAAAAAGGTGATCTGAGTAACTATAGGCCTGTTAGTCTTACATCTGTAATATGTAAGGTCTTGGAAAAAATTTTGAAGGAGAAAGTAGTTAAGGACATTGAGGTTAATGGTAATTGGGACAAATTACAACATAGTTTTACTAAAGGTAGATCGTGCCAAACCAACCTGATCTCCTTCTTTGAGAAGGTGACAGATTATTTAGACAAAGGAAATGCAGTAGTTCTAATTTACCTCGATTTCAGTAAGGCATTTGACACGGTTCCACATGCGGAATTATTAGTTAAATTGGAAAAGATGGGGATCAATATGAAAATTGAAAGGTGGATAAGGAACTGGTTAAAGGGGAGACTCCAACGGTCATACTGAAGGGTGAACTGTCAGGCTGGAAGGAGGTTACTAGTGGAGTCCCTCAAGGATCAGTTTTGGGACCAATCTTATTTAACCTTTTCATTACTGACCTTGGCACAAAAAGTAGGAATGTGCTAATAAAGTTTGTAGATGACACAAAGCTGGGAGGTATTGCTAACACAGAGAAGGACCGGGATATCATACAGGAAGATCTGGATGACCTTGTAAACTGGAGTAATAGTAATAGGATGAAATTTATTAGTGAAAAGTGCAAGGTCATGCATTTAGGGATTAATAATAAGAATTTTAGTTATAAATTGGGGACACATCAGTTGGAAGCAACCGAGGAGGAGAAGGACCTTGGGGTATTGGTAGATCATAGGATGACTATGAGCTGCCAATGTGATATGGCTGTTAAAAAAGCTAATGCAGTTTTAGGATGCATCAGGGGAAGTATTTCCAGTAAAAATAAGGAGGTGTTAGTACCGTTATATAAGGCACTGGTGAGACCCCACCTGGAATACTGTGTGCATTTCTGGTCTCCCATGTTTAAGAAGGATGAATTCAAACTGGAACAGGTTCAGAGACAGGCTAGTAGGATGATCCGAGGAATGAAAAACCTGTCTTATGAAAGGAGACTCAAAGAGCTTGGCTTGTTTAGCTTAGCCAAAAGGCGGCTGAGGGAGGATATGCTTGCTCTTTATAAATATATCAGAGAGATTAATATTAGGGAGGGAGAGGAATTATTTAAGCTTAGTACCAATGTAGACACAAGAACAAATGGGTATAAACTGGACACTAGGAAGTTTAGACTTGAAATTAGATGAAGGTTTCTAACCATTAGAGGAGTGACGTTCTGGAACAGCCTTCCAAGGGGAGTAGTGGGGGCAAAAGACATATCTGGTTTTAAGACTAAGCTTGATAAGTTTATGGAAGGGATGGTATGATGGGATAGCTTAATTTTGGCAATTGATCTTTGATTATCAGCAGGTAAGTATGCCCATTGGTCTATGATGGGATGTTAGATGGGATGGGATCTGAGTTACTGCAGAGAATTCTTTCCTGAGTGCTGGCTGGTGAGTCTTTCCCACATGCTCTGGGTTTAGCAGATCGCCATATTTGGGATAGGGAAGGAATTTTCCTCCGGGGCAGATTGGCAGAGGCCCTGGAGGTTTTTCACCTTCCTCTGCAGCCTGGGGCATGGGTCACTTGCTGGTGGATTCTCTGCAGCTTGAGGTCTTCAAACCACAATTTGAAGACTTCAATAACTCAGACATAGGTTAGGAGTTTGTTATAGAAGTGGATGGGTAGGATTCTGTGGCCTGCTTTGTGCAGGAGGGTCAGACTAGATGATCATATTGGTCCCTTCTGACCCTAAAGTCTATGAGTCTATGAGAACTTTCACACCTTAGCCTGGCCAGTCATGAAACTGGTTTCCAAAGCTTCTCTGATGCGCAGCACTTCCTGGTGTGCTTTTCTAATCGCCCTGGTGTCTGGCTGCCCGTAATAAGTGGCCAAGTGAATTGCCTCAGCTTCCCTCCCCACCGTAAACGTCTCCCCCTTACTCTCACAGATATTGTGGAGCACACAGCAAGCAGCAATAACAATGGGGATATTGGTTTGGCTGAGGTCTGAGCGAGTCAGTAATGTGCGCCAGCGTCCCTTTAAACGTCCAAATGCACATTCTACCACCATCCTGCACTTGCTCAGCCTGTAGTTGAACAGCTCCTGACCACTGTCCAGGCTGCCTGTGTACGGCTTCATGAGCCACGGCATCAAGGGGTAGGCTGGGTCTCCCAGGACAACTACAGGCATTTCAACATCCCCAGTGGTTGTTTTCTGATCTGGGAAGTAAATCCCTTGCTGCAGCCGTTTGAACAGAGCAGTGCTTCTGAAGACGCGAGCATCATGAATCCTTCCTGGCCATCCCACGTGGATGTTTGTGAAACGTCCCTTGTGATCCACCAGTGCTTGCAGCACCATTGAAAAGTACCCTTTGCGGTTTACGTACTGGGTGCCCTGGAGCTCCGGTGCCAAGATACGGATATGGGTTCCATCTATCGCCCCCCCACAGTTAGGGAATCCCATTGCAGCAAAGCCATCCACTATGACCTGCACGTTTCCCAGAGTCACTACCTTTGGTAACAGCAGCTCAGTAATTGCTTTGGCTACTTGCATCACAGCAGCCCCCACACTAGATTTGTCCACTCCAAACTGATTCCTGACTGACTGGTAGCTATGTGGCATTGCAAGCTTCCACAGGGCTATTGCCACTCGCTTCTCAACTGTGAGGGCTGCTCTCATCTTGGTATTCTGGCGCTTCAGGGCAGAGGAAAGCAAGTCACAAAGTTCCATGAAAGTGCCCTTACACATGTGAAAGTTTTGCAGCCACTGGGAATCGTCCCTCACCCGCAACACTATGCGGTCCCACCAGTCTGTGCTTGTTTCCCAGGCCCAGAATCAGCGTTCCGTGGTTAGAACCTGCCCCATTAATACCATGATCTCCAAAGCGCCGGGGCCCACGGTTTGAGAGAATTCTGTGTCCATGTCCTCATCACTCTTGTCGCCGCGCTGCCGTAGCCGCCTCCTCCTCACCTGGTTTTTCAGGTCCTGGTTCAGCATAGACTGCATGAGAATGCACGAGGTGTTTACAATGTTCCTGACTGCTGTCTTGAGCTGAGCAGGCTCCATGTTTGCCGTGGTATGGCGTCTGCACAGTTCACCCAGGAAAAAAGGCTCGAAACGGTTGTCTGCTGTTGCTTTCACGGAGGGAGGGTTGGGCTGTACCCAGAACCACCAGCGACAATGTTTTTGCCCCATCAGGCATTGGGATCTCAACCCAGAATTCCAATGGGCAGGGAAGACTGCGGGAACTATGGGATAGCTATGGGATAGCTACCCACAGTGCAATGCTCCAGAAGTCGATGCACACCGCAGAATTAATGTGCTTAGTGTGGCTGCGTGCACTCAACTTTATATAATCAGTTGCCCAAAATCGATTTCTGTAAAATCGGAATAATCCCGTAGTGTAGACATACCGTTAGGCTTTTTGCTAGATCTTAAAAGAAACAATTATAAAAATTAAGCATCAAGATAGCTCTCTTGAGGTTTAGCTTAATGGTTACAAGCAAAACAAAAGCGTCTGGGTTTAGCCCAGAGAAGTTCCATTAGCCACAAGAAATAAAGAGAAATAAACCCAATCGCAGCTTTCTAAACATTTTGATTTACTTACACCTTTGGCGTTTCAGATAAGTAGGGTTGCGCTGAGGTATGATTTGATGTTTTCTCATACCTGGTTTTAAAGCTGCTTACAGCATTACTGCTCTGGGTCTCTGCTCGTTCCCAGAGAACCACAACACACAGACAAAGGGAAGTCCCCCCCCTCCATTTTAAAAAGTTCTAGCCCCGCCCCCATTGGCTCTCTTGGTCAGGTGCCCACTCCTTTTCCTTTACCTGGGGAACTTTGTTAACCCTTAACAGGTAAAGCAAGCAGAGAACAGCCTCCAAGAGGGACTTTATAGCTAACTGGCTCTCTAGGTGTCCATCAAGGGGAACTACCCCTCCCCTCTCTTTATTTATCACAGCAGCTAAGAACTGGGCTGGATTGGAGGGGACTGCCTGGCAACTGGGTGAGTGGGGGTCAGGGCTGGCAGCAGGCGCATGGAGTTGACTGGGACACAGGGGGCCATGTGACAGTGGTGGGGATAGGAGAAGAGCTACATGGAAGTGGGTAGCAGAGCTGGTATTTTTCTCCAAGTGCCAGCTCCAGGACCAGGTGATTCTGGGAATCTCGCTGCTCGCAGTTTAAAACAGCAGCTGTGCTGCGTGAGTGCAGAGTGAGGATTGACCCTGGCCTTAGAAACCAGGGGGCAAATGAACCAGCCCAGCATTGCTTATTCGTGTTTAACTCATGAGTTCTAGTCCAATCTCATGATTTTTTGTGGCCTGATGTGTGGCCCTGAACTGCTCGGGGCTGGTCAGGCCTAGGCACACAGGGCAGGCAGAGGCCTTCCACCACTCCTGCCAGGCCCAGAGCTGCCTCTTGGGAGGGGCAAACGACAGGGACCTGTTTGTTCTGCCCATTAACCAGCTCCCCCTTCATGGCCCAGCAAACACATCAACCGGCTCCCTGCCTCCCCACCCGCCCTTTGGAACCTGAGCACGTGCTGCCAGGGCTGTGGCCTGCTCCCGGCAGGGACACAGGCTCTGTGCCACCACCCCTCTGCCGCATTATGCTTCAGTGTCTGTGAGGTGGCATTGGGGAGTGCACCCCCACCCCGGGGGGCTTGGACAGCTGCTTTGTGCCTCAGCTTCCCCACCCATGTCCAAGGGCTAATGCCCACCTTCCCAGCGTGGCAGGCTGTACTCATCAGAGGCTGCAGTGTGCTGGAAATGCACTGCAGCGTTTCCCAGGCTGCTGGCGCCCCCATTAGAAACAGTCTCTTGCGGCACAGTGCTGCCCCAGGGCTCCTCCACCTGCGGGCACCCCGCCCCAGCCAGTTCTGGCCTCTCGCAGACCGGGGCTGTTCCCGGGAGAGCTGGGATGTCTAGGACGGGCTTAAAGCACTGGGTGTCTGTGCGGCAAACCTGTAT
This sequence comes from Gopherus evgoodei, assembly GCF_007399415.2. NCBI lineage: Eukaryota > Metazoa > Chordata > Testudines > Testudinidae > Gopherus > Gopherus evgoodei. The sequence continues at coordinate 144,204,945 of NC_044326.1, forward strand.
CAGAGGCCAGGCCTGTCCCTCCTGATATGAAGGGAGCGAGATCCCAGGCCCCTGAAGGCAAGCAAACCGCTTTGGCCTCAGGCAGAACTGCAGGCTTCTCCAGCCCGCCCCTCCTGCTCCCAGCATTACGGCTTCTGCCAGCTCCCCCCAGCCAGCGCCCCCTTCCCCCCAGCAATGGCCCAGGCTCCCTGCACGAAAGAGGTTAATTTGGAGGCCTTGCAATAGAGTTTCTTACTTCTCCCAGTCCCATTTGGACTTGTGATTTTTGCATGTTCCTCCCTCTGCACTGTTCTCCTCAGTGCCCACACTGGACCAAGAGGCCTCTGCAGAGCTGACCCTGGATTGCACTGGCTCTGGAGTAGCTCCAGCACCAGACATGTGTTAGCCTGGTGTAAAACCCATGAGAACGGTGCCTCAGGCCCAGCCAGCCTGCCTGAACGAGAGCAGCAATGCAAACATGCTGCTAAGAGCTTCAGGGCCAGGCTTGGGGAGGGGGAGCAGCGCAGTCTGGCTAATGTGCTTACAGTATGCATCTAGCACCGAGAGGGACGGGGTGGGTATAACTGAGCTCTGTAGCTGGTGTGGCAAAAGTGACGAGGGAGGGGTTAGTTACCTCGTCACTTACCACAGAAACTTGTCATCACTTTGCTAAGCTGACTACTCCCAGTCTTTTTTATTGCGCTGTCTATGGCAGCTGTGCCATGCCCTAGGCACTGGTAACACATAGCTTTGTGCCTTTTCCAGATCTAACACAGTGTGTCAGTTGTGGTGAGCAGGCTGGCAGGTAGTAGTCAAGGTGTGGGCATACCATGGTTTTAAATCAGGGTAGCAAACTCATGTCTGATTTTATTCACTCGCTCTTTCCTAATGGGCCTAACTTTCTGTTAGCAGGTTTGCCTGCTGCTCACCAGTGGAAGTTTTCAGGAAATGCTCCCTGCTGACTCCAAGCACGCTGGGTAGTTGGGATTAGTTTGTCCAGCATGCATTAGTTTGCATTTAGCAATGCTGAAATTCAGCTGCCATTTTTTTTGTTGCCCAGTCACCCATTTGTGTGAGAGCTCACTTTTGGACTTAACTATCTTGAGTAATTATCTTTTGGCTATAAATTTTTCCACTTTACACCTTTTGTCGATTTACAAATATGTTGAACAGCACAGGTCCCAGTACAGCTCCGGGGGGCGGGGGTAACACCACTATTTATCTCTCTCCACTGTGAACACTGCCCATTTATTTACACCCGTTGTTTCCTAGCATCTAACAAGTTACTGATCCATGATAGACCTTCCCTCTTGTCCCATGACAGCTTAAGTGCCTTTGGTGAGAGACCTCGTCAAAAGCTTTCCGACAATCCAAGTACACTAGATCTCTCAGCTCATCTTTGCCCACGTGCTTATTGACTCCCTCAAAGAATTCTAGTAGATTGGTGAGGTATGATTTTTCCCTTTACAAAAACACTGTTGATGCTGCTTCAACATAGTGTGTTCATGTATCTAGGTAATGGTTTTGTTCTTTAATATATTGTCTCCCAATTCGCCTGATACTAAAGTTAGACTAACTGCCAGGATTGCCTCTGGAGCCTTATTTTAAAGCACAGCATTTGATTAGCTAGCTGCCAGTCGTCTGGTACCTGTGGGTTAAGTGATAGGTTACATGCCACAGTTAGTAATTCTGCAATTTCATAGATGAGTTCCTTCAAAACTCTTGAGTGAATCTCCTCTGGGCCTGGTGACGTACTACTGGTTAGTTTGGCCATTTGTTCCAAAACTACTTCTGCTGGCACCTCGAGTTGAGCGAGTTCCTCAGAACTGGTACTAAAAACAATGAGTCAGGTAATGATTCCCTCTCCCTGCCCCATAGCTTCTACAGGGAAACCTGCTGCTAATAAGTATTTGTTGTCCTTAGCAAACTGCTGTTCACATTCTTTCCTGGCCTGCCTAATTATACTTTAAAACTTGACTTGCCAGAGTTTATGCTCCTTTCTATTTTCCTCAGTGGGATTTGTCTTCCAGTTTTTTAAAGGAGTCTTTTTGCCCCAAACTGCCTGTTGTGCTGTCTGGCCAGTGCGGCATTTTTTTCAGTTCTCTTATTTGTGGTATACATTTAGTTTGAGCTTCTAGTGTGGTGTTTTAAAATAGGCTCCATTCAGTTTGCAGGCATTTCAGCCTTGTACCTATTCCTTTTAATTTGCATTTTACTGACTTGTGCAGTTCCTCTTTTTGAAGTTAAATGCTCCTGCAGTAGGGTTGTTTTATATGTTACCCTATACAATGATGTCACATTTAAATACATTATGGTCACTATTACCAAGCAGTCCAGCTATATTCATCTCTCAGACCAGATCCTGTGCTCCACTTAGGACTAAATCAAGAATTGCCTCTCCCACTGTGGGTTTCAGGACCAGCTGCTCCAAGAAGCAGTCATTAATGGGGTCTAGACCTGTTTTCTCTGTATCAGTCTTGAGATGACATGTTCCCCCTCAATAGGGGAAATCCCCAAGTATTATTGTTTTTCTGTTTTTGTAGCTGCTCTAATTTTTTTGAGTATTTCACAATCACCAGTCAGGGCAGGTGGTTGGCAGTATATTCCTATTGCTCTGCTCTTATTGTTCAAGCATGGACTGTCTATCCACAGACATTTGTCATTTAACTCTGTGTGACTGTAGGCTGTCTTTCCCATACAGCAGCACTCCTCCAGCAGCACTACCTACTTTGTCCGATATATTTTGTACTGCTATTACCGTGTCTCATGGATTTCCCTCATTGCACCAGGTTTCAGCAATCCCTATTATATCAATAGCCTCGTTTAATGCCAAGCTATAGCCTAATATCTAGCCTGCTAGCATTTGTGCAGCGTGTCAGTAGTGAATTGCTTATCTTCACGTTATATTTCAATGGCTAACTGTCCCTCGCTGGCATGTACCGGTCTTTATATTAGTAAAGAGGAGAGGAAGAAGTTGGTAGAGTTCCCTAAAAATAAATCCTCCCCTAAACCATGCACTCCTCTGCACCTGTCGGCTTTCCCTTAGCCCTTTCTTTAAAAACTCCTCTATGACCTTTGTAATTGTACATGACAACACCCCTCTTTTGTACACCATTAGCTCATCCGTCTACTGAGATTGTAGTTTTGCCTAACTGGCTTTGCATGTGGAACTGGAAACATTTTAGAAAATGCTACCCTAGAGGTTATGGACTTTACTCTTATGTGGAAGCCTGAATTTAGCCTCCGGGACCTCTCTAATACATCACTGGTACCTGCATGTACTACAACCAGTAGCTACGCCCAGCACTGCACATCTGTCTAGATGTCAGAGATCTGCAACCTTTGCAACCAGCAGGCAATTCACCCTGTGGTTCTGGTCATCGCAAACCCAACTCTACATTTCTAATAATTAAATCCCCCATTACTATTACCTGTCTTCTTACTAATTGGGGTCCCCTTCCCCAGGGGGAGTGTCCTCACTGACATCATGAGTTCCTAGAATGGGCCCAGCTCTGGGCTCATTCCTCCACTCCAGCTTGATGCTCTCCTTCCCTGAGACTTTCATCCTCAACAGCACAGGGGCAGCCAGACTGGGGGTGGGATCTGCTCTACTATGTACTTTGGGCTGCCTTAGCTTCTACAGTTCATCCCCGGGGGCCTCAGACAGGAGCTAGCACTGTGAGGGCCAGGGGCTGTTTGCATCATGCACACCTGCCAGCTGCCCACAAGGCAGGTAATTGTAGCTGCTGCATTCAGTAAGATTAGCTGGACAGCCTGTTCTCTGCTGCTGGACTTCTGCCCATGTTACTTTTACTTGCAAAAGATCTGTTTGCTGCTCCTGTTCACTAGCTTGTAGTAAGAAAGCCACTAAATCCTGTAGGTCAAGGGTAGGGAAACTACAGCCCAGGGGCCGCATCTGGCCCTTCAGATGTTTTAATCCAGCCCTTGAGCTCCTGCCGGGAAGCAGCAGCCAGGGCTTGTCCCACTCCAGGTATGCCGTGGCTCCTAGAAGCAGCAGTATGTCCCCCCTCCATCTCCTAGGTGTAGGGTCAGCCAGGGGGCTCTGCACACTGCCCCTGCCCCAAGTGCCACCCCTACAGCTCCCACTGGCTGGCAATTGCAGCCAATGGGAGCTGCTGGGGTGACACCTGTGGACAGGGCAGCATGCAGAGGCACCTGGCCACCCCTCTGTATAGGAGCCAGAGGGAGGACATCGCTGCTTCCAGGAGCTGCTTGGGGTAACCACCACCTGCACCCCGATCATGCACTCCTAACCCCCTCCAGGGCCCCGACCCAGCCCTGATCCCCCTCCTGCCCTTCAAACCCCTCAGTCCCATACTCCAACCGCCAATTTTGTGAGCATTCATGGCCTGCCATACAATTTCCGTACCTAGGTGTGGCTCTCAGGCCAAAACATTTGCCTACCCCTGCTGTAGGGGAATCCTGCTCCTTGTGGATAGAGCACTGGATTCAGGAGCCCTGCCTCAGTTTCCCCTGTAAAACAGGGACGATACTGACATCTGTTGCAAGGTGCTTTGAAATCTGCTGCTGGAAAGCACTGTGTAAGAGGAGTAGGAAACAGACAGTGCTGTTGAAAATGTATTTATTTTTTCTCCAAATGATCTCAGGCAATAAATAAAAACAAACATGTCAACTTTCTAAAAAAAAAAAACAAACACACATATGTACAGCTGACACACCTACAGACATCTGCAGCAACAGGACCACTGTGAGTGATGGGGCTGGGCCCAGAAATTATTGCATTGCTCTCTGGATTTTATCCAAAGCTGCCTCGTTGTACCCTGGGAGAAGCATCTGTGGCACCTTGGTCAGAGGGCAGCCTGGTGGACAGATAGTGGGCAAACATCAAAAGCAAGGATGCTCTCCTCTAGTGGGCCATGGTATTTTGTTACTTAAAGTGCAGGACAAGAGATCAGTGGCCATTTAAGGAGCCAGCGCTAAAGCAAATAACGCACGCCCCTGTGTGCGCCTAGACAGAAGTGAGACTGTGGGACCAGAGGAGGCCAGGCCACCCCTACCCAAATGGGCAGGGGGTAGGGCACTATCCAGCATTGCCAGCTGGAGCTGCCATCTTGTGGATAAAGTGTTAACCTGAGGCCCTGCTTGCTTTGGGCCCACACTCAGGGAGCAGGAAGGGCCTGGTGCTGGTGCCTCCCCTGCCAGGTGGAACTGTCCCTGAAAATCACAATACCTGCTGTGATACCAGGGGATTAACACCTGTCGTCCCCCCCCTCCATGGCACTGGCACCAAGCTCCACTTCTTTCTACACTCCCCACCCTGCTACAGTGGCCAGGACTAGGGAATCAGCATGAAGTGCTCACTGCCCAGTCAGCCACTCACCCGAGCTCCAGCCTTAGCTGGCTACCTCACAGGTGCTGAGGGCAAGGTGCTCACCTCCACCCCACTCAACACGGAAGAAACTGCAAAGACAACAGAGACCCAGTGACCCAACACGTTCAGCTAGGTTTGAATGGTTTCTTGCTCTTGGTAAACAGTGATTCCCTGCCACAAACACTGAACTTCTTTGACCAGTTAATACAGTAGTAAAAAAGGGCAGGTGAGGGCAGTTTTGAACCCTGCTCCCAGGGAAGAGGTCACAAACTACATGGTGCGTTTGCATTAACAGCAGAATTATACAAAATGCAATTTTGCTCAGTGCTAACTGCAGGCTGGTGAGTGCTCCATCTTTTCCTTGATCAGATCCCTGAGGCCTTGACTTGATGAGGAGTTACCAATTTACTGTGGCACATACAACGGGACTCATTTCCAAAACCCCAAACCATGACTGCGAGACACTGGCACATGCAAAAGTAAAAGCAGCTGGCCTGTGCAAGTACCCAGTGTTGACTGGAGCTCAGAGGTGCAGCTTAGCTGCCTACGTTGAACATTTGAGCCACACTATCTTCATTTAACAGACTGGTTTTTAATGCAAGGATGAATGTTCTCCTTCCCCTGGTAGCTACTGAGTTTGTTCCCTTAATGGGTAATTTTAGCACATTCCAACCCAGGCTGTTAGGGGCCAAGATGGTGTTTAAGGGAGGCTGAATGAGAAGAGAAACCCCTGCTCAGAAAGGGTTGGTGGGTCATGACTGAGATATCATTTTGGCAAACACTAATGCTTCCTTCTGCCACAAACAGCCCCCCACACGGCAGAACAGTCAGCTTGTCCAGCAGTATTTAGGTCTGGGGAACTGATGGTTCTCAGCTGTGCAACTGTTCTAGGGAAGACAGTTTCAAACAGAACTAAGGCACAAGTCCCATGGAGAAATAAACACTGCCAGCAAGGTAAGGGAAGGTCTGTGCCCAAGTGGCCAGAATTGTCCAGCATCCCAGTCACAGCAGATTGAAATAAACAAAGCAGCAGCTAATGGAGCTATTTCAATCTGCTGGGCTGGAAAATTGGGCTTGCTGCCATGGACCCCAGGGTTGTCTCTATATCACCCAACACAACTAAAACCCAGACTTGTGGCAGGGAGGTTTAGAGCTCCCATGGTTCAGAGCCCAGGCTCCAGCCCAAGCCAGAATGTCTACACAGCTGTTCATACCCCCCTAGCTGACCCGAGTTCTGAGATTCACTGCTGCAGGGTTCCTGGATTTTTTTTGAGCAGTGCAGACATACCTTGTTAGCCCCAGATCTCAGTGAAGTAAATGGGAGTTGTGCCAAGGGGACCAGGATCTGCATGCAGCTAGTGACGCTAGGGACCCTGACAAGGGGACAGAAAGCTAGTCACCACCTAACCAGCAAATGCAGGCTCAGGCAGGACAGAGTCTTAGTAGAGCTGGATTCATTACTGGCTGGAGCAGGGCCTTGCAGACTCATGGCTTTAAAGGATGGGTGCCCACTGACGGACACCATCCACACCCAACTGCACTGTACATTCAGAGGGGGAAAGGCCTCCTGACTCTACAGATAGGACAGTGACACTGTCCTGCCGCAGGTGTCAAGATTCTTCCCTCCTGGAGAAAACGCTGCTCAAGTGGATAAAACGGCTATGCTGAGTTGGGGAATAACATTTCTGAAGCAGTCAGAGCAGCACCCTACTGTCACTGATGCTTATGAATTACTGATCACCAGAGCATGCCATGGTCACAAGCTTCCCAGCATAGCACTGTTACCTTATATCCTCAGAGGATGGAGCCCAAGAAAGCATCCAGAAGCCTTGGCACAGAGTCAACATGAGCTCAGGCCAAGATGCACACAGTGTTCCAGGTAAGTGTGATGAGTGCAATGCATATGTACAAGCATTGGCCATACCCAAGTAAAGGTACTACCCCTTTCCTGATGCAAGATACAAGCAGGGCTAGGAAGGGGACAGGATAATACCCCTATGAGCTACCCACGCTGCACAGAGTGTTCCTTGGATGGAAGAGTCCATGGCGCAGTGACTGAGTGATCTGAACTCACTTGTGTTCAGCCTGAAAATGCACGTTAATCCCTGTCCCCTGACAGGAGAATGGTACAGCATCCCCATGTTTGTCCTTGCAGGTGTGTGCTAAGATCATTTGTTCTCTAGCTGCTTTGAGACCTGCATGCTGTTGTGCTCATAGTTAAAACAAAGATTATGCAATCACTGACAGCACAAATGTTGCATTTCAATATTCAGAGGAAAGTACTGCAATCAATCTCATGGTCTCAAACTTTGAGTTTAGCAAGTCCATGTTTTAAAACCAGAAGTCTCCTGCCCAGGTTAAAAATATTTCTGCTGGGTGTTTTTGAGGGTCGAATTAAAGAATTTGGGGGGGGGAAATAAAAAAAACAGGCACTTTAGGAAATTATAAATTTTCTTCGCCAAAACAAAACTGGTCAGACATGTCAGGCTTTGTGGAATTCACAACTTCAAGCCTTACTGCTTTAAAAAAAAAAAAAAAAAAGTCATCTATGAGGTAAGAAGTTTCTTTCTGAAAAAAAAGGCCCCTATAGTCAGTTTGAAGCCAGCGGCAGACCAGCCCTTATTGCTCAGTGTCAAGGCTGGCCAGCGATGCCAGTCAGTTCTTGCAGTCTCATGGCTGACGGCAGCTGGGAGGGCAGCATCCCTCCTGCTGGAGGCGCTGCCTAGTGCCTTAGCTAGTGCCAGGTGCTAACAGCTGGGTGAGGTGGTGATGGGGCTGTGCAGATAGGGCAGGCTGCTGGGGGTTGCATGCATGCCCACGGAGACCGGGAAGCTGAACACAAACTGGGAGGTCGGCGTGGAGGAGGCCTTGCCCCGCTCTCTCAGCGTCCCTGAGGGGCTGGCAGCCTCGGCAGCACAGGAGGTCGCCAGTACTTGGGACTCAAACTGCAGCAGCTGACCCATGAAACTGAAGTTGGGGGAGATGATGCTCCTGCGCTGTTTGACAAACTCAAAGGCCTCCTCGAGCTTCACGCGCTTCTTCATCATCAGGTAGGCCAAGCAGATGGTGGCAGAGCGGGAGATGCCAGCCTGGCAGTGCACCAGCACCCGGCCATGGCAGTCCTTCACCAAGTCTGGGGGGCAGAAGGGAGGGGGTGTGAATAGCTCATCCCGCTCACACGGACAGCTCGAGAGCACCCCCTGCTGACAAGGGGCCACTGGCACCATAGACAGGAGTTGCCCCACTTCCTGTGGCCTGTTGTGTTGACATCTGCAGGGAACAGCAGCCACAGCCCTGAAGTCTGGGTGATAAGCTCCAGACAACAGCTTGCCATTAGGCACTGCTGTCAGAGGTCTGAGCACCCACAGCACCCCTGCCTTCCACTGGGGCAGCGGGCACTCGCCCCTCTGGAAAGCAGGCCCCAGAGCTGGCCCACAGCAGGCACCCAAAGTGAGTGGGTGCTTTAGGGAACCTTTCCAAACAATGTTTAACCAACAGTGGGGCCTGCCCCACTGTTGGGCCACAGGAAGGTTTACATAGGGCATGGGGCCCTGGGCAAGTGTATACTTCTCCTGGCCCAGAGGGGAAGCCCCTGGGGCAAGAGTAAGTCAGCCTTCCCCCAGCCCCAGTATCTGTCCTCCTCCACAGCCACCACACAGCTCCCAGGCTTAGCCAGCAAAGCACACATACCGATATACTCTATTGCTTCCATGAACCAGGAGCTGATGTCAGCCTTGTGGTTATCCTCCACTGGGATGCACTTGTACTGATAGTGTCCTTCAAAGTGATTGGGACAGTCCGACGAGACGTTCAAGAGGGCTGTGATGCCCAGTGTGTCCAGCATGTCCCTCCGGGCCGCATGATACGCGCTGCCAAGGTAGAGGAAGGGAAGGATTTCGACTGGGCCTCCCTGTTTCCGGAGAGAGCAACACAGAAATCACTGTCAGAGGGGAACATCGTGGGCAGAAGGGGAAGGAGGGTGGGAGCAGCTACCAGCAAAACCTGCATCTTCAAGAGTGACGCAGGATTCGGGGATCATCTGTCTGAGCGGCCTACTTGGGGCCCTTTGAAGGGGTCCGATTCCCAGGGTCTCAAGCCAGGCCACTAAGAACAGAGACATGCAAAATCACTCTGCTTCTGGAAACGTAGGCTCTGGCACCCAGTGGGCAAACAAAACCCTCCAGCTCTGGTGGGAATCCCAAGCATCTCCACTGAAGCCAGACAGTCACTCTTGGTTCAGGCCCATGTAACAGAGCAGACTGCACACAGCCATGACACACTAGTCTCCAGGGCAGCACCTTGTCAAATGGGTTACCTGCTCAACCCTGTTGGAATGGATTATTTCCTCCCAGGAGCCCAGACACCACAGGGACACCCTCTGGAAGAGCAAAATTGTGTCCTGCACACAGCATGACCTCACATGCACTGTACAGGTCAGGTCATGCCATGGGCTCAGAAGTGCGGAGCCAGGAGATGGTGGTTTGGGCTCTTTTGTACAGACTCCCGCCCCTGATGCTCAGGGTGGTATAAGTTTCATGGCATGTGGGAAAACCCTGTACAACACTGTATCAAGGTCAGTGTGCATGGTGCTCAAAGCAGGGCTGAAGGACAGGGAAGCTACCTGATCATGCAGGGGGGTTCCACAGGAGCTGCACCCCAGTTCGACTGGCTCCATGCTGGTCGGTGGAGAAATGCTGCTCAGGGATTTTGTTTTTGCACAGAATTCTGGGTACTCTGAATAAAACCTCTCGTAGCCTCCTGCAATGAGAGAGAGACAGGCATGAAGGGTCACCCTGGAAAAAAGTGATTTCATTAAACCAATCTGTCTGCAGGAGGCAGCCTGCATTCCCTACCAATCTACAGATCCTACGGGCTAACAGAATGCAGAGGCCTGGCAGAGCCACTGCAAAGCTGCACAGCAGCGCTACATTTGCCACTAGGTGTCACAACTGCAAGGAAACTGCTGCAGGAGATGACATCAGTCATTTCTAGTCTCCATCTCATAGTACCTGGCTCTCGGGGCAATGCTACCAGTGCACAGGGAAGGGGAGGGGTCACCTAGGACTGCTAGACTACCTGAGGAACAGTGCCCTCTGGAGCACATGGCATGTCATCTTAAGGAGCCATTCTGAGCTACTGACCCCACAAGGGGCTATGCTCTGCCCCTCCTCTGGGCTCCCAAGGAGGCATCAGCAGCTCCAGGAAAACCAGTGACAGACAAGAGCATTGAGGCAGCTCAGCACTTCCCAGGATTGGGCCCTGGGCTCCCAAAGTCTCTGCCCAGGGCTAGCTTTTCCCCAGCCCCTGGGTGGCCTTTTTGACCAGAAGACACAGCATCTCACTTGAAATCCTGCAACCGGGGGTGGGGAGGTGAGCACTATGTCATCAATACTTCTCTTCCCAGTGACCTGCATGTGTGTGTTCCCATCACCCAGCAGTCCCTCATCCCAGCGAGGAGAGGCCCTCTAGTTCCTTCCTGTCTGTCACACAACATACCTCCTCCCCACACTGAAGCTACAAAATAACCACCAGGCTGGCAAACCCCCTCCGGTCAGCATTTCTGTAGCTCAAGTAAATAACAGAAGCACCATCCTGTACCCACATTGGGCTCAGACCATGTCCTCATGGGGGCAGAGGGGAATCAGCCCCCTTCCCGCCACCATTGCAAGCCACCAGTGCACAGAGGGAAGTTGCTATTTACACTGGTTGAGCGCTGTCCCATCCCTGCCCTGCAGAGATCATTGGTCCTCTCTTGGTCTCCTTGCACAGGTGGTGATCAGGGCAATCCCCAGTACAGAATCAGTCTTGGATTATTCCATTTTGTGGGTGGTAGCACCACAGCAAGCCAACGCTTACCTGCTCTCACTGACCTCAGAGGGGGTAGCTTCCATTGAAGTCAGTGGCATAGGCTGAGGCTCTGAGTGTGGGTACATGGACTCAAAGGGCAACCTTTCCAGGGACTCACCAGACTGCCCTTGTCTTCTCATGCTGCATGCATGGCATGTCCAGTAGCCTTGCTGCAGGAAGGGCCCCAGTCTGCTCTTACACACCAGAGCGTTCCCTGCAGCTGAGCTGTGTCCAAGGCAAAGCTGGGCACAAACTCATTCATGATCCAGCCTTAGTCCAGGATCGGATTTGCAGACCCTGCCAAAGCCATCATTCACCCCCCCTGCACAAGCCTGGCCTCCAGTATCTGCCTCCTGCCCAACACAAAAATCCCACACAGGGCACAATTCTAATCTGATCCCCATGGCTCCACTGCACTCCACATGGTTACAGCAGCATGACACCAGGGAGGGACCAGAACCAGATGTCAACCAACCTTGTGTCACCACCTCTGTTCTGAAGAGATGGTTTCTGTGGGACTGCAATTTACACTGCAGAAGTTCTGCACCAGTGGAGCATGACCCCTACCCTTCCAAGGGGTATCACCAGCAGACTAACTGCGTTTGGAAGAGAGTCACAACGTGGGGGCTGTGAAGTCTGTGTGGGGCTGAGAATTTCTGGTATAGGGCATTAGTAACTGACTGTGGCCACGGCAGTAGCCTGTCTAACCCTCCCCACCAGTTGGCAGACTCAGTGCTCATTTATCAGTTGTCTCTTAATTACTCATACTGGGGCAGTGCCCAGAGACCCCAGTAGTGCTAGGTACTGTACATACACATAAATCCAGCCCCTGCCCCATCTAGCTGACAGATACAGATTTCACATCTCATTTATAGTTTCATTTTGCTTAAAGAAATTTGCCCAAATGCACATATAGCTCTGGAAGTGGTTAGGAGCAAACTAGCACCTTCACTCTCAGGGCTGCTACAATCTTTCCCCAGGTTGCTGTGTCTTCAGGCTGAAAAATCCTGTTGATCAGCTAAGTATCTTTTAGCTTGGAAGGGGACGAGGAAGCAAGGTTTTGCCAGAGTAGATAATAGGAGAATGTCCTGCCATCTTTATCTGCTTGAGCTCCCAAAAGAAAAGAATGACCTTGTAAAGGCAACTGTTCTGAGTTGTTTATACCAAGGGGAAAAAAAAAAAAAGACAATTTTGAAGGGCAAAAAACATCTTCAAAGGCACCATACTCCAGAGACTGAAAGCCAGCTGGACACAGTGCTGGAGTAAACAGTTGAGTGCTAGCTCAAGTGATAATGGAGAGCAGAAAACAGGTTAGTGCCAGCTTTCAAAATTAAACTGGTGGGGCCATGGCTGGGTCGCTTCTGTGTCACTGTCTAAAGGAGGTGACATTTGCAGTGTCGGAGACTTCTCTTTCAAGCTACATTGGCCTGCGGCTCTATCCTCCCATTTACACTTTTCACTCTAGTTCCATCCTCTTGGAAATGGGACCACATTGGAGTTAAGGTTTTTATCCTGGACTTGAGGTGGAAAGTACCAAACCAAATGAACTCACAAGCCTGTGCTTAGCACCAGCTCTAACAGAGTTTATGAATGACTCAGGGGAGGGCTGGGGGGGGGGAAGAGGGAGGGAAAAATCAGACTGTTTACTTTGCATCTCATGCAATAATTTACACTTGTGTGAAGCAGCTGTGAAATGCCCCTGGTGTAGTCACTTACACCTATGCAAGTTAGGTTTGTTACCAGATCAGGATGGTTTTACATGGGGTGGGGAATCAGATGCTTATTGTCAATAAGCTCCGGATCTATGCTGCTCTACCTCAGCACAAGTCTCGGTCTTCTCCTTCCCCACACTACAGTCCTCTCTGCTCAAAAGGGCTTTTCTAAGTTAATTCTTGGCCCAGTTCCCCCATGCTTTGCAGTTTATGGAATCAGACAATGCTTATCCCTGTGAGTAAGGGTTTGCTATATCACACATTAAAAACCCCACACAAACAGATCTGATGATGCTGTGGAAACAGCTTGTTGGTTTTCACAATTGTTCATGTGATATTCAATCACAGATGGCTTCATATTTTCCTACCAACAGACAAAACAGAGCTGTTACTGATTGGCTCCAGTGCCGAAAATCTCAAAGGTCATCTGTTTACCTCCAGGGATATTTCTCTTTTAAACACTAGTGATCTTTGAGTCCTGGTAAACGTTGACCTCTGTTTAAAAATCCATATTGTGCATGTAATTAAGCTGTTTTATCATCACTGCAGGAATCTAGCCATACTAGGGCTAGGTCTACACTACGCACCTTCTAGCGACATAGCGGTGCCACTAAAAGGTGTGCTGTGTAGCTCCTCTGTCGGCAGGAGAGCTCTCTCTCCTCCCCCAATGAGTGGCATTAGGAGCCATCTCCTGCCCACAAAGCGCTGTTCACACCAGCGCTTTTCATTGGTAAAAGTTGTGTCGCTCAGGGTGTGTTTTTTTTCCCCCCTCCCACATCCCTGAACAACAAAAGTCCAGTGTAGACAAAGCCCAAGGCCTATGCTTTCTAGGCTAGTTGCTGAAATCTTAATCTACAGATGTGTTTCATCCCAGCCAGACTACTGCAGTTCTGGGTTTGCAGGTCTTCCAATTACTGTTCCTTGGTGGCAACTTCTATAAAACCCAGCAGACTGATTACTGGGCTACATTTCTCCTAATATGGGGCAGTATGTTGGAAGCACATTCACTGAAATACAGCAAAAGGTAGATTTCAGGTATGCTTAGTTATCAGCTCTTTTAGGCCTCTAAAGAGAGCACATCAAATTCTCATGTACCCTTATTTTGTAGATCTCAGGCTCTGCATTTTTCCTCACTGCCTTTGAGGTGCGACTCTGTAGCATAACCAGCAGCAAAAAAGAATTGCAGTAAGATGGAAGAGCACCCACTGTCCAACACTCACCACACAAACAGGCGAGCTGACAGCCTCTGCATTCATAGAAACAGTCACGCTTTGGAAGGAAGAATAGAAATGGGTAGTATGACAATTCACTGAGCTGGTGGCGATGTTACATGACACCTTCTCTTTACAACTGCTAGACTCCCACATGAGATTACCATTTTGACAGAACTCTGGTTTCTCTTGTTTGATACCCATAAACAGTTTTCACGTTTTAAGTCTTTAGGGCTTGGATCTCCACAACACACTCAGGGGAAACTCCGCCAGACACTGGTGCAGTGTGTGTCTCAGAGGACAGAACTGAACTGCAGCATCAGGCCACAGGTTGTCCTCCACAGTCAGCTTCCAGATGGCACCTCTGTCTTCCATACATAGGAACTGATGGCGAGGGGTGAAATCCTGGCCCCATTGAAATCAAAGGGTGTTTTGCCATTGACTGCAATGGGGCCAGGATTTAGTCTCAGATTCAAGCTTCATTTAGGCTGGAGTGACTAACAGCAATGAAGTACTCAAAATCTGGCCCTAAAGACAGGTTAGTGGTGAGCAATGCTTCTTGGCTGTGCAATTCTTCATGGATTCAATCCTGAATAAGGGCTGGGATTTAGATCTAGTTTGACTGCACTGGTAAAAAAAACTGAACTGGAAATTTGCATTGACTGTGCACCTAGTGGGGAACAGGCTCAGTTTCAGCCAAGCACTCACACAGGTTCTACTGTATTCATCCCTGTTCACCTCCTATTGAAGTCAATGGGACTGTTTTGCAGGATCAAGGCCAGAGAAGGGATACACCTTCACAATTTGCTGCCTGATTTAAAGTGATGCTAACATTTCACTCCATCCTTGGAGCATCCAAGATGCTGCTTGCATTATTGAATGTTGTTTCCCTAACCCTTTTCCTTGATAGGCAGCCTCTGTATTAGACACTGCACTCTGTGACAGCCAGAACCCCAAGGCGGGGATTACAAGTAATACAGAGTCAGATTGTTCTACCAGAATGCCATAGCTGTGATTACAGCAGCTGCAGGATGTGGGCAGGCAGGATGGTCTATAGAAGAAAGGTCTGTGGAGCTGCAGGTTCTTGAGTCTTAATTGGGATTTAGCCACTGCTTCACTAGGTGTTTGGAAAGACATTTGATCTCCTTGTGCAGCTGGGTTAACTGAAGTACAACTGTTTTAAAGAATGGTTTTACTATAAAGCAGGTATTACATGTCAACTTAAATGACTCCAATTATATAACAGTAACTCACACACAATTTTTAAAATGACAGATTAAAGTGAATTTAACAACAGAATTGAGGTCTGTTATTGCTCCCATTGACTTCATTAGGAGCAGGTTTACCCCCCACTCCCGTGTCTTAAATGCCATACAAACACCCTTGGGTGTAATAGGTCTTTCTTGGGAAAGGTTGAGAAAAGAGCATAAATACTGCCAAATTAAGTGTAAAAATGTAATAAGAAAAGCCAAAAAGGAGTCTTAAGAACAGCTAGCCAAAAACTCAAGAGAACATCAGAAGCAGGAAGCCAGCTAAACAACTAGTGGGGCCCCTGGATGATCGAAATACAAAAGGAGCGCTTAAAGATGATAAAGTCATTGCGGAGAAACTAAATGGATTCTTTGCTTCAGTCTTCACGGTTGAGGACTTTATTTTTTTTTCCTTTTCACGGCTGAGGATGTTAGGGGGATTCCCAGACCTACGCTGTCCTTTGTAGGTGACAAATCTGAGGAACTGTCATAGACTGAAGTGTCAGAGGTGGTTTTGGAATTAATTGATAAACTTAACAGTAACAAGTCACCAGGACCAGATGGCATTCACCCAAGAGTTCTGAAAGAACTCAAATGTGAAATTGCACCACTATTAACTCTGGTTTGTAACCTGTCCTTAAAATCAGCTTCTGTACCCAGTGACTGGAAGATAGCCAACGTAACACCAATACTTAAAAAAAAAAAAGGGCTCCAGAGGTGATCCCAGCAATTACAGACCAGTAAATCTAATGTCAGTGCCAGGCAAATTAGTTGAAACAAGTAAACAACCAACAAAATTGTCAGACACAGAGAAGAACACAAATTGTTGGGCAAAAGTCAACAAGTTTCTGTAAATGGAAATCATGTCTTATTAATCTGTTAGAGATCTTTCAAGGGATCAACAAACATGTGGACAAGGGGATCCAGTGGACATAGTGTACTTGGATTTCCAGAAAGCCTTTGACAAGGTCCCTCACCAAAGGCTCTTATGTAAATTAAGTTGTCATGGGAGAAGAGGGAAGATCCTTTCGTGGATTGAGCGCTGGTTAAAACACAGTCAACAAAGGGTAGGAAGAAATGCTAAATTCTCAGAATGGACAGGGGTAACTAGTGGTTTTCCAAGGGTTAGTCCTAGAATCAGTTCTATTCAACTTATTCATAAATGATCTGGAGAAAGGGGTAAAAAGTAGAGTGGCAAAGTTTGCAGATGATACTAAACTGCTCAATATAGTTAAGACCAAAGCAGACTGTGAAGAACTTCAAAAAGATCTCACAAAACTAAGTGACTGGGCAACAAAATGGCAAATGAAATTTAAAGTGAATAAGTGTAAAGTAATGCACACTGGAAAAAAACCCAACTATACATACAATATGATGGGGGCTAATTTAGGTACAACAAATCAGGAAAGAGATCTTGGTGTTATCGTGAATAGTTCTCTGAAGTCATCCATGCACTGTGCAGCGGCAGTGAAAAAAGCAAACAGGATGTTAAGAATAATGAAAAAAGGGGATTGAGAATAAGACAGGATTGTAAACAGAAGCCAATCTGGCTGGCACCCTTCTGGATTTCATTTTTGTAACAAACACCCAGCTCAGGTGGTTCCTCCTCCCCAGGTAAAGTGTTAATGGGGGGTGGGGGTGGGAAAGGAAGAGAAAACCGGACAAACTAAACCGAAAAAAAATCCTGCAACTCGCCTTCGCGGTTCAGCCAAAGGTCACCAGTAGCATTTCCCAGCAGCTGACCAGCCAAATGGGCAGGAAACTGCAGCACACAATAAACCCCCCTGTTCTGGGGGACCCACCAGCCACAGGCGTGCTGCCTAGGCAGCCTCCAGCTAACAAAGGGGAAGGAAGGAAGGCAGGCGACGGGGTGGGAGTGCCCCCGAGTCCGAGGCTGGCTAGGAGTGTGAGAGCATGAATGGAATGTGCCAGTGAATGGAAGGAAACGCTGGATCCGCGCCCCGCCCCGCGCTACACCCGGAGCAGCCGCCGGCTCCCAGCGCAGCCCCGCTGCCACCCGGCAACACCTGCTCTGGCGCGGGGGCAGAGCGACCCGCACACGCCACTGCCCGCTGCGCTAAGAAATGCGGCAGGGCGCTCTGCACGGGTGGGCCCGGGCACAGGGCGAGTCCAGCCGCATAGGCCGCCCCACTGCAAGGGCAGGTCAGAGCCCCGCACATAAAGTCACAGAGCCACGGCGGCTAGTCTGCCCCATAACACTGTGCGGAGAGCTAGGGACCACAGGGGACCCTGCCTACCCGCCTGTCACCTCCCACCTGCAATCTCCATGGGTCACACTTAACCCTCTTGCAGCCTCGGGATTTATGCACAGAGCCCCCCATGCACAGAGCTCCCCCGGCACGCACCCTCCCCGCCCCCCCATACACAGAGCTCCCGCGGCACGCCCCCCGCATACAGAGCCCCCCCTCCCGCGGCACGCCCCCCCTCCCGCGGTAAGCCCCCCCATGCAGAGAGCCCCCCGGCCCCTCCCCCTCGCACGCACCCCCCTCCATGCAGAGCCCGCACGCACCTTTGAGCAGGCGGATGTCGGGGCGCGCCGTGTCGCGGCGCAGCGCCCGGACCACCAGCCAGACGGTGCTGTCCTCCCGCAGGCTCTCGGCGCGGGCGCTGCGCTCGTCGTACAGCACCACGGCGGAGTAGAGGCCGGCGCGCAGGCGGGCGCGCACCTCGGCCTCGGCCGGCAGGATCTGCTCCAGGGTCACTGCGCCCTTGGCGCGGCGCCGCACGATGCTGTTGCAGCGCACGCTGAGCGCGCCGCGGATGTGACCGGCGCTGTGGGCCAGGAAGGGCCGGCAGTCCAGCAGCAGGCAGCGCCCGGGATTGGGGCTGGGGTTCGAGCCCGGCCCCTCCGGCTCGCGGCGCAGCAGCCGCCGCAGCGCGCTGCCCTCCACCTCGCGCAGCTCCCCCATGGCGGGCGGGTGGGAGGGCAGCGCGCAACCCACCCCGAGCGCTCGGCCGGGCCCGGCCCGGCCCTTTACAGCGTCCGGCCCCGCCCGCCCCACGTCACCGCCCGCCTCCATTCACAAAAGCCAGCGAGGCGGGGGGGGCGCTGCTCCGGCTGCTGAATGAGGGCGCCAGGCGGGGTTCTGCTGCTCGGGGCCTTTGCTCCGCTGAGGTCTGTACGGAGGGGCCGCAGAGAGACCTGCAGGATGGGAAAGGGGAGGTAGCTCAGTGGTCTGAGTATTGGCCTGCTAAACCCAGGGTAGAGGGTTCAATCCTTGAGGGGGCCATTTGATGCTCTGGCTTTGAGCAGGGGGTTGGACTAGATGACCTCCTGAGGTCCCTTCTAACCTTCATTTTCAATGAGTCTATGAATACTTTGCAGCTGAGTTGGCCAGCATCATCCTTGTCTTTTGCCACAGAGGGCCCTATTTATAGCTTTCTGATGTTGGGGGAAATGTTTTCTTCCCTGGTCATTCAGCCCCCACATTGCCCCAGGAGCTGGCATGAATTGCACCATAGTGACCCTGGCGGGAGTGATTTGGGTATCATTTTTGAAAAGCAGTGGATGCTAAGAGATCCTTTGCATGGCTGGGCTTTTATGTTTAATGTGAGAGTAGATAGGGGATTTCATTTGGAACAAGACTGTCATAGGACCTCTCCCACTGACATGCTTGTAATGCCATGGATGAGTGATGTCAGCTTAACGTAGAAGGAAGCTTAAACTGTGGGATTTAGTGATTTTTTTTTTTTAAGGAAAAAAGCTGAATGCTGACATCCCCCTTCATACCCATGTGACCAAGTTCCTGGCAACCACTAGGCTTCCATTTCCATGTTCCTTCTGTGGGGAAATGATTATTTCAAACAAATAAACCAGTGCACCTGATTCTGTGAGCATTTCACACACATACGGAAATGCACGCCCACTTCCCAGAACCCAATAGGTACTGAAATGCATCTGGCAGGTCTGCATTTTTTTTTCTTGCTATTAATAAAATCAGATCAATAAAATATCAGTGACTGCCAATATGTTCTTAGGAGTTGAACAGCTTTTCAGGAGAAAAAAGAGAAACAAGCTTTTGTTTGAGAATGAAACAAAACCTCTTATATTTAAAATGTACATGCAGAGCTAACAAGTTATTGTAACCGATCTTCCCTGGCTAGCCACATTCCTTCTGTATATTTTGAGAGATTTCCTGAACCCATTTGGAATGGTGATGATATGATACACTGGAATATTAGAAAACCACTTAATCACAACATGAGAAATCATGTTATAGACTAACAAATGGATACATGAATTATGGGGTTGAGGCTGGAGAAAAGCTCAATTCACTAGAATCACTGGATGGAATTATGGCACCATAGTTCAAATGCCTCCTGTTTTCTTACCACTAAGATTAAGGCACTGCTCCCCTATAGTGCCTCTTCCCTCCTTTTCATCATTCTGTCTCTTCCTTTCACCTGCCTCCCACAGGGTTTTATCTAGGGCTGGACAAACATTGGAAGGGCTCAATTTACAAAGGGCTCCTGAACAGAACCCAGCAGAGTGGATCTGCTTGAAAATTTTCCTCAGGGGCAGTTTTTTGTTGGAAAATTGCCATTTCGTTGAAATTGAAACTTTCCTGGGGAACATGTCAATGTCAATGTCAGTGATAGAAAAAAAATTATTCCCTCCCCCTCCAAAACAATGTCATGTCGTGGTAAATTTTTGCGCCTATGAGGAATGAAAACAAATGTCAAAAATGCTGAATTTCCTGTGAAATGGAAATTCTGGTTCCCACACAGCTCTACGGCAGGGCATGATAAATAGTTAGTTTGCTTGGAAGTCCAGGTTCTAAACAAGACCAAACTGCCAACCTCTGATGGCCTGGGAAAAGGCCACCCTACAAGTAATATTTAAGTTGGGGCATGTCCTAGGGACTGAGGGAAATGGTAGAAGAAGGCACACCGAATGCAGAGCAGTTTCGTAAGCATTCACATACCTGGGCTGATTGTTCTTGGGTAAACAGTGCTGGCGAATTCAGAATAGAGTTCAGTTGTCTAGCCAAATTATGTGGCTATTGCTCCTTATATCATCTGTAGGCTGCAACCGGAAGGCAACAAAGTGGTGTGTGCAGGCTGCTATAAAGACATTCCTTCCCGCTGAGGACAGACTAACAGGGGATTTGATTCTCTACATGCTCTGCAGTGATTATCTGTGAAAAGTGGCTGTAAAGCGCTATCATTGAGGTCTGTGAATGGAGAATTCTACTTTGGTAGCATTTACACTCGAATCAATAGCAGCACATGGCGCAAGCGGCAGTGAGGAGTCAGGCCCATAGTGGATACAGATGGTTCCCAAGTCCCAGACATGTGGTGTGGATAGGCTCCCTTCCCCCATTTCCCTGCTGCTGCCCACTCCCCACTCCCCTCTTTGACAGCTCCTGCCTGCTACACTATTGACTTCTGTGCTAGCCAGGTGGGTTTGTCTTACCCTTCAGTAAGTTACCATTTGCTGCCATAATAGTGATTCCGTTGATAAAATATAGTCATTCATTTACATGCCTTGGGTGCACTGTGTTTAATACCCCCAAAGAATGTGTTCCATTCCACATAGAAATAATTCATTGTAAGTGAAAGTTATTTTGTCACATACACAAAGTGCAACTTTGTGAGAGGCAGCCAGGAAAGGGTAAGCCTATGACTACAGGTACTGACATACAAGATACCATGAGGCCCTGTCCTACAGAGAGAAGTGACAGAGGGTCGTCACATTTCCCTTGATGTCCAACATAAAGCCCATCCTTAAATCTTGAGCTTTGAAAAGAAAAAAAGTAAAATTTCGTGTCAGATTTCAACATAATTTAAAAATTATATTCAAATAGGAGCAGAACTGAAAGCTTAGTTTGGACCAAAAACTGCACCTTTCTGCTCAGGAAACTCTCACTGAAAGAAATGGAAGGTTCATTTAAAGAACTGATGCTCAGATGCAGGCCTTTGTGCAGGGAAATGTTTGACACTTGCCTACAATAAGGAAACCTGCTTCTTTTTGTAGGAAGTGCATACTGTGGCATCATGTGGAGCACATCCAGGGGCATGTTACTCTCTTAGACACCTTAAATACTAATTACATCTGGTTTTATATTAACATTTCATGATACAAGGAGTTCTCGCTCTGTACCTGGCAATTGTTGTGTATGACTGCCTCCCATAATTGCCTCAGAGCAATTCACAGAAAGATGTGTGGGTGTGTGTACGTGCATGCTCACCTCCCAAATTTACAGGAGGATGAGTCTGTTTCAAGTGTCAGTTCCTGTTTTAAAATACACACTCTAGAAAGTGAAAGGTATTGTGTTGTGCCAAAATTAGTACAGAAAATGATATTCAGCAGTATAAATATCAGCAAAATAGATCAATATATTTCATTTGTCTATATAGTTAGTATAAACTGTCTGTTATGTTCTTTGGTGGCTGACTTGATCAATATTGCTCAAATTCATACAAGAATTTCAATTTTCCTATACTAGTAATAGAGGAAGAGATAAAACTTGACTCCAGTTGAGCAGGTTTACTGGAGTTGACTAGCCCCAGCTTAAATACTTCCAATCCCACACTTTTGGCCAAAACAGCTCACACACAGAATGGATTAAACAGAAGAAAATGGGGGCAATGCAGGTTTTAGAATGCAGCCATTTCTGGGGTGAAATGCAGCAGCTCTTTAACAGCAGACAGTAACAGTACACAGCAGTTCAGGACAGAATGTGAAGAATAACACAGTGGCTACTGGGGAGGTTTGAGTGAGTCAAATATGGTCAGTGGTAAATTCCAGTGTAAAGAACAGTCTATGAATTCAAGTTACCTTGATTCTACTCACTCTGGTAAATCATGCCGATCTCAACAGACATTTCTGTTACCCCAATTATTAGTCACTGTCGGGCTCTCCTGTGACACTGGCACTGCACTTAGTTTCCATTTAGAAAGTGGTGAGGTCTAGGTCTTAGAGCCGAGAGCCAGAGATACAGGTGAATGAGTCATGGATTTTCTAATCTAGTTTTGAGCCTCCAGCTCCTGCTGTCCATCTAAGCTGGGCTTTCTCAGTAACTACGTTACAAAGCAAAGCCACCAGTGTGTTTGGCAGGGGGTGGGCAATGGAAAGGAGGGGCTGCTATGCTGTGTCCAAAAGTGTTCTAACCAGCTTTGAAGAACCTGTGCTAGCCACAGCTGGTCGCTTGGGTGCAGCTGACAAGCTCGATGGATTCCTCAAAGGTGACCGGGGTTAATGAGCAGAAGGAGTTGCCTGCCCAGTGGGGAATGGAGCGGCTTATCTGCACCAGAGGTTGGGTGTCACTGCTGCTGTGGGGCCCTGACTGCTGTGCCAGGAGTCAGGGGAGGAAATCTGTCCCAGCGCTGAGCATTAGGAGAACACAGGAGTGTGTCCACTCCTGCTCCACGTGGACTGCGGCCAGAGGGAAAAGGAACAATTTGTTTGAAAGACTTCTTGTGTTTGTATGGTCCCAAGCTGGTGTGTTGATCTGACCCCGAGCCTCGGATCTCCTCTGCCCTCCGGCCAAACCATCCTTGCTGTGGGGGCAGAGCCTGACCCCCAGCCTGCTCAGCCTGCCTCTGACGGGAGTGTTTAACTTGAACGTGTTGCTATATCTCATCCCTGTGTGGTTTGGAAGACCGAGGGTCCAAACTCCTGAGGGGAGAGGAGGGAAAGATGAATCACATGAAGGGGGGAGGGGGTCAGTAGCACCTCATAACCCTTCTGCTTCTGGAGTGGGGGAGGGGAGCAGGACATCTCTTTCTCTGCTCCCACATGCCTGGAATCAGCCAGCTGAGGGCCATGCCAGCCCCACAGATGCTGCATTGGAGCATACGAGTGGATACTGCCAAAATCAGAACTGGTTACTAACGTGACTTCCAGATCTAGCCTTGATTACAATAGGGCATTTTTCAAAAATTTCCCCCAACTCCACACTAACCTGGTTCAACTCCACCAATGGTGACAGCCTTGGGACGCTGGCTGTAGACAGGACTCCTGCAGAAGCACCCCCTCGAGCAGTCCTGCTCTGAGCACAGGAGAGGTGCTGCAATGAATGGTGGCAGACAGAGGCCCATCTTCACCAGGGCTTGCTAGAAGGGAAAAGCGTCCACATCTTCCATGAAAAGCAGGTGACCTGAGTGCCCATCCCCAAGCTTGGGTGAGTCAAGAAAACCTATGAGCCTGACACTGAGTTCAAGAAGGTAGAGACCATCTACACTACGGCATTGTCGAGAGACTAGATGGGGGAGGCAAAATCTTGTATCAGACTAACTTCTGTGGGGAGAGAGACACGTTTTGAAGCTTACCCAGAACTTGTCTTCAGGTCTCAGAAACATATAAGGCAACCGCTCAGGTGAACAGGGTGCTGGAGTTCCTACAGAAGTGTCCAGAGACCTTTCTCCGAGCAAGTCCTGCTGACACTTGGCATGGAGGTAACAACACTGATAGATACTTTTGCCCTGTCCATACTGATACTCCCACCTGTGGTGCTGCACAGTGACAGTGGGTGATTTTAAGAAGGCCTTGAGTCTCGTCTTGCCAGCATGTGCTTGGAAGGTTGTGGCCATGTCCTGACATGAGTTTAGTTTAATCATGTAGATGGGATAACAGGTTACAGAGCCACATTAGGGAGATGTGTGGCAGCTCAGCTCTATCACTGGGACAAAAAAACCCATCCCCACTAGCACTGCCTTTGCAGGCCCCATGAGGTGTGTGGAGCCAGAGATGCACTGTGCTCCCTGCTCAGCTGCAAATGAGAAGCTGGCCCCCAGAAGAGATGGGCAGTGCTCTCCAGTCCTGCACAGCTTGTGACTCAGTTCAGAGATCAGTCAGCCCTGGAGACAGTCATTATTCTCTTTCTTTATAGACTTGAGATAATGAACAAGTTTCTTTCACCTCAGGCAGCTCCCATTTATCGTCTTCCTTCAAAGAGATGAGCATTAAACCCCCCACTCTTCCTCAAGATGCTCTAGCAGTCTTAGCTGATCACTAAAGTCACGTCTTCTCTGCTGACGCTACTGGAATACAGTTACCTGCACTGGGAAGGCACAGCGACGCCCACCAGCAAGCTAGGCAGAGGGTGGCTTATTTGCAGAGAAGGGAGAAATGATTTAACCTGCTGGGTAAGCCTCACTTCGTAAGATGTACAAAAAGTTGATTTTTTTTATCCTTGCGTAAGGGGCAGCGCGTCACTGCTCTGCCCCAGGAGCAGCAGGGGATGGAACAGCCACTCAGAGTCCTTGTGGATGCCAGAGATGGGAGGAGCCCTTTTAAGGGTGCAGCTCACGCCACCTCATGCCTCGACAGCTGCACTGGGCAGCAGACGGTGGCACTAGCTGAAGTGGAGTGGGGGAAGTGCGCAGAGATAGGAGCTGTGCTCCTCACCAGACCTGCATCCAAAGGGCTGTAGGACTTCCCTCCTCTGCTGAGCCAGGGCAGATAAGGGCACAGTCTGACCCAAGATCATTAACCAAAACAGGGTCATTTGGAACTAGCACCTCTGTGAAACGTTCCTTGGGTTATCCTGGCCTTAGACAGGCTAGCTCCTCCAGCCTGCTCTACCCTGGGCTTTATTTCCAACAGTTTCCCACTGCTACTCAGTGGCTCACCCTGGCAATGCTAGCAACAGTGGAGAGCATGGGTGTCGACAAGGCCCTGGTGCCTCCTGCTTTCCGCCCCAAGTTGCCCTGGACCTCATGTGAGCATGGTTAGAGGACATAGGTACTATAATGCCAGGACACACCACACAATCCATTGTCTACAGCCAAGCTCTAAGATACAACTGCATTTGCTCCAATCCCTCAGACAGAGATAAACACCTACAAGATCTCTATCAAGCATTCTTAAACTACAATACCCACCTGCTGAAGTGAAAAAACAGATTGACAGAGCCAGAAGAATACCCAGAAGTCACCTACTACAGGACAGGCCCAACACAGAAAATAACAGAACGCCACTAGCCATCACCTTCAGCCCCCCCACTAAAACCCCTCCAGCGCATCATCAAAGATCTACAACCTATCCTTAAAGATGATCCCTCACTCTCATAGATCTTGGGAGACAGGCCAGTTCTCGCTTATAGACAGCCTCGCAATCTGAAGCAAATACTCACCAGCAACCACACACTATACAACATACACACTAACCCAGGAACCTATCCGTGCAACAAAGCCCAAGGCCAGCTCTGTCCACATATCGATTCAAGTGACACCATCATAGGACCTAATCACATCAGCCACGTCATCAGGGGCTCATTCACCTGCATATCTACCAATGTGATATATGCCATCATGTGCCAGCAATGCCCCTCTGCCATGTACATTGGCCAAACCGGACAGTCTCTACTCAAAAGAATAAATGGACACAAATCTGACATCAGGAATCATAACATTCAAAAACCAGTGGGAGAACACTTCAACCTCTCTAACCACTCAGTGACAGACTTGAAGGTGGCAGTTTTGCAACAAAAAAACTTCAAAAACAGACTCCAAAGAGAGACTGCTGAACTAGAATTAATACGCAACTTAGATACAATTAACTCAGGCCTAAACAGAGACTGGGAATGGTTGGGTCATTACACTAATTTAATCTATTTCCCTATGTTAAGTTCTCCTCACACATTCTATGGGTCATCTTAATTATCACTTCAAAAGTTTTTTCTCTCCTGCTGATGATAGCTCATCTCAATTGATTAGACTCTTCCTGTTGGTATGGCTACTTCCACCTTTTCATGTTCTCTGTATGTATAAATATCTCCTGTCTGTGTGTTCCATTCTGTGCATCCGAAGAAGTGAGCTGTATCTCACGAAAGCTCATGCTGAAATAGATTTGTTAGTCTCTACAGAGCCACAAGTACTCCTGTTCATAATGCCAGCAGCTATCCAGCACCTTATCTGAAATACCTGCTAGAAATACCCTATCAAATCCCACCTCATTCTTCTCTTCTGTAGACTAAACAATCCCAGTTCCATCAGCCTCTCCTCATAAGTCATGTGTTCCAGCCCCCTAATCATTTTTGTTGCCCTCCACTGGACTCTTTCCAATTTTTCCACATCCTTCTTGTAGTGTGGGGCCCAAAACTGGACACAGTACTCCAGATAAGGCCTCACCAATGCCGAATAGAGGGGAATGATCACGTCCCTTGATCTGCTGGCAATGCACCTACTTATACAGCCCAAAATGCTGTTAGCCTTCTTGGCAACAAAGGCACACTGCTGACTCATATCCAGCTTCTCATCCACTGTAACCTCTGGGTCCTTTTCTGCAGAACTGCTTCTTAGCCATTCGGTCCCTAGTCTGTTACAGTGCATGGGATTCTTCCGTCCTAAGTGCAGGACTCTGCGCTTGTCCTTGTTGAAACTCATCAGGTTTCTTTTGGCCCAATCCTCTAATTTGTCTAGGTCCCTCTGTATTCTATCCCTACCCTCCAGCGTATCTACCACTCCTCCCAGTTTAGTGTCATCTGCAAACTTGCTGAGAGTGCAGTCCACGCCATCCTCCAGATCATTAATGAAGATATTGAACAAAACCGGCCCCAGGACCGATCCTTGGGGCACTCCACTTGACACCGGCTGCCAACTAGACATGGAGCCATTGATCACTACCCATTGAGCCTGATGATCTAGCCAGATTTCTATCCACCTTATAGTCCATTCATCCAGCCCATACTTCTTTAACTTGCTAGCAAGAATACCGTGGGAGACTGTATCAAAAACTTTGCTAAAGTCAAGGAATAACACATCCACTGCTTTCCCCTCATCCACAGAGCCAGTTATCTCCTCATAGAAGGCAATTAGGTTAGTCAGGCATGACTTGCCCTTGGTGAATGCATGCTGACTGTTCCTGATCACTTTCCTCTCCTCTAAGTGCTTCAGAATTGATTCCTTGACAACCTGCTCCATGAATTTTCCAGGGACTGAGGTGAGGCTGACTGGCCTGATCCTCCTTCACTTTTTTAAAGATGGGCACTATAGTAGCCTTTTTCCAGTCATCCGGGACACCTCCCCCGATCGCCATGAGTTTTCAAAGATAATGGCCAATGGCTCTGCAATCACATCCGCCAACTCCTTTAGCACCCTCGGATGCAGCGCGTCCAGCCCCATGGACTTGTGCTCATCCAGCTTTTCTAAATAATCCTGAACCACTTCTTTCTCCATAGAGGATCTGGAATAGGGGCTGCAACCTGGTGCACTCCAGATACGCATGCACCAGGGTTTCCCTCACACTGCATAAGAGGCAGTTGTCCAGGATGGGGGTGAACTGTGCCAAGAACATGCCCGTGCTCACGGCTCTGTGAAAGATCCACCAACTGACATCCCCAGCAGGCTTTGGGATGAGAGTGGACAATGGGCTGGCCCACCGGGGTTCCTCACCCTTCGGAGGTGGTAGGAGGTCCCATCACTTTGTGTTGGGGTGGGATACGAGGGTGAGGGCATGAAGGGAGTGGAGCACGAGCATGTACAGATGTTTCCTTGTCACGATCTGGAAATGAGCCTGCTGCAATTCATGCGGCCGGCTCACGGTGAAAGGATGGGATGGCCGGGTGGGGCCATGGGGCAGGGGCCTGATGAGAAGCTCCAGAGGGCCTAGGGTGGAGGTGGGTGGGTAGGCCTGAGCAGTGGGCGGCAAAGCAGCCCTCACCTTCTGAAGTATGCGCTGGGGAGTACGAGGTCTGGTGAGCTCCATGTGCTTGAGTGAGTGTCAGGGGATCCAGCCAGTCTCCCCAGTCGTAGACTAAGATGTCTTTGAGTCTGGTAACTTCTGCCAGGACCAACCTCTAGCGCACTCAGGGGGACTCTGCCACCTGCACATGGAACTGGGGGTTGTGTAACAGGGGTTCTGGGAGGAGATCCGCCCCCTCAGTGACTGCCATAGATCTGGTCACTGAAACCGGTTTCCAGGTCCAGAGGAGATCATGTTAGAAGACCGGCAGCCCAGAGAGGTCTCACGGAAGACCTCTCGGATGGA
This sequence comes from Gopherus evgoodei, assembly GCF_007399415.2. NCBI lineage: Eukaryota > Metazoa > Chordata > Testudines > Testudinidae > Gopherus > Gopherus evgoodei. The sequence goes on from NC_044326.1 coordinate 144,233,252, forward strand.
GATAAAGGAGCTGCCGGTCGTATCGGAGCCCTCGGAAGCAGTGCAGGAAGGCATGTGCCAGTACTCTCCATGCCGGACTACCTGCACCATACAGGAGCCTCTGCAGGGCCTGGAGGTGGAAGACATGGACCTGAGTGAATAGGCACTTCAGGCCCAGCCCTCCCTCCTCCAGGGGCAGTTGGAGGACCCCCTGCAGAGACCCAGTGCACTCCTGGCCAAAAGAACACCAGAACTGACTTCCGGAGGTCGGCCAGGGAACTTGGGGCTGGGACCAGGGTGTTGAGCACGGACAGGACTAACTGACTGAGCACCAGTGTCCTCCCTCGGAGAAAGAGGCACCAGAGTAGTCCCATCCACCTCCACAGCCGCTCTGACACCCTGCCCTCTAAGCTGTGCCAGTTCTCCGGCAGATACGGATGCGTGGCAGAAAGGTAAACGCTGAGGCAGAGCAGCGGACCCGTGCTCCATCGGATGGCCTGAAGCACGGGTGGGAGGGAGCTCGCCTGCCACCTGTCCCCGACCACCAGGCCAGAGCTCTTGACGCAGTTGACCCAACGGGGAGAGGGACAGGTCGAATAGTGCCTGTAACTCTTAGGCAGCACCCACACTACCAAGCAAAACCCCTGCCCTCCCCCCCCCCTCCACTGGGCTCTGGCATGCCAACCCCTGGCTTAGCAAGGGCAGTCCAGGTGATGATGGCCAGTGCTTAATTTGTAATGAAGGAGGTGCCAGGGTTCCAGCAATTCGGTACCGAGGCTCAGGCACATTTTTTACATTCATCACTGATGCATCAACCTAGAGGTCCCAGAGCTATTACTTGGCAAGCCTAGAGGTGCCAGGGTTCAGCCCTGGAAAACCCTGGCACAAAATAAACACTGGGGTGACCCACTCATTCAGGCAGGCTAAGCACTGTTCTGCTGCCCTTTACTCAGACAACAAGGCTAATAACCCCCACAATCAATACTTCAGTGATTTGTAATCCAACCCCAGCCAAAATTGACCACTTGGGCAGTACAGCTTTGTCTGCTGGATACCTAGGCAGAGTAGGTGTGTTCATGTAAATACAGTCTGGTCCTGAAGCTTCCCCATTCCCCCCACTGTTCATCACTAGATGTCAGCTCATTCAGACCTTGCTTACAAATAATAATTTGAAATTATATGTTTGGCCAATATCGCCAAAACAAATGCTCCAACATAATCATATACAACAGCTGTGTGAGGAAGCTAGCCTTTGTTCATACTTCGATGGACTAGATGACCTCTGGAGGACCCTTCCAACCCTGATATTCTATGATTCTATGATACTTTTCAAACCCATTATACTTTTTCAGGTACAAGTATTTTGTCATATACTGTATATGCTTTTAAAGGGTGTATTAATGGTTCAATTGCAATTCAAATGTTCAACCAATGACTAAATTGGCAACACTGCATGTAACCAGTTGACCCCTGGGGCGGTGATGGGGAAATCCATGGGGGGTATAGGGAAATTCATGGAGGCATCTAAGCCATTAGCAATTATCTTTGCAAACTCATGGAAGATAGGAGAGATTCCAGAGGACTGGAAAAGGGCAAATACAGCGCCAGTCTATGGAAAAGGGGAATAAGGACAACCTGGGGAATTACAGACCAGTGATCTTAACTTTTGTACCCAGAAAGATAATGTAGCAAATAATTAAACAATAAGTTTTCAAACATCTAAAAGATAATAAAATGATACGTAACACTCAGCATGGATTTGTCAAGAACAAATTGTGTCAAAACAACCTAATAACTTTCTTTGACAGGGTAACAAGCCTTGTGGATGTGGGGAAGTGGTAGACATGGTATATCTTGACTTTAGTAAAGCTTTTGATATAGTCTTGCATGACCTTCTCATAAACAAACTAGGGGAATACAACCTAGATGGAGCTACTATAAGGTGGGTGCATAACTGGTTGGAAAACTGTTCCCAGAAAATAGTTATCAGTGGTTCACAGTCAAGCTGGAAGAGCATATCAAGGAGAGATCAGTTCTGGGTCTGGTTCTGTTCAATATCTTCATCAATGATTTAGATAATGGCATAGAAAGAACACTTACAAAGTTTGTGGACAATACCAAGCTGGACAAACTGAAGTAAATAGGATGAAATTCAATAAGGACAAATGCAAAGTACTCCACTTAGAAAGGAACAATCAGCTATACACATACAAAATGGGAAAAGATTGGCTAGGAAGGAGTACTGTGGAAAGAGATCTGGAGGTCATCGTGGATCACAAGCTAAATAAGAGTCAACAGTGTAACACTGTTGCTAAAAAAGCGAACATCATTCTGGGATTTATTAACAGGAATGTTGTAAGCAAGGCACGAGGAGTAATTCTTCCACTTTATTCTATGCTGATTAGGCCTCAGCTAGAGTATTGTGTCCAGTTCTGGGCGCCACTTTACAGGAAAGATGCGGACAAATTGGAAAAAGTCCAGAGAAGAGCAACAAAATTGATTAAAGGTCTAGAAAACATGACCTATGGGGGAAGATTGAAAAAAAAATGAGTTTGTTTAGTCTGGAGAAGAGAAGACTGAGAGGGCCGGGATAACAGTTTTCAAGTACATAAAAGGAGGAGGGTGAAAATTTATTCTCCTTAACCTCTGAGGATAGGACAAGAAGCAATGGGCTTAAATTGCAACAAGGGTGGTTTAGGTTGGACATTAGGAAAAACTTCCTGTCAGGGTGGTTAAGCAGTGGAATAAATTGCTTAGGGAGGTTGTGAAATCTCCTTCGCTAGAGGTTTTTAAGAGCGGGTTAGACAAACACCTGTCAGGGATGGCCTAGTTGTTACATAATCCTGCCTTGAGTGCAGGGGACTGGACAAGATGACCTACTGAGGTCTCTTCCAGTCCTACACTTCTATGATTCTGGAGCTTGGCTGTTCCCATGAAATCACAAGAGAACATCATGAAGAATATGGCCCTTTCAGGAGCAGTGAATTAGGGGAGCTGCCACTGTGCTGAAATGCCCCTGCTCATACAAGTGCATCATCATTTAAAATCTTTATAGATGCTTTAAGTTTGTCTGTAACATTTAGAGATGGGCCTAATCCAAATCCCCACATCTGAACACTTGCCAAAACAGAGCTGGTTTAGATACAGATTAGAACTTCATGTCTGGCTCTAGTGAGCCAAACCCAAGCCTCTGGCTGCAAATGCTCTCCAGCACCTTTGGGGAAAGGCTTGATCTTAGTTTTGTGACTCAAGCCTCTCGTCAGCAATATTACAAGTTTCATAGATTCCAAGGCCAGAAGGGACCACTGTGATCATCTAGTCTGACCTGAACAACACAGGCCAGAGACCTGCCTCACAATCATTCCTAGAGCAAAGCTTTTAGAAAAAACATCCAGTCTTGACTGAAAAATTGTCATTGGTGAAGCATCCACCACGACCCTTGGGAAGTTGTTCCAATGGTTAACTGCTCTCACAGTTACAAATTTACACCTTATTTCCAGTCTGAATTTGACTAGCTTCAACTTCCAGTGATTACAAGCTGCATGGAAACTTTTTAAAGACATCATAACAGAAACTGAACTTCAATGTATCCCCCAAATTAAAAAACATAGTAAAAGAACCAAAAAAGAACCACCATGGTTAAACAACAAAGTAAAAGAAGCAGCGAGAGGCAAAAAGGCATCTTTGAAAAAGTGGAAGTTAAATCCTAGTGAGGAAAACTAAAAGGAGCATACACTCCGGCAAATAAAGAGTAAAAATATGATTAGGAATGCCAAAAAAAGAATTTGAAGAACAGCAAAAGTAATAGCATTTTTTAAAATACATCAAGAAGCCTCCTAAACAACCAGTGGGGCCACTGGACGATTGAGGTGCTAAAGGAGCACTCAAGGATGATAAGGCCATTGCAGAGAAACTAAATGAATTCTTTGCATTGATCTTCATGGTTGAGGATGTGAGGGAGATTCCCAAACCTGAGCCATTCTTTTTAGGTGACAAATCTGAGGAACTGTCCCAGAGGAGGTTTTGGAACAAACTGATAAACTAAACAGTAATAAATTACCAGGACCAGATGGTATTCACCCAAGAGTTCTGAAGAAACTCAAATGGGAAATTGCAAAACTACTAAGTGTTGTCTGTAACCTATAATTTAAATTAGCTTCTGTATCAGATGACTGGAAGATAGCTAATGTGATGCCCATTTTAAAAAAGGGCTCCAGAGGTGATCCTGGCAATAACAGGCTGGTAAGCCTGACTTCAGTAGCGGGCAAACTGGTTGAAATGATAGTAAAGAACAGAATTGTCAGGCACACAGATGAACATGATTTATTGGGGAAGAGTCAACATGATTTTTACCAGGGAAATCACAACTCACCAATCTAATGGAATTCTTTGAGGGGGTCAACAAGAAGGTGGACAAGGGAATCCAGTGGACATAGTGTACTTAGATTTTCAGAAAGCCTTTGACAAGATCCCTCACCAAAAGCTCTTAAGCAAAGTAAGTTGTCATGGGATAAGAGGGAAGGTTCTCTCATGGACTGGTAACAGGATAAAAAATAGGAAACAAAGGGTAGGAATAAATGGTCAGTTTTCAGACTGGAAAGAGGTAAATAGTGGTGACCCCCAGGGGTCTGCACTGGGACCAGCCCTATTCAACATATTCATGAATGATCTGGAAAAAGGAGTAAACAGTGAGGTGGCAAAATTTGCTGATGATAAAAAACTATTCAAGATAGTTAAATCCAAAGCAGACTGCGAAGAGTTACAAAGAGATCTCAAAAAACTGGGTGACTGGGCAACAAAATGGCAATGCACATTGGAAAACATAATCCCAACTATACATATAAAATGATGGGGTCTAAATTAGCTGTTACCACTCAAGAACGATCTTGGAGTCGTTGTGGATAGTTCCCTGAAAACATCCACTCAATGTGCAACGGCAGTCAAAAAAGAAAATGGAATGTTGGGAATCATTAAGAAAGGGATAGATTATAAAACAGAAAATATCATGTTGCCTCTATATAAATCCATGGTAGGCCCACATCTTGAATACTACATACAGATGAGGTCACCCCATCTCATAAAAGATATAGTGGAATTGGAAAAGGTTCAGAAAAGGGCAACAAAAATGATTAGGGGTATGGAATGGCTTCCTATGAGGAGAGATTAATAAAACTGGGACTTTTCAGCTTGGAAAAGAGACAGCTAAGGGGAGATATGATTGAGGTCTATAAAATCATGATTGGTGTAGATAAAGTAGATAAGGATGTGTTGTTTACTACTTCTCTTAACACAAGAACTAGGAGTCACCAAATAAAATTAATAGGCAGCAGGTTTAAAACAAATAAAAGGAAGTATTTCTTCATACAATGCACAGTCAACTTGTGGAACTCTTCCCCAGGAGATAGTGTGAAGGCCAAGCCCATAACAGGGTTAAAAAAAGAACTAGATAAATTCATAGATGATAGGTTCATCAATGGCTATTAGCCAGGATGGGCAGGAACGGTGTCCCGAGCCTCTGTTTGCCAGAAGCTAGGAATGCGCACTGGGGCACTTGGCATTGGCCACTGTTAGAAGGCAGGATACTGGGCTAGCTGGACCTTTGGTCTGATCCAGTATGGCCATTTTTATGTTCTTATGATTATATTATACTTTTGTCTGCTAGACTGATGAGCCCATTATCAAATATTTGTTCCCTATGTAGATACAAACAGCTGGTCTACACTAGAACAGTAAATTGACCAGCTATGTCAGTCGGGGGTGTGAAAAATCCACACCTCAGAGCAGAATAGTTAAGTAGACCTAAGTCCCTATGTAGACGGCGCTAGATTGATGAAGAATTCTTTCTGTTGACCTAGCTACCATCTCCTGGGGAGGAAGACTACCTATACCAAGTGGAAAACCCCTCCGGTAGGCATAGGTAGTGTCTACACCAAAGAACTACAGCGTCACAGCTACAGTGCTGCAATTGTGCTGCTGTAGAGTTTTAAGTGTAGACAAGTCCTTATACGCTGTAACTGAGCCACCCTTTACCCTTCTTTTGCTGAGCTAAATAGACTGAGCTCCTTCTGTCTCTCACTAGAAGGCAGGTTTTCTAATCCTTTAATCAGTCTTGTGACTCTTCTCTGACCACTCTCCAATTTATTAACATCCTTTTTGGATAGTGGGCACCAGAACTGAATAGAGTATTCCAGCAATGTTGCACCAGTGCCAAATACAGAGGTAAAATAACTTCTCTGCTCCCACTCCAGATTCCCCTGTTTGTGCATCCCAGGCAGTACTGGGTTTACCATGGCGCCAGTGGCGCAATGGTACCAGGCCCAGAGTCAGAAGGGGCTCCGGTCAGCCCGATCCCCCTGCCATCTGAGCCGGCCAGGAAAGCTGCACCCGCCCCTGCTCTGCTCCGTCTCGCCTCTTCCCACCCCTGCTCCTCTCCTTCCCCCCTGAAGCCCCTTCCCCTGAACTATGCGTCCTGGAGGACCACAGCAGGGGCCAAGCCTGCCCTGCACTCACTGGGTGGCAGGAAGTGGAGTGACCCGGCCCCAGCCTGCTCCACTCTGCCAGCTCCCAGCCACGCTGCCAGTGAGTGCTGGGGGGCTTCCCCTCTCCCCCAAAGTCCGGGAGCCAGGGGAGCGGGAAGTGGAGTGACCTGGTCCCAACCCGCTCCACTGGCTCATGCTAGGGGATGGTTTCCCCCTGCCCCCCAAGCCTGGGGAGAAGATGGAGCAGTGGAGAAGGGGCATGGGATGGGGAAGAGAAGGGATGGGGGAAGTGAGAGAGGTTTCTGGGAGGGGTGGGGGCAGGGCATAGAGATCTATGGTGGAGGTCTCTGGGCAAGGGGGTGCTGGGCATAAGGGTGGGGCATTGGGCAGGGGGGCCGTGTGGCATAGGCCCGCCCCTGAGAGGAAGGGGCAGGCTGCAGCACTGGGCTGGGCAGGCCAGTGTGTGTCTGGCAGCTGCAGGTTTGTAAACAGTGCTCTCCTGCTGGGCTGCGCGGGACGGGGCTGCTCCTGTAACGCTGTGCCTCATTGCTCCCAGCCCACCCTTCACTCTGGAGACTGACCATCCCGCCCCCTGCACCTTGTCCCAGGGGCCCACAAATATGTTTGGTGCTGGGCCCACAAAAAGTTAATCCAGCCCTGATCCCAGGATCACATTTAGCTCTTTCGGTCACAGCATCGCGCTGACAGCTCATGTTCAGCTGATTATCCAGCACAACTTCCAAATCAGAGTCCGTGCTTCCCAGGACAGAGTCCCTCCTGGGTAAGTATGGCCTATGTTCTTTGCTCCTAGATATATACATTTACATTTAGCTATATTAAAATGCATATTCTTTGTTTGCATCAAGTTTACTAAATTAGCCAGATTGCTCTGAATCGGTGACCTGTCCTCTTCATTATTTACCACTCTCCCAATCTGTGTTATCTGCAAATGTTATCAGTGATGATTTTGTGTTTTCTTCCAAATCATTGGTAAAAGTGTTGAACAGTGTAAAACCAAGAATGGATCTTTGCAGGACCCAGTAGAAACACAACCACTCAGTGATGATTTCCCATTTACAATTACGTTTTGAGACCTATCTATTGCCAATTTTTAATCCATTTAATGTGTGCCATGTTAATTTTATATCCTTCTAGCTTTTTAATCAAAATGTCATGTGGTACCAAGTCGAATGCCTTATAGAAGTCTAAGTCCATCACATCAATACTATTACCTTTGTCAACCAAACTTGTAATCTTATCAGAAAAAGAAGTCAAGTTAGTTCGAAAGGATCTCTTTTCCATAAGCCCATGTTGATTTGCATTAATTATATTACCCCCCTTTAATTCTTAATCAAGTCCCATATCAATATTAATTGAGTCCTGTATCAATCATTCCATTATCTTGCTCAAGATCGATGACAGGCTGACAGGCCTATAATTACCAGGGTCATCTCATTTACCCTTATTAAAAATTGGTCTTTGTCCAGTCTTCTGGAAGACTTAATCTTTCTTGTCCCTTGTTAGAACTAAGAAATTAAATCCCCAAAATTTCCAGCAGTGCTTTTCACTAGAACACCTGCACCGTAGGGATTTTCAGTAAGATTCCCTTGCATACATCCAGCCTTGCACTCTAGCTGAGATGTTAAAAGGTCATCCTCTGCTTGTGTTGCTATAAAATCCTAAAGAAAGTAAAGGGTTAATTGTCTCCTTTTAGGGAGCATCTATATAGTAATTAACTCAAAGGGAATTCTGTTTAACTTTGTCTGAGAAGGTGTTAAGATACAACAAAAGCAAGTCAATTGAAAATTATGCAAAGGTCCTATGTGTTGCATGGCAAGAGAAGTGATTTAATTACCAATGAGTGTGTCACCTAATTTCCTGACTTTTAAAACTCGGAAAGTGTGAAAGATAATATTCACTGCAAAGGGTGACCAGATGGTGCTTAACGAACTATATCCTGACAAGTGATTCATTTCCTTAACAACAGACTCAAAGAGTCACGGCCAGAAAAGCAATCAAGAAAGGAGTTTGGGAGAAATGAATTGTCAAAGAAAATGCATATTTGTATGATGAAATGTCAATATGTACTTTGAATTAAGGATAAAGACTGTGCACCTCTTGTCATTGGACCAGCTAAAATCCAGTGAGGAGGGCTATACATTCGAGAGGCACACCAATGCAAGGTATGTTCCCCGAAGAACACATACCATGGTGGTGGGAGAAGAGAGGAGAGGGCTGAGCAGAGATGACTCTATCCAGACCTAAAGGGACAATCTCCTGTCCACAACAAACCCACCCATATTGAAATACTTTCTTTCCCTTGCCTACGTGGCCAGAAAAAACATTCAGTATGATCACGTTTCAGAAGCCTGTGTGTCTAAGAGGAGTAGAAAATGTTTTTCTTCTGTTCACACAAACAGTCATTATGAAATTGTTTGACCACAGCTGTGTTTTACATTGATTATGTGTGTAGTGTAACAGCAAAACATACCACGCCAAGGGAGCAGGTGACAATACCGTCATGTCCTAACCATGGCAGGAGGAGATTTGGCTTTCCCCCTATTTTACAGCTCCTTGGTCTTGTTTCTTTCCTTTGCATATTCTCTCTCTCATGTTTTGCAGGGGAAAGCCTCAGACGTGATCATAGATTCTCCTTCCAGTCATGAGTGTGGTTTCTCCTTCCAACTTACCTGCTTCTCCTGCTGTTATGAAGCCAAACGGCAGCAGAGAGAGAGAAAAAAGTGAAGTGGGAGGTTTTTACTTTTCCCACCATTCCATTTCCCTCCAGCCCCTCACCACTGTCCAGAGTCAAGATCAGTACATGCCCCAGTGGCTATGGGTGGGGGTGGCTGTGAGCGTGGGTTTCAGGGCTGGGCCTGTCTAGTGGGCACTGGAAGCTGCAGTCCTTTGAACCCAAACTGCTAGAATGAATGAGAGCTCCAGGACCATTTCTAAATCTATACCCCTGTAGGAGAGTGCAGCTCGGCCATCAACCCCCTCCTAACGAACACAGGTCTGTTCTACACTGCACACATAATGACAGAGTTACAAGATGGCTCCACATTGGGGTCTCCATCCACAATGACAAGATAAGACAGTCTAGCATGATTTGGCCATAATCATGTTACACAACAAGGCGCCCAGGCCTACGTTTTGGGCTGTCACAGTGCTCTTTGTGGGCACAGCAATCCATTTGTATGTAAAACATTGTGGGATCCTGGCCTAATTCTGAAGCATGGATAAGTGTGTACAGATGCTCCCCGAGTTATGTAAACCCGATGTACGCAAATCCAAGCTAATGGAAAAGTTCAGTAAGCTAGAAATAGGAGTGGGGTTTTTTGTTTTTGTTTTTTTTGGATAATGGTCAGGTGTTAAGATACAACAAAAGCAAGTCAATTGGAAATTATGCAAAGGTCCTATGTGTTGCAGGGCAAGAGAAGTGATTCGTTTATGTATGTTTCCGACTTACACAAAATTTGAGTTACGCAAGGCATTCCGGAACATAACGCTTGCGTAAGTCGGGGAGTGTCTGTAGTGTAGACAGAGATTTGTGGCCCATTTACACTACAGATACAAGTCTGTCAGGAGATCCAGTGTTGCTGCATTTATCCCTGGGACAGGCACTGCATGCTTCCACTTATCAGCATAGCTGAGACTTTACCATGGGCTGTAACCAGACTAAAGCCTTGAACACAATTGCAATCTTGGCTACACGACTAAGTAGAACTGTTTTGTCACCAGGTCCGGGCATAGTCATGCTCAGCTGGTCCCCTCACTAGCATAGATAGGTTCCAACTGAAAGCTTTAATTCCCTGATACAACAGAAGATTATTCATTCATTGAATCTATTTCCCCATGTTAAGTATCCTCACACCTTCTTGTCAACTGTCTGGAATGGGCCATCTTGATTATCACTACAAAAGTTTTTTTCTCCTTCTGACAATAGCTATCTTAATTAATTAGCCTCTTAGTTTTGGTATGGCAACTCCCACCTTTTCATGTCTCTGTATGTATATATATCTTCTTACTACATGTTCCATTCTATGCATCTGATGAAGTTGGCTGTAGCCCACGAAAGCTTATGCTCAAATAAATTTGTCAGTCTCTAAGGTGCCACAAGTACTCCTGTTCATTTTGCTGATACAGACTAACACAGCTACTTCTCTGAAACCTTCATAGTGATGTGACAGCTGACACGGGTATCCGTGTGGCTAATAAACGACCAGTTTGTTTGAAGAAAAAAGTTACCTTTGAACAAAAGGTTCCCAAATGGTAACTATCCGACTGTAATTAATTAGCCATTTCAACAGGGAGGACAAAGAGCTTCAGGAACTTGGCGAGGTGGCTTCAGTCACTGAAGTTTAAATAATGCATTTCTAAAGTCTGAGTGAGCATGAATATTTATCTGTAACAGATGGGGTAACTGCAGGGGTACCTTTCAGATTTCAATGAAGGGCACCAGCTTCAGTGGGAGTCAAAGGGCCACTTTGGATGGGGGCAGCTGGGTCAAATTTAAGTGGCATTGTGAATCCATGCACCAGGTCCCAATGCCACTCAAATTTGGGATGGCTTGCAGGTAGCCTGGGCCCCCTCTTAGCAAAATTCTGGTTGCACTCCTGGCTCAAATATTGGTGGGGTGGGGTCCATTTTCCAGAATATTGGTGGGGCCCACATAACACTATTAGGATAACATGAGAGAGAAAGCGGGGAGGTGGGAGGAACTGCCTATACAGCAGCCTGGATAACTAGCATTCCAAAGAGGATGGAGCTCGGCTGTTCTCAGTGGTAGCAGATGGCAAAACAAGAAGCAATGGTCTCAAGTTTCAATGGGGGAGGTTTAGGATGGATATTAGGAAAAACTTTTTCACTAGGAGGATGGTGAAGCACTGGAATGGGTTACCTAGGGAGGTGGTGGAATCTCCTTCCTTAGAGGCTTTTAATCATTAAAAAAGGGATAGAGAATAAGATGGAGAATATCTTATTTCACTTATATCAATCCACGTACACACACATCTTGAATATTGCGTACAGATGTGGTCTCCTCATCTCCAAAAAGATATACTGGCACTAGAAACTGTTCAAAGAAGGGCAACTAAAATGATGAGGGGTTTGGAAAGGGTCCCATATGAGGAGAGATTAAAGAGGCTAGGATATTTCAGCTTGGAAAAGAGGAGACTAAGGGGGGATATGATAGAGGTCTATAAAATCATGAGTGATGTGGAGAAAGTGAATAAGAAAAAATTATGTACTTATTCCCATAATATAAGAACTAGGGGCCACCAAATGAAATTAATGGGCAGCAGATTTAAAACACATAAAAAGAAGTTCTTCTTCGAGTGATTGCTCATGTGTATTCCACAGTTGGTGCGTGTGCTTGCCACATGCATCAGTGCTGGAAGTTTTTCCCCTAGCAGTACCCATGGTGGGGGAGTGCCCCCCTTGGCCTCTGGAATGGCGCCTGCCTGGCATGGTATAAGGGGTGCTGCGTGCTCCCCCCACTCTCAGTTTCTTCTTGCTGCCAGGGAAGGTGCTTCGGAGCTCCCCTGCTCCAGCTTTTGCTGCAGCTCGTCCCCAGAACTGTTTGTTCAGCAGTACCTGTGATCGGTTAGTTTTCAGGGAAGCTTAGTTAGTCAGTGAGCCCGGGCCGGGGCATGCCCCGTGCCCCGGGATTTAAGTCATGTGGCTCCTGTAGGCGTTCTGTGCCAAAAAGTGACCCGCACGCAGACTGTCTGCGCTGCTTGGGAGAAACCCATATCAGTGACAGGTGTAAGATCTGCAAGTTGTTCAAGCCCCAGACTAAAAAAGAAAGGGACATTAGACTCCAGGCCATCCTGATGGAGTCAGCGCTGGCCCCACACACACCACTTTGATCTGGTACCCGGCACCGCGGAGTCAGTGCGCAGAGACCCTCTGGTACCCTCGGCTAGTCAGCACTGCTCCCCTTCTATGGGGCACACCAAGAGGACCGGAAAGACTCCCTCTTCGCAACAGCACCGAGGGAAGTCTGGGACAGAGACTAGACCCATGTTGATTAGTCCTCGGTCCCCATCAGGCCCTAGGCCTTTGACTCACATGGAGTGGAGAAGCCTGGCCTCTTCAGAGCAGGCCTCTCCGGATGTCCAGTTGCCACCTATGCCCGAAGCCCTCCAGGCAGCTAAGGAAGTCATATCCATGCCTGTGCTGGGAGCGCCACCGATGTCGGCCCCACGCTCCAGAGGCAAGCTGCTGCTCGGATCGCCACAGTCACCATTGGCCCGGTACCTGTCTCGGTCAAGGGAACGTTTCTGACACCACTCACCACCCAGTGACCGTTCAGGGCTCAGTCCATGTGGATCGCCCTTGATGCCGGCCAGACTGTCTGGATGGGTGCCATCCGACTGGGACTCCTGGCACCACTCATCTTCATGGAGTGAGCACAGACAGGACCATGGCAGACGTCACCAAAGGGCCTTGTCTCGAAGGCTGTTGGTCATGGGATGACCATAGCTGCTGTTCCCGCTCGTAATCCTGCTCAAAATCTCTGCCAAGGCACCGTAGCTCCAGGCGGCGATCACCGTCTCCTCGCTGTTGTGGGTCTGCCCATCGAGATTGTTCATGGAGCAACCACTACTGTCGGTGCCATTCTCCTGCCTCAAGTTTGCAGTCCCATGGTCGACACAGATCCCTGCACCGCCACCACTCTGGCATGTCATATGCCGCCCCAACCTCCACTCACAGTCGCCCGTCTACAGGCCAGGCTAGCCAGCCTGATCGGCCAGTCCCGCTGGTGCCTCAGCAAGTGCAATGGCACCGTGCGTTGTGGCCAGCCCAGTGGTAACAGTGGGCACTGTCGGCATTCGGTGGCCGGGGCATCAGAAGCACCATCAGCCTCCATCCCTAGGCCGCCAAGAAAAGGGTCGATGGGCCCCACTTCCTCTGTGCCATGCCTGGAGTCCAACCAGATGGTGGATCCTCCGGTGCCGGCTGACACACAAAGCACCATTCCGGCCTCCTTGCCAAGCCCTGAGGAGCTGATTGCAGCCCCGCCCTCCTCCGTCCCGCAGGAGGACTACCAAGCCCATCAAGACTTATTAAAAAGGGTGGCAGCGAGCCTCCATCTCCAGGTTGAGGAAATGAAAGAGCCCTCAGACTCCCTGTTGGATGTGCTGTCCCCCTCGGCACTGTGCAGGGTGGCCTTACCACTCCATGAAGGGGTGGCGAAAACTTCAAAGGCTCTGTGGGAAACACCAGCCTCATTGGCTCCCATCTCTAAGAAGGTAGAGTGCAAGTACTTTGTACCCATTAAGGGGCACGAGTATCTGTATACCCACCCAACACCCAACTCCTTGGTAGTTGAGTTGATCAACCACAGGGAGCGACAGGGGTGGCCAGCTCCGACCCCAAAGAACAAAGACTCTCAGAGGCTGGATGCTTTCGAGAGAAAAATTTATTTGTCGTTAAGCTTCCAGCTGAGAGTAGCAAACCATCACGCTCTCCTGGGTCACTATGAGTTTAATCTCCAGGAGTCCCTCCCCAGGTTCGAGGACTCCCTTCGGGACCATGAGAGAAAGGAATTTAAGGCACTCGTGAAGAAAGGGGCAGTGGCCATGAGGGCGTGTCTGCAGGCTGCTTCAGATGCAGCGGACACGGCCGCACGGTCCATGGCCTCGGCGGTGTCTATGAGATGGGCATCCTGGCTTCTGCTCTCTGGGCTATCCAGTGAAGTGCAGTCATCGATGCAGGATCTCCCTTTTGATGGGAAGGCGCTGTTTGCAGAGGAAATGGACACAAGGCTTCATGGCATGAAAGACTCCCACGCGACCCTCCAGACCCTGGGCCTCTATGTCCCTGCTCCGGCAAAACCCAAGTTTAAGCCACAGCAGGCCCCCGCCCAGGCTGCCCTCCCAAAATACAAGGCCACCCATAAGAAGCAAAGAGACTATAAGAAACGCCTGCAAAGACAATACCGGCCTGCCCCCCAGCCTGGGTCCTCTAAGGGCAAGCAGGTGGGTAAAAGGCGGTTTTGATGGGATGCTCGGGGGCACCCCGCCAGTTCTCAGCAGGGATCCACCCCCAGTAAAGCTCCCTGTTTCCAATCGGTTGTGGGCATTCGTCCTGGAATGGTCACAGCTGACCTCAGACTGCTGAGTCCTCAACACCATCTCCCAAGGTTATACCCTCCAGTTTACCTCCTACCCACCCAACCACCTCGCATCCTTGTCCCTCTTGAGGGACCCATTGCACAAGGCTCTGTTCGAGTAGGAGGTCGGGAGGCTTCTGGAACTAGGAGCAATAAAGGCGGTGCCCAAAGAGTTCCCAGGCCAGGGGTATTACTCCTGGTATGTCCTTATCCCGAAGGCCAAAGCAGGGCTCAGACCCATACCGGACCTCTGAGGTCTGAACCAGTACTTGGTAAAACTCAGGTTTGGCATGGTTTCCCTGGCCTCCATCATCTCCTCCCTGGATCCCGGGGACTGGTACGCTGCCCTCAATCTGCAGGACATGTACTTCCACATTCACATATTCGAGGGGCACAGGCGCTTCCTCCATTTTGTGGTGGGACATAATCCCTACCAATTCACAGTCCTCCCGTTTGGTCTGTCCACTGCCCCCAGGGTCTTTACAAAGTGCATGTTGGTAGTAGGTGTCTACCTCAGGTGCCGGGGGGTCCAGATATTCCCCTATCTGGATGACTGGCTGGTCAAGAGCACTTCCCAGTCGCAGGTGAGGGATTATGGGGCACTCCTCCTGTCCACATGCACTGCCCTGAGCCTGTTTGCAAACAACACCAAGTCCACGCTAGTCCTGGTCCAACGCATAGTTTATCAGGGTGCTCCTGAATGCAAGGTCGGCCAGGGCCTCTCTTCCCTCAGACAGGTCTGAGACCCTGAAAGTGCTCATCAACTTGATCGTAAGGTTCCCGGTGATGATAGCCAGGTCCTGCCTACAGCTGCTAGGTCTCCAATGCCTTTATCCTGCCTGACCAGGCCACCTCCTATACGCCTTCCCCCCATTCCCGCTGATCAGCCGGGTCCTAGAGAAAATAAAGAAGGACAAGGGCAGGGTCCTCCTCATTACCCTGGCGTGGCCCAGGCAGCACTGGTACGGGACCCTCTTGGACCTGGAGGTGGCTCTGCTCTGGCCGTTGCTGCTCTACCTGGACCTGCTCTCGCAGGACCGGGGCCGTCTCCTCCACCCCAACCTAGTAGCTTTTCACCTCACAGCGTGGCTGCTCAGTGGCTAGGTGGTGAGGAGAGAACATGCTCAGCTCCGGTTCAGCACATCCTCCTTGAGAATAGACAGCCCTCCACTCGCAGCTCCTACATGGCAAAGTGGTTTCATTTTGCTAGGTGGGCAACGGACCAAGGTGTATCCCCAATGGCCGTCCAGATCCAGCTTACCCTCGATTGCCTCCTCTGCCTGAGGGCCCAGGGCCTGGTGACCTTGTCAGTCAGGGTGCATCTGGCAGCCATATCGACTTTCTATCCCCCGGTGCAAGGACACATGGTGTTCTCCCATCTATGACAAGCCAGTTCCTTAAAGGTTTGGACCGGCTTTACCTGTATTCTAAGCCCCTGGTCCCACAGTGGGACCTCAGTCTGGTGCTGGCTCGACTTATGGGGCCCCCATTTGAGCCACCGGCCATGTGCTCCTGGTCTCACCTCTCATGCAAGGTGGCTTTCCTAGTTGCTATTACATCAGCCAGATGGGTCTTGGAGATCAGGATCCTGACCTCTTAGCCGCAGTATACTGTGTTTCATAAGGACAAGGTCCAGCTCCAGCCAGACCCCACGTTCCTCCCGAAGGTGGTCTCCACCTACCACATGGGTCAGGACATTTTTCTACCAGTCCTTTGCCCCAAACCTCACAAAACTAATGAGGAACACTGCTCAATGTGAGGCAGGCTCTGGCAAACCAAGCCATTCAGAAAGGTCTCGCAGCTGTTTGTCACCTCAGCTGAGTGTGCGAGAGGCCAACCGATTTCCACTCAGTGACTGCCCAACTGAATCACTTCGTGCATCCGCTCCTGTTATGAGCTGACAGGTGTTCCCCCACTGTCTATTGTTAGGGCACAGACGTTGTGGGCGCAGGCCTCATTTGTTGCCTTTGTGGCCCACATCCCTATTCAGGACATTTGTAGGACTGCCACATGGGCTTCGGTTCACACGTTCACCTTGCACTGGAATGACACCGGGTTCAGCAGGGCGGTACTCCATCCCGTGAACTCCTATCTATCTCCAGCAGATACAGCTTGGAATCACCTACTGTGAAATACACATGAGCAATCACTCGAAGAAGAAAAGACAGTTACCTTTTTCATAACTGGTGTTTTCGAGATGTGTTGCTCATGTCTATTCCACATCCCACCCTCCTTCCCCGCTGTCAGAGTTGTCTGGCAGGAAGGAACTGAGGATGGCGGGAGCATGCAGCTTCCCTTATACTGCGACAGGCAGGCGCCACTCCGGGGGTTGCGTGGGGGGCTCCCCCTACAGGTACTGCAAGGGGAAAAACTTCCAGCACTGATGCACTTGGCGAGCACATACACCTACTGTGGAATAGACATGAGCAACACATTTTGAAGAACACCAGTTATGGAAAAGGTAACTGTCTTTTCTTCTTCACACAGTGCAGTGTCAACCTGTGGAACTCCATGCCTGAGGAGGTTGTGAAGGCGAGGGCTATAACAGGGTTTAAAAGAGAACTAGATACAGGGCCGGCTTTAGGCTGATTCAGCCGATTCCCCGGAATCAGGCCCCGCGCCTAAGAGGGCCCCGCGCGTTAAGCGCCTTTTACATTTTTTTTGCTTACCCCGGCTGCGGTCTGCTCCAGGGTCTTCCAGGGCCCCGCTCCCCTGATCAAAGCGCCAGTGAGAGTGCGGCTGCCCCACAGCCCGGCTCTCCCAGCCGGAGCCCTGGCCGGAGCGCGGCAAGCCCCTCAGCCCCGGTCTCCTGGCCGGAGCCCCGGCCGGAGCAGGGCGAGACGCCCTGCAACCCTGCTCTCCCGGCCGGAGCAGGGCGAGCCGCCCTGCAACCCCGCTGTCCCGGCCGGAGCGGGGTAAGCCTCCCCACGGCCCCGCTCTCCCGGCCAGAGCCCTGGCTGGAGCGCAAGCCCTACCCTGCAGCCCTGCTCTCCCGGCTGGAGCTCTGGGCCCTTTCAATAGCCCCCAAAGCCCTGGGATAGCAGGCAGCTCCAGGGGCTATTTAAAGGGCCGGGGCTCTAGCTGCCTCTGCCACCCTGTCCTTTAAATAGCCACCGGAGCCCCCCTGCCCCCATGTATTCTCCAGTGCTCCGACGGCTATTTAGAAGGTCCGGGGGGCGGGTAGAAGCAGGGGAGCCCCAGGCCCTTTAAATAACCCCCAGAGCCCTGGGATAGCGGGAGCCTTGGGGGCTATTTAAAGGGCGAGGGCTCCAGCTGCCTCTGCTGCACCCCCTGCCCTGCTCACACCAGCCCTGCCCCCCTTGCCTGCAGCCAGTTCTGCACCCCATGCCCACAGGCAGCCCCTGCCAAACCCCCTGCCCGGTCTCCAGCCAACCCCTGCCACACACCTCTGTGGCCCTGCCCAAAGCCAGCCAGCCCCACACACAGCCCTGCCTGCACCAGCCCTGCACATCCTTCCTGCCCTGCCCACACCCAGCCCTGCACCCCCTGCCCTGTCTCCAGCCAATCCCTGCTGCACCCCTCTGCCTGAAGCCAGCCAGTTCCACACTCCTCTGTCTCCAGCCCTCCCAACCCCTGCTGCATCCCCCTGCAGCCCTGCCTGAAGTCAGCGCACCCCACACGCCCCTGTCTCCAGCCAGCCCCGCACCCCTTGCCCTGCCTGCAGCTAGATCCTACCTCCAGTCAGCCCCTGCCCTGCCTCCAACCAGCCCCATGTCCACTGCTGCCCTGCAGTTCCCAGGGCAGTAACCCAGCACACCTGCTTCAATGAGGGCGGAGGGAGCAGCTGGGACCCACACATGTGCACACCTGCAGGAAGTGGCACGGACCCACACATGTGAAACGGCGGTCATTAATAAGCAATCAACAGAATATATGATGCAATGTACATAATATACAATTGTATTATTTATATAGTTATGGAAAGTAAATAATACATGGAAGCAACAAAAGGCTTTTTTTTTTTTAGTCATCCCTGCCAGGGCCCAGCCGAAAATGTTCGAATTGGGGCCCGCACTTCCTAAAGCCGGCCCTGACTAGATAAATTCATGGAGGTTAAGTTCATTAATGGCTATTAGCCAGGATGGGTAACGAATGGTGTCCCTAGCCTCTGTTTGTCAGAGGATGGAGATGGATGACAGGAGAGAGAGAGATCACTTGCTGAGGGTGCAGTCCACGCCATCTTCCAGATCATTAATAAAGATATTGAACAAAACCGGCCCCAGGACCGACCCTTGGGGCACTCCGCTTGATACCGGCTGCCAACTAGACATGGAGCCATTGTTCACTACCTGCTGTGCCAGCTTTCTATCCATCTTACTGTCCATTCATCCAGCCCATACTTCTTTAACTTGCTGGCAAGAATACTGTGGGAGACAGTATCAAAAGCTTTGCTAAAGTCAGGAATAACACATCCACTGCTTTCTCCTTATCCACAGAGCCAGTTATCTCCTCATAGAAGGCAATTAAGTTAGTCAGGCATGATTTGCCCTTGGTGAATCCATGCAGAGTGTTCCTGATCACTTTCCTCTCCTCTAAGTGCTTCAGAATTGATTCCTTGAGGACCGGCTCCATGATTGAGGTGAGGCTGACTGGCCTGAAGTTCCCCGGATCCTCCTTCTTCCCTTTTTTATAGATGGGCACTACAGTAGCTTTTTTCCAGTCATCCGGTACCTCCCCCGATCACCATGAGTTTTCAAAGATAATGGCCAATGGCTCTGCAATCACATCCACCAACTCCTTTAGCACCCTCGGATGCAGCACATCCGGCCCCATGGACTTGTGCTTGTCCAGCTTTTCTAAATAGTCCCGAACCACTTCTTTCTCCACAGAAGGCTGGTCACCTCCTCCCCATGCTGTGCTGCCCATTGCAGCAGTCTGGGAGCTGACCTTGTTCGTGAAGACGGAGGCAAAAAAAGCATTGAGTCCATTAGCTTTTTCCACATCCTTTGTCACTAGGCTGCCTCCCTCATTCAGTAAGGGGCCCACACTTTCCTCTTGTTGCTAACATACCTGAAGAAACCTTTCTTGTTACTCTTAACATCTCTTGCTAGCTGCAACTTCAAGTGGGATTTGGCCTTCCTGATTTCACTCCTACATACCTGAGCAATATTTTGATACTCCTCCCTGGTCATTTGTCCAATCTTCCGCTTCTTGTAAGCTTCTTTTTTGAGTTTAAGATCAGCAAGGATTTCACCATTAAGCCAAGCTGGTCACCTGCCATATTTACTATTCTTTCTTCATGTCGGGATGTTTTCTCTAGCAACCTCAATAAGGATTCTTTAAATACAGCCAGCTCACTTGCACTCCTTTCCCCCTCAGTTTATTCTCCCAGGGGATCCTGCCCATAAGTTCCTTGAGGGAGTCAAAATTTGCTTTTCTGAAGTCCAGGGTCCGTATTCTGCTGCTCTCCTTTCTTCTTTGCGTCAGGATCCTGAACTCGACCATCTCATGGTCACTGCCTCCCTGGTTCCCATCCACTTTTGCTTCCCCTGCTAGTTGGTTCCTCCAGCACTTGCACCAGGAAATTGTCCCGTACACTTTCCAAAAACTTCCTGGATTGTCTGTGCACTGCTCTATTGCTCTCCCAGCATTATATCAGGGTAATTGAAATCTCCCATGAGAACCAGGGCCTGTAATCTAGTAACTTCTATTAGTTGCCTGAAGAAAGCCTCATCCACCTGGTCTGGTGGTCTATAGCAGACTCCCACCCTGGTTGCTCACACTTCTAAACTTAATCCAGAGACTCTCAGGTTTTTCTGCAGTTTCATACTGGAGCTCTGAGCAGTCACACTGCTCTCCTACATACAATGCAACTCCCCCATCTTTTCTGCCCTGCCTGAACAGTTTATATCCATCCACGACAGTACTCCAGTCACATGAATTACCCCACCAAGTTTCTGTTATTCCAAGCACATCATGCTGCCTTGTCTGTGCCAGGACTTCCAGTTCTCCCTGCTTGTTTCCTAGGCTTCTTGCATTTGTGTATAGGCACTTAAGATAACTCCCCAATTGTCATAGATTCATAGGGTTGGAAGGGACCTCAGGAGATCATCTAGTCCAATCCCCTGCTCCAAGCAGGACCAATCCCCCAATGGCCCCCTCAAGGATTGAACTTACAACTCTGGGTTTAGCAGGCCAATGCTCAAACCACTGAGCCATCCCTCCCCCTGTCCTGCTTTCGCAGTCTGAGACAGGAGTCCTCCCCTCTTGCACGCTTCTGCTCATGCTTCCTCCCAGTATCCCATTTCCCCACTTACCTCAGGGCTTTGGTCTCCTTCCCCTGGTGAACCTAGTTTAAAGCCTCCTCACTAGGTTAGCCAGCCTGGTTGCGAAGATGTTCTTCCCTCTCTTCGTTAGGTGGAGCCCATCTCCGCCTAGCACTCCTCCTTCTTGGAACACCAGCCTATGGTCGAAGAATCCAAAGCCTTCTCTCCGACACCCCCTGCATAGCCATTTGTTGATTTCCACGATTCGATGGTCTCTACCTGGGTCTTTTCCTTCCACAGGAAGGATGGACAAGAACCACCACTTGCACTTCAAACTCCTTTATTCTTCTTCCCAGAGCCACGTAGTCTTCAGTGATCCGCTCAAGGTCATTCTTGGCAGTATCGTTGGTGCCCATGTGGAGAAGCAGGAAGGGGTAGTGATCCGAGGGCTTGATGAGTCTCGGCAGTCTCTCCGTCACATTGTGAATCCTAGCTCCTGGCAAGCAGCAGACCTCTCAGTTTTCCCAGTCGGGGTGGCAGATAGATGACTCAGTCCCCCTGAGGAGGGAGTCCCTGACCACCACCACTCGCCTCCTTCTCTTGGAAGCAGTGGTTGTGGAACCCTGATCCCTAGGACAGTGCATCTCACGCCTTCCAATCAGTGGAGTCTCCTTCTGCTCCCTTCCCTCAGATGTATCATCTTGTTCACTCTCCACATTAGTACCTGCGGAGATAACATGAAAACGGTTGCTCACCTGTGTCTGCATTGATGGTACACGGATGCTCCTATTTCTTCTTCTAGAGGTCAAATGCTGCCAATTTTCTTCACCGTCCTTCTGTCCCCACTGCGCAGCCTGCTCTGATTCTTCAAAATGTTGTGCCCATAGAAGCATATCCTGACGTTTGTCCAGGAAATCTTGATCACTATTTGTTAGGTTCATTCCCTCTGGGGCATCTGACATTGACCACTGTCAGCAGATAGGATATTGGGCTGGATGGACCTTTGGTCTTACCATTCTTATGTAAAGTTCAGCTCGACATAGCCCTGGCTGGGATGATTTAGTTGATGTTGGTCCTGCCATGAGCAGGGGATTGGACTAGAACCTCCTGAGGTCTCTTCCAACCGTAATCTTCTATGATTCTGTGCCTTGTGTTTCATTTGGTTTTGGCATTTCTTTGACTTTCTCATGGCAAACCCTACCTTCTAGGCTAGTTCTTTTTGAGATTTTTCTACTGTTATACAGGAAGCAGCTACTTCTTGGTCACTCCAAGCTCCATTAGCTGTCAGTCTCAATCGTCCTCCATTCGGTACTGCTCACAGTAGTTATTGATTTGTATTCTGCCCCTGGAATATTCATCCCATGGTTGGGAACGTAATATCCACACAGGAGATAAACTCTACTGGACAATCGATAAGGCCTGATCCAACACCTGTTGAAGGTAGTTGTTGGGTGCTCAGCACTTTTGAATAGTCAGGCCACTGATTTAGATGTATAAATACAGACTTATTTTTGAAAATCTTGGACTGAGGCCCTGGTTTTATTTTTGTAATGCATGTGAAGTAAAGGAGGTGCTGTCAGAAATTGGAATTTTGAAAAAAAAACTAGTCAATTGCAAACAAGCAGGCGCTGTCAGCATCCCTTTATCTCTTTTAAAAACCTCAATTTAATTATTAAGAACCTATACAGAAGAGAATACAGACTTCACGTAAGACAAACTGCTTCCGCAAAGAATTGGGAACTGCTCCTGTACTTCCACCATACAAACCCAAAGGGTAAGTTTTCCTTTCAGTGGAAGATGCCTTGATTTTTTTTTCTCCCTCTAAGCCTGAAATCCAGTCCCCAGATAATGGGACAGCCCCACTCTATGGGCAGAGGGAGGGGCTGGATGCACACCCCCTGCATGGCAGCCCACAGGGGACTGGTTTGGAGAATCCATTACTGCCTGGACCATCCCTTTATCTGCACACAAGGCAGGGGCCATGGCCCTCTCCCCAGCCATTACAATGCTGTAGGCTCTGCAGCCACCCCACAGCTTACAAAGATTTATTTTCCCCTTGTCTCTGTGTATTTGCCCAGTCCTAGGCCTGGTTAATCAGGGGTGTTGGGTAGAGGATGTTAACCTTTGAGAAGGTTTAAGTGACTTGCCCAAAGTCACACAGGAAGTCTGTGGCAGAGTTACCACTAGACTCTGAATTGCGTCACTCTACAGCCAGTGCCTTAACCACAAGCCCATCCTTCTTGACCTCAGCAGATATCACAGCTCTGCAGCTGTGTGCATCATTCGGCACTTAGTTCTGCGCTTGTGAGCTTGATGGCTGATGTTCATGCAGTCTCAGAAATCAGTTTCTCTTGTAATTTACCTGAAGAGTGAATAGTTCATTCAACTAATGTTGTAAAGCCTAGTCCCAGGGAAAGCAAAAAGTTAAGAGACTCTCTTCAGGGCACGTTTGCATGTTAAGAACAGGGAATGCTAATGAACTTAGTCTGAGGAGAGTAAAAGAAAATTATGCAAGGATCTAACTGAAGAGTGGGAGGCAGGACAATGCAGTCACCCCTGTGTGTTTTCATAATTTTGTCAGTGTCAGTTTCAGAAGTGTGAGAGGGAAGTAATCACAGACATGGAAATTACCTGAGAGAGGAACCAGCGAGGGGAGCCAGCTAATTAAATGGGTGCAGGAAGCCATCTGCATGAGAACAGCAGCCTGTGTTTGATGTGGACATGGCTAGAGAAACCAGCTGAAGCAATAACTGGATTATCAGAGCAAAATGGGGCAGCACTTGAAAACCTGGCCCTGAGCTCATTTGAAAATTGGGTCTGTGGTGTAGACAGGCTGAAAAGCCAGAAGGCAAAAGCAGTTAGCTCTCCTAGTGGGCCAGGAAGGTTTGGTTCAGCCCAAGATTTTACATGTTGAATTGCCACAGACTTTGTTTGTTTTTAAACCCAGAGTCAAAGCTAGAGCTTTAAGCAGAGATCAGATTTGGGAAAGGGGTGGGGGACTAGTGGTCTTTGCCAAGCTCCATGCAAGGAAGCCCTGCCCATTGAATCCACCAGCCTAAGGCATAGGTACTGGAACTACGGGTGCAAGGGGTTCTGCCAAACCCCCTGGCTTGAAGTGGGTTTCCATCACAGACAGGGTTTATAGTTTGGTTCAATGGCTTTCAGCACCCCCACTACACACATCGTTCCAGCACCTCTGGCCCAAGGTGCGGCTCTCAATACACAAGTAACAACATTAATTCTCACCTAAAGCTTTGCCTCAGGCGATTTCAACAAGCTTTACAAAGGAGGCCAGTATCTTTAGCCCCATTTTACAGCTGGGGAAATGGAGGCCCAGAGTGGGGAAGTAACTGGCCCAAGGTAACCCAGCAGGCCAGTGGCAGAGACATCAAGAGAGCATAGGTATTCTGAGCCTCAATAATTCTACCTGCCAAGGGGACTAGTCACATGCTGGGTTGGGGACAGAGTGCTCAGAATCACACCTTTTTATGGATTTTTGTATTGCCCTATGTAGAGCCAGGTCAGCCCTTTAATTAGGGAGAGAAAGAGAATTCTCCTAGGAAGTTTAACAGACCTGCTTTCCCCTTTGTCTAGGCCTCATCTTGTGACCCTTGCTGACATGAATCGCCCTAGTACCGGGGATTGTGTTAGCTAGTGCTCTATAAGAGGTTATCTAGACTAGGAAATTGGCATAGCTTTATTGGAAAAATGGTATGCTCCAGCTTTTCTGGTATATCTCCCCCACGTGGACACTCTATTCTGGAGTAACAGAGACTTTATTCCAGCTCCCGGTCTCAGGGATGGGCTGCAGCAGCCCGTGTTCTATTCTGCAGAGACTCCTGGGAGCTGCATCACTGAACAACAAGGATTTAGTTTGAAGACCTTGGGCCCAGTCAGGTTACTGAACACCATACATGGAAGGGGGAGGGAGGGGGCTACACTAGAATAGCTCTAGCAGGTTAGTGTGTGTTTGTGATGGTATGAGTTTGAGCATGACAGGATGCACTCAAATTAGATGTTAGCAATGTGCTCAGAGCAATTTCTGCTCACATTCAGTTTCCTTTCCTGTCACAGATCTCATACATTCTCTTGTCACCCCTAAAGATCAATGAGTCTGTCTATATCTGATGGATGACAGGCATGATCGTGGAAGATCACACTGGGGCCCATGATTTAAAGATTGTATAATTTATACTTTATTATTTGCTGAGGTTATTAATTAGTATTAGTGGTGAAAGCTAGAGTTACAACTAGGTGAGACTTGTCACCCTTCTTTTGTTTTGTCCAGAACGTTCTGAAAAATTCTCCTTTCGGGCCTAAAGGAGAGGGAAGATGCTATTGTGCACATTTCCCAGCATAGACAGGACAATGTCGTTACGCCAATGTGCACACACTGCACTGGTATAACTTGCTGCCACCATGAAAAATCATGGCTACCCATGCTCAGGCGGCATCTGCTCAGATGTTAGCAGGTCCTTGGGAGCCTCAGCCTTTCCGTGTCATCACAATGTTCATCTGAGTGGGTCAGGACACCTGCAGGGAGAATGCAAAGCCCCAGTGCTGAGAACAGGATGACTCTGGCAGTTAGGCAGTTAGTCTTTGACTTGCTTTGGGACTACTACAGAGTAGGTTGTGCAACATGTCCTCCTTCCTGCCCCTGGCTGGCTGCAAGAGGAGCAGAGCCCTGCATACCCCTCTCTGGGCCAATATGCACTCCAGGAGGCAGTGCCTCAGCTCCTGTGATCACTGCTGCCCTTCATGTGGAGTATGGAAAGGGGGGGGGGCTTCTTGTGCCCCACTCAGTGCCAGGGACAATCTGACTTCGTGGCTCTTCACAAAGGCTTCTCCTACCCTGAGAGACCAAGACCAGCAAGTACCACAATAAGCAATTGTTCTATCCTGGCTGTTCTGCACTGGCCACATCCATCATAGCAGCCAGTCTGCGGTGGAGGACGGCTTTTCCTTGAGTCCACACTACAGCTGCCCTACACCAGTCCAGGTGGGGGGCTGAGATCTTTGACCGCAAAGATGAAAACTCCCTCAGCTGGCACCACTCCTCATTTGTCCAGCTGAGAGAGCCATTCTCAGGATCCTACCAAGGACAGTCAGGGCCAAGGGTCAGGGCAGGGTCATACCTGAGACTGAGAGTGGCAGGGGAGTCCGCAGTCAGGTTCCAGGCCAGGCTTGACACCAAGAGTCAGAGTCCAAGTCAGGAGGCAAAGTCCAAATCATGCTAGGGATTCAGGAGCAGGAATGGTGATGGCAGCTAGAAGAGAGCCATACTGTTGCCTGGATATTTCCTGCCATGCCGCTTGAGTTTATATAGGCTAGGGAGCCAATCAGGAGCCATGAGACTGCTGTCTGTCAAACCCTTGAGTTGGAACTTCCTGTGGTCTGTGTCCACAGGAGGTCATGAGAGGTGGAGAGCAAGAGGGTTACAGCTGCTGCTTGGTGCCAGCCTGGAGTGGCCAGCTGTCTGGTAGCTCTGCAGGTCTGATTGCTAGACCTATAAGGCCTTACCACCATCTCTCTTCACCCCAACCATTCCCCTTTTTAGCCATGCCACCCACAGAAATACTCCCATTCGGCCAGTCCTCAGCCAGCCAGCCTGCTGTAGAACACCAGCGGAGGCAGGATCTGTTGTATTATTTCAGTTGGAATAAATAGGCCAAAGGTGTTAACGTAACCAAGTCACTGTCCACCATCAAACAGTGTCAAACAAGGCTCAGCGTTTGGTGTACAGAGACCTCAGCCTGCTTAGCTCCATGCAAACACACCAGTAACCATCGGCTAGGTCTACACTACCACAGTAAGTCGACCTACGCTACGCAACTCCAGCTACGTGAATAACGTAGCTGGATCAATCTCAGAGCCTCGATCCCGGCTGTAGTGTAGACCTGCCCATCCTGTTAACCTTTTACTAAAGATACAGAAAAGAAGGAAAAAGTTAAAGCCTTTGGAATACTTAATAAGGCTGTCATTTTAACAACGTCCTCGTTCCTTCCCCTTTAGCTGGGGAGAGTTTTAGACAGAACCCCAGCTTGTCTGACAGGCTCTTGGGTGGTATCAGAGGTGGTAATGACTGTCCTTTGGGGGGAAAGATAAGTCAGTTGAGAGGGGCTGGAGCTGCTGTTGGTACAGTCTGATCCTGTTTCATCCCAGATGGTGTTTGGATTCAGCTGGAGCCAGTAGGATGGCAATGTCAACTGGGCCTCTCTCTCTGGCCCAGGCCGGTCAGGACACCCCTCAGGATCAGGATGAAGAAGGTCCATGGTCCCAGGCGATGGAGGGGATGGCAGAAGCTCTCTCCAGTAGCCTCTATCTGTTTTTTTGTTCTTGCCCCCAAGGTCTCTTTCTTTAAGGGCTTAAAAGGAGAGTGAGGGGTGGAACAGCCCATCCTCTCATTATATTGTCCGCCAGTTAGGCCTAATATCTGACACACCAATTTTGGTTCACTAATTTCCAGTTCCCCATCTTCTGTTTCTACCAAGCATGGTTCCAAAATAGTCCTTGAATTATGTCAACGTGGCTTTTTGTTTGGACTAATCTAGTGTGTCTCTGTCTGGTTCTCTTGCACCTGTTTGTAACATTCATCAGTGAAAACCACATGACCGACTGTCATTAACATTTGTTATTCTGGGTTATTTTAACATCTTATGAACTTTCATATACTTTTTACAGGTGATCTAACAATTGAGTAAATGCACAGGCCCAAATATTACAACAGATCTGAAGCGTGATGAGCCTTTGGGCTCAGATGCTGTGCTCATTTACACCACTGCAGATCCAGAACAACTGCACTGAAGTCAGTGGAGTTACTCCAGATTGACACCATTGCAGCAGCTCATGGGTTAGTGTGGGATGGCACAGCCTATGAAACGCACTGTTGCTTGAGTGTTACCTGCTTCTAAACCTCTTGGCTTTTTGGTAGGTTGGATTAAAAGGCAAAGCCCTCATTCATCCCTGATTATACCAGGGCGAATGTGTCCCTAGCTGTGATTGTAGTCTGTCTCCTGACCATGGGCAGCGGGTAGCATAGGCAGGGGAAGGCTGTGCCTTCCGAAACACCCTGGTGTGGCCCTGCCCACGCTCCGCCCCCAGGCCCCCTCCTGCCTACTTCCAGTTCCCTTCCTGCTCTGCTGTGGCCTAGAGGCTGGGATCAGTGCCTCGGGAGGGGGGGGACTAGGGGCTGTCCTGCAGGCCGGGGGCTGGGTGCAGGGGCTCCAAATGGGTCCAGGCACATCCGCCAGGGCCCGGGGACTATCTCTGAGATTAGCTGGGCCACAGTGCAGCCATGGACAGTGTGATGAAGGTAAATCTTCCTGAGGCAGGGTGGAATGCAACGTGGCGAAGCACTGGCCAGGCGGTCTGGGCGAAGGGCCTTCACAGGAGGCCTGAATAAAAAGGCCAAGGAAGACAGGCGCAGACACTCTCCCTCTGCCTGTAGAGGGAGGAGGGCCTGGCTGCAGGGAGCTAGACAAGGTACCTAGAGTGGAGCAGGGCTGGGGAAAGGCAGAGAAGCTGGGGAGCTCCTGCCTGGAAAGCCCCAGGCTGCTGCCTAGCATTAGACCAAGAGGTACTGGGGGTTGCAGTGGGAAGCCCAGGGGTAGGCAAAGGCAGCAGGTCCAAACCCCTTTGCCTGTGATGAGTGGCTGATACTGCAGTCTGCCTCAGGGAACGGGGGCTAGATGGAGACTGGGCAGTAGCCAGAACTGAGGCAAAGTGGGGATAGTGGGGTGGGGGGTCCCCTGGGAGGAGGAGACCCAGTTGAAAGAGGAACCGGGGACCTGGGAAGGACACAGGGGCCAGTAGCTGGAAGGCGGATCACTGGCCTGCGGAGGGTGCTCCAGGCTGGAAATTGAGCTAATTCCTGGAAGTCACGAGCAGGAGGTGCTGCAGGGGTGAGTCCACTCATCCATTAACTAAATGGTATTCTATTAACAGCACAAGTAATCGCATGATTAATCACAATTACATTTTTTAATCACTTGACAGCCTATATACATACATGAACATGTCTGTGCAAACGGAAAGCTGAGAGAGAGCCCTCTTCAACCTGCTGTCCTGGGTTTGCTCTTTAACAAGCCCTGGTACTGAAAAAGACCATCAGGTCATCCTCTTGACAGGCCTAGCTGCCCTGGGCCTTAAGGAAGTCATACAATTATGTCTGAGAGCTTGAAAGCTGCCTGGCTGTCCTGTTAATGGTGAATCATGGCCCACCCATGGAGTTAACAAAGAAACCAATGAACCTTCTGAAAGAGATAATGCAGAACTTGTATTTCCTGTGGTAGGAGCAGCATAACCTGTATGTTCAAAAGGTCTGTTACACCTCCCCTCCTCTCCCTCTTTGAATACCTGTGAAGTGGCTTTCCCCTTCCCCTTGCCTCCTGGAAGGCTTGTGGAAAGAATGGGTTGCTTGAACAGCTGGAAGATCAGAAGAGCTCCTAGATAGACAAGGTGTCTGGAACTCTAATTAGGCAGCACTCACCCACCCAATGCATGGACACTGCATTGACACTGCCCAAGGTGGAGTGTGACCAACCAGACGTGGCCAAGTCATCCCTAGTTGCAGGCCATGAGGAGCAGGTCCTTAAAAGGGGAAGGAGCCATGTGCTCAGCTGTGCACTCACAAGACTGTACCTCCTGTGAAGACCCTTCGCCCAGACCGCCTGGCCAGTGGTTTGCCACGTTGCATTTCATCGTGCCTCAGGAAGACTTACCTTCATTGCACCGTCCATCACTGCACTGTGGGACACTTACCTTGAAGGATCCTGACATCTCCAGTGCCGTGCCAGTCCTGTGAGTGTGAATGTGAAGACCCCCCACCACACACTTCTTTTGAGCTTAGCTATCAGTATAATAAATGTGCTGCTTTCTGCCAAACTCTGGTTGGTCATTAGTCCTCCCTAAGCTTACTAGCTGGCCCAATTTTGGGTAACATTTCCCACCTTTCTGTAGGTTCTGATTTTGGCAAACTGACCTGTTTAGAGTGAACATCATTGCCTTCCCAGCGAGTGGTTTAGCAATTCCCTTTACAGAACACAGGCAGCGAGTGAGATCATAACTTACCAGTTCCCTTCACTTCTGGAGCATTATGGCTGCTTCCATGGGGTGCCCCTCATGCCTGTGCCTTCACTCTCCTCCATGCAGGGGTGCAGGTGCTGGGTGTGGGACATAACTGCTCAGAGCAGCTCTGACCCATGCTCTGTTTCTGAGTTATGCTTCTGCCCAGGCCCGGAGAGAACATGCCATGGGCTGTGGTTGCCTTCAGACTGCTAGTGCCCCAGTGGTGTGAAGCCCCAGCACTCAGCTTCTTTGCAGAGGAGCGTCAGCAGGACCCCAGGGAGTGGAAGAAGCCAGTAACAGGGTGCAAACCCAGCTGGCAGTGACCAACTTGACAGCAGGGGCTAGTCTGTCTCTATATTGATTGCGGGGGGGGGGGGGGCGGGGTGGTCATTTTTTGATGTTGAGAAAAGTCTATAACCAAAGCAAATATACCCTTTTCCGCTGGCAGGCAGGCATGAAATAATTAGTGATTTTCCTCCAGAGCCTGGATGATAAATATGCCATATTAGCAGCCCCTCACCAGCCTAAGCCAGCTTTTTAACAGCACTTACCCTTTCACTTTCTCTGGTTTTCCCCCTTCTTTGCCACAACAGGATGGACCCATGTGGGGATATTCAAACTCTGGGCTCATTATTAGCGGGGAGGGAGGGTGGTAATCAATTGCTGTGCAATTCCCTCCTCCTCCTTGTATGGCGGCTTTTGCCATGGTTTTGCTGGCCCAGCAGCACACGCCATTGTACAGGAATGCCAGGGTGATCTCGTGTCAGGAATCTCTGCTCCGCTTCTGGCTCGGTGGCTGTGGGGAAGCAGCCAGAAGGTGACCCTGAGGGGTGAGAGGAAGGAAAGTCACTGGATGTTTTCCCTTAGCAGCTCCATGCTGGTGGAGCTTCCTGCTCTTCTATGGTTCTCATTTCCCTGAGGTGCAAGAAAAGGCATAAAACCTCAAACCTGTGTAAATCAGCTGCCATGGATGAAGTTTCAAGCAGCTCTTATGTGCAGCTACACCTGTCTTACTAGCAGTTTATGTTTAATGAAATGAGCTCTCTGGTTCTAAGCAGGGAGGGATAGCTCAGTGGTTTGTGCATTAGCTTACTAAACCTAGGGTTATGAGTTCAATCCTTGAAGGGGTCATTTAGGGATCTAGGGCAAAAAATTAGTACTTGGTCCTGCTAGTAAAGGCAGGAGGCTAGACTTTCAAGGTCCCTTCCAGCTCTAGGAGATAGGATATCTTCATTAACTGAAACAACATTATATTACACAACCCAGAAGCAGCCTCGACCCTAGGAAGTTCTATCTATCCTAAGGCTTTTTAAAAAAAACCCCATTTTATTAGGCAAACAAACATATCATAAGTCATGTCATATGCTGGGAAGCATGTGAACTGATACAAGTGTATGATACATCCACCTGAACAAAAGCAGGACACATAATGCACAGAGGCTCAGGTAAAGTAGGCAAAGGACTACAGAGCGAGTTTCACCACTAGCTCATTAACTGCACTCCAGCTCGAGTTGGGAAGGGCTGGCAATCCCTACCCAGGATAAGCTGTTTAGTGGCCATGGGAAATGAAATTGTGGCATCAATCAGCTTCCAATGAGCATGTGTGAATATGGCCAAAACCAAGCTCTGAGCCCTGCTGGCAGCCTGGGCAAACAGGCCAGACACTGCCTGGCACTGAGAGCAAATGTTCCTTTTGCTCTCCAGGTGGGCTGTCTAGCTGAAGGAGAAGTCAGACTGCTAGGACAGTGTGTGGGGCTTTCAACCTGCGGCTGCCAAGGTGGTATGTGTTCTGAGCAACAATACAGGCCCTCCTCTTCAGGCCGGTGCTTTGTCAGCCCTAGAATCATAGAATAGCTGAGTTGAAAGGGAACTCAGGAGGTCATCTAGTCCAACCCCCTGCTCAAAGCAGGACCAACACCAACTAAATCATCTCAGCCAGGGCTTTGTCAAGCCACACCTTAAAAACCTCGAAGGAAGGAGATTCCACCACCTCCCTAGGTAACCCATTCCAGTGCTTCATCACCCTCTTAGTGAATTTTTTTTTCCTAATGTCCAACCTAAACCTACCCCACTGTAACTTGTTCTGTCATCGGGTATCACTGAGAACAGTCTAGATCCATCCTCCTTGGAACCCCCTTTCAGGTAGTTGAAAGCAGCTATCAAATCCCCCCTCATTCTTCTCTTCTGCAGACTACACAATCCCAGTTCCCTCAGCCTCTCCTCATAAGTCATGTGCTCCAGCCCCCTAATCATGTTTGTTGCCCTCCACTGGACTCTTTCCAATTTTTCCACATCCTTCTTGTAGTGTGGGGCCCAAAACTGGGCACAGTACTCCAGACGAGGCCTCACCAATGCTGAATAGAGGGGAATGATCACATCCCTCGATCTGCTGACAATGCTCCTACTTATACAGCCCAAAATGCCGTTAGCCTTCTTGGCAACAAGGGCACACTATCAACTCATATCCAGCTTCTCGTCCACTGAAACCCCTAGGTCCTTTTCTGCAGAACTGCTTCCTAGCCATTCGGTCCCTAGTCTGTAACAGTGAATGGGATTCTTCCTTCCTAAGTGCAGGACTCTGCACTTGTCCCTGTTGAAACTCATCAGGTTTCTTTTGGCCCAATCCTCTAATTTGTCTAGGTCCCTCTGTATCCTATCCCTACCCTCCAGCTTATCTACCACTCCTCCCAGTTTAGTGTCATCTGCAAACTTGCTGAGAGTGAAGTCCATGCCATCCTCCAGCTCATTAATGAAGATATTGAAGAAAACCAGCTCCAGGACCAACCCTTGGGGCACTCCACTTGATACTGGCTGCCAACTAGACATGGAGCCATGTATCTCTACCCGTTGAGCCTGACGATCTAGCCAGCTTTCTATCCACCTTATAGTCCAATCATCCAGCTCATACTTCTTTAACTTGCTGGCAAGAATACTGTGGGAGACAGTATCAAAAGCTTTGCTAAAGTCAAGGAATAACACATCCACTGCTTTCCCCTCATCCACAGACCCAGTCATCTCCTCATAGAAGGCAATTAGGTTATTCAGGCATGACTTGCCTTTGGTGAATCCATGCTGACTGTTCCTGATCCCCCTCTCAACCCCTTGATCCCAGCCCAGAGCACCCTCCTTCACCCCCAATCCCTCATCCTCAATCCCACCCCAGAGCCCACACTCCCAGCTGGAGCTCTCACCCCCTCCAGCTCCCCAACCCCCAATTTTGTGAGCATTCATGGCCTGCCATACAATTTCCATACCCGGATGTGGCCCTCAGGCCAAAAAGTTCACCCACCCCTGAGATAAATGCAAACAAACCTTCTGTGCTGTCAAAGGAAACAAAGTTAGTTGCATCCCTTCCTCACTTTAACAAAGGGATCAGCCCGAGCAGCATGCATGCCCCAGAGGTCATGTTGATGGAGTCACTGTTCAGTGGAGAGGGTTTGGATGGGGTGCCTTGGGAAACTTCAAAGGTACCTTTTCCATCACAGAGCCCAATTCTTGTCTCACTGGGATGTTTGCTATGGACTTCAGTGGGACAGGATCGGGCCTACATAGAAGGAGTGAACAAGTAGGTTTGATCAAGAATAGGAGATGCATGTTGTCACTTGCTACTTTCTTCTTTAGTTCAGGAGAGCTTGTTTCTGCCTTATTGGTGGGGTCTCGCTGGTTCCACCACAGAGCAGTGGTTGCTGCATGTTTCCTACCTGGCTGTTACACTCAGGAAGGTGCCGTACAGGCACTGTTGGAGGCTATCCAGTGCCACAGAGGGATGAGCGAACAGGTCATATAAGGTGACAGCCCCTCCCACCCCCACGTGCAGCTTCCCCCACAACCTGGGCTGTACCCTCTGTGCTTCCTCCCAGATGGCCAGTGGGAAAGAGCCATGAGGAAGGGAAGGCTGGGCCCCCGTGGGAAGAGGGACATGCGCCAGACACCATTCTCACAGGACTGACAGCACACATCCTGAACTTGGGAGGTGCAGGTTTGGAGAAGGATCCTCCCAGCTCCTCTGCATGGCCAGAGGTGAAGCATTGGGCCCAATATTCGCGTGGCAGAACCTCACCTCTCAGACACAATGCCCAGAAGCCAGGCTCTGGCCATGTCCACACTGCAGCTGCTACTGCAACACAATGACAGCCAGGCAGCTGTGGAGCCGTAGTGCAGCTCCCTACAGGGACTGAAGGGATTTTTCCATTGATTTACTTAGTCCATGTCTCTGGGAGGTGGGAGCCAGGCTGTTGGAAGAATTGCTAGCACCCTGGCAGCTGCACCAGGGGAAGATTTCCCAGGACAAGTCTAGAGATACATTGCTCTGTCCATGTTCCTGTAAGCTGAGAAATTTCACCTGGCTAGTTCAGGTCTGTCTCTGACCTTGACAACGGCCACGTGTGGTGGGGCTCATCAGTCATTGGCTTCCTGTGTGGGATTACATTAGCTGTACCCAGTCAAAATCATCTTTGGAATGCCCAGCTACCAAAGTAAGAATGGCTCCATAAGGGCCAGTAGTCACAGCAACCGCCATTGCATTGGAACAGGCTCCAGGCTTCCCCTCAATAGTGTGTGAATCCTACTGAGAGAGGGCGAGAAACAATCCAGCATTTTCTCTCTGGCATACTGATCTGAACCCCATCAGTGTAGTATCTGAGATCCCCTGGCAAGCCTTAGTGTCTTTCTCCTCACACCCCCAGCAGGCAGGGCAGTGCATTTATCCCCACAGGGCAGATCTGTGGTAGAGAGACTAAGTGAGTTGACCAAGGTCACATGGAGTGTGTGGCAGAGCAGTGAATTGATCCCAGGTCTCCCAAGTCCCAGCCTAGTTTCCAGACAAAGGGACTATCCTCACTGCACTGAAGAAGCACCTTGCATGCGGCCATTGGTTGCCTTTTTAAGACACAAGTTAATGAAATACATAGACGGGTCTTTAAAAAAGGTAGACAGTGTCTTGTATTTCGCCGCTTCCTTTCCTGCCACCTTCCTGTTCTGCAAAGCACGTTGGCTGATCTAGTGAAAAGGTCCCTAGCCACAGCACACCCAGTACACACACACGGATGAGGAGGGCACTTAGCATCCAGCAGGAGGAGTGATGGGAGCTCAGGGAACACATCTGGGAGCCAGCCCCTGCCCTCTGTGAACTTCCTCAGCTAAGCACTGGAGTGGGAAATCCGTTTGTCTTAGTGGGTTCACTGCTTGCTGTCAGCATAGCACAGGGCACCTGCTCTCACACACCCATTAAGACACTCACTGGGGGAGATGATAAACACTGAGCACCAGACGTGTGTGACAAAGTGTCTCAACACCATCTCAACCTGTCAAAGGAATGCTACTCATCACCTCTTGCTACCCCCCCTCCCCTCGCCATGCTGGCCCACTGCAATTCACTCTTTCACACACTCAGCTGCTTATAAAAAAAGCACCAGGGCTCCAAGGTACGGTCTGGCCTTGTTACAGGTTGTTTCACAGTCCTGGTGGATCCAGTTCTAAGCTGCTCTCCACTGCCATTGGCAGTGCTTTTAGTACATCTTACAAGAACAGCTGGACTTAAACTGCATTTCCACAGCAGCCAGGAGAGTCCCCTGCTCTCCCTGGGTTGTACGGCAAAGCCAGTTTGGCCCATGGTTAAGTGAGCCATGTGCCTGCTCCTCTTCAGCTCAGGCTATGGCAGCACCGGGAGCTGGGGTATGACATGCAGCAGCATGGGCGGCAATGAGCAGGAGCAGAGGCTAGTGCCCGCAGGGTGCATCCTCAAGGTGGCTAGCCCAGATCCCGTGGCCTGGTGACTTTGCATGCTAGCTCAATGAGAGCTAGTGGGCATATGTCTATGCAAGCTGGGACTCACCCCCCTAGCTCCAAGTGTGGGTGCAACCTCAGTGTCAAAACTCCCCTTGTTTCCAACGGTGCAGGCAGGAGTGGAGGGAAAAAGCTCCCATCTCTAACCCCTTCCCCCACACCCCTCTTACAGGGCTGGAGAGAAAAGAAATGAGAGCAGTAAGTGGTAAAGTTATAGGGTAAGATGGATATTTGAAGAGTTCTGGTTTAATAGATGGAAGCAATGCCATGGGTCACGTGAAGACTTGAGGGGCTTTGGGCAGATGGTTTAGTGGCCTACCCGTCAGGGTTGAATTTGCATAGCTTTCCTCAGGGGTGAAAGTAATTTACCGGTACTGCCAGAGTCCTGAGGGGGGCATGGCCTCAACAGGAAGAGGCGGGGCCTCTCAAGATTTAAAGGCCCTGTGGCGCCGGCTGTGGCTGGGAGACCCAGGGCCTTTAAATCACGCCAGGGCTCCCAGCTGCAGAGGTGGCTGGGAGCCTCTGGAGCTCATTGGCAAATTAAAGGGCCCAGGGCTCCGGGCCCTTTAAATCCCCACCACAGCTCCAGCTGGGATTTAAAGGGCTCAGGGCTCTCGCAGCTGCGGGGAGCCCTGTGCCTTGCTGGGCTGGGGCCGGGATTTTAAGGGCTCTGGGCTCTCCACAGTGGCGGGGAGCTCCAAGCCCTTTAAATCTCAGCCCAGCCCAGCCCAGCCGCTGGAGTTGCATGTGGGATTTAAAGGGTCTGGAGCTCCCTGCCACTGCCGGGAGCCCAGAGCCCTTTTAATCCCGGCCATGGAAGCCAGTGCGGTCCGGCACAGCATACTGGCTCTTGCTGGTATGCCGTACTATACTGTACCGGCTTATTTGTACTCTGGCTTTCCTTGAACCATTCAGGTGTGGAGCTTGGGATCACTTGCAGCCCAAGCCAGCTTCCTTAGCAGCCACGCATGCAGCTTGAGCAAGGAAAGTGACAGAATTTAACTTTACCACACCCTATAGGGGAGAGATCAGGGAGCAGAAAAGAGTTTCCAATACCAACCTCTGTGAGGGAGGGATGGAGCCAGGGACGTTGAAACAATTTGTATAGTGGGGATGCTGAGACCCATTGAATAAGACTGCAAACCCTGTATGTGATGGAAACCACTTCAAGCCAGGGTGCATCCCCAGAACCCCTAGTTCCAGTACCCCTGAATGCAGCCACTCAAGTCCAGCTCTTCCCACATCTTCCAAGGTTTGCAGCTGGATCAACAAACCTCTGTGTTCAGTAGTATCCACGGTGACAAACAATAGACCCAGTGTCACCTAGGGACCTCTGACTTCTTTGGCCTCTTCCAGTCTGGGATTTTCTCTATCACTGTAATTGTAGCTATGTCAGTCCCAGGACACTAGAGAGACAAAGTGGGTGAGGTAATACCTTTTATTGCACCAACTTCTGTTGGAGAGAGAGAGACAAGCTGAAGACAAGCTCTGTATGGCTCAAAAGCTTGTCTCTCCTAGCAGCAGAAGTTGGTTCATTAAAAGATATTCCCCCCACCATGTCTCTCCATTCTCTGTAACACAGAGACTACACAGGCCTTTTCTGCATAATAAGCTCCTCTCTCTGGTGGTGGACATGGTCCACTACCCAAGCTGATCTTTGTTGTAGCTGTCCCAGCCATGAGCATGGGAATGCCCGAAGGACTCAGTGAGCATCTCCATTCTGGGATCAGTACCATTGCTTATCTGTCTCTTTCACTATTTCTTACTCCAGTTTTCAATATCTTTGTACTTATGGGCATGGCAAAAATGGCCAAAATTAATGAAATTACAGAACATTAAATACCCACATCCATGGCAGGCTTTACAGCTAGGAACATGCAGTTGTTCCTCACATTTCTTTATTTTCTCCCAGAGTTCTCTTTCTCTTATGCACACATACGCACACCTCCCCTGCTCTCATGTTCTCTGAAGCACTGTTGGGTAACTCAGGCCCTGATCTTGCAAACACTGACCCATGAGCTTGACTTTATGCACAAATAGTTCCACTGAAGGCAATAAAAGTACTCTCAGTGCATGCATTTGAACCTGGGTGTGTATCTTTTTAGTATGATGAAAGCAGCTCTTTGGATTATATTTGCTGGACTTGTCTGTGTCCAAATTGTGAATGCTGAGCACTTGAAAATCTGACCCTATAATTTTTTTAATTTTGTTTTGTGGCACGAATTCATTAAAAAGGAAACAAAACAATTTTGAAAAGGACATATGAGTTCCTATAAAAAAACCCAAATCATTTATCTGATCTCCTAGCTCCCACTCCCAGAATTCAGTTGTTCCAGTACAAAGGAAACATCGCTGAGTGATGAGATTTTGCAAAACCAAAATTAGAATGAGAAGAGTGACTGATAGATGAGCTGGCCCAGAGAAGGCCAAATAAACTGTAACAGTAGATCCAAAGTAGAGAATTTGTACTGGATGCCCTGTCCAGGCAATAACTCTTGGGCTGTGCCCACAATGTGAGTTCTTAGCCATGTTCGCAGGGCTGGCCTAGGGCCAGTGCGGAGCCAGGAGAATCCTTGGAACAAAAGCAGTATTCGTATTAGCTTCAAAGTTGGTGATTGCTTCTGGTCCCACTCCTGACATGCTTCTGATGTGGGCTACAATGTTGTGCTGTGCAGCTCTGCTAAGAGTTGTTAAAAGCTGCTGTGTTCTCTCTCCGAAGATAGCCAGATATCAGTGGTGGTCTCGTTAATTCCTCTCGCTTTAAGAAGGCAACCTGCACAACCCTGAGCGATGGGAAGCCCAGGTTACATTTCCAGTTCTGCATTAATGTCTTGTGCAGCTCTGAGCCTTCACTTTCCCTACTTTGGAGAGCACTTTGATGGCTCTAGGAGAAGAATGCTGTACAAGTGCTGCTTCTTGATGGCCAAGTCTTCCAACCCTGAGCACCTTTCACTGAGGGCCTGACTGGAGTGAGGAGCTGAGCTCCAGGCACCTAGGTTTGGAACTTGCAGCCTTTGTTAATTATGTATTTTACAAAGTGCTTTTGCTCCCAAGTTAAGGTAGATGTTGTGACAGACTGTACTCCATTGCCACCATTTTTACAAGATGATAAATTTTGTACAAGGTGTGTCTTATGAGGTATCATTTGAAAACTCATAATCTGCTGAACATTATTCTCTTTGTAAAATATGTGGCAAGAACATATGTAAAGTTATACGTTTCTACTGTATAACATTGCTGTAATATGCTCCAGAGTTAAAAAGGCAGGCCCAAACCAGTTCTTCAGAGTCAAAAGACACACTGATGCCCCAGACAGGTATCAGCATAATCAAATGGTCTATAATGGACTATCAATGGCTAAGCAGCCATTCTTTAGCAGGAAGAAGGGTGTGGATGAGAACTTTACACCTGGGCAAAGACACAGCTGTTGGTTTCTATGCCAACAGACTGGCTGTCACCTGAAACCCAGCAGGAGATACTCCTCAAAGAGATGAGAAGGAAATGAGAATAAGAAACAGAGGCCTCCAAATCATCTCTCTACCCCCTCATCTCTATTCAAGACATCAACAATGTTTGAAAGATAAAGGAAGTATCATCAAACTGGAGGGAGGTCCTGTCTGAAGCCATCCAGCCAGACTACTGTAAGTTTATGGTGAGGAAAAACCTTTTTGCTTTTAAGTTCACTTAGTTTGTTTAGTTAGGTATTAGTTTTTGTATTATCTTATTTTCTTTGTAACCAATTCTGACTTTTATGCCTCATTATTTGTAATCACTTAAAATCTATCTTTCTGTGAATAATAAACTTGTTTTATTGTTTTATCTAAACCCCCAGTGTGTTTGGATTGAAGTGTTGGGAATCTTCATAGATTCATAGATAGATTCATAGATTCCAGGGTCAGAAGGGACCAATGTGATCATCTAGTCTGACCCCCTGCACAAAGCAGGCCACAGAACCCTACCCATCCACTTCTATAACAAACCCCTCATTTGAGATAACAGGGTCTGTGCATATCATTTTCCGTTAATGAAATGATAGACTTTCTGTGAGCTTGTACTGTCCAGAAGGAGAGATTTGAGCAGTACAAGATGTACATTTCTGGGGAAGGTCTGGGACTGGGAATTTGCCTTGTATGTAATTCATGAGTGATTAGACAGAGTATATATGTGACTCAGCTGGGAATGAGTTTGCGTACCATAGGCTGTGTGAGAGATGACCAGGAGTGTTGTTCTCACAGCAAAGCAGTGCAAAAGGCACCCCAAGTTGGAGAATTGAGGGGATACAGATATTTAACAGTCCATGTTATACCCTGGGGAATGTTACAAATATAAGCCTAGACCCAGATCCTTAATGTTTAGGTGCCTAACTCTCATTGACATCAATGGGGAGTTAGATGCCTAAATACTTAGGAGGATCTGGGCCCACCTTGCTCAGACAGGTCTCAGGCTGCATGTGGAATAGATACACGACATATCTGTCTAGGTCACTCACACACTAAATGGAGAGCTTAGATTTTTCTTTAAAGATTTTCAGCATCTGTCTGATATTTCTTCTAATAATCCTGTGACAAGGCCACCTGTTTTCTGATGACAATGGTCAGACAGCTCAGATCAGGCTGAATAATCACCACCATTCAGGGCAAAGTCACTGCCCATTGCATTACTCTCCATGTTCAGCCATACCCGCCACACATACAGTAGCGCCTAGGAACCCAAATCAGGGCTTGGGACCCCGTTGTGCCAGGTGCTGTACAAACCTGCAGTGAAAAGACTGCCCCTGTGCCAGAAATCTTACAAACTGCATTCACAGCCAGATACAACACGTGGATGGAACCAACAACTGGATGAGGGGAGTGGCATGGGGAGGTAACTGTCCTGTGA
Organism: Gopherus evgoodei; assembly: GCF_007399415.2. NCBI lineage: Eukaryota > Metazoa > Chordata > Testudines > Testudinidae > Gopherus > Gopherus evgoodei. The sequence goes on from NC_044326.1 coordinate 144,273,784, forward strand.
GCATGTTCATGGATAGTCTCGCCATGCACACGAAGTAGTCCCTGACCTGCCTGCTGTGTAACGTGGAATGGTGCCCGAGTGCTGCTGTGGTACCTACAATGCCTCATTGGCAGGATGCTGGCTAGGGGAAAGAAGTAATGCAAGATCCCAGTGCACACCCTGGCAATTCAACGTGTGCAGGAATGAAGGGCTGTGCTGTTAGAGTGAGTGTGTAAGGAGAGTGGGCATGAAATCCAGGTGCCAAACCCAAACCTTATCTAAGCTACATGTCGAAAACAGCCACTATTGTTAGGCCTCGTCCGGGGATGGCTTGCAGTCAGCTGGCACCAGCTCCCATTGCCCTGAAGTGGCAGGGTCCTGTGCCCCTGGCAGGAGAGCCAGGAGTGCTGAAGCAGAAAGGTCCCTGCACCTATAGAAAGGGGTAGGGGAATGGCACTACCACAGTAGGTCCTCTCTTCCCCATGATCCTGTATGAGCTCCATGGATGGAGCTCTCCGGGTGCCTGGGTGGTGGAGGAAAGGGGCAGAGCGAAGGAGCAGATGCACTGTGTGCCATGCTATCCTTTGAGGAAGTTAGTGCTACTCTGTGATGAATCAACATCCTCTCTGCACCTGCATCCCCTTGGGATGGGGGGCTATGCTTGCACAGCTACGGGGCAGCTCTACTACCAGAGAAGGCAGGATGGCTGGGTAGCATGCCAGACAGGCAGGCACATCACATGATCCTTTCCACTAGGATCTCCAAGAGTCTCGGGTTGGCTGGCCAAAGCCCCTACCCCAGGGCTCTCTCTCCATCCAGTGAGGATAATTAGGAGCAAACACCACAGGGCAGGTCTCTAATTTGCAGAGACTGACTGTACACCAGACCATGTAGCAGGTTCTGATTTAGTCTAATTTAGTCCACCAGTAATTCCATCATGTGTCCTCATGTTCACCTAGTGTGGGCCAGTGTAAGACAAACTTGAGTGAGAGGAGCGATGGTCCTGTGATTAGGATTTAGGAGCCCTGGAATTAATTCCCTGCTCTGCCACAGACTCCCTGTGGGCAAATCACTGTCCCTCTGTGCCGCAGCTCCCCATCGGTACCATAGGGATCGCAGCCCTGGCCTGCTTCCCAGCAGTGTGTGAGGAGAAAGACACTTAACACTGTGACGTGCTCAGATACTACGGTAATGGGGGCTAGAGGAGAGCCAAACTAGATCACTTTCCCCTGGGCCTTTCAGTGGGGAGAGAAGATGTCAAAGAAATACTCAAACGACAGCGATTCACCTTCCCACTGGTCACCATTTCGTCAGATCGACTTTTCCTTTGGAACGTTTCTCCTCACCTTTTTTTGGTATTGTTAGTGTGAGTGCTTCAGGAGGTGAGAAATAACAGCAACAGCAAGAGAACACGTAGGCAAAGGTTCTGGGGGTGGACGGAGAAGGGGGGCAGGGGAAGAGAGGGGTCATAAAATTAAATATGGAAAATGAATGAGTCAGTTAAGGGGGGGAGGAGGAGAAAATATAAAACACCCCAAATTCTCAAATGTGGAGTCTCCTGTGTAAAAGGAAAGGGGGTGAAAGAGCAGTAAAAATGGCATGACTGCTCACTCCTGTTCCGTTACCAATAAAGTGATTAGCAGCAGCAAGACTAGGAGTACTTGTGGCACCTTAGAGACCAACAAATTTATTTGGACATGAGCTTTCGTGGGTTACAGCCCACTTCATCAGATGCATGTAGTGGAAAATACAGTAAGAAGATAGATATATACCCAGAGAACATGAAACAATGGGTGTTACCATACACACTATAAAGAGTGATCAGTCAAGGTGAGCTATTATCAGCAGGAGAGAAAAAGAACTGTTTGTCGTGGTAATGAAAATGGCCCATTTCCAGCAATTGACAAGGAGATGTAAGGAACGGGGGCGGGGAGGGGGGGAGAAAAGCATGGGGAAATAGTTTTACTTTGTGTAATGGCCCATCCACTCCCAAGCCTAGTTTGATGGTGTCCAATTTGCAAATTAATTCCAATTCAGCAGTCTCTTGTTGGAGTCTGTTTTTGAGGTGTTTTTGTTGTAATATTGAGACTTTGAGGTCTGTAATCGAGTGGCCAGGGAGATTGAAGTGTTCTCCAATGGGTTTTTGAATGTTATAATTCTTGATGTCTGATTTGTGTCCATTTATTTTACGTAGAGACTGTCCGGTTTGGCCAATGTACATGGCAGAGGGGCATTGCTGGCACATGATGGCATAGATCACATTGGTAGATGTGCAGGTGAACAAGCCCCTGATGGTGTGGCTGATGTGATTAGGTCCTATGATGGTATCCCCTGAATAGATATGTGGACAAAGTTGGCAATGGGCTTTCTTGCAAGGATAGGTTCCTGGGTTAGTGTTTTTGTTGTGTGGTATGTGGTTGCTGGTGAGTATTTGCTTCAGGTTTGGGGGCTGTCTGTAAGCGAGGACTGGTCTGTCTCCCAAGATCTGTGAGAGTGATGGATTGTCCTTCAGAGTAGGTTGTAGATCCCTGATGATGTGCTGGAGAGGTTTTAGTTTGGGGCTGAAAGGGATGGAAAGTGGTGTTCTGTTACTTTCTTTGTTGGGTCTGTTCTATAGTAGGTGACTTCTGGGTGCTCTTCTGGCTCTGTCAATCTGTTTCTTCACTTCAGTGGATGGGTACTGTAGTTGTCAGAATGCTTGCTAGAGATCTTGGCAAGTAGCAAGACTGAGGTCCCGATCCTGCAGCCCTCAAGTCAGGGCAGCAATCCTTAGTCATGCCAGTAGTCTCAGCAAGTCTAACTGCTGGAGTGAGTAAAGCCCACTTTCTGGGCTCCGGGTTGCAGAACTGGGGTGTTAGTGAAGCCATTTCTCTCCTAGCTCAGTCTATACTAGGAACTTGTGTTGGTCTAACTATATTGCCCACTCCTCATGCCTGAGGCCCCACCCCTTCCACCCCCCACCATGGCAAGGGCCCAGTCCCACGCTAGTCCCCTAGCCCCAAAAGAGTGCTGGGAGGCCGGGCAGCACGCGGCCCCATACCAGGAGGGCAGGGAAAGTGGGCAGCACATGGCCCCAGCAGAGCACCGGGGTGCTGGAGCCGGAGGACTGGAGCCACACAGAGGGACCAGGGTCACACCTGGCTGTTTGGGGAGGCAGAACGTTCCCCAAGCTGTGCAACCCACCACCAGGGTCAGCTTTAGGCTGATTCCCCAGAATCGGGCCCCGTGCCCGGACCTAAGAAGGCGCCATGCCTTAGGCACTTAAAAAAAATGTTTTACATACCCAGCAGCGGTCCAGGTCTTCGGCAGCACTTAGGCAGCTGGGGGTCCTTCACTTGCTCTGGATCTTCAGTGGCATTTCAGCGGCGGGGGGTCTGGAGGAAGTGAAGAACCCCTCACCCGGACTGCTATCAGGTATTCGAATCAGGCCCTGCAGTTCCTAAAGCCGGCCCTGCCCGCCACCCATGGCTATTGCTCAGGGGTTTGGCAGAGAGAAGTACTTATATCGACCCAAGCCCCGGTGTAGACAGAGCTATGGTGACAGGAGGGCGTCTCCCACTGACACAGCTACTGCTGTAAGTGTAGACAAGCCCTGAGTGTGCGATGGCAGACACCTGGTTGGTTTCATAGAATCATAGAAGATTAGGGCTGGAAGAGACCTGAGGAGGTCCAACCCCCTGCTCAAAGCAGGACCACCACCAACTAAATCACCCCAGTCAGGGCTTTGTCAAGCCTGACCTTGTTTTAGCATATGTGTGATACAAGGATGAAATTCACCTGTGGGCAAAGAGTCTGAATATTTAAGTGGGACTTGTTTACAAAGGGAAATGGACAGGAATAGCTATTCCAGAATAGCTCCATGGGTGGACACTCTCATTCAGGAAGAGGAGTGCTTTCTCCTTAGTCAGCTTAATCCACTTTGAAAGTGGAGTAGGGCCATGTCTACACTATGCGGGCTATGCCAACATAGCCAGGGTGCCATAGCCATGCTGGCATAACTCCATAGTGTGGGGACAGCGTACACCAACTGAAGGGATTTTCCAAGGGTGAAGGACAGTAGTGAGATTGACAGAAGCATTCTTCCAGCAGCCCTGCTGTGTCTACACTGGGGGTTAGGTCAGCATTACTTGTGGTGCTCTGGGGTGTGGAGTTTTCACACCCCTGAGTTCTTCACCTGTATCAACTTAAGTTGTAACTGTAGACCAGGTCTAATGGTACATCTACAGTGCGAAATTAATTTGAACTTTTTCTATTCAAATTTTCGGACGCGATTTTATACATTGTGTGTCCCCACTAAAGCGTGTGAATTCGGCGGAGTGCGTCCACAGTACCGAGGCTAGCATCAAAGGTCAGAGCAGTGCACTGTGGGAAGCTATTTCACAGTTCCTGCAGTCCCCGACGCCCATTGGAATTGTGGGTTAAGCTTCCAGTCCATGATGGGGCAAAAACATTCTCACGGGTGTTTCTGGGTGTGTGCCGTCACTCACTCCTCCCTCCGTGAAAGCTAAGGCAGATGCCATACTGCCAGCAGACGGTGCAGCATGGTGCACTGCCTGTCTTCTGGTACTAAGAATCCACCTCGCATGTCCTCTCATCTTTCTATCTACTCTTTTATCTAATCTAACCATTTCCCGCCTTTTTTCGGCTACCGTGAACCGAGCAGCACAGCTTCTGCTGCAAACTCTGCTCTCCCGCTCTTGCATTGCTAGCTAATTTTTCCATGTTCTCTGTCATGGGCTCATGTGAAAGCTACAGAAGGCAACAATTCCCTGCCGTTTTTCGACCATTGCGGACTGAGCCGCACAGCTTCTGCCACAAATGCTGCTCACACTTCCGCTGCAAACTCTGTTCTCCTGCTCTTGCAGCTCTAGCGAGCTTCCTGACTCAGTGAAAGCTACAGAAGACAACCATTTAAAGCCTTTTATCGGCCATCTTGAACTGAACAGCTCTCCTACGTTTCATGCCCTTTTTCCAGGATTACCCATGCAGGTGCCATACTGCGGCAAGCATGGCATCCACTCAGATCTCTGCTGCAGTTTTGACCATTGTAAATACTTCACGCATTATCCAGAAGTATGTGCAGTACCTGCAAAACTGGGCGAGGAAGCGTCGACAGTGCGATTACTATACTGATGAGGACATGGACACAGACGTTCCTAGAAGCACAGCATATGGCGATTGGAAGATCATGGTGGCATTGGGCCAGGTTCATGCCGTGAAAAGCCGATTCTGGGCCCAGGAAACAAGCACAGACTGGTGGGATCACATATTGTTGCAGGTCTGGGATGATTCCCAGTGACAGTGAAACTTTCATATGCATAGGGCCACTTTCATGGAACTTTGTGACTTGCTGTCCCCTGCCCTGAAGTGCAAAGGCACCAAAATGAGAGCAGCCCTCACAGCTGAGAAGCAAGTGGCCATAGCCCTGTGGAAGCTTGCAACACCCGACAGCTACTGGTCAGTCGGGAAGCAGTTTGGAGTGGGAAAATCTACTGGAGGGGCTGCTGTGCTGCAAGTAGCCAATGCAATTGTTGACCAGCTGCTATCAAGGGTAGCGACTTTGGGAAATGTGCAGACCATTGTGGATGGCTTTAATGTGCTGGGGTTCCCTAACTGTGATGGGGCATATCCCTATCTTGTCCCTGGCACACTGTGGTGGCCAGTACATAAACCGCAAGGGGTACTTTTCCATGGTGCTGCAAGCACTGGTGGATCACAAGGGACGTTGGTGACATCAGCATGGGATGGCCAGGAAAGGTGCATTACACTTGCATCTTCAGGAACTCTGGTCTGTTTGAACAGATGCAGGAAGGGACTTACTTCCCAGACCAGAAAATTACTGTTGGGATGTTGAAATGCCTATAGTTATCCTTGGAGACCCAGCCTACCCCTTGATGCCATGGCTCATGAAGCCGTACACAGGCACCCTGAACAGTAGTGAGGAGCAGTTCAACTATAGACTGAGCCAGTGCAGAATGGCGGTAGAATGTGCTTTTGGACGTTTGAAAGGCTGCTGGTGCAGTTTACTGACTCGGTTAGATCTCAGCACAACCAATATTCCAATTGTAATTGCTGCTTGTTGCGTGCTCCACAATATCTATGAGAGTAAGGGGGAGACGTTTATTGCTGGGTGGGAGGTTGAGGCAACTCGCCTGGCTGCCAATTTCACACAGCCAGACAGCAGGGCGATTAGAAGAGCTCAGCAGGGCGCAGTGCGCATCAGAGAAGCTTTGAAAGCCAGTTTCATGACTGGCCAGGGTACAGTGTGACAGTTGTGTTTGTTTCTCTTGAAGTTACCCGCATCCTATATATATAAAAGGAAATAAAGTCATATTTGTTTAAAAACTGTTATTTATTATTTGATTCACAACACATTGAGAGAAATCCAAAGGTAGACGGGGAGGGGAGGGTATTGTGTTGGGGGTGGGGAGGAGGAGGGAAGGACAAGTCCAGAAACCAAATCAAAAGTTCGCATATCCCAGCTTTCAGGTGCTTGGGCAATCCTCTGGGGTTGAGTGTGTGGGCCCCCTTGTGTTCTTGGGCATCTGGGTGAGAAGGCTGTGGAACTTGGGGAGGAGGGAGTTTGATTATACAGGGGCTGCAGAGGAAGTCTGTGATCTTGCTGCCTTTCCCGCATTAGATCCACCATACAGCGGAGCATGTCAGTTTGCTCCCCCATGAGCTTGACCATAGCGTCCTGCCTGCTCTCATCGTGCGCCTCCCTCCTCTCTTCGTGTTCCTGTAATGCTTTAGAGGACTTCGCAATTGTTTGCCTCCACGCATCTAGGCCCTATCATCAGGGGCAACTCTAGCTTTTTTGCCACCCCGAGCACAGCAGGCAGGCTGCTTTCAGCGGCATGCCTGCGGGAGGTCCCTGGCCCCACGGATTCAGCGGCATGCCTGCGGGAGGTCCCTGGCCCCACGGATTCAGCGGCATGCCTGCGGGAGGTCCGTGGCTCCACGGATTCAGCGGCATGCCTGCGGGAGGTCCCCGGTTCCGCAGTTTCAGCGGCATGCCTGCGGGAGGTCCGCCGGGAATCCGCGGGACTGGTGGACCTCATGCAGGCAAGCTGCCGAAGGCAACCTGCCTGCTGGCTTCACAGTGACTGGCAGGCCCACCTCCCATGGCCTTCCGCCCCAGGCATGCACTTGGAGTGCTGGTGCCTGGAGCTGCTGCTGCCTGTCAGCGTAGGAGGACTTGCATGAGCTCGGGAAACATGTTGCCCCGAGTTCATTTTTTCCGCCTTCTAATCTGGACCAGCCTCTGGTTCAGAGTAGATAGGGGCCGCGTTGAAACATTTGCACCTGCAGGAGGAGAAAAAGGGAGGGCAGTATTTTAAAAGATACATTTCAGAGAACAAAGGGGACACTTTGGTGAGAGTAAGCCATCACACACAGCTGGGCAACAGAATTCAGCTTGCAGGCAGCCTAAGGGCACACGGGGTTCTGTTTCTTTTACATTCATTTCGATGCTTTCAAACTGCTGGGCCCCCTTTCCCACAGCAAGCAATGCCTGGTAGGTTTGCCATATAAAATGAGGGCCTGCGGGCTCTCTGGGATGATCACTGCACACAACAGCCACCACCCCCTGCCCCCCCACTGCCTGGCTCCGATCAGGCTCAGAGCAGGGATGGGCCATTTACTGTAAACGCGAACAACCCAGTGTGGCTGGGTTCCCCCGCATGGCTCGGATCAGGCTCTCACTCACCAGACGTACCTTCTCCAGAGTCATGGTCCGGGAGCCAGCCCGCCCTGGGAATAGGGGGAGGCTATTGGCTCCAGCATTAAGAATAATTCCTGGCTAGGGGGGAAAACGGATTCCCCACTTGCTGCCTGTGCACTGTCCTCCTCCTCCTCCTCCTCCTCTTTGTTCTCCAATGACTCTTCCCCCTCGCTCTGTGGCACTCCCCCCTTGCAGGTGTCCACGGACAGTGGTGGGGTAGCGGTGGCATCAACCCCCATAATTGCATGGAGCTCATGGTAGAAGCGGAATGTATGGGGCTGTGACCCAGAGCACCCGTTCGCCTCCCTGGCTTTTTGATATGCTTCCCTGAGTCCTTGATTTTTGTACAACACTGCTCTATGTCCCTGGAGTAGCCTCTTTCCGTCATGGCCCTGGAGACTTTAGCATACGTATTTCCGTTCCTTGTTTTGGAACGTAGTTCTCCCATAACAGACACATTTCCCCAGCATGCAATGAGATCCAGTACCTCCCGTTCAGACCATGCTGGAGCTCATCTGCGAATCTGGGACTACATGATCTCCTGTGATGGTGGACTCTGCATGGGGACTCTGCTGATGGTCACCTGTGCTGCTGGTGACCAAACAGGAAATGAAATTCAAAAGTTCCCAGGGCTTTTCCTGCCCACCTGGCTAGTGCATCAGAGTTGAGAGTGTTGTCCAGAGCTGTCACATGGGAGCATTCTGGGATAGCTCCCGGAGGCCAATAATGTCGAATTGGTCCACAATACCTTTAACTCAGGATTGCGATCTTGATTTAAGCGCTACTCCATTTGCTGAGGTGGAGTACAGAAATTGGATTAAAGAGCCCTTTAAATTGAAAAAAAAAATGGTTTGGTCATGTGGACTGAATCATTTTTTTTCGAATTAACTTGGCTAATTCCGAAATAACAGACTAGTGTAGACCAGGCCTAAAATACAGGGAATTACTTCAGAATAGTTATTGCTCTATTCTAGAATAACTTCCCCATGTAGACAAGTTTTTAATAGTGTATCCTCTGTGCAGGAGTGAATTTCAGAGCACATTATTATTGCTAAAAAATAATAAACCATCATAATCATTTATGCTAACACAATGGAAACACACTCTGCCTGGCTTGTGCAGGCCAGGTATAACCAGTTTATACTGTTTTAAAACCATGTTAGCCTAATCTAGGATCTCATCTACATTACTGATGCAGTTATGTTAGGGAATCAAGCTACATTCATTCCCTGATATGAGTAAGGCATAGCTTGATTTTGCAGTGTGGATAGGACATCAACATGTTTTAAGAATTGTGCTGAAAAGATCATACTTTCATTGGGTGAGGGGGAGAATTGTGTTGTTCCTGAATCCCTCATGTTTGCACCTGCAGAGTAGACAGGGCATAAAATATATTTGACACTGTTTTTAAAATGGTTATGGCTGTTTTGTGCTGGCCAGGACCCACGTATGAACTGTGTTAACATGATTTTTGTTAATGTGGTTTTTATCTTCTTCTTTTGTATGGCTTAAAAACAGCTATGTTAGATGCACACAGATGTCCAAGTCTAGGTTGGCCAGCCAACTGATTGCTTCAGGAGTGGAGGGGGTGGGGATCTACTTCCAGCATATGATCACTTGGGATGCTCGCTGATGAGGTGTTTCATACTTTGAAGTCTGTAGCTGCAATAGGATTGTGTCTCAGTCTTCATTTATGAAGAAGGTAGGTGTATCTGCCATGTGATGTGTGAATGTGGTTCAAAGTGGTCTATATTTTCTGTGGGGGTGAAAAGCCACTAGGTTCTTCAGCTGGGTGTGTGGTGACATGTTTGTTCAGAATGGTGGCACCCTTCCACTTTGCTCACCATTGATCTTCAGAGGAATCCTTGAGTCTTTGAGCTCTTGTGCTGTAAGCCAAAAAGGTTTTCTGAATTTGAGTTGGAATCTCACCATATTACTTGGTGTTCATATATTGAAAGATCCTTTTCCCATCAGATACAATGGAACTCCCCACGACGTCTCATGTTGCAATGAATTTAGGGTATGTGGAGATGTGCCAGTTTCGGAAGCCACGTTTGTAGTGTTGATTTTACTGTAACTGTAATAATCTGCACCACAGTATTAAGCTGCGGATTAGCAAGTGATATATGGGAGCTGCATCCCCAGATGGGTGAGCAGCAGGCTGTGGTACAGTAGGCAAGGGCCAGGAAGGGGTCACATTTTTGGATTGGCTGCCAGTTTCTGAATAAGGTTTACATGCATCTCTGTTTTTGTCATGATACTTTTCAGCTCCTCATAGAGGTGGTGGGTGGTGTGTGAGGCTGTGGTCTAATGTCACATCAAGATAATTCAGGGTGGGATTGTGTCTTATCTGCTAGCCCCAGAAATCTACACACAGTTCAATCCTAGCCTTGTGATTGTTTAGAGGAAATGCTGACCTGACAGTCTTGGTGAGGGTTGGTTTTAACTACTCATATACAATATATTCTTTCATGGTTTTGAGGTCCTTTGCTAGGGTTTGTTCTATGATAGGCAAATCTCGTGCCTGTGTCATCAGTGCAATGTCATCAACATAGACAAATTTCTGTGATGATGTTTGTGGAAGGCCACTGAGTGTTAGCTCTGATTCCAGTGCTAGGCTGTCATTGAGAGTGTATGGCCTGCTCACCTGCTCACCAAACAAAACATGGAACCTATGGTTAGTCAGAATTTCTTGGCAGACTTTTATTGTTGCATTGCATGGGATAATTGTGCTGGCTTTCAGGAGGAGGCTGTTCCTCCATACAGGGTTGTAGGTGGCAGATAAGTCTCAGAATGCAGCCCAGTCTGAGTGTTTGCTGGAATTCTGCCTCAGTGTGTGTTGTTAAGGCAAATGCTTGGTGCAGCTATGGCCTGGTTGGAAACCCACATGTTCAGACATTGCTTCTAGAAGCAACTTGATCCTAGCCAATAATATTCTCTCTCCTGGTATGGTTTTTAATGACAGTTTTCTCTATACAGGCCTCTATAAATGCTGGTGTCAGTGCTGTCAGGTGTGATGAGCTAGATACTCTTAGATCTATCCTGGAACCATATTCTACAGATCTTGAAACTATCGATAGATGAGAAATTAGAGACAAGATACAAAGATTCAAGATCCCTTTGCAGATGGAGAGAAATTGCATCAGGTGACACCCTCAGCCAAATTAACAGAAGCCTAATTAGCATCCCAAAGGAAAGACAGAGGAGCCCAATGAGGAGGGAAAGGCTGCTAATTTTAGTGTAGGCAAGAACAAATATGCAAATAAATTTGACTATAGCCCAGGCATAAGCTAAGGACAGATCTGCATGGGTCAGTGGCACTTCCCTAAGGCCTTGGCTGCAGTAGGGAAGGTTTGCAGACATTTTCCATAGTTGCTAATGTCAGCTCAGCTCCACCAGCTCCACTGCACTGACACGCACTAAGAGACACTCTCTGCCCCGAAGATCTTACAGTCTAAGCTGGTTTCAGCCCGCAGGCTTCCACACAAAGCTACTTCCAGGGTTCCACTGGTGCGGGGTTGCATCCCAAGAAGCTTCAGGTTTTTGGGAACCCAAACGTTCAAAGGAAAGCTCATCCAAACCTGCTGAGCTTTGCTTGGTTTCAGACTTGGATCCAGGTTTGCCTGAAACTCGGCCCACAGTCTAACCCAGCTCTGGCTCACTAAAAGCTGTGCAAGCCTCAAAAAACTGCCCAGGAAACCTGGCCAGACTGGGGATTGACAGTCACTCCCAGAAGCAGGTGAGTTTTGCACACTGCCAGGTTTCATTATCGGTGCTCCACACAGCTGTAATTGAGAGATCTTGCAACCATGACATTACAGTAGTGCTGTGTTTTCACGGCTTTGCCATGAAAAGAGTGAATTTCTTGCTCTTCACTTACTTGGGTGTAAGAGGAAATGGAAGGTGAATGCTGCAGTCAAGAAGCATTTCTCCGCCTTAGTCCTGCAGCTCTCTCCTTCACATTTTCAATACATTTTGAAGCAATTTCCAATGTGTTGTGTTCTCTCACAGCCAGTGTTCTCCATATCTATCCATATCCATATTCTAGCTGCCACGTGACAGCCATCTATTGATTTCTGGACCCAAAGTCCTCTGGAGAATGTCACAAATCCACATGCTGCATTATGTATTTGCACCTCTGTTGTGGCAGAACGATGTAGCCAGACATGTTCCCATTGGCTCCACTTCCAACTCAAGTTGATTGTGACCTCTGCTCACTAAATTTGCCTCCAGACCTTCCTTGCAAACACAATGTTTACTTTGATAAAAACTGTTATATCCTTGGGGGCAGCCGGTTTAGGAAGAAATCACTTGAGGACAGACAGCAGACAGCTGTTTATTTACAGACACAGAGCTCGCCTAACCAGCCGAAGCTGGCTGGGCTATCCCCTAATAATCTAACTCAGTTGCCATAGGAACAAAAACCGTGACAACCAAAGACACAACATATTCCTCCTCCCCAATAAGAACACCTCCCCTAAATAAAACACACACTAGACTGGAGAAGGAGGGTAGACTGCCTCCATTCCCAGCTAAACCCTGGGGATTATTTTGCCCCATAACCATGGGTTCGCCCTAGCTAAAGATCCAGCCGATGAGGAGGCCTTCTGTCTCTAGGTGGATTACGATGAACTTCTGGTGTTGTTGCACCCAAAAGTACCATGGGCTCAGGGTCTGCAGCACGAACAGGTGAGCAGGTGTTATCAGCTCGTGTTGGGCAAAGGGGTATCTCAGCCGCCGGCAGTAATGGAGGAGAACAGTCAGGAACAGGTGATTCGTGATTCTGTGTCTCACCGGAAGAGGTGAAGTCAGACCACTCAACTGCAGATGTGTCCTGAGGACTGGCATGACCTAGCAACAGCTGATCTACATGTCGCCGCCAGGTAAGATTCTCTGCAGTCCGGACTGTGTAGGAAACAGGCCCTGTTTGAGTGATGATCGTGGCAGGGACCCATTTAGCTCCGGAAGTATAATTCTGAGCCAAAACTGGCTGTCCTGGGCTAAAGGTTCGGTCTTTTGCTCCGGGTGCCCGTCTGATGACTTGATATTGCTGCTGATGTTGCACAATTTGTCGGGGTTCAGAAGGTTTCAGCAGATCAAAGCAAGTGCGCAGCTCTCATCTCATCATTAGAAAGGCCGGGGATGCCTGGGTTATAGCATGAGGTGTGTTTCTGTAGGAAAGTAAGAAGGTATCCTGATGCTTTTGAATGAATAATTGTTCCCTTGCCGATTTCAAAGCGTGTTTCATTATCTGCACAAATCTTTCAGATAATCCATTGGTGCATGGATGATATGGTGCTGAAGTGATGTGGTGTATCCCATTTGCCTTCCTAAAATTTTTAAACTCCTGAGAGACAAACTGCGGTCCGTTGTCGCTCACAAGTTGTTCTGGCAGACCGAAATGACTAAAGAGTCCCTGTAGTTTTTGGATAGTACTCTCTGCAGTAGTGGACTGCATTATAGAGACTTCTGGCCATTTAGAATGGGCATCTACTGCCACCAAGAACATGCTTCCGTCAAGGGGGCCAGCGAAGTCAATGTGAATACTTCGCCACGGGTTTTCAGGCCAGTCCCATGGGTTTAGGGGTGCCCACTGGGGTGCATTCCTCACACTCTGACATGACATACAAGCTTTTGCATTCTCTTCATTAGCACTGTCCAACCAAGGCCACCAAAAATAGCTTTGTGCAATTTCCTTCTAGCACAACATTCCACTGTGACTGGAATGGAGCTGTTCTAACATCTGTGATCTCAGTGGTGGTGGAATAATGACACGTCTCCCCCACAACAAACAACCAGATTGGACCGATAACTCTGTCCTCCTGGCCATGTAGGTAACAAGGTTGGGTGAGACCGGAGAGGTTTGTCAAGATTTTCCATGCATCACCAGATCCATAACTTGGGACAATACTGGGTCAACGTGAGTTGCCTTCTTTATCTGAGTAGCAGTGATGGGTGTATTCTCTACCTGTTCGAAGTAGAAGATTTCCTTTTGGGCACTATCTTGATGTTTGACCTGCAAAGGCAACCTTGAGAGGCCATCTACATTGCCGTGCAGAGTGGATTTCCGATATTTGATTTCATATGTGTGTGCTGAAAGTAACAATGCCCAACGTTGCATACGACTAGCAGCTAATGGGGGAATGCCTGTGTAGGGTCCAAAAATTGATGTCAGAGGTCAATGGTCTGTGAGAAGAGTAAACTTCCGCCCAAACAGGTACTGATGAAACTTCCGAATTCCAAAAACAATTCCTAATGCCTCACGTTCAATCTGGGTGTAGTTAGTTTCTGCTTTGCTTAGAGTGCATGAAGCAAAAGCAATAGGTCTCTCTTCTCCCGAAGGCATAATGTGTGACATGACTGCTCCCACTCCATAAGGGGAGACATCGCAGGCCAATTGTAGGGGTAAGGATGGATCAAAGTGCATTAGAACTTCAGAATTTAGCAATGCATCCTTAGCTTTGTTAAATGCAACATCACAGGCTTCAGTCCACTTCCAGGCCTTGTTCTGCCCCAGGAGCTCATGCAGTGGTTTTAGCAGTGTGGCTAACTGTGAGATGAACTTTCCATAATAGTTCAGTAGTCCTAGAAATGAGCGCAGCTGGCTTACATTTCGAGGTGGGGGATCCTCCACAATAGCTTTAACTTTTGCAGGGGCCTTATGAAGACTTGCCGAATCAATTATGTGTCCCAAATATTCAACAGAGGGCTGGAAGAATTCACACTTGTCTTTGCGAACTCGTAGGCCATACTCTTCCAGTCTTTGTAGGTTAGTCTCTAAATTCTTTAAGTGATCCTCTTCATTCCTTCCAGTGACCAGGATATCATCCAGATAGCACTGAACTCCTGACAAGCCACACAAGATCTGGTCCATAGCCCTCTGGAACAGGGCGGGAGCAGACGTTATTCCGAAGGGTAGGCAACAGTATTGATAAAGCCTCTTATGAGTCACAATAGTCAACAGCTCTTGGGACTTTTCATCGACGTGCATCTGTAAATATGCTTGACTCAGATCAATCTTACTGAACTTTTGTCCCCCAGCCAGGCCTGTGAAGAGGTCATCGATGTGGGGAAGCAGGTATTGCTCTGCACACAACACTGGGTTGACAGTGACTTTAAAATCACCGCAGATCCGGAGACAGCCCTTTTTCTTCACTATTGGAATGATAGGAGTGGCCCATGGGCTATGGGTAACTGGTATTAGGACTCCATTGGTTACCAGGCAGTCCAGGTCTGCTTCAACTTTTGGCCTGATGGCATATGGCACAGTTCTGGCTTTCAGATATTTTGGTGGACTGTCAGGTTTAAAGTTCAATGTCACAGTGATTCCCTTCATACTTCCCAAATCCTCTCCAAAAATAGCAGCATGTTTCCTTAGTATAGGGGTTAGACTGGTTTCTTCTTTAGTCACTTGGTGCACTTCTGCCCAGTTCAGTTGAATCTTCTCAAGCCAAGACCTACCCATTAAGTCTGGGTAGTTACCTTTCACCACAAACAGTGGCAATTTAGCAGCCTGTCCATTGAGCTCCACCTTAACATCAATAGTGCCCAACATGGACACAGCTTCTCCCGTATACATCTTCAGAACAGTTTTTGTTGCCTTAAGCGGAAGATGCATTAGCTTTTCTTTATACACATTATCGGAGAACAGAGAGACGGTTGCACCGGTGTCCAGTTCCATGCGTATAGGTTTGCCATCCAACAACGGGATTACCCAGTTTCATGTGAGCCCACTGCCAAAGACAAAACATGCAGTGGCACTTCCGCTTGCGATGAGATGTCACCTTGATCATCCTGGGTCTGCTCTAGGATATGCAAGGTTCCTCTTTTTGTTGGCCAGACCACAGGCCTCTTTTTCTTTTGTTTACAGGCACACTCAATGTGTCCCTTTTTGCCACAGTGTCGACACACCAGGTCCTTACACCAGCATTCTGATGCCTGGTGACCTGGCTTACCACAGAGGTAACATTCCTGACTCTGCACGGTTTTGTGGGTTGGTTCTTGTGACACTTTTTGCTCCCTAGGGGATGCAATAATGGAGTGCGCCTCCCTTGTAACCAGTTTCATGGAGACAGCAATATCAACAGCCTTCTGTAATGTAAGCTGAGCCTCTGTCAGCAGGCGCTTCCGTATAGCTTCACTGTACAGACCACACATTAACCTGTAACGCAGGGCATCATTTAAAATCTCCTTAAATTCACAGTGTTCTGCTAGATTTTTTAAAATTGCTACAAATTGTACAACTGTTTCATCTTCTTTTTGGTCTCTTTTGTGGAACCGATATCTTTCAGCAATTACCAGTGGTTTTGGGGAAAAATGGGACCCCAGGATTTCTACAATGTCACTGTAAGATTTAGTCTCAGGCTTAACAGGGTGTAGTAAGCTGTGTGGCAGGGAGTAGGTCTTAGCCCCTACAACACTTAAGAATATTGGCACCATCTTTGCTTCTGTAATGTCATTTGCAATAACAAAAAGCTCAAAATGCTCAGTATACACAGGCCATTGCACTATATTCTCATCAAAAGGTTCCAGTGGCCCGGTCAGAGTAGCCATGATTTTTAGTTTCACTTTCACAGCAAGTGCAAACAAGCAGTTTTTTTGTTTGTTTGTTCTCTACCTTGACTTCTCCTTCCTTCTGTTACTGGAGCAGCACCGGAATCCCATCCATCGTCACCACTTGTTATATCCTTGTGGGCAGCCGGTTTAGGAAGAAATCACTTGAGAGCAGACAGCTAACAAAACTACCATTTATTTATAGACACAGAGCTTGCCTAACCAGCCGAAGCTGGCTGGGCTATCCCCTAATAATCTAACTCAGTTGCCATAGGAACAAAAACCGTGACAACCAAAGACACAACAAAAAAGTATCTTATATTCCTCCAAAATCCACATCCCTTTTTGATGAACCACCATCATAAATGGGGAGGAAAGAAGGATCAGAAAACCCAAAGGTGATGCATGGGGGAGGGGGAGTATTACACAGGGTCATGTGCTCCCCCAGATTTCTGCCAGAGTTTATATGCCCTGCCCTGAACCCCACTGCATACCACCAACACTTTTAAATTGTGTGCCCCCCCCAAAAGTTATGCATCAGACTGGCAATGTTTTATGGTCAATAGCAGATGCGCCACAGAAGCACATCTAGCTAATGACGTTGCACCCCACCCCCAAGACGGATTTGTTAGGATTGCATGGTTTACAAGACCATTTCTTTTTATGAAGTTATGCTTTTGGCGATATTTGAACAAATATATGCATTGAATTTTTTCATGGCATTTGGTTCAAAAGCATTTGATTTTTATAGGCCACTCTGATGAAATTTTCATGAACTATATTTTTAAAAGGATGTTTACAGGGCACTTTGGGCACGAAGAGTAGCACCACCTCACCAGAGATCATTTAAGGGGTAAGGTGCACACACCTGAGCTTTCAAATCTTTGGGTGTGAGACACACAACATTGAAAGGCGTGACAGATGAGCAAAAGTGTGCTTGAGTGTGCGTCACACCAGAATTGACATTTTATTTTCAGTATCAAACCTGTTTTTAAGAAATGTTTTCATCGGGAGAACTAAATAAACCAGGGGTTTTTAGTAATAGACAGTGGAAATACTATGAGCTCCATTTTGCAGATGGAAAATTGAAGCTTAAGTGACTTGTCCAAGGTCACATAAGAAGTCTGTGACAGAGCTAGGGACTGAACACCTACCTTCTGAGTCCTATTCTTGTGCCTTAACCACCAACAGAAGCTCAACATGACTCACATTTTCATTACCTTCACGCTATACTATATCTATATGAATCTGAGTAACTCCCTGAGTCAACCTTATTAAAAATAATATGAGATTGCACTAGAGGTTGAAGGGAATGTGGAAGAGTGACTGGCAAACAGAAGCATTTGTGCAAAATATCCAGAGTGTGAAATAACAGAAAAGTGGTTTTTATCCAGTTCCTCCATGTCTAGATTTGACCTGAATAAACTGACTTTAAACATTTGGGATGAAACTTTTCATGCCAAGTGTCTGGCTCAGGATGAATTTTGTTTTTAAAGTTTCAGCTGAGATGGTTCAGCATTTCAGAGATTGAGATGAAGGGAAAATACATTGTTTTGCCAACATTAAAAATTATGGCTTTGCGAATACGGGCTGCTAACAGGGAGTTTCGCAAGGGAGTTTGGAAAGGGAGTAGGAAGGGAGCGGGGGTCCCTTGAAGGTTCTATCTGTGCCCCTTTATTCTCCATAAAACCTATAAACCAAACTACATTCAAAACCTCTTGCTTTAAACAATCCTTCCATTAACTAGGAGACAGTGCAGGCAGAAGCCCAGCAGCAGAGTGGGGGCTATCCAGTTTATTGCACTGAGTGTAGCATGTATGATTAGCTGCCCTGTGGGCGGGTGGCGTATGTGTGCAGTCGGTGCAAGGAGCTCCTGGCCCTCAGAGACCACGTACGGACTTTGGAGCCCAGGTTGGCGGAACTGGTGGAGCTAAGGGAGGCAGAGAGGTATGTTGATGAGGCTTTCTGGGACACTGTAGAATTGTCCCACCTCCGCTCAGACAGCCCCTGCGCTGTTGAGGAGGAAGAAAGGCCCAGGGAAGCAGAGCAGTCAACGGGAGCAGAGGGAAACCTTCCCATAGTTCCAGATGGTGCTGGGGTTGCCTCTCGCACTGACGTTACCTCTCCGGGGGAGGGAACTCCAGTTGCTAGGAAAAGGCAGGTGTTAGTAACGGGAGATTCGATCATTAGAAACGTAGATAACTGGGTTTGTGATGACCGGGAGAACTGTATGGTGACTTGCCTGCCTGGTGCGAAGGTTGCGGTCTCTCGAGGCATCTGGACAGACTTATGTATAGTGCTGGGGAGGAGCCGGTGGTCATGGTACATGTAGGTACCAATGACATAGGGAAAGGTAGGAGAGATGTCCTGGAAGCCAAATTTAGGCTGCTAGGGAAGAGACTGAAATCCAGGACCTCTATGGTGGCATTCGCAGAACTGCTCCCAGTTCCACGCACGGAGCCAGGTAGGCAGGCAGAGCTTCAGAGTCTCAATGCGTAGATGAGACGATGGTGTAGAGAGGAGAGGTTTACATTCATTAGGAACTGGGGAAACTTTTGGGATGGGGGGAGCCTATACAGGAGAAATGAGCTCCACCTAAACCAAAGTGGAACCAGACTGCTGGCACTAGGCATTAAAAAGGTTGTAGAGCAGTTTTTAAACTGGGAGATGGGGGAAAGCCAACTGCTGCAGAGGAGCATGTGGATCAGACACAGACTTCTCTTAGGGGAGAGTCTGGTGATAGAGAATCTCTAAGTTATACTCAGGAGCAGAGGACGGAAGAGGATAATGTAAGGGCCAGATCAGGTGATAAACAGTCACATAAAAAAGAATGTGACACATCAGAAAAGGGCAGACAAATAAACAGGGACAAGTTTTTAAAGTGCTTGTACACAAATGCTAGAAGTCTAAATAATAAGCTGGGTGAACTAGAGTGCCTTGTGATAAAGGAGGATATTGATATAAAAGTCATCACAGAAACCTGGTGGACCGAGGACAATCAATGGGACACAATCATTCCGGGGTACAAAATATATCAGAAGGACAGAACAGGTCATGCAGGGGTGGGAGTGGCATGATATGTGAAAGAAAATGTAGATTCAAATGAAGTAAAAATCTTAAGAAAATCCACATGTTCCATAGAATCTCTATGGATAGAAATTTCATGCTCTAATAAAAATATAACGTTATGGATCTATTATCGACCACCTGACCAGAACAGTAATGGTGATGATGAAATGCTAAGGAAAATTAGAGAGGTTATCAAAATTAAGAACCCAATAATAGTAGGGGATTTCAATTATCCCCATATTGACTGGGAACATTTCACTTCAGGATGAAATGCAGAGATAAAATTTCTCAATACTTTAAATGACTGCTTCATGGAGCAGCTGGTACGGGAACCCCCAAGGGGAGAGGCAACTCTAGATTTAATCCTGAGTGGAGCGCAGGAGCTGGTCCAAGAGGTAACTATAGCAGGACCGCTTGGAAATAGTGACCATAATACAATAGCATTCAACATCCCTGTGGTGGGAACAACACCTCAACAGCCCAACACTGTGGCATTTAATTTCAAAAGGGGGAACTATACAAAAATGAGGGGATTAGTTAAACAGAAGTTAAAAGGTACAGTAACTAAAGTGAAATCCCTGCAAGTTGCATGGGCACTTTTTAAAGACACCATAATAGAGGCCCAACTTCAATGTGTACCTCAAATGAAGAAACACAGTAAAAGAACTAAAAAAGAGCCACCATGGCTTAACAACCATGTAAAAGAAGCAGTGAGAGATAAAAAGACTTCCTTGAAAAAGTGGAAGTCAAATCCTAGTGAGGTAAATAGAAAGGAGCACAAACACTGTCAGCTTAAGTGCAAGAGTGTAATAAAAAAAGCCAAAAAGGAGTTTGAAGAATGGCTAGCCAAAAACTCCAAAGGTGGTAATAAAACATTTTTTAAGTACATCAGAAGCAGGAAGCCTGCTAAACAACCAGTAGGGCCCCTTGACGATCAAAATACAAAAGGAGCGCTTAAAGATGATAAAGTCATTGCGGAGAAACTAAACGGATTCTTTGCTTCAGTCTTCACGGCTGAGGATGTTAGGGAGATTCCCAAACCTGAGCCGGCTTTTGTAGGTGACAAATCTGAGGAACTGTCACAAATTGAAGTGTCACTAGAGGAGGTTTTGGAATTAATTGATAAACTCAACATTAACAAGTCACCGGGACCAGGTGGCATTCACCCAAGAGTTCTGAAAGAACTCAAATATGAAGTTGCAGAACTATTAACTAAGGTTTGTAACATGTCCTTTAAATTGGCTTCAGTACCCAATGACTGGAAATTAGCTAATGTAATGCCAATATTTAAAAAGGGCTTTAGAGGTGATCCCAGCAATTACAGACCGGTAAGTCTAACGTCAATACCAGGTAAATTAGTTCAAACAATAGTTAAGAATTGTCAGACACATAGAAAAACATAAACTGTTGAGCAATAGTCAACAGGGTTTCTGTAAAGGAAAATCATGTCTTACTAATCTATTAGAGTTCTTTGAAGGGGTCAGCAAACATGTGGACAAGGGGGATCCAGTGGGCATAGTGTACTTAGATTTCCAGAAAGCCTTTAATAAGGTCCCTCACCAAAGGCTCTTACATAAATTAAGCTGTCATGGGATAAAAGGGAAGGTCATGGATTGAGAACTGGTTAAAAGACAGAGAACAAAGGGTAGGAATTAATGGTAAATTTTCAGAATGGAAAGGGATAACTAGTGGTGTTCCCCAAGGGTCAGTCCTAGGACCAATCCTATTCAATTTATTCATAAATGATCTGGAGAAAGGAGTAAACAGTGAGGTGGAAAAGTTTGCAGATGATACTAAACTGCTCAAGATAGTTAAGACCAAAGCAGATTGTGAAGAACTTCAAATAGATCTCACAAAACTAAGTGTTTGGGCAACAAAATGGCAAATGAAATTTAATGTGGATAAATGTAAAGTAATGAACATTGGAAAAAATAACCCCAACTATACATACAATATGATGGGGGCTAATTTAGCTACAATGAGTCAGGAAAAAGATCTTGGAGTCATCATGGATAGTTCTTTGAAGATGTCCACGCAGTGTGCAGAGGCGGTCAAAAAAGCAAACAGGATGTTAGGAGTCATTAAAAAGAGGATAGAGAATAAGACTGGGAATATATTATTGCCCTTTTATAAATCCATGGTACGCCCACATCTCGAATACTGTGTACAGATGTGGTCTCCTCACCTCAAAAAAAAATTCTGGCACTAGAAAAGTTTCAGAAAAGGGCAACTAAAATGATTAGGGGTTTGGAGAGGGTCCCATATGAGGAAAGATTAAAGAGGCTAGGCCTCTTCAGCTTGGAAAAGAGGAGACTAAGGAGGAATATGATAGAGGTATATAAAATCATGAGTGATGTGGAGAAAATGGATAAGGAAAAGTTATTTACTTATTCCCATAATACAAGAACTAGGGGTCACCAAATGAAATTAATGGGCAGCAGGTTTAAAACAAATAAAAGGAAGCTCTTCTTCACACAGCACACAGTCAACCTGTGGAACACCTTGCCTGAGGAGGTTGTGAAGGCTGGGACTATAACAGCGTTTAAAATTCATGGTGGATAAATTCATGGTGGTTAAGTCCATAAATGGCTATTAGCCAGGATGGGTAAGGAATGGTGTTCCTAGCCTCTGTTTGTCAGAGGATGGAAATGGATGGCAGGAGAGGGATCACTTGATCATTGCCTGTTAGGTTCATTCTTTCTGGGGCATCTGGCAGGGCCACTGTTGGTAGGCAGATACTGGGCTAGATGGACCTTTGGTCTGACCCGGTACGGCTGTTCTTATGTTCTTATAACAACCATTTCATTGAATAACTATAGCACACCTGTTGTTTGGAGCAGAGACATTTGGCAGGAAGCCAATAATCTTGTTGCCTTTTGCTATTCTCAATTTTAAAAAAACAGACCAATTTGGCCAAGTTATCAGCTTTTGAAATATCTCAGTTCACACATGATCCAGGAGGTTTGTCAGATTTTGGCAGCTAACCTGGCTGAAGATTCTGTCTGCACTGGGCATGCACCAGCCCAGGGCTGCAAGGGCTGAACAGGACTTTTTCTGCAATTGCCCCTCCTGTATGCCAGGGCATCCTGTGGCTCTTGGCACAGGAACCAGGCAGCAAGGAGAAGGAACAGGCTGACTAATACGGAGAGGAGATGTTGGGTGGGAAGGCGGGTGGAGGGAGTAGATTAGGACAAGAAGCATGTGGCAGGGGAGGGAAGAGTGGGACTGGCTGGGCAAGAAGCCTGGGAGAAGGAGCCTGGAGGAGGTGGGGACTGGGATGAACCCAGGGAGGGAGACTGAGACTGGGAGTCAGAGTGGGGAGGAGACTGGAACAAGGAGCTGGGAGAGGAAGACTGCAACTGTCTGGGCAAGGAAATCAGAACTGGCATAAGGAGCCTGGGTGAGGTGGACAGCAGGACTGGGTAGGTGAAGAGACTGGAACTGTGCATGCAGCCCAGCAGGGAGAAACAGGGATGAGAAGCTGTGGGGAAGGAAAGAAACTGGACTGGCACAGGAACAGACTGGGGAGAAGCGGAAGTGCTCCAGTTCAGAGAGAACAAGGGCAGCATGATTTGGAACCACTGGGGCACACTCCCCTCCAGAATCTGCCCTGGATTTCAACGTTCCTCTATTGTCACGAATGAGGCAGGGTCTCGTGGGGAAAATAGTGTGTGTTCATGTAATGACAGACTGTATCCTAATGCTTGTGCACACTTCTATCTTAATTCTGGCATGCCCTAACTTTTATTTGCAAAGTTAATGTTCTTTTAACAAAGATTTTTGTGTGTACCACAGAGATCAGTCTCTAGCAATGTGCTATTGAAAGGACTGATGAAGAAAACTTCCTGTTGTCACCATAGGAAATATGGCCTCCGGGATATTAAAAGTATTATACACTGGTGTTTGTGCCACATGCTGCCTATATCCATGGTGGTCAGGCAGGCATGATTAAGTGGACTCAGATGAACCAGTGGTGGTTTTTCAAGATTGATTTTTGCCTCAGTATCACTCATCAAAAATAAAGATCTCTTCTGGGGTATACATTGTTAGCAATGCCGAAGACTATTGAGTGGCATGTAGAGACGTCAAATACTGCATTAATGCGTTTTGTATTCGCCGCTTCCTCCATTTTCACCAACATGTAGAAAATCATATTGCATTAGCAGTATTTCCTATCACATTTGGTTGACCTGAAAGCAAAGTGGATGGTTGCTGCATGTTCTTTCTGCAATGTATCTGCAAGAGCATATAAAGACAAGGAACAGGGAACAGAGAGATTGTAAGATGAAAAACACCTGGCTCTTGAAATTGTTTCTTTGGTGTATGTCATGTTGGCTCTGCTTAGTCACTTCCTCAGTGGAAAGTCACACAAAAGGTCAAGGACACAGTCTTAGCAATGCAATACTCACTGAAGTATCTTTGCAATATTCACCGAGCTCCCATCGTGATACTGAAATTTGTACTGCACCCTCCAAGGGCTAGCTCTGGTTGTTTGCACTGTCTTTTTCTGCAGGTGCCCCTTTCTCTAGGTTGCAGGCCCCCTGGCAGTACTCTCACACTCTGGGTCTCCCCACCCTGGGGAACCCCCACCCACTAACCCCACCTCGCCTCAGTGTAAGGCTACTGCCAGTCCCCATCTAGCCCCACTCCCTGATGCAGACTGCAGTATATGCCACTCATCACAAATAAGGGTGGATTGGACCTGCTGCCTATCTCAATAGCTGGGCTGCCCCTCTGCAGCCCCGGTATTGGTCTTAGGCCTTCAGCTAGGCCCACAGCCTTGGGGCTTTCCAGGCTGGAGCTCCCCAGCTCCTCTGGCCTTCCCCCAGCCCTGCTTAGCTCCCTAGCAGCTAGGCCCTTCTCTCTCTAGAAGCAGAGAGAGACTCCTGAGCTTCTGCCTGTCCTGGCCACCTCATAAGGCCTGGTTAGTCTGTTTGGGTATGGCTCCAGCTGCAGCCACTTCCCCCAATCAGCTGGGGCTTTGCTCCCTTCCCCAGCCGTCTCCTGGGCTGTTTCAAGCCCCACAGGGCCGGAGCAGGTAACACCCCACTACACCCTCCATAGCGCCCGCCCACTTCCCAGACACTCAATAGATACACCCTCCATAGCGCCCGCCCACTTCCCAGACACCCAATAGATACACCCTCCATAGCAGTAGAATATGGATGATTGTCACAGTTCCATGCCCCTGGAGCAAAGAGTTGAAAGCTAATTGTTATTATACCTGTAGAACAGCTTCTCAAATCAGCTCTTGCATCTATAATGCAGCAATAACTCCTGGCTGCATGTAGAGCCTGTGGGTCTGATTTCAATAGGAGCAGCAGCAGACCCTATAGCAGTGGTCTCCAACCTTTTTGTGACCAATAGCACATTCATGTTTTCAGAAGAATGTGGTGAGCACCAACAATTTTTCAAGGCTTATTTTGTATTATTACATTAAATAATACAAAAAAACATATTTGATATTACATAATATATGAATCCATAAGATAAAAAAGGTAATTTTACATGTAAAAGGTATTAATTAAATTATTTGACAATTACTTTTTCACTTTACCATGTAAATTTGCTCTTTTTTTTCTACCTGTAAGAAAAATTAAGGAGTTTTTACAAAATAAATATGAACAGTTTTCATCTTATTTATTTTAAAAAAGTAAAACATTGTTGAACTGCTGGTCCAAATATATTTATTATTCTTAGTTTAACATAGATAGCCAGTTATGGTTAATTTAAAACTATTATTTGTATTGTTACTTGTATCTGGATTTCAATAAAAAACCAAACAAATATGAAACAAAGTTAAACACAAGTTAAACTCTAGTTAATCATACGCGCTCATCAGCACTTAATGGAAAATAGGTATCATTAATTTACGTGGTTTTTCTAATACAGTCAATGTGATTTTTGGCACTGCATTTCTTCAGCCGATTTTTCATAGTTGGGAAGGTAGGATGATATTCCCATTCGTAAGCAATCGTCAAGATGAGCATCTGTAAGCCGAGATCTGTATTTTGATTTTATGATGTTCATACTTGGGAAATGTTCGAGAGATTTCGTCTTCATATAAATAAATAATTAATTGGAGATATACCATCTTCTAGAACTGGAAGGGACCTTGAGTCCAGCCTCCTGCCTTCACTAGCAGGACCAATTTTTGCCCCAGATCCCTAAATGGCCCCCTCAATGATTGAACTCACAACCCTGGGTTTAGCAGGCCAATGCTCAAACCATATGTGACATCCACAAGATCAGTTTTGCTTGGAATGATTTTACAGAACCTATCATTTGAGCCATATGTTTGTCTTTCCCCTGGAGCTCAAGATTTAAAATGTTCAATTTGTCAGTGATGTCGGCAAGTCCATTAACCAGCTGGAGTCTTCTAGCTGCTTGAAGTTCGGATTTGTGGATTTCAGAAATTCTTTGATCTCTTCAATTAGTCTTAAAAAATTTGCAAGAACTTTACCTTTGCTCAGCCATCGTACTTCTGTATGCAAGATAAGATCAGATTGTTTATCACCAACATCTTCCAACAAGGCCTTAAAAAGTTGGTGTTGCAAAGATTTTGCTTGAATAGAGTTAATTATTTTAATAACAACATTCATGATGTGTTGAAAAGAGAGAACTTTGAGGCACAAAGCTTCTTGGTGGATAATGCAATGATAAGACATAAAGTTTGGAAAGGATTCATTCTTCTTACAGAGTGCAATGAATCCATTGGTGCTGCCCATCATTGCTGGTGCCCCATCAGTGGTGACCGCAGATAGCTTGTGTAGTGGCATACTAAGTGAGGTTGCGTATGATTTGAATAAATTATAGATGTCCTCACCCTTTGTTCACCCTTTCATAGGCCATACTTTTAGTAACTCTTCTTTTACGGTGAAGTCACTAAATACCATCCTCACCATAACTGCCAACTGTGCTGTATCCAATATATCTGTTAACTCGTCGAATTGCAGTGAAAACCAGTCACGTATTTCCAAGTCATCCTTTAGCTGAGTTTGCATGTCGCTTGAAATTGCATGTATCCTCCTTGTAACTGCGTTGTCTGATAACTGCAAATCTTGCATTGCCAACAAAATCTCACCCTTGTTAGGAAATCCTTGAAACAGGCAATCAGCACCAGTCAGAAATGCTTCCTTCAACAATTCACCATCTTGAAAGGGTTTTTTCTTCTTTGTGAGCAGATAAGCAATTTTAAAGGAAGCAGTAGTAGCACCTTTAGACTTTACCATTTGTCTAGTGAAAACAGATTGCTGGGCAGATAGGCTTGATTTGAGTTGATTAATTTTCTTCTTTCTCAGCTCAGATTTAAGTGGATGGCTAATGTCAAAAGAACTTGGAAATGGCATTCGACATTATGGTTTTTTGGCACTGCAACAGCACACCTGCACAATAAGCAAACACATTTCCTTTAATTTTCAATAAAACAATAGGATTCTTCCCACTCTGCATTGAAATAATACGTACGTTGTCTTTTATTTGAACCACTCATTTTGGGGCAAAATGTTAAAAAAATAATAAATTGCAAAGCAGAAGAAAACAGCAGTATCAGTGCAGGAAGAATACTCACATACAGGGCCAGCTCCAGGCACCAGTGGAGCAAGCAGGTGCCTGGGGTTGCACATGCTACGGGGTGGCATTCCGGACATTCTTGGGATGGCAGAGTCTGAGCTTTTTTTTTTTTTTTTTTTGCGGCAGTTCTGGGCAGCGCGGAGAGAAGCTAGAGAGAAGGTGCAAGAACAGAGAACACCAGTACCTGCAGCCCTGGAGTTCTCTGTCCCCAGCAGGCACAGGGACACAGCTTCTCTCCCCTGCTGGGCACTAGGCGGGCCCGCAGCCTGAGTTCTCTGTCCCCGTCAGGCATGGAGACGTGGCTTCTCTCTCCTGCTGGGCATTAAGTGGGTCCCACACCTGCTGGGGACAGAAAACACCGGCACTCGCAGCCTGCAGCCTGCAGCCCCAGAGTTCTCTGTCCCCATCAGGCACGGGGACGTGGATTCGCTCCCCTGCTGAGCACTAGGCAGGAGCACATAAATGCCCCAGTGGGTGCCATGGCACCCACGGGCACCGCATTGGGGACCACTACCCTATAGGAAATAATTCAGCCTCTTCTCCTTTGTGATGGGAGCAGAAATTCTGAATTTCATGAAGGGGAAATGATTCACACATTTTTATGCTTGACGTTAGACAGGACTATCAGTCCATTTGTTTGGTGTCTGATCTATTTCTAATGCAATAGCTATTCTCCATCTACTGAAATTTGCCAGGGAGTCTTTTTAAACTCCATTTTTCACTGTTGATTTTACAACACAAACCTCACATTCAAACTACACATTCATTCATTAATACAGAATGGTCTAAGCCACCCGCTTCCCTGCCATTCTAAGCAGCCCTGGTAGTCCAAGCCAGGCCAGCTAATTCATTTCAGACACAATCATCTTATTCTTCACATTCTCTTGACACAAAAGCACCCCCTTCAGCTAATCAAAGATGTTTATTTATTGGGTACCAGCTCTGTACTATTTATTATTATTGCACCCATAAGGTCTAAACAGTGATTGAGGCCCCATTGTGCGTGGTGTTGTACAACACACACTGGCAGACACGGTCCCTGGCCTGAGTGCTTGCAGTCTAATTCCGTATAGAAGTGCGATGTAGCTAAAACCAGTCACATGCCTCCTTCCCCTGTATGCTCAGCCAGACAAGCAACATCATTGCCATTAGTGGACTTCGATCTCCGCTCTTCTTCCATCCAGACATGGGTCTGATGCAGAGATTCAGACCAGGAGAAACTTTTTTGTATTCAGTCCTGGCTGTAAATTTAGACCCTGTTTCAGCAAGGTACTTAAAGCATGTGCCTAATTTTGAGCAGGGGAGTAAGCTCAAAGGCTTCAGTGCTAAAACGTAGACGTACTCAAGTACCTAGTTAAATTGGGGCCTATAGCACTGGAGCTGTCCTGGGGCCAGAGGGAAGCAACAGAGAGAACTGAGCCAGGTGGGCCAAAGAGGGTTATAATTATGATCTCTGTAGCACAGGCAGGATCAAACTTTAAGGGAATCCACCCTAACAATTTATTGCTGTAAAAAACTAATCATTCTAGTATCATGTTCCCCTCATATCGTGTCAATAGCTGCCCTAATTATGAAAACACAGAGCTCGGAAAGTTTTGTTCTGCTGGCTCTTCTCCATTTCCCCCCTCCATTTTCCTTTGGCAGAAGGGGCCAGATGCCAAAGCCAGCAAATGCTGCCTGGTTTGCCAGAGCTGTTGTGTGCATGTAGATCTGGCTGCGATGTAGGCAGAGACTTCATTTGAACTCAGCCCTGGTGTTGGATTGCTTGTAATTAGTATTTTCCTTGGGCTGCGGTTTGCCAGATGAATTTCTCTCCTAAGGCCTGATTCAAACCCCAGTGAAGCCCATAGAAACCTTTCCCCTGGCTTCAATGGGCTTTGGATCACATCCCCTTTTTAGGGGCCTATAGCAGGGGCCTCTCCCTCAGATTCATTCAGCAGCTTTGAATCCCTACTGATGTTAATCCATGACTGTGTTGCCCAGAAGATAATCAAGCACCTGTCTTATCTGAGAGTGGGGCTATAGCATTGCTGAACTGTTATTAGTGTCAACCTCCCACCTATGCCATCATTAATTCTTAACAGCTGCAGCCACAGCAAAAAATCAGGTGCAAAACACTTCACATGGGAAAACAATCCATGTTAGCAATAGTCCATCCCTGCAGTGCATGGAGCCAGCCGCTTTAGAGAAGGGTTAGCGACATCAGTGGCCAATCTAAATGAGACACAGTCAGGGCAAGCATGGTTCCCCAGCAACAGCTGGTAAAGGGGGACGTGGGAGGGGATGGATAGTATCGCAGCTAAAAGTTTACGAGTGGGAGGCAGGAGATTCAGGGCCAAATTCTGCTCTGATACATTAGTGTAAATTTGGAATAACTGCCTCAGTGGAATTCCTCTGGATTTACACTTGTCATGGTGTAATTCCCCACTCTGAATCTTAGCGTCCAAAAGATGGGGTACCAGCAGGAATTCCTCTAAGCTCAATTACCAGCTTAGTACTTGTAGCGCTGCCACCAACCAGGAATTCCAGTGCCTGGTACACTCTGGTCCCCCCAAAACCTTGCCCGGGGACCCCCAAGACCCAGTCCCTCTGGATCTTAACACAAGGAAAGTAAACCCTTTCCCTCACCGTTGCCTCTCCCAGGCTTTCCCTTCCTGGGTTACCCTGGAAGATCACTGTGATTTAAACTCCTTGAATCCTAAACAGAGAGGAAAATCCACCTTCCCCCCTCCTTCTCTCTCCCCCTCCCAGACTCACCCTGAGAGAGAAAGTAATCCTAACACAGAGAGAAATTAACCTCTCTCTCCACATTCCCTCCTTTCTCCCGACCAATTCCCTGGTGGATCCAGACCCAGTCCCCTGGGGTCTCACCAGAATAAAAAAACAATCAGGTTCTTAAACAAGAAAAGCTTTTAATTAAAGAAAGAAAAACAGTAAAAATTATCTTGTAAATTTAAAATGGAACAGGTACAGGGTCTTTCAGCTATAGACACTGGGAATACCCTCCCAGCCTAAGTATACAAGTATAAATTAAAATCTTTTCAGCAAAATACCAATTTGAACTCCTTCCAGCCAAATACACATTTGAAATCCTCCCAGCCAAATACACATTTGCAAATAAAGAAAACAACCATAAGCCTAACTTGCCTTATCTACCTAGTACTCACTAATCTGGACATATAAGAGACTGTATCAAAGAGATTGGAGAGAAACCTGGTTGCACGTCTGGTCCCTCTGAGCCCCCAGAGTGAACAACAACCAAAAACTAACAGCACACACAAAAACTTCCCTCTCTCAAGATTGAAAGTATCCTGTCCCCTGATTGGTCCTCTGGTCAGGTGACAGCCAGGCTCACTGATTTTGTTAACCCTTTACAGGCAAAAGAGGTATAAAGTACTTCTGTTCTATTAACTTCTACTATCTGTTTATAACAACACTAGTGTAATGCAGAATCAAAATGGGCCTCTAGACCCCATTCCCTGCATTATCACAGCCTTCTGGTGCGACTGGAACATCACAGAGCCCCTCACTGTCCGTTTCACCATTGATGAGAGGAGAAGAATGGAGCTTGATATGCTCATCAGCCCCTATTGACGTTAGCGGTAACCCTCCCATTGGCTTCACGAGGAGAAGGAACAGCCTCTAATTCACTGATCGAATTCCCAACGAAGCTGATAGAAGGAGCCTTCCCATTGATGTTCATGGGACTTGGAGTGGGCTCTACCATTTGTAGAGCACTGTCAGATTCTCAGATAGAACGTGCAGTAAGTGCCAAGTATCACTTCTGCCTAGATTCCAAGCTGATGAGGAATTTATAGTGCATTGGAGAGAGAAACCAGATATCAGAGCTCATAATTAGGCCAGGCCAGAGCCCATGAGCCTCAAGAGTGTCTTGTTTAAGTGGACTGTTGTTATTTTGGAGTATTTCTGTAGCTGACCAGGACCCTCACTATGCGATTTGCCATACATACAGAGAATAAAAAGGGGTCCTTGCCCAATGAGTTTACAATCTAAGGGGATTAAGTGGCTAATCTTTTTTCTGACATGCCAGTTTCTTGAGGATTTAGTTTCCATTTTACACAGAAAACAATCAATAAAAAACATGGCTCATAAGTTCTTCAGAAATGTGTTACAAAATAATGACTGGTCTTTTCTCCAGCTCCACCAGCCTAGAAAACAATGGAAAGGACTTTCAGTGAGGTTCAGGTTGCCCCTGCTCATTACAACCTGCAACATTTTCTGGTCATGCTCCCCACAGGCCACTCCTTGGTCAAACCTAGCAGCAGTGTGAAAGTGTCTTTTAACATGTGGCTGTGCCTTGTGGAAATGGAGGATGTAAACAATAAATCATAGACATGTCAGACTGGAAGAGACCTCGAGCAGTCATCTAGTCCAGCCCCCTGCGCTGAGAAATATATAGACCATCCCTGACAAGGGTTTGTTCAGCCAGTTCTTAAAAATCTCCAAGGACAAGAATTTCACAAAATCCCTTGGAAGCCTCTTCCAGAACGTAACTGTTCTTATAGGGTAACCCCTTTGGGGTTTAGAGAACATGGCCCCTTTAAATCTTTTTCCCAGGGGGGAGGGAGAGAGTAAGAAAAAGGAGGGAAACTCCAGGGGGCAGCACTGGAGCTCCAGGGAGAGAGAGAGGCAGCTGGCAGGCCCTGGAAAAGTGAAGCAGGGAGAACTTGCCTGAGGTCTGAGAAGGACAGGCCAGTGGTGACTCTTGGGTGCTCCTGGTCATCTTTGGCACCAGTAAACTCTCCCCAGCAAACCCCTCCGGTGGCTTCTTCTGCCGCTCTCTGCAAAGCCCCACAGAGCGATCACCTCCCCACTTAACTAGCTACAACCCCTTTTGAGAGGGATGGTTTCCAGTTTGGGGATTTCCCCATTCCTGCTGAGTGGAAGTTAGACAAGAGGAAGGCTGTTTTCTCTATGCACGAATAGGATGTTGGGTGTGCACATGATGTGGAGCACCATATGCAACTGCAGGATGGTGGACCTTTTTGAGAGAGTCAAGACAATTAGCCCCCGCTGATATTGAAGATGTGAGGCAGCACCTACAGGAACTGGTTCAAGCAGGTATCATTGAGGAATCCAGGAGCCCCTAAGCATCGCCGATTGTTGTAGTACGAAAGAAAAGTGGAAAGGTGCGCATGTGTGTCGACTATCGCGCTCTGAACTTGCGGACGATCTCTGACCAATACACAATGCCCCGGGTGGATGACGCTTTGGATAGCCTGAGTGATAGCTGCTGGTTCTCTGTCATTGACCTCTGCAGTGGATACTATCAAGTGCCCATGGCACCCGAGGACTGGGAGAAGACAGCATTCATCTGCCCTTTAGGGTTTTATCAATTTAATCACATGCCTCAGGGAGTATCTGGAGCTCCAGCCACATTTCAGCGACTCATGGAGCGGGTGGTAGAGGACATGCACCTGTTGGAGTGTCTGGTGTACCTGGATGACATTATAGTGTTTGGGTGCACTTTAGAACACGAGACTCGGCTGTGCAAAGTCCAGGATCATTTGGAACAGGCTGGCCTCAAGTTATCCTTAGACAAGTGCATCTTCTGCCAGACATCTGTGCGGCAAGTGGGACACACAGTGTCTGCAGATGGTATAGCTACAGACCCCGAGAAGGTGAAGGCGGTAACCACCTGGCCGAGGCCCACAGCTCTCAAGGAATTACAGTCATTTCTGGGATTCTGTGGCTATTACCGCAGGTTTAGCAAGAATTTTCGCACATCGTACATGCACTCACAGAGCTCACCATGGGATACCCCCCCACAAATAAGAAGAAGGGGAACTCACCTCGGCCCTGTCCTTCTCAGGCCTCAGGCAGGTTCTCCCTGCTTCACTTCCCCAGGGCCTGCCGGCTGCCTCGCTCCCTCCCTGGAGCTCCAGCCCTGCCCCCTGGAGTTTCCCTCCTTTTTCTGACTCTCCTTCTCCCCCCGAGGAAAAAGATTTAAAGGGGCCATGCTCTCTAAACCCAAAGGGGTTACATAATTAGAAAGTTTTCGTAATATCTTACCTAAATCTCCCTTGCTGCAGATTAAGCCCATTGTTGTGTATTTGGTTGTCATGGTAATAGAATCTTGTGTTGCTGTGGCAACTGAGTTGGATTATTAGGGGATAGCCCAGCCTGTTTGGCTGGCTGTTGGTTAGTTCTGTGTGTCGCAATAAATGGCTGCTCCAAGGTTTACAGCTCTCTGTGTCTCCAGTGATTTCTTCCTAAAGCTGCTGCCCCCAAGAATATAACAACAGGCAACAAGGATGGGATTTCTGTGCTGCCCCAGCAACAGAAGGAAGTAGAAGTTAAGGTACAAAAACAAACAAACAAAACCTTGTTTGCTGCTGGAAGGGGGTGAGAACTGGCTTGTTTGCACTGACTGTGCAACTGAAACTAAAACCATGGTTACACTTACCGGGCCACTGGAACCTTTTGAGGAGACTATAGTGCAATAATGGCCTGTGTATACTGAGCGTTCTGAGCTTTTTGTTATTGCAAATGACATTACAGAAGCAAAGAAGGTGCCAATATTCTTAAGTGTTGTAGGGGCTAAGACCTACTCCCTGCTGCACAGCTTACTACACCCTGTTAAGCCAGAGACCAAATCTTACAGTGACATTGTGGAAATCCTGGGGTCCCATTTTAATCCCAAACCACTGGTAATTGCTGAAAGATACAGGTTCCACAAAAGAGACCAGAAAGGAGATGAAACAGTTGTACAATTTGTAGCAACTTTGAGAAAGCTAGCAGAACACTGTGAATTTAAAGCGATATTAAATGAGGCCCTGCATGACAGGTTAGTGTGTGGCCTGCCCAGTGAAGCTATACGGAAGCGCCTACTGACAGAGGTTCAGCTTACCTTACAGAAGGCCACTGATATTGCTGTCTCCATGGAACTGGCTACAAAGGAGGCACAATCCATCAATGCATCCCCTAGGGTGCATAAGGTGTCACAAGAACCTACCCACAAAACTATGGGGAGTCAGGAATGTTACCACTGTGGTAAGCCAGGTCACCAGGCATCAGAATGCTGGTGTAAGGACCTGGTGTGTCGACACTGTGGCAAAAAGGAACACATTGAGTGTGCCTGTAAACAAAAGAAAAAAAGACCTGTGGTCTGGCTGACCAAAAAGGAAAATCTGAATACCGTAGAGCAGACCCAGGATGACCAAGGAGATACCTCCTCACAAGAAGAAGATCCGCTCCACGTTTTCTCTTTGGCAGAGGGCTCACATAAAAACTGGGTAACCTCGTTGTTGGATGGCAAACCGATACGCATGGAACTAGATACCGGTGCAGTCGTCTCACTGGTCTCAGAGACCGTATATAAAGAAAAGCTACAGCATCTTCCGCTTAAAGCAACAAAAACAGTGCTGAAGACATATACGAGAGAAGCTGTGCCCATGTTGGGCACTACTAATGTTAAGGTGGAGCTCAATGGACAGACTTCTAAATTACCACTCCTTATGGTGAGAGGTAATTACCCAGCCTTAATGGGTAGGTCTTGGCTTAGGAAGATCCAATTGAATTGGGCAGAAGTGCATCGAGTGACTAAAGAAAAAACCAGTCTGACCACTATACTAAGGAAACATGCTGCTGTTTTTGGAGAGGATTTGGGAAGTATGAAGGGAATCACTGTGACATTGAACATTAAACCTGACAGTCCACCAAAATATCTGAAAGCCAGAACTGTGCCATATGCCATCAGGCCAAAAGTGGAAGCGGACCTGGAGCACCTGGTCACCAATGGAGTCCTAATACCAGTTACCCATAGCCCATGGGCCACTCCTATTATTCCAATAGTGAAGAAAAATGGCTCTCTCCGGATTTGTGGTGATTTTAAAGTCACTGTCAACCCAGTGTTGTGTGCAGAGCAATACCCGCTTCCCCGCATAGATGACCTCTTCACAGGCGTGGCTGGGGGACAAAAGTTCAGTAAGATTGATCTGAGTCAAGCATATTTACAGATGCACGTCGATGAAAAGTCCCAAGAGCGATTGACTATTGTAATGCATAAGGGGCTTTATCGATACTGTCACCTACCCTTCAGAATAACATCTGCTCCCGCCCTGTTCCAGAGGGCTATGGACCAGATCTTGTGTGGCTTGTCAGGAGTCCAGTGCTATCTGGATGATATCCTGGTCACTGGAAGGAATGAGGAGGATCACCTAAGGAATTTAGAGGCTACCCTACAAAGACTGGAAGAGTATGGACTGCGAGTCTGCAAAGACAAGTGTGAATTCTTCCAGCCCTCTGTTGAATATTTGGGACACATCATTGATGCTACAGGTCTTCGTAAGGCCCCTGCCAAGGTTAAGGCTATTGTGGAGGCTCCTCCTCCTCAAAGTGTTAGCCAGCTTCCCTCCTTTCTAGGACTACTGAACTATTATGGAAAGTTCATCTCACAATTAGCCACACTGCTAAAACCACTTCGTGAACTCCTGGGGCAGAACAAGGCCTGGAAGTGGACTGAAGCCTGTGATGTTGCATTTAACAAAGCTAAGGATGCATTGTTAAATTCTGAAGTTCTGACGCACTTTGATCCATCCTTACCCCTACAATTGGCCTACGATGCATCCCCTTATGGAGTGGGAGCAGTCATGTCACACATTATGCCTTCGGGAGAAGAGAGACCTATAGCTTTTGCTTCACGCACTCTAAGCAAAGCGGAAACTAACTATGCCCAAATCCAACGTGAGGCATTGGGAATCGTTTTTGGAATTCAGAAGTTTCATTAGTACCTGTTAGGATGGAAGTTTACTCTTCTCACTGACTATCGACCCCTGACTTCAATTTTTGGACCCCACACAGGCATTCCCCCATTAGCCGCTAGTCGTATGCAACGGTGGGCATTGTTGCTTTCCGCGCACACATATGAAATCAAATATAGGAAATCCACTCTGCACTGCAATGCGGATGGTCTCTCAAGGCTGCCATTGCCCATCAACCGTCGAGATATTGCCCAGAAGGAAATCTTCTACTTTGAACAAGTAGAGAATACACCTATCACCGCTATTCAGGTAAAGAATGCAACTCGAGTTGACCCAATATTGTCCCAAGTTATGGACCCAGTCATGCATAGAACATCTCAACGAACCTCTCTGGTCTCACCTGACCTTGTTACCTACATGTCCAGGAGAACGGAGTTATCAATCCAATCTGGTTGTTTGTTGTGGGGGAGACGCGTCATTATCTCACCACCACTGAGATCACAGATGTTAGAACAGCTCCATTTCGGTCACTGTGGAATAGTGTGCATGAAGGAACTTGCACGAAGCTATTTTTGATGGCCTGGGTTGGACAGTGCTATTGAAGAGAAGGCAAGAGCTTGTATGTCAAGTCAGGGTGTGAGGAATGCATCCCAGTGGACACCCCTACATCCATGGACTGGCCTGAAAAGCCGTGGCAACCTATTCACGTTGACTTGGCTGGCCCCCTTGACGGAAGCATGTTCTTGGTGGTGGTAGATGCCCATTCCAAATGGCCAGAAGTCTCTATAATGCAGTCCACTACTGCAGAGAGTACTATCCAAAAACTACAGGGACTCTTTAGTCGTTTTGGTCTGCCAGAACAACTTGTGAGTGACAACGGACCGCAGTTCGTCTCTCAGGAGTTTCAAAAGTTTATGAAGGCAAATAGGATACACCACATCACTTTAGCACCATATCATCCACCCACCAATGGATTAGCTGAAAGATTTGTGCAGACAACGAAACAAGCTTTGAAATCGGCAAGGGAACAATTATTCATTCAAATGCATCTGGACACCTTCTTACTATCATACACACCTCATGCTACGACCAAGGCATCCCCGGCCTTTCTAATGATGGGACGACAGCTGCGCACTTGCTTTGATGTGCTGAAACCTTCTGAACTCCAACAAATTGTGCAACGTCAGCAGCAAGAGCAAGTAATCAGGCGTGCACCCAGAGCAAAAGACCGAACCTTTAGCCCGGGACAGCCGGTTTTGGCTCGGAATTATACTTCTGGAGCTAAATGGGTCCCTGTCACTGTCATCACTCAAACGGGACCTGTTTCCTACACAGTCCGGACTGCAGAGGATCTCACCTGGTGGCGACATTTAGATCAGCTGCTGCCAGGTCATACCAGTCCTCAGGACACATCGTTAGTTGAGTTTCCTGACTTCACCACCTCCGGCGAGACACCGAATCAAGAGTCACCTGTTCCTGACCTTTCCCCTCCATTACTGCCCTCTGCCCAGCACAAGCTGATACCCCATCCTCACCCCTTTGCCCTACGAACCCTGAGCCCATTGTCAGGCCCACGCCCAAGACACTCTCGGGTGCAAAAACACCAGAAGTCCACTGTAATCCAGAGACAGACGACCTCCTGATTGCCCTACGAACCCTGAGCCCATTGTCAGGCCCGCGCCCAAGACACTCTCGGATGCAAAAACACCAGAAGTCCACTGTAATCCAGAGACAGACGACCTCCTGATTGCCCTACGAACCCTGAGCCCATTGTCAGGCCCGCGCCCAAGACACTCTCGGGTGCAAAAACACCAGAAGTCCACTGTAATCCAGAGACAGACGACCTCCTGATTGGCTGGATCTTTAGCTAGGGTGAGCCCATGGTTATGGGGAAAAATAATTCCCTGGGTTTAGCCAGGAATGGAGGCAGTCTACCCTCCTTCTCTAGTTAGTGTTTGTTTTATTTTGGGGACATTCTTATTAAGGGGGGAGGAATATATTGTGTATTTTGTTGTCATGGTAATAGAATCTTGTGTTGCTATGGCAACTGAGTCAGATTATTAGGGGATAGCCCAGCCTGTTTGGCTGGTTGTTGATTAGTTCTGTGGTAGCAATAAATGGCTGCTCCAAGGTTTACAGCTCTCTGTATCTCCAGTGATTTCTTCCTAAAGTTGCTGCTCCCAAGGATATAACACCCATTACCTCTTGTCCTACCTTCAGTGGGCACAGACTCAGTCCTCTTTATAACAGCCCTCAACATATTTGAAGACTGGTGTTGGGTCCTCCCTCAATATTCTTTTCTCAAGACTAAACAGGTCCAGTTTTTTAATCTTTCCCCATAGGATATTTTTCTAACTTTTTGATCATTGTTGCTGCTCTCCTCTGGACTCTTTCCAATTTGTCCAAGTCTTTCGCAAAGTGTGGCACCCAGAGCTGGACCCAGGACACCAAGTGAGGCCTCACCAGTGCCTGGTAGATGGGACAATTAACTCCCGTGTCTTATGTACGACACTCCTGTTCATGCATTCCAGAATGATATTGGCCATTTTTGCAACTGTATCACATTGTTGACTCATATTCCATTTGTGCTCAGCTACAATCCAGAGCCTTTCAGCAGTACAGCCTCTCCACTGTGTATTTGTGCATCTGATTTTTCTTTCCTAAGTGTGGAGGTTGCACTTGTCTTTAATACATTTCATCTTGTTGATTTCAAATTTCACAGCCCTCCAAATTATCAAGATCATTTTAAATTCTAATCCCGTCCTCCAAGGTGCTTGCAACCCTTCACAGCTAGAGACTGTGTAAGGAGAGCTTTGGAGAGATTTTTGTGAACCTTTGTGTTCATTTCATTAGCAAAGAAACAACCAGCTTCTCGGATTTCTCCTACAAGCTACAAAGCATCAGCTGACAAAAGTAAACAAAGAAATAAGTAAGAATTGACAACAAATTCCAGAGTTAATAACACACACACACACACACACACACACACACACACACACACACACACACACACACACACACACGCGCACCTCTAGATTTTAGTATTGTCATCTCCAAATATTCAAAAACCAGAAATCAATCCCTCCCAAATTATGAGGGGGCCTTCGGCACGGGTGCTTCTCAGTCGTCGCTGTTCTTTGCTTGTCTAATGTCCTGTGGGCTGTGATACTTTGGTCTCATTTCAGTTGTTGGGTTTAGTGTATGGGGGCTGGTGGCCTGTGATATGCATGAGGTCAGACTAGATGACCTAGTGATCTCTTCTGGTCTTAAATTCTCTCTCTCTATGAGACTGGCTTAAAAATCATGAGATTTTTTAACAATAATAAATGTGGGGCTCTTTCATTGGCTGTCTGGGTTTTGAGCCTTTAAGGTGAGTCTGGGTCACATTTTCAAACTTTCCTTCTCAACCTGGGGTGCTAGAAATGTGCTTCTTTAAAAGTAATTAAAGTTCAAATTCACATATACTTGCTGGATTACATTCTGGTTCTGTCACTGGCCAGCTGGGTGACTTTGGAAATAGTACATATTTAGTGACTCAGACAAGAGTGATTCTTAAAGAAGAGATGTGATAGAGTGTGGCTATCATTCAGCTGTGTCATAAGCATACATCTAAGGGTAGCATAAAATCCCTCCTTTACCTGTAAGGGGTTAAGAAGCGCAAATAACCTGGTTGGCACCTGACCAAAAGGACCAATAAGGGAAAAAGATCCTTTCAAATCTGGGGTGAGGGAGGGTTTGTTTGTGCTCTCTTTGTTGTTCTCTCTTGGACAGAGAGGGACCAGGGCAGGAAAAAAAATCTCCTAAAACCCTACCTGAAATAAGCATATAAGATACAAAAAATTTAAATAATAGCAAGGAAATGCATTAGGTTATCTTTTGTTTTAGCTTGTGAATTTTCCCTATGCTAAGAGGTAATTATATTCCTGTTTTGTAACTGGGAAGCCGAATCAGAGGGGAATCCTCTGGGTTTTAAATCTTTTTATTTACCCTGTAAAGTTATCTTCCATCCTGATTTTGCAGGTGTGATTCTTTTACTTTTTTTGTTTTTTAAATAAATTTCTTCTTTTAATAGCCTGATTGATTTTCAGTGTCCTAAAAACCAGAGATTTGGTCTGTGCCCACTTTGTTAACCTAACGGTTGGTATATTTTTCTCAAGCCCCTCCCCGCCCCCCGGAAAGGGGGTGAAAGGGCTTGGAGGAATATTTTGGGTCGGGACAGGGCTCCAAGTGGCCCCTCCCTGAATGTTTGTTTAAATAACTTGGCGGTGACAGCAATACCGTCCAAGGACAAGGAAAGAAATTGGTGTCTTAGGGAAGTTTTAAACTAAGCTGGTGGAATATAAGCTTAGGGGGTCTTTCATGTGGGTCCCCACATTTGTACCCCAGAGTTCAAGAGATTCTTAAAGAAGAGATGTGATAGCCACACTCTATCATTCAGCTGTCACTATCCAGCGCCATTCATACACGTGACCAGGCATGTGCTAGGACTTGATTTGGCAGAATCCCAACTCCCCAGATCCCCTCCAGCTCACTGACAAATCCTTGACTGGAGCACTTGATTTTAGTGTCTGTAATAAAGGGCCTGCGTCTGGCCTCCAATATGCAAAACTAATTCCTACTTAGCGGTCACAATTTCTGTCATTCCCATTAGGACTAAATTAACCTCATTCCACAGTAGTCCATCATATGCCTAATTCTGGATGGTCTAGGGTACTGTAGTCAGATAAATGCATATATGATGTCAGCAGTTCAGTTGAATCAAGTTCAACATCTCGGACTTTACTTTCAAGGCCTGGGCCCTGCAGATCTAGAAGAACCTACAGTTTTGGGATGAAGAGCTCCTCAGGCTCCTCCTCTGTGCAGGAACAGGACTTTCTCACGGACTGATCTGAGACTGAGATCCAGTCTCCCTCAGAAACTAAGGATCATCCCAAACTTTCCCACCTTCTGCTCCAAGTGCAATGAGCACTAGTCTCACCTGCCATTTGTAACCCGCGCACAGAGCTTGGGTAGAGGCGAGAGAGAGGGAACTACATACAACAGAGGTCAGTCATGTCACTCAATGCACGACGCTCATATGCTATGCTGAGGAGCTCAGGAAAAGAAGCTGTAGAGAATGGAACAGACCACGAAAACATGGGGATCACATGGAAAATGTCTGTGTTATGGCAGAAGAGACTGACACAATGCTAAGAATAGTGGAAGGAGAGTGGAGGTGCTTAATAAAAAGCCTTTACAACACGGAAACAGGTGCCAATTGCTGAGGTTACTCATATAACCCAAAGCCACATACAGATCCATTTTCAAAGCTGCCGGCTGGCATCTAATCTGAAGCAGAGGCCCAGTTCAGCAAAGCATTTCAGATGTGCTTAAGTCCCTCCCTATTCAGGAAAGCACCTAAGCCTATGCTTAAAATTAAGTATGTGCTCAAGTCCCATTGAAGTCAATGGGACTTAAGTATGTGAGTCAAGTGAAGTACTTGCTTAACTGGGATGGATGCCGAACTGGGGCCTAAGATCTTACAGCAAGGGGGCACTGGTGATGGGCAGATAAGCAGAGTGAACTGCATATAAAAAATCTATCCTCTCTCATACAGGGAACAACTTGCCAATCTTCAGTACCAGAATCATATTGTTCTAAGGGCTTGCGCACCCTACCACTTATGTCAGTATAACTTGTGTCGCTCAGGGGTGTGAATAAGACACCCCTTGAGTGGCCTAAATTACACCGACCTAAGCACCAGTGTGGACAGCACTATGTTGGCTGGAGAGCTGCATAGCTACAGCCGGTTGTG
Organism: Gopherus evgoodei; assembly: GCF_007399415.2. Taxonomy (NCBI): domain Eukaryota; kingdom Metazoa; phylum Chordata; order Testudines; family Testudinidae; genus Gopherus; species Gopherus evgoodei. Next base: position 144,315,197 of record NC_044326.1, read on the forward strand.
GAGGTGGTTTTATTATGCCAATGGGAGAGCTCTGCATTGGTGCAGCCGCACTGCTGTAGCGCTTCTAGTATAGACTAACTCTGTTTTAGCCAGCAAGGAAGCCAACAGAGCCTTCCCTGCCAGGTAGCTTTACAACCAAGTTATACCATAAACAGGCCTAGGCTAGTCCTAATACGCATGCCAGTGAGCACCCTAAAGTGCTTGCACCATTTGACCTCTTACTGTGTCCTGTAAATGGTTCGAATAATAGAGCTTGGATTTGCTAAAGCAATGTGTTTCCTGTTTGCCTCCTGAGGAAGGAGATGAAATAAGGAATAGCGCAAATAATAATCAAGCAATCGATTCAATAGCATCAGAACAAGCTGTTGGTGCACTGTTAGCACAGCAGGGTGTTTACCTGGAACCATTGCCTGTGTTTGCCATCTTTCCTGGAGCATGTTTTCTTTATTAAGTTCGATCTGTTGCTGTTGCCACTGCTGCTGTTATTCAGGTGCAGTGTTGTCTGCTGGGAGAGAAGAGTTCACAGCTTCAGGTCCTGGGATCAGGGAAACCAGTGCCGCTGCAACTCCATTCCCACACCCCTCAGAACCAGCTCCACTGCCAGGGGATGGGAGATGTATTAGAAATTAATTAAAAAACAGACCTAGTTAAATGGCTGGTTTGAAACAGGTAGGACCAAATTAACTCCCTACACCATAGACTCAGACCTTGAGGTCGGAAGGGACCATTGTGATCATCTAATCAGACCTCCTGCACATTGCGGGCCACAGAACCTCACCCACTCCTGATATAGCCCCAGGATCTCTGGCTGAGTTACTGAAGTTCTCAAATCATGGTTTAAAGACTTCAAGTTACAGAGAACCCACCACTGACACTAGTTTAAACCTGCAAGTGAGTGGCACATGCTGCAGTGGGAGGCAAAAAACCCTTGCGTCTCTGCCAATCTGACCCGGGGGGAAATTCCTTCCCGACCCCAAATGTGGCGATCAGTTAGATCCTGAGCATAACAATAAGATCCACCGGCCAGATATCTGCGGAAGAAATCCTTGCAGCAACTCAGAGCCCTTCCCATCTAGTGTCCCATCTCCAGCTGGTGGGGATTCTTGCTACTGGCAGTTGCCGATGAGCCACACATCATTGTAGGCAGTCCTATCATGCCATCTCCTCCATAAACTTATCAAGCTCAGCCTTGAAACCAGATATGTCTTTACCCTCCACTGCTCCCCTTGGAAGGCTGTTCCAGAACTTCACTCCTCTGATGGTTAGAAACCTTGTAGGCCAAAAGCCTAATGAGGAGAAATTGTCTCCAATAATTGTACTCCATTTTGCTTATTTTGTTAGCTTTGAATTAGTAAGAAGAAATTGTTTTGGTTTTATTCTTTGCTTTACATGTTATTGATTGTTTTAGAAGGATAGAAGTGTTATGGCTGCAATTCTTGCTTTTGAAATTCTTTACCGTTTTGTGTGTGAGTGAAGGATGTATGGCATGCTAACAGAGACCAGTACTGATGGGCCGGATGGTCAGGAGGGGAGTGGAGAAATCGAGAGGAATCACCAGGATGGTAGATTGACGACCCTAAAGCAAAGGCATATGCCTTTGCCCCAAGGACAAGATAAAGAGTGGAGCCAGAGGAATGAGATAAGAAACAGCTGCGGATACTCCCAGTAACAACCTAATTGGGAGTAACCTTGACTAACAGCTCGGGTGTGCCACAGACTTGTATGAGAACTTATCATTGTAAAAGAAGGGTGTATTGCCATAGGACTTCGGGTTCGTTCTGCATCAACATCGGAGCTTCGACTGCATTTGATAGAGGCCCAGCTCCCCACCCTCGTCTGCAATTTCAGCTGGCCACTGGAACTGACTGAGCAACACTAAGGACTGGTAACTATAAGATCCAGCTGCAGAACCTTTTGGGGTGTGTGTGTGTGTGTGTGTGTGTGTGAGAATGGAAGCATATGCTGATTTTAATGCTTAAATTGTACTCTCAATAAATGTGGCATATTGCCTTATCCCCTTTAAAAAGATTCTGTGTGCTTCTTATAAACGTAACAACCTTTGTCTAATTTTGAACCTTAACTTGTTGATTGCAAGTTTATATCCATTTGTTCTTGTATCCATATTGGCCCTTAACTTAAATAACTCCTCTCCCTGGTATTTATCCCTCGGATGTATTTATGGAAAGGAATCATATCTCCCCTCAGCCTTCTTTTGGTTAAGCTAAACAAGCCAAGTTTTTTGAGTCTCCTCTCATAAGGGAGGTTTTCTATTCCTCAGATTATCCTAGTAACTCTTCTCTGCACCTATTCCAGTCTGAACTCATCTTTCTTAACCATAGGAGACCAGAACTGCACACAGTATTCCAGATGACGGCTCAATAGTGCCTTGTATAATAGTACTCACACTTTCATATCTCTACTGGGAATACCTCACCTGATGCGTCCTAAGATTGTCAGCCTTTTTCATGGCCACCTCACATTGGAGGCTTATAGTTATCCAGTGATCAACCAATACACCCAGGTCTTTCTCCTCCTCTGTCACTTTCAACTGATACATCCCCAGTTTATAGCAAAAATTCTTGTGCTTAGTCCCTAAATGCATGACCTTGCACTTTACACTATTAAATTTCATTCCATTTCCATCACTCTAGTTTTCAAGGTCATCCAGATCTTCTTATATGATATTTCGGTTCTCCTCTGTATTGGCAATATCGCCCAACTTTGTGTCATGTGCAACTTTTATTAGCGCACTCCCACTTTTTGCACCAAGGTCAGTAATAAAATGTTAAAGAAGATTGGTCCCAAGACCGATCCCTGAGGAACTCCACTAATAACCTCCCTCCAGCCTTACAGTTCACCTTCCAGTATGACCCGTTGTAGTCGTCCGTTTAACCAGTTCCTTATCCACTTTTCAATTCTCATATTAATTCCCATCTTCTTCAATTTAACTAATAATTTGCCATGTGGAACTGTATCACATTCCATAGAGGCTCTTGGCTGTTTACCACTCAGTGTTGGTAAGAGATGGCTGCATGGTAGGTCCGTGGTACTGGCCCTGGAAGCTCATTTCATGGTGCTACTGTGTTTATAGTCACTTGAGGAACTAGGAGGAAAAGAAGGGAGAGGGGAGTTTGGACAGAACATGAAGAATGTTATGGCTGCAAGAAGAGGTTACTGGTTCATTGAAAGAAAACGAGTGCGGTGAGACTAAGTGAGGTAATTGTGGTAATGGACAAAGCTCAGGGAAGCAAGTTTCCTAGCACCACTGTCAAAATAGAGTCTGTCTACACATATTATTATTATTATTAGATTTATTTTAAAAAGGGGTGCGGATCTATGCTTATAATAAATAACAGATTATTGTATGGACTATTGCCTACACTATTATATACATATGCTATACAATGATTGTATGTGCAAACTGCCAGTGATGCATCTGACTGTCCCTATGCATGCTTAGAGACCTGATTTGTATGCACACTCAAGAAAGATGCATGAATTAGGCATGCACTTTTGTGCACTTTTTAAAAAAAGTGACACAGCGTGTCAATTTCTAGCACCTTGCACAGAGAAAGTTATTTCCACTGATTCACCCCCATGCCAGCTGCTAGGACCCTGCAAGAAGACAGATTTATTTCTGCTGACTCACCAGACTGGGTGAGTCCTATTAGCTCCAAAACAGGAATAAAGAGAAAGGTTTAATTATCTCTCTCTAGGGCAGAGGGAACTAGGGGCAGGGACAGAGGGACTCTGCAGTGACGAACCCTAGAAGCTAGAAGTCAAGCTCAGGAAAAAAATCAAAGCTTAGGTTTATGTTTTGTTATTTAAGAATACAATGAAATCAGGCCCCAGGAAAGCGGGGAGCTGGGACACTAAGCCTTTGTGTGTGGTGGGAACTCTCCCTGTTCGCAGTCTTTAGGGGTAACATTTGCCCCAAATCGTGTAACATTTTGCCTGTGTTTCTGTGTTTCTATCAGTGCTATAGATACCACCACCACCACTCACTGCTCAAATAGCGCTTTTCATCTTCCAAGGGTTTTACAATCAGGAACGACCAGTGCTTGGCGCTTATGTGCCCAGCGAGTTAGGTAAGGCTGTGTTATTACCATCCCCAGCTTGCCAATGGAGAAACTGAGGCACAGAGGCCCACCCAAGCTCACAGAGTCACCCTGAAAGCAAGGTTTAGAGCTCCTGGTTCTCTGTCCTACGCCTTTAAGTACCTAGGGGTTACAGATCGATATGAGTCAACATTGTGCCCTTATTACCAAGGAGGCTAATGGCATTTTGGGCTGTATAAGTAGGGGCATTGCCAGCAGATCGAGGGACGTGATAATTCCCTGCTATTTGACATTGGTGAGGTCTCATCTGGAGTACTGTGTCCAGTTTTGGGCCCCACACTACAAGAAGGATATGGAAAAATTGGAAAGAGTCCAGTGGAAGGCAACAAAAATGATTAGGGAGCTGGAGCACATGACTTATGAGGAGAGGCTGAGGGAACTGAGATTGTTTAGCCTGCAGAAGAGAAGAATGAGGGGGGATTTGATAGCTGCTTTCAACTACCTGAAAGGGGGTTTCAAAGAGGATGGATCTAGACGGTTCTCAGTGGTAGCAGATTACAGGACAAGGAGTAATGGTCTCAAGTTGCAGTGAGAGAGGTTTAGGTTGGATATTAGGAAAACCTTTTTTCACTAAGAGGGTGATGAAGCACTGAAATGGGTTCCCTAGGGAGGTGGTGGAATCCCCTTCCTTTGAGGTTTTTAAGGTCAGGCTTGACGAAGCCCTGGCTGGAATGATTTAATTGGGAATTGGTCCTGCTTTGAGCAGAGGTTTGGACCAGATGACCTCCTGAGGTCCCTTCCAACCCTGATATTCTATGAGTCTATGATTCTGTTTTCAGCATGTGGAGATGGATGGCAGGAGAGAGATCACTTGATCATTACCTGTTAGGTTCACTCCCTCTCTGGCACCTGCCATTGGCCACTATCGGTAGACAGGATACTGGGCTGGATGGACCTTTGGTCTGACCTTGTATGGCCATTCTTATGTACCATAAAATTCTAAAATAGATCAACTGGAATATAAATATTGTACTTACATTTCAGTTTATGGTATATAGAGCAGTATAAACAATTCATTTTTGTTTGTTCTGACTATGTTAGTGATTTTTATGTAGCCTGTTGTAAAACTGGGAAAATATACAGCTGAGTTGATGTACCCACTGGAAAACCACTGATCTAGATGGCTCATTGTCAAAAAGGTCCCAGCAGCGCCTGATCAGTCACTATCTTTTGCCTGAGATTTAGTTGGCTATATATGGACTTGAAAGCCTAACCTTAGGCACCCAGCCTTTCAGAAATCTCCACCCTTGCCCATAACTATAATGAAAGGCTAAGGGTGTAATTAGGTTCTGGAGGAGAGTAGGCTGGGGTCATGCTATGTAGAGTAGCATTTTGATCATTCTGCTGCTGGATAGCTTCCAGATTGTTAGTATTTAATGAGTTCCTATCTGTTGGGCTTGAAACTGAGGCTTAAATAAATCTTGTCTGGTCACCGTAATTAATTCAGGCCTTTGTTTTTAGCCTGCTATAGTGTGTGATTGTGATACATGAAGGGGTTGGGTGGGGAGTAGCTCCTGTTGATGGACACCCAGACAGCCACTTAACTTTAAAATCCCTCTTGGTGGCTGTTCTCTGCTTGCTTTACCTGTAAAGGGTTAACAAGCCCACAGGTAAAGGAAAAGGAGTGGGTACTTGACCAAAAGATCCAGGAAGGTAGAACTTTTTAAAATTGGGAAAGAAACTTTCCCTTTTGTCTGTTGCTCTCTGGGCTGAAGAGACAGGTAGCAGGAATGCTGTGTAAAGTTTGAACCAGATATGAAAATCATCAGATCATATCTAGAACTACTTTTAACAACCCAAAGGTGTAAGTAGATCAGAATGTTTAGCTAGACGAGATCAGGTTTATTTCTGTTTATTTTTTAAGGCTTGTGGACTCCTCTGTGCTAACTCCAGATGCTTTTGTTTGCTTGTAACCTTTAAGCTGAACCCCCAAGAAAGCTAGTTTGGGTGCTTAATTTTTGGAATTGCTCTTTTAAAATCTAGCAAAAGCCTAAGTTTCAAATAAATTTTTCCTTTTTGTTTTTAATAAAATTTACCTTTATTAAGAACAGGATTGAATTTTTGGTGACTTAAAAAGTTTGTGCATGTTGTTTGATTAGCTGGTAGCCACAGCTAATTTCCTTTGTTTCTTTCTCAGCTCTTTCCTGGAGGAGGGTGAAAGGGATTGAGGGTACCTACAGGGAGGAATTCCCAAGTGCCAGGGCTGGCTCTGGCTTTTTTGCCGCCCCAAGCAAAAAACCAAAAAACAAAATCTGCTTCTCTCCCAAAAACTGCAGAGGGGCCAAAGGAGAGAAGTAACCCCCCTCCCCAAACACCTGTGGGGCGGCCGGAGTGGCAAAGCACACACACACACACACACACACACAAAACACCTACAGGGCAGCTGGAGCGGAAAACTGCGTGCGCGCGCGCACACACACACACACACACACAACACCTGCAGGGTGGCTGGAGCGGAAAAGCACGCACACACACACACCTGCAGGGAGGCCGGAGCGGCAAAGCACATGCACACATGCAAAACACCTGCAGGGTGGCCAGAGCAGAAAAACACACACACACACACACACACACACACACACACACACACACACAAAACACCTGCGGGGAGGCCGGAGCGGCAAAGCACACACACACACACACACACAAAACATCTGCGGGGTGGCCGTAGTGGCAAAGCACACACACACACACACAGAGAAAATACCTGCGGGGCGGCTGGAGTGGCAAAGCACATACACGCACACACAGAAAACGTGCAGGGTGGCCAGAGCGACAAAGCGCACACACACAAAACACATGCGGGGTGGCCATAGCGGCAAAGCACGCACACACACACACAGAGAAAACACCTGCAGGGCGGCCGGAGTGGCAAACCAAAAAGAAAAAGAAAAAAAAAGGAGGCCGGAATGCTGCCCCTTGGAATCTGCCACTCCAAGCACAAGCTTGCTCGGCTGGTGCCTGGAGCTGGCCCTGCCAAGTGCAGCTTCCTGGGTTAAAAAGGTTTTTTTTGCATTTAGGGGGTGGCAGCATTTACCAAGCCAAGGTCAGAGAGAAGCTGTAACCTTGGGAATGTAATAGAAGCCTGGAGTGGCCAGTATTAATTTTTAAAATCCTTGTGGGCCCCCACCTTCTGCACTCAAAGTGCCAGAGTGGGGATTCAGCCTTGACAGTGATTAAGTGGCTATACCACTTACGAAGGGAGCCATAATAGCCTGTGCTATGATGATCCCGTACCTATCTTAACACAAAAACATAAGAACGGCCATACAGGGTCAGACCAAAGGTCCATCCAGCCCAGTATCCTGTCTACCGACAGTGGCCAATGCCAGGTGCCCCAGAGGGAGTGAAGCTAACAGGCAGTGATCAAGTGATCTCTCTCCTGCCATCCATCTCCATCCTCTGACAAACAGAGGCTAGGGACACCATTCCTTACCCATCCTGGCTAATAGCCATTAATGCATTTATCTAGTTCTCTTTTAAACACTGTTGTAGTCCTAGCCTTCACCACCTCCTCAGGTAAGGAGTTCCACAAGTTGACTTTGCACTGTGTGAAGAAGAACTTCCTTTTATTTTTTAAACCTGCTGCCTATTAATTTAATTTGGTGACCCTAGTTCTTGTATTATGGGAATAAGTAAATAACTTCTCCTTATTCACTTTCTCCACATTACTCATGACTTTATATACCTCTGTCATATCATATACCCTTAGGGTCCTCTTTTCCAAGCTGAAAAGTCCTAGCCTCTTTAATCTCTCCTCATATGAGACCCATTCCAAACCCCTAATCATTTTAGTTGCCCTTCTCTGAACCTTTTCTAGTGCCGGTATATCTTTTTTGAGATGAGGAGACCACATCAGTATGCAATATACAAGATGTGGCTGTACCATGGATTTATATACGGGTAATAAGATATTCTCTGTTTTATTCTCTATCCCTTTTTTAATGATTCCTAACATCCTGTTTGCTTTTTTAACTGCTGCTGCACACTGCATCTTCAGAGAACTATGCATGATGACTCCAAGTTCTCTTTCCTGATTAGTTGTAGCTAAATTAGCTCCCACCATATTGTATGTATAGTTGGGGTTATTTTTTCCAATGTGCATTACTTTACATTTATCCACATTAAATTTAATTTGCTATTTTGTTGTCCAGTCGCTTAGTTTTTTGAGCTCTTTTTGAAGTTCTTCACAGTCTGCTTTGGTCTTAACTATCTTGAGCAGTTTGTTTCTGCAAACATTCTGCAAACGTTGCCACTTCACTTTTTACCCCTTTCTCCAGATCATATATGAATAAGTTGAATCGGATTGGTCTTAGGACTGACCCGTGGGGGACACCACTAGATACCTAGATACCCCTCTCCATTCTGAACATTTACCATTTATTCCTACCTTTTATTCCCTGTCTTTTAACCAGTTCTCAATCCATGAAAGGATCTTCCCTCTTATCCTATTACAACTTAACTTATGTAAGAGTCTTTGGTGAGGGACCTTGTCAAAGGCTTTTTGGAAATCCAAGTACACTATGTCCACTGGATCCACCTTGTCCACATGTTTGTTGACCCCTTCAAAGAACTCTAATAGATTAGTAAGACATGATTTTCCTTTACAGAAACCATCTTGACTTTTGCCCAACAATTTATGTTCTTCTATGTGTCTGACAATTTTATTCTTTACTATTGTTTCAACTAATTTACCCAGTACTGACGTTAGACTTACTGATCTATAATTGCCAGGATCACCTCTAGAGCCCTTTTTAAATATTGGGTATCAAAACCAATTTAAAGGACATGTTACAAACCATAGCTAATAGTTCTGCAACTTCACCTTTGAGTTCTTTCAGAACTCTTGGGTGAATGCCATCCAATCCGAGTGACTTGATACTGTTAAGTTTATCAATTAATTTCAAAATCTCATCTAGTGACACTTCAATCTGTGACAATTCCTCAGATTTGTCACCTACAAAGGACAGCTCAGGTTTGGGAATCTCCCTAACATCCTCAGCTGTGAAGACTGAAGCAAAGAATCCATTTAGTTTCTCTGCAATGACTTTATTGTCTTTAAGCGCTCCATTTGTATCTTGATCATGAAGGGGCCCCACTGGTTGTTTTGCAGGCTTCCTGCTTCTGGTGTACTTAAAAAACATTTTGTTATTACCTTTGGAGTTTTTGGCTAGCTGTTCTTCAAACTCCTCTTTGGCTTTTCTTATTACATTTTTACACTTAATTTGGCAGTGTTTATGCTCCTTTCTATTTACCTCACTAGGATTTGACTTCCACTTTTTAAAAGATGCCTTTTTACCTCTCATTGCTTCTTTTACATGCTTGTTAAGCAATGGTGGCTCTTTCCTTCTCTCCTTTGTGTATCATCACTCATTCTATACCTTCCACTGCCTCCAGTCTGAATCACTGATCATCCCCACCACCACGGCTCCCAAGCAGTCCTGTGCCTGCCTGCTTTTTCTCTCTGCCCAAGCTCCCCAGTGATGTTCCTCTGCCATTCAAAAAACAAAATGGTCATTTCATCCAAGGTACAATGGCCACAATCAAACTCCTGGGGTGTACCTGTGGTTGCTACAATATATTTACTCAGGGCTCGAAGGACTCAAGACCTTTCCATTTGCATGTCTGGTTGATAGCCCTGGGTGAGTCACTGGCAATGACATCACCACAGAAGCTCAGGCCCTGATAACTCAGCTGCTCGTTTAGATTCTCCCATTCTGCTACTTAGCCCACGTCCAGACTACCCCGCCATATCGGCGGGTTAAAATCGATTGCTCGGGGATCGATATATCGTGTCTAGTCTAGATGCGATATATCGATCCCCGAGCACGCTTACATCGATTCCGGAACTCCATCAACCCGAACGGAGTTCCGGAATCGACACGGAGAGCCGCGGACATCGATCCCGCGCCGTCTGGACGGGTGAGTAATTCGATCTTAGATATTCGACTTCAGCTACGTTATTCACGTAGCTGAAGTTGCGTATCTAAGATCGATTTTCCTCCCCTAGTCTGGACGAGGCCACAGTCTCTCTGCACTGATTTGTTAGACGTGTGTTGCTAGTTTAATGACTGTCATTTTCTGCCACACTTGGGGTGGAACAAGCAGGGCCGTCCTTAGGCATAGGCAACATAGGCAGCTGCGTAGGGCACCTGAAAATTTGGGGCACCGCTGGGTCTTTCCTATCCCTGTTCTGACCCTTCCTGCAGGCTCCCACAGATGGCTGCTCTAGCCTGGTGAGTCTTCCTTGGGAGGGAATCTAGTAGTTAAAAGTGAAAAAACCTCCAGCCTGCCAGACCTATTAGCACAACATTGAAACTGTTAAAGAGACATTCAAGGGGTAATAAAGCCATTTAACAGGCATTTGCCAACCCCAAGGTATATACTGACAGGTTTCAGAGTGGTAGTCCTGTTAGTCTGTATCAGCAAAAACAAGGACGAGTCCTTGTGTCACCTCAAAGACTAACAAATTATTTGGGCGTAAGCTTTTGTGGACTAGAACCCATTTCATCAGATGTCCATGAAAGCTTATGCCCAAATAAATTTTTATACTGTCAGTTTCTGACTTTACTGACAAAAACAGTTGTGCATTAATGTAATATTTACACAGAACATGTCAGTCTACAGGACCTTAGTTTAAAATTTGCTTTAAAAATATTTCATTAGTGAGCTGGTGAAGATTATAAAATCACATTTCTAAAAAATGCTTGCATAGAGATTTAGATGCACAATCATCTTTAGCCTTAAATGTGTGGATCTTCAGACATAGTTTTTTAAATAAATCCTTCAAAAGACCTCTCTTATCTAAAATACATATTTTAATTACTATAGTTAAAAAAAAAAGTGCTTCCAAGTCTTCCTGTCCTTTCTGTCCATCCCTTCACGATCTCTCCCCCCACTCCCCACTGAAGAGAGCCCTTAAAGGGACAACAGTCCTTCCCTTCCAGATAGCTGGACAAAGAGTTCCCTTTCTTTACTTCTGACTATCCGACAAACTAGTTTTAAAAGAACCCTCCAGCAAAATCAGTATCGTAGTAAGACAAAATCCTTGTTATACCTAAAATCTTTGGAAACATATTTTTTTAAAGTTGGTGAAATTTCATAACCATGTCTCTTGTTATGGAGATCACACAAAGTAAATTACTGTTCCCTTTTTCTAAAAGCAATGAACATTGTTATGAACACACTAAACCTCTCTGATTAATTTAAAATAATGTCTTTGTTTCAGTGAGTTAAATATGTAGTAATCTGGAATGCTGGCTTAAGATTTGAGTACATTTAAAATATAAATTCAACTTAGAAATACTGATGAAGAAAATGTAAAACAGAGAAGAGCTGCATCATGTATTCCATTATATGTAATGTTGTATTCAGCAGGACAGCTGACTCACCCTTACTATGAAGTTTTTGCAAATAAATCTCTGACAAATTTCAGGGCATATCAAAAAACCTGTGACTGACATTTTTTATTCCCAAATTTTAGTGCTTTTAATTAGGTACTTTCTTCATGTCCATTCTGCATGAGGGAGAGTGCATGGAAGTCTCTGCGGGGAACTGTGACTCTCTGCCACCATGAGGCAGGCTGGGCATCTCATTATCCTTGCTGTCAAGTCCCTCCTTCCCCTCCCCCTCCCCCACCAGGCTGTGAGCTTGGGCTGCCATCCAGCATAGGGGCACCGGTTTAATAATACTGCGTAGGGCCCCATAAATCCTAAGGACGGCCCTGGGAACAAGGAAGCTCCAGAACTCAGAGCAGGAGTCCCTGCAGCTCAGGGCTGGATGTAGCCTCCCCATTAGTGGGTGCACTAGACTAAACTCTAGTGTGCATTGGGGGGGGAGGGCCAAAGTCACAGGCTAGCATCCTTCTCTTCTTCCTCCTCTCCCCTGCACCAAGCAGGTACCAACCACCCACAGTAGCATCCTCTAATCCCAGCCCAGCATAGAGGGGAGGCCTGGTGGGTGAAGGAGCTGGAGAGTGAGCCTGCCCCACGCTCACAGGGCTGGGTCTGGCTCCCCACTCCTGGCGTAGAGACTTGGTGCACTGAGATGCAGTGCCATTCAGGTTTAGGGGGCAGTCAGGTCAAACCTGAGCAGTGCTACGACCTGGCACATCGGTTCACAGCCCTACTCACTCAATTGGCTTGGGCGCCCCCCATCATGACAGAGGTGTGGGCTAGGCCAAAGCTGAAATGGGGATCCTATGCCAGTGCACCAAGTGCATAGTGATTAACCCGGGCCTGATTTCTATGGGCGCAATTGCATCCATGGACCCTGGCTAAAGCTGCCTGAGCTAGAGCTTGAGTGCAGAGCTTTACATACAGCAGTCCCAACCACAGACCTCCAGTGCTCTTGAAACCTAGTTCTCTGCCTTCTGGTAGGTGACATGCACATCTCACATTGCTTCTTAAGTAGCAGCCTCTTGCACCTGTGTGCAAAGAAATGAAGCAATGGACGGTACACTAAGGAGAAAAGTGCACAGTGTATGTTTAACAGTCTCCGCACGAAGAACAGGGATTAGTATTGAGACTCAGTCAAAGCACTGCCAGAAGTGCCCTGATTCCAGATTGCTGACTGTTCTCTTTCTATTGTGAAACAAACTTAAATAAAGGGAGAGGCACAAAATTATCCAAGAGGAAACCCAAAAACATATGGAGATAATGAATGCGTATCGGAACCTGCCCCTATGGGGTTGGTTCTGAGCTGGATCATAAACCAGATCCTTCCCTCCATTCTAGTTTGCATGTGGTTGAAATCCCCTGAGAGCACTTTCCTATTCCCCCAGAGGGAATGCAAAATCAGGCTAGCAAATCCAACACACACAGATTTCCCCTGAGAGCTGATTTCATGAGGTTTCAGAACAGATTCAAGGGAAGCTGGTGAGATCTGGGTACTGCTGCCATTAACCCAGCTGCTAACTCTGATATGGGTCAGACACCAACCACTAGCCTGGACCAAACTGGATCTGACTTTGAATGCCACCCCCTTGGTTCATTGCTGACACTGACTTCCTCAGCAACAGACCACGTCTAAGTGCAGGGTCTCTTCAGGTTCTGAGCTACTCAGGCGTGGCAGAGTAATATTTCAAAATCAGCTGGATGTTTTTTCAGCATGTATGGCATGAGAACTGGCAGTGACATCAGAGTAGGAGCACCAACCTGGCATGTCTGCTATTCTGTGGGATCCCATAGCCTCTCTGCCATTTATTTGTTAGAAGGGTGTTCTTTGTAGGACAGCCAGTATCTTGGGTAACACTGGGCTCCTACAGATCTATACACATGAATAAAGTATCAGTCTGTCTTCAGAGAGATGTAACAGACCCTCCTCCTTGGTAGATTGGACATGGAGGAGATACATGCCACGCTGAGAAAGGGGTTACCCTGGCTTAAATTAGAATAACTGCAGGTAGCAGTAAATGCCCCAGATATTTGTGTGGGGTGGGGCCATAGAGTGTGCTGATGGCCAAGACCACTGCTTCTAGGATTCCATAATGGGAACTGAATTACATTCAGATCTAGTTAATCTGAGCTTGGTTTATCCTTGTGTACAGGTACATGGCAGATGTAAAAGTTGACCTTTGAGTGCCAGATGGAAACCAGGGACAAGGGTGGGAGCAGTGGTGTCTCTACAGGGACAAGATGATGCCCACAAAAGCCCAGAGTCATGTCCAGTTGTTCTTAAAGTGGTAACAATGATTTGATTATCCTGTGTGCCTGATGGTCGTGATGAGACAGTTACTTTCTTGCTCAGAAGTATCTGACGCACGGATATGTTTAATGGAATGAAATAAAAAGGCTTCTTCAGCAGAAGATAATGGGGAGCTAACATCAAGCAAGAGGAATGGCAAACATCCATCAGTAAGAACAAAACAAACACATATGGTCCATGCACAAGAGAAAGAGAAATCAGCCAGACAGTGTCTTCAAGGCCTGGTCATGCTCTCTGGATGATGGGGACCTTGACTGCACTGAAAGAGATCCCTATCCAAGAGGTCATGGCTTTTCACCTCTGATGATTCTTAACCTGGCATCCTCCTAGAGTGTCACAGCACCTCGAGCCAGGGGAGCAGCTCAAGCAGCCTCCTTCACAGGTGACGCTTTTCGGGATGCTGCCGACCCCTGCCTCCGATGATCAAAACCTCCCCTCCATGACCTCAGTGTGTTTACAGCAAACAGGAGATAAATGTCTCTGGCTACAAGTTGGCTGCTTCTCTCCCATGGGTCAGCCCACAGCTCTGTTCCCAAGGCAGGCATCAGTCTCAGTGTCTTTACATTCTGGGCCACTCTGCCTCCCTTCTGAGCTGAGCTGCTCGCACCAGTACTCGCAGAATGAACTTCAGCCACCGGCTGCTCCATGTGCCCCATGTGAAACCTACGTTCTGACTAGACATTCCAGCCAGCAGCAGCCCTTCTGCCCCTCCATACTGGCAATGCTGAGCTGCAGTCCTAGCTAGGGCTCCCCTTAGCTGGACTCCCACAGCTGCCTTGCGTAAGAATGAAAGAGGAGAGCAGTGCTGCTTACAGAAATAGCCACCTGGCTAGAAACCAGCTGTCAGCCTGAGACTTAGCCTTTTGTTTTCTCTCACTTACGAGTTTCGGACTGAGTCTCGGGGTGGGCCCTTCCTGTCACCTGCCCACTGCTTACAAGAAATCTCTTCATTCTGAGAAACGGCCACTTGACTAATTACACCTCATTTGCTCAGGGAGCCCAAGGGCTCAAGTTAGAAAGAGAGATAGGAAATAATGTAAGGAGAAGCAGTGCATATTCTAGGGCTTCCTGAAACCAAAACCAGTCTTCTTCCCCATTCTGTTTAATGATTCAATGGCATTAGCTACTTCCAACTCTCTAGTTAATAGCCCTTTGGCTGAAACAGCTGCTCCAGTTCTCTCATCTGAGTCTCTTCCTTAAACACATTCTCTAGCCTCACAGTCTCTTTCTATTCTGTAAAATGAGCAGGTTTCTACCGGCAGATCCCAAATCATCCTTGTTAGGTACTTGCATACCATAATCAATCTCCTCTAGGTTGATCTTGAATGTGGTATTCTCTCTGGCTCAGTCATGACAAGTGATGAAGTCACTATTCATTGATGAAGTCACTCCTTACGTAAACAGATAAATGGCCACAAATCAGATATTAGGAATGGCAATATACAAAAACCTGTAGGAGAACACTTCAACCTCCCTGGACACACAATAGCAGATTTAAAGGTGGCCATCCTGCAGCAAAAAAACTTCAGGACCACACTTCAAAGAGAAACTGCTGAGCTTCAGTTCTTCTGCAAATTTGACACCATCAGCTCAGGATTAAACAAAGACTGTGAATGGCTTGCCAATTACAGAACCAGTTTCTCCTCCCTTGGTTTTCACACCTCAACTGCTAGAACAGGGCCTCATCCTCCCTGATTGAACTGACCTCGTTATCTCCAGCCTGATTCTTGCTTGCATATATATACCTGTTTCTGGAAATTTCCACTACATGCAGGGGCGGCTATAGGTATTTTGCCGCTCCAAGCACCGCAGGCAGGCTGCCTTCAGCAGCTTGCCTGCGGGAGGTCCCCGGTCCTGTGGATTTGGTGGCAGCCTGCGGGAGGTCCACCGAAGCCACGGGACCAGCGGACCCTCCGCAGGCATGCCGCCGAAGGCAATCTGCCTGCTGCCCTCGCGGCAACCGGCAGAGCGCCCCCTTGTCTTGCCGCCCCAGGCACACGCTTGGCGTGTTGGTGCCTGGAGCCGCCCCTGACTACATGCATTTGACGAAGTGGGTATTCATCCACGAAAGCTCATGCTCCAATACGTCTGTTAGTCTATAAGGTGCCACAGGACTCTTTGCTGCTTTTACAGATCCAGACTAACATGGCTACCCCTCTGATACTTGTCACTATTCAGAGTCATTCATTTGGGTTTATCAGTTAGTCAACTAGCCATAGGAATGGCTAATGACACACACAGGACCCCATGTCTCAGCACGTGATGATATAACTAAGCCTAGTTCATAGGCATGGAATTACTTACTGGTATTTCTCTAGGGAAGCTGTTAGATATCAGAGATCAAACACAAATAACTTTTCATGTGAGACTGTACAACCAAAGCCATCTCGCCATGTAAATTACAGCACGATAGAAATTCTGAGTTTATTACCAGTATTCCCTTACATAGGCAAAATTCCCGTTGAGCCCAGTATTATTGCTGATAATAGTTATTTTTTTCCTCTTCTGGTAGTTTTCACAGTAGACTGGGTATTAGGATAGAGATGGTTAACAGGAATTCATACAATGTGCAGGATGCCCTGAATACGGATGATTTTCATGGCTTTCATTTTGACAAAGGCCATTTTTCACTAGACAGGAGATCCCAGAAGCATGCACGTTGGCTCAGCAAACGGTGACATTAGAAATAAATGAATCATTCTGATTTCAGACGAGCAGGATTTTGCAGCGCCAGCAGAATCTGCTCGCCGTCTCCTTGGTATTCCCTGACCATGTGCCTCCTGTGCCACTAGAACACCCAGTCAGTCATTTCATCTGTGTCAACCCTCTCAGAGTGTGACAGAGGATGCACTGATGTGTGTCTCTGAACCATCCTTCCTCAGGGCCTGCCCATACAACACAACTAAGCCCTCCGTATGTGTGTTTCTTTGGTTTATAGGCACAGGTGAATCACTGATAAGGACATCACTGAAGGAACTCACACCTTGATAATTCAGCTGGTCTCTTAGACTCTTCCACTAGGCCCCATGGTCTTTCTGCAATTTATTTGTAAGACTGTCAGTTATGTAACAGCCACCAGCTTCAATCTGCAGGAAGATGCTGGAGGGACTTTGTTTCACTCAAACAAGCATCGGAGGGGTAGCCGTGTTAGTCTGGATCTTTACTGCTCAAACAAGCATGTGGTCTAGTGGTTACAGCAAAGGAGTGGGAGTTATAACTGCTAGGTTCTAGTCCCAGAGCTGCCACTGATTCACAGGAGGATTTTGGGCAAGCCACTTAACCTCTCTGTGCCTCAGTTTCCTAATCTATAGCTGTGACGTTCCCCTGGTGTTATCCAGACCGGTGATCTGCTAGGTCACTCCAATCCTTGACCCTAGGAGCCAGCCTGACCCTGTTCTGCTGTGAGAACCCCCACTCCTCTGGCATGGAATCTGCTCCTTGGATTGTGCAATTGAATGAATATCTCTGGTCCCAGTCACAATCCTAGGAACCTCCATCTTGCAATGTCCAGTTATACCCACTGGACACTGTAAGCTTATATGAGTTTGTCAATTTAACAAAGAAATTGATATATACCAGGCTTCTTATCCCAAGGGGAGTCTCTGACATGCTTCAAACCAAACGCACTGCTTCAGGTAGAAGAAACAAACAGATTTATTAACTATGAAGATGGATTTTATGTGATTATAAGTCAAAGCATAACAAGTCAGATTTGATCAAATGAAATAAAAGCAAAACGCATTCTAAGCTGATCTTAATACTTTCAGTGTCCTTACAAACTTAGATGCTTCTCACCACAGGCTGGCTGGTTGCTCTTCAGCCAGGCTCTCCCCTTTGATCAGCACTTCGGTCGCTTGGTGTAGTGTCTGTAGATGTGGGTGGAAGAGAGAGGAAGAGCATGGCAAATGCCTTTCTCTTTTAACAGGTCCTTTCTTCCCTCTTGGCTTTGTGCCCCCCTTCCGAGTCATTGCAGTTCCAAACTGATCAAAGGAAGGGGAGTGACTTACTCAAGAGTCTAACAGATCCTATTGTTGTTGCCTAGGCCAGTGTCCTTTGTTCCTGTGAGGCTGGGCTGGGTTTGTCCTATACATGCCCTGATGAGGTGTGAACTGCCTCTCTGTTCTCGGAGAGTTTTTGCCTGGTCCTGCTTTAAGCCATGAGGATACATTTTCAGCCTCATAACAATATACATGAATTTATCACCTATAACCGCACTGTAACATTTCTGTAACAATTACTGTAACAGCCATGCTCAGTGCATCGTGAGCCTTCCGAAGACACCCAACGTGACAAACTGTGCATTGGACACCACACAGTCATTTTATAAAGATGAACATGGGGGTGTAGGGTGTTCCCCTGAGGTACAGAGCATCACAATAGTAAAATAAATAGAATATATTAGCTACCTCTCCTGTTGGTATGAGACTTAATTAATATTTGCAAAGCACTTTAAGGTTCTGAGATGAAAGGTAGTTTAGAAGTGCAAAGTATTATTACTGGTGCTATTTGCTGTCCAGATGTTTTCTGTGTGTTGCGTCTTTCAATAGAGGAGGTTGCTTCCCTGCTGTAGAGACAGCTGTCATTTTGTGATCAGATGCAGCCTGTGGCAGATGAGACATGCACACGGTGCTCTCAGACAGCCTCATTTCTTTCTGCCTTGCTTTGCTGTGAATATCAAACATGCCATTCCCACCTCCAGCAATAGGGAGGTTCTTTGTGTACAGAAGAACATAATGCCCTCTAAGTTATCTTCTGAAGTTACACACCGTTAGGGGCAGGGGGAATGAGCTACACGGTGCTAAGATATTCTCAACTGACTTCCCCAGACTGAGTTTAAGTACTGGGAGACTGGAGTTTCTATTTAACTCTTGTTACTTTACATGGCTTCTATTTCCTTTTGCTTTGGTGCTGGTGGAGTTCAGTTGCTAGTGACACTAGAAATGATCAGTCTTTTCTGGATGTCACACTTTTGACTAGATTTCTGTTTTCCAAGCAGCTGGGGACGTTTAGCATTTTGGGACAGATTCACAAAAATGAGAAGAGTTTCTTATTTGGAGTCTCTGGTTTGCCCATTGCTGTGGCATCTGAGAAACTTCCACACAGAAGAGATTGGCACCAGCAAGCTGCCTAGTGGATGTCATGGGATTATCTGGTTCTTTTCACGTTATAGAAGGTTCTCTTTGCAAATATGCCAAACTTTGGATGATATCACTGCATGGAGTCCCCCCTTTCTGCACCCCTTTTCTCCCCGCATTCCTAACAAGTGTGTAAATGTATTTTCCCCTTTTATTTGCTAAGGGGACTTGTTTTTAACAGTCCCATTCAATGGCCATTTGAGGTGAGAAGTTTTGACACCACTTAGACATACCGGACCAAATTTTCAAAGTTAAACGTGCAGTTGCTTGCAGGCATTTGCTCTTGGGTCTCTTATGCAGCCAAATACCTTGCATGCATGCGAAATGTGATATTTGTATACACACATAACCAGCCGGGGGCCTTGCTGGCCATGCATGCACATAAATATCTGTCTTGATGCCTGCATGAAGAATGGGCGTGCACCTCACTTTGGAAGTGTGACTCCCATTCCCCGTGCATATTCACTGCTACTCCTGTTTAGGCACAAGTAACAATACTAGAAGGGAATTAGCAGCTCAGAAATATAACAAGACGTTTGTGATCACCTGAAATAATAGGTTAATAAGACCTGTATTATGTAAATTGCATGATAATTCAGTATCGTAAGAGGATAATAGGGCCAGGGAAATAGGATTATGATCACTAACATCTCATTGAGAAGTTGAATCCCACACCATATGGCCTTCTAATGAGCAGCCTGAGAATCATGAGGGATTGCTGCTAATATTTGCTTCGTCACAAAAGGGCAGAGATAAACCCTTTCCACATGGCTTACACTTTAGAGGAGGAAGGGATAGCTCAGTGGTTTGAGCATTGGCTTGCTAAACCCAGGGTTATAAGTTCAATCCTTAAGGGAGCTGTTTAGGGAACTGGGGTAAAAAATCTGTCTAGAAATTAGTCTTGCTTTGAGCAGGGGGTTGGACTAGATGACCTCCTGAGGTCCCTTCCAACCCTGATATCCTTAACCCAGTGAATCTAAATTCAACTCTTCTCAGGGTGTACCATGCCCACAGCTATCCCCCTCCATGGTCCTAGCACACCGTGTCCCAGAAAGGAGCAGTAGATATGAGTCCTCAAAGCAGCCTAGAGTGGTGGTAGGGAAGCAGCCAGTCCAGGCCCCCCAGGCTGTTATAAAAGGAGCTGTAGGCAGTTGCTGCCTGGAGTGAGATGAAGCTTAATCCCAAAGAAGGGACTGAAAACCCCAAAGAAGATAAGTAATTTACTGACTATTGAACTGTGATACACCCTCAGAAGGGGACCTGAACTGTTTAATGACTCTACTGGTAAGCTGGGATCAGAGAGGACAAAAATATTGTCTCCAGGGTGGGAGCCCTGTGGTCATCACCCTAGGGTTACCACCTTTAACATGCAAAAAACTGGCACATCCCCCTTCCCCTGCGCAGCAAGCCCACCGCAGCCAAGAGACAACTCAACAACCCTCACCTTCAACAGCCACTTACAGTATCCAGAGAGATAACATGTATAGATAAGATTGATAACATCACGTCTCCTCACTCCTGTGTGACTCAAACCCTCTCTTACATATACACACACACCCCCATGTGTTTGTGTGTTGTTGAGCAGACAGCTGCTATATTTTCAACAGTTTTGATCTGTTATCACTTAAACTGTGGAATTGGGACCACTGCAGCATCTTTAGCTAGACACGGAAACTTTTACCATTAGCTATCCCAGTGTATTGTGAGAATAATGCAAATCTTTAGACCCATGCACAAAACCCCAGCAGACTGAATTATTTTCTGGTAACTGGAAAATCCATAAAAAACCCAGCCAGGCTGGTCAAATACCAGCCAGGTGTTAACCCTACCACGGCCAGGACTGTAAGGACTGTAGGACTGCTTAAAGCCTGAGCCCTGGGGAGGGTTGCAGGAAGAGATGTTCCAACCAAGGCGTACTGGGGTAGGCCCTTGTTGCACTATGTACTCTGGAAGGGGTTTTTTTTGTGTGTGTTGCGCATACAGATTGGGTGAGACCTGGCTGGAGGGCTGAGTCACTGAAGACCTACCACAACCAGAGTGAGAGTACAGGCACACACGCTCAGCGAGCAGGTGCCTGTCAGAGGTGAGTGCCACCCGTTACAGGGGTGTTTTGGGGTGGAAATCATGGAGCCAGGCTGAGGTGCCCATCTCATTAAGCAGGGCTTTGCCCTATGCCCAGGGGTGTTTGGAGAACAGGCTGAGCGGGAACAGTGTTAAGAGTGGCCTTAAGTGTGGGTCCCAGCTGACTTTTAGAGGCTCATTGCAGAATGAGTGTAGAGAAGCAATGGCAGCTCACCCTGACCCTCATGGCATGTGAGTGGGTCTGGCCAGTCTCTGTCACCACGAGGGCTACAAATGTACTTCTGCTTCATTAAGGAGGTTCTCATGTAAATGCCTGACTCCAGGAGCAGGGGCATTAAGCAGAACACCAGATATTCCAAAGCCCATGATCAAATTGCAAGTGCCGGCAACACTGTGCACAGCGGAGGGGACAACATGGCCTGGCTGTGGGAGAGAGAGGAGGGGGTCAGTGAAGAGCAGAAGGCTAGGGGACAGAGAGGGGAAAGTTTGCCTTGATGTATGGGAAGTAGGGAGAGGGCGAAACCTGCCTCTGACTGCAGCATCCCTGCTTTCTCCACCTCTCTTGCTCCCCATCCCACTGCACATCACACTGTTTCCCCTCTCACAGCTAGTTCACTTCCTGACTTTCATCCTTAACTCTGTCCCAGCCGTGTAGTGCAGTCACCCCTTGTGACAGGAGCTGTGGGGAAATCTCCAGATTTTGAAGAATTGAGGGAAGCAGCCCCAGGTTCACACAACTCAAGTCAAAAGGGAAAGTCCTGCCCTGTGGTCACTGTCCTCACTAGGACAGCCTGAATGCTGCCTCAGATTATGAGGTTGTGTTCAGCGTGTGAAGACAGCCACTCTGATTCTAATCCTGCTCCCGCTGCTGCAGCTCAGCTAGAGCTGCACTGATAAAGCCATGCGAGATCAGAGTCAAGCCCAGCTGAGTATCTTCTTCTGCCACTACTAAGAAACCTCCCACAAGCGAAGCCATTGCATTCACATCCCTCCTCCCCACTCTGAGCAGCCTCAGATCAAGCTGTGATGGGGCACTCTTTTCACACACACAGATAATTCATTCAAGCTACTGGATGAAGATATTGGAGAGGTATTTTTGTTTTTTTTTTTAAAAAGAAAAATAGAAATAGCAACAAAATCCAACCAGTATCTTGGCACAATGTTTACAGCAGTGTCTGCTAGGGGCTTTCAAAGGCAAAAATCAATCAAGCATTTTATTCTCATGCTGAATGTTGCTTTTAAAACAAATGCTTGCAAAAGAAAACAACTCCAGTATTTTGGAAAGACCCTTATCTAGCTATGGTACTTATGCCGCCCCCATTACTGTAGCATCCAAGCATCCTGTGGCACAGCCTCACAATGCCCCGGGGTCAAAGCAGTGCTTTTATTCCCTTGTAACAGGGTCAGTAAGATGAGCTTGGCCCAAAGCTTTTTGTCTAAGGAGTTCATTTCTTAGTGGTGGGATTTTTCAGAGAGCTCCATTCCACTCTAGGCACCTAAATGTAGTAGCCTGACTTCCAGGACCTACACTTGTCTTCCAGTGAGGTTGGTTGTGTGCCCCAGTGGGCAGGCTATTCTGGGCTAATGAGACCAGGGTCAAATTCCCAACTCTGCCATAGGCTAGCTGGGTGATCTTTGATAAACCACAGCCCCTCTGTGCCTCAGTTTCCCCATCTGTAAAATGGGGATAATGATCCTGATCTCCTTTGTAAGGTGGTTTGAGATCTCTGGATGAAAGGCATTAGTTAGAGCTGGTCAGGGATTTCTCAACAACATGGTTTTTCCTCTGAAAAATGTTGTTTGGTCCAAACTGAAACTGCTAAACAGAACTAGTTTGACAAGTTTTCAGACTGGGGGTGGGGGAGGGAGAAGAAAAAACAAGAAAAAATGTGAAATCAAAATGAAACAAGAATTTTTTTGTTTAGGAGGTGTCAGGGAAAAGAGTCAAATCAAAACAAAAAGTTTCCATTGAGCCAAACTAGGAGGGGAAGGGGTGGGGGGAGGAGGAAATCTGTTTTGTTTTCAAAATTTGTCAAGATTTCAGCTTTTTGTTCTGATCTGGGGTGGGAAAAAATTTCAAACTCTTGAAAATGTTCCTGGGACGGGAAAACCATTTTGCTGCCCAGCTTAAGCGCTGCGCTTCATTGTTCTCGGTGAGGGCTGCTGGGCACAGGGCCCTTTTGAGAGTCTGGCCACTGCATTTAGGTGCCTAGAGGCTGCTTAGACCAGATTCAACAGTCTGGCTAGAACTGCAAATCTCAAGGATCACCACAAATGCTGCATTAAAAGTGAACCTCTTGTAATAAAAAGAGAGGAAAGGCAGCTCCTAAATTCTAACCCCCCTGACCCTTTCCTCAGGTAATCCCACTAGCACTGTTACTTAGTGTGCCATGCACGAATCCACTGGAAAAACTGATTCATTAAACACTAACGGTATTTATCTACATACAGCTCTCTCTCTCTAACACAGGGTCTGAAGCACATCCGTGGCAGCGTGCTGATCAGGTCAGCTTTACAGGGCTTGGGGAGTCACAGGGCAGCTCCTGCGTATATAGCCACTTAGAGAGACAATAAAATCCCCCAGAGAGCATGCAGGGCAGTAATCCTGGGAGCTGCTGGAGAAGCACCAGTAAGGATAGCCTTTAATTTTTTCTTAACAAAGAGAAGGGAAATTAGAAAATTTAGACCTCAGCGAGTGGGGCTGGAGGAGTGGAAGAGACAAAGCTCCCTTTGATGAATTAAATGCCTTCACTGTCGTCTGACATCCTACTAAGCAGGAGGTAAATATTTCAGAGTTAATTGGGATGGACAAGATTTCTGTCAAAGGAGCAATTGCATAGAGAGGAATAAGAATGTAAAGCAGAATGACACACAAGCGCACCCGGGATATTGCTGTATTGAATGATGCACTGTAGTGGTGGCCATGTTGGCCCCAGGACATTAGAGAGACAAAGTGGGGGAGGTGATATCTTTTATTGGACCAACTTCTGTTGCTGAGAGACAGACAAGCCTCTGAGCCTCATGGAGCTCTTCTTCAGCTCTGGGGAAAGTACTTGAGGAAGAGGAAAGCTTGGTTCTCTCACCAACCGAAGTTGGTCCCGTAAAAGAGATCATCCCACCCCCCTTGTCTCTCTGTGTTGAATGAGACACACAGGTACTTGTGATGAAGAAAATATTCTTCAGCCAGACTGAAATTTTTAACTGCCCTGAAAAAGCCATCCAGTACATGGTACTTACACCAAAGAGACAGGTAGGACATGCCTAAAGGGAGAAGGCATTGGCCTGCGCTGAGAGGGCATTATTAGACTGGAGGGAGGAGCTCACGGATTGGTCTTGGGACCAATCTTAGTCAATATTTGTATTAATGACCTTGGCACGGGAAGTAGGATTGTGCTAATGAGGTTTGCTGATGATACACAGTTCTCTGGATTAAGGAAGAAGTTTCTGTTACTGGTATGGAATTTCCTGTTGTCTGCACCTGGGATGGATTTGCTGTGTATTTGCATATAAATAAGCACATTCGTAACTCTGGCCAGGAATCAAATGGGCCATTTGTAGAATCATGTGCTCAAAAGCAGCAAGATCTTGTGTAAATATGTATATTTTGGGGGAAAACAAAAGTTTGAGTTCATAGGTTAGTGTGTCTCTTCTCTCAGCTAGAGAGGAAATAGAATGTTTGTTATGGCTCTTACTCAAAAGAGCAATATCTGGCACAATCTAGCCAAGTTCTATTTACAGTTCAGGTTTCCAAACGTCTCTTCTGATGCCTGGGGGAGGTGTCATGTCACAGCTCCATTTTCCCTGTCCCTCCCCTGCCTTTTTTGTAATGATTTTAAACAGTGTCTTCCAGCTGACATCTTCTGCAAGCTTGGTGACCTAACCATCCCAGTCTCTGAGCTTGGAGCTCCTTTTGACTCCCTGTTGCTATATCAAGAGTACGTAGTATTTCAGTAGCATCACCTGGAAGCTCAGATAGGCAGTTCTTTGTCTGGCAGATCGTGGCTGCCGTGGCAATGGATTCTTAGAAGGGTTTCATTGCTCTCCCCAGCACTGTCTCTTGGGTTCCCTGAAATGACTCTGCATGGGAGCATGGCTGTGCTGTTTGTCTCACTGCTGTAAAGTATTTTGCTCAGTGTTTTCTTTGTGCAACTCCTAGAAGGGCGAAGAAACCACACACTGGCCATGGGCCTACAGAGCACAGTACCTTGCAATATAGTCACCAGATGAGAGTGCCAACCACAGAAAGCCACACAGATGAGTGGACAAGTACAGTTCTGAATAGGTTTTCGGGCAGGAGAAAGGATTGTGTAGGCAAGAGAAGGATTTCCTTGGCTCCCCTCCCCCCATGAACAAAGTCACTGGCTTTGTTCATTTTTTTTTTTAAATTTTCACCAAGGCAGAGAGAAAGAAACATACAACTGAACAGAGCAAAATCCATCCAAATAAGATCCTGTCCTTGGTGAGATTGATGTACAATGCACCTGCCCATCTAGCTGCTAGACCCTGATCCTGCCAGTACATGTGCATGTGCTCAGCCTTATGCAAGCGATCATTGCCATGGACATCAGGGGAACTACACACACTCACCGTGAAACACAACATGTAAGCACATGCAGGATCAAGGTCTCACTTTGCAAATGACGACTCACTTTTGGCCAGTCACTGTGACTGCTCACACACTTAAAGTTCAGCATGTGCTTAAATGTTTCAGGGCTCAGGACCTTAAAGAACAAAAACAGCATAAAACTGGGAAAAACCACACAGACAAAGACAGAAACATCCCAACCGAAAGCAACCCCATCAAGGAGTCTTGCCTGATGCCCTAATGTTTGCTCAGCTCCAGTGACTTGCCAATGGGAGCAAATGCCAAAGGCAGGGGCTTGAACTGACTAGCACAGGTTTCAGAGTGGTAGCTGTGTTAGTCTGTATCAGCAATAAGAACGAGGAGTCCTTGTGGCACCTTAGAGAGACTAACAAATTTATTTGGGCATAAGCTTTCGTGAGCTAAAACCCACTTCGTCAGACGACAGTAGTTCTCAAACTTTTGTACTGGTGATCCCTTTCACATAGCAAGCCTCTGAGTGTGACCCCCCCATATAAATTAAAAACACTTTTTGATATATTTAACACCATTATACATACTGGATGCAAAGTGGGGTTTGGGGTGGAGGCTGACAGCTCGCTACCCCCATGTAATAACCTCACAACCCCCTGAGGAGTCCCAACCCCCAGTTTGAGAATACCTGGACTAGGAACTGACAACAGATGCTGCCCAGCCAATCTTCAGAGCCACAGTAGAGCGCAAGCAAAATGAAGCCTCTCAAATGAGCAGGGCACAGACCACTCCTGGCCAGGGGCGGCAGGTTTGTATAACTGTTGGTGGTGCCCAGAACAGGTCCAAGTATCTCCCCCTCCCCACACCTGCCTTGTAAGCCAATATACAGTAACTCCTCATGTAAAGTTGTCCCGCTAGCATTGTTTTGTTGTTACATAGCTGATTAATTAGAGCAGTGGCTCTCAAACTTTTTTTTCCATGGACCACTTGAAAATTGCTGAGGGCCTCGGCGGACCACTTAATGATCTTTCCAAATGTTGTATGTACCGTTAGCTAACTATTGTAAAGTGCTTTGGATAAAAATGCTATATAAAAAAACCCCTTAATAATAATTGAAGGGTTTTTGTTCTACACATAAAAGCACACAACTCACATTTTAATATCAGTAGTCTGAACCTTTCTAATGCGATGGATGTGCCCTCTCGCCCCTGCTGCAGCAGCCCCCAAGCAGGGACTGCGAAGAAGGGGGGTTCTCTCCCTCTCTCCCCCTCCACAGCAGCTCCTGAGCTCTGTCTGGAAATGCGGGGGGTGTCTCCCCTGCCACAGCAGCCCTGGAGCCTCTTTCTCTGGCTGCTGTAGCCCTACGAGTCCCAAATTCCCCCAACCCCCTCTTCTCACACCACTGCCCCTTACTCCCTATTCCCCCCAAGGCCACCAGCTCACCTTACATGTGCATCTTCTCCAGGGTCCAGGCACCTAATTAGAGGAGCCACACCTGAATGGCTCTATTAATTAGGTGGGTGGCCCTTCATTCTCTCATGTGTGGCCACCCAGGAGTGCACCTTAGAGGGAACTATCCGCGGACCACCTGAATGGAGCTCGAGAATCACTGGTGGTCCATGGACCGCAGTTTGAGAACCTCCGAATTAGAGAACATGCTTGTTTAAAGTTGCCCAGTGCTCCCCTATAGTGTTGTTTGGCAGCCGCCTGCTTTGTGCACTGCTTGCAGAAAGAGCTAGCTGGCGGGGGCTTGGAACCAGGGTGGGCTGACAGCCCCCCATCAGCTCCCTCACGTTCCCCATGCGGGAGCCACCCAGCAGACTGTCAATTGCTGGGCATTTCAGGTGTCCCTCAGCACACTGCCATGTGCTGTTCCTGCCCTCTGCCTTGGAGCTGCTCCAGGAGCCTCCGCTTGCTCTGCAGGTAGGGTGACCAGATGTCCCGATTTTATAGGGACAGTCCTGATTTTTGGATCTTTTTCATATATAGGCGCCTATTACCCCCCACTCCCTGTCCTGATTTTTCACACTTGCTGTCTAGTCACCCTATGTGGGAGGAGGAAGAGAGGTGCTGTTGGTAGGGTGCCCCCCCCGGTTCCTGCCCCCCACCCATCCCCACAAAGCAGAGGGGGACACGACAGGGCTCAGAATGGAGGGAGCTTGCTGGCAGCAGCTGCTTTCTCAAAGTCTCTCTCTCACACAAAGCCCTGGTCTACACTGCAAGTTTAGGTTGAATTTAGCAGCGTTACATCAATTTAACCCTGCACCCATCCATATGACTAAGCCATTTTTTTTTACTTAAAGGGCTCTTAAAATTGATTTCTGTACTCCTCCCTGATGAGGGGATTAGCACTGAAATCAACCTTGCCAGGTCGAATTTGGGGTAGTGTGGTTGCAATTCGACGGTATTGGCCTCTGGGAGCTATCCCAGAGTGCTCCATTGTGACCCCTCTGGACAGCGTTCTCAACTCAGATGCACTGGCCAGCTAGACAGGAAAAAGCCTGGGAACTTTTGAATCTCATTTCTTGTTTGGCCAGCGTGGCAACGTGCAAGTGAGTGCAGATCTGATCAGCAGAGATGACCATGATGGAGTCCCAGAATCACAAAAGAGCTCCATCATGGACAACATGGGAGGTATGGGATCTGATCGCTATATGGGGAGAGGAATCCATGCTATCGGAACTTTGTTCCAAAAGACGAAATGATCAAACATTTGAAAAAATCTCCAAGGGCATGAAGGACAGAGGCCATAACAGGGGTCTGCAGCAGTGCCGTGTGAAACTTAAGGAGCTCAGGCAAGCCTACCAAAGAACCAGAGAGGCAAACGGCTGCTCCCGATCAGAGCCCCAGACTTGCCACTTCTATGATGAGCTGCATGCCATTCTAGAAGGTGTAGCCACCACTACCCCAACCCTGTTCTTTGACTCCTCCGATGGAGTAGCACACAACAGGGATGCGGGTTTTGGGGACGAGGAAGATGATGAGGAGGTTGAAGATAGCTCACAGCAAGCAAGCAGAGAAACTGTTGTCCCTGACAGGATCTGTTTCTCACCCTGGGCCTGGAGCCAGTACCCCCCGAACCCACCCAGGGCTGCCTTCTGGACTCGCCAGGTGGAGAAGGGACCCCTGGTGAGTGTACCTTTGTAAATATTATCCATGGTTTTAATGCAAGCATGTTTAATGATTAATTTGACCTGGCATTCACGGCCAGTACAGCTACTGGAAAAGTCTGTTACTGTGTCTGGTGATGGAGCAGAAATCCTCCAGGGACATCTCCATAAAGCTCTCCTGGATGTGCTCCCAAAGCCTTTGCAAAAGGTTTCTGGGGAGGGCTGCCTTATTCCATCCTCTCCATAGGAGACTTTACCACACCAGGTCAGTAGCACGTAGTCTGGAATCATTGCATAACACAGTGTATGGTCCTGGTGTTTGCTGGCATTCAAGCAATATCTGTTCTTTATCTCTCTGTGTTATCCTCAGGAGAGTGATATCATTCATGGTCAGCTGATTGAAATAGGGTGATTTTATTAAGTGGACATTCAGAGGTGTCCGTTCCTGCTGGGCTGTTTGCCTGTGGCTGAAAAGAAATGTTCCCCGCTGTTAGTCACATGGTGGGGGGAGGAGTGAAGTGATCATCCCAGAGAATTGAGTGTGCGTGGGGGGGTTAGTTGGGTTTGTGCAGCACGTTAACGCGAAAACCACAGCCCCTCCTTTTAAATGGCCAACGGATTTTAAATGGCCAACCCAATGGGTGCTTGGTATGGCAAATGAGGGCGCTGCTTTTTGAAACCATTCCCATGTGTTATGAAGGTTAAAGAAGCCAAAAAACTGTGGCTTACTATGGCTGCCTGCAAGCCGAATTCTGTTGCCCAGCACTGCGTGAGTGATCTCTCACACCAAACCAGCATACCCTCAATAAGAGGCAAAATGCGACCTTGTATCGAAAGCACATGTGCTATGTAATGTTAACAGCAAGGTATACCATGAAAGAGTCTACCCATTGTTCTCTAAAATGTGTCTTTTTAACTACCATTCTCCCTTTTTTTTCCTCCAACAGCTGCAAATGTTTCAATGCTCACACTATCTTTTCCTTCTCAGAGGCTGGCGAAGACAAGAAGGTGAAAAAAATGCACTCGCAATGAAATGTTCTCTGAGCTCATGCAGTCCTCCCACACTGAAAGAGCTCCGCAGGATGCGTGGAGGCAGACAATGTCAGAGTCCAGGAAAGCACAATATGAACGCAAGGCCAGGCGGCAGGCTGAAGATAATAAGTGGCGGGCTGAAGATGATAGATGGCGTCAGGTTGCAGACTGAAGTCAAGAGGCAATGGTGAAGCTACTGGAGGAACAAACTGATATGCTCTGGCGTATGATTGAGGTTCAGGAAAGGCATCATGAGCACAGACCACTGCTGCAGTCCCTGTGTAACCAACCGCCCTCCTCCCCAAGTTCCATAGCCTCCTCACCCACACACCCAAGAATGCAGTGGGGGGGGGCCTCCAGGCACCCCACCACTCCACTCCATAGGATTGCCCAAGCAACAGAAGGCTGGCATTCAATAAGTTTTAAACTGCAGTGTGGCCCTGTCCTTCCCTCCTCCCCCACCCGATCTGGTGCTTCCCTCCTCCCCCACCCCTCCCGGGCTACCTTGGCAGTTATCCTCCTATTTGTGTGATGCATTAATAAAGAATGCATGAATATGAAGCAACGATGACTTTATTGCCTCTGCAAGCAGTGATCGAAGGTGGGAAGGGAGGATGGTTAGCTTACAGGGAAGTAGAGTGAACCAAGGGGTGGGGGGGCAGGGGTTCATCAAGGAGAAACAAACAGAACTTTCACACCGTAGCCTGGCCAGTCATTAAACTGGTTTTCAAAGCTTCTCTGATGCGCACCACACCCTCCTGTACTCTGCTAACTGCCCTGGTGTCTGGCTGTGCATAATTAGCAGCCAGACGATTTGTCTTAACTGTCCACCCTGCCATAAACGTCTCCTCCTTACTCTCACAGATATTGTGGAGCACACAGCAAGCAGCAATAACAATGGGTATATTGGTTTGGCTGAGGTCTGAGCAAGTCAGTAATGTGCCCCAGCGCGCCTTTAAACGTCCAAATGCACATTCTACCACCATTCTGCACTTGCTCAGCCTGTCGTTGAACAGCTCCTGACTACTGTCCAGGCTGCCCGTGTATGGCTTCATGAGCCATGGCATCAAGGGGTAGGCTCGGTCCCCAAGGATAACTATAGGCATTTCAACATCCCAACAGTTATTTTCTGATCTGGAAAGTAAATCCCTTGCTGCAGCCATTTAAACTGAGTAGTGTTCCTGAAGACACAAGCGTCATGCACCTTTCCCGGCCATCCCACATTGATGTTGGTGAAACGTCCCCTGTGATCCACCAGTGTTTGTAGCACCATGGAAAAGTACCCCTTGCAATTTATGTATTGGGTGCCCTGGTGCTCAGGTGCCAAGATAGGGATATGGGTTCCATCTATGGCCCCACCACAGTTAGGGAATTGCATTGCAGCAAAGTCATCCACTATGACCTGCACCTTTCCCAGAGTCACTACCCTTGATATCAGCAGCTCTTTGATTGTGTTGGCTACTTGGATCACAGCAGCCCCCACAATAGATTTGCCCACTCCAAATTGATGCCCAACTGACCGGTAGCTGTCTTGCATTGCAAGCTTCCACAGAGCTATCGCCACTCACTTCTCAACTGTGAGGGCTGCTCTCATCTTGGTATTCTGGCGCTTTAGGGCAGAGGAAAGCAAGTCACAAAGTTCCATGGAAGTGTGCTTATGCATGCAAAAGTTTCACAGCCACTGGGAATCATCCCAGACCTGCAACACTAGGCAGTCCCACCAGTCGGTGCTTGTTTCCCGGGCCTAGAATCGGCGTTCCATGGCTAGAACCTGCTCCATTAACACCATGATGTCCACATTGTCAGGGCCCGTACTTTAAGAGAAGTCTGTGTTCATGTCCTCACCACTCTTGTCACCACACTGCCATCACCTCCTCCCCTGGTTTTCCTTTTGCAGGTTCTGGTTCTGCATATACTGCAGGATAATGCACGTGCTGTTTACAGTGCTCATAATTGCCTCGGTGATCTGAGGGGGCTCTATGCTTGCCATGCTATGGCGTCTGCACTGAAAAAAGGCGCAAAACAATTGTCTGCCGTTGCTCTGATGGAAGGAGGGGCAACTGATGACATTGCTTACAGGGAATTACAGGGGGAGGTTGAATCAAGGAGAAACAGACAAAGCTATCACACAAAATGACTCCCTCAAGCATTGAGCTCAAAGCCCTGGGTTTGGCAGACCAATGCTCAAACCATTGAGCTATCCCTATTCCAAATAGGGCTGCATCTCTATTAAACTTTTCAAGGTGTCCCAGACACCCCTCTCTGAAATGACCGTCAGACGTTGATTTCATGGAGGGAGGGAGGGGGGAGCAAATGATTACAAAACAAATCTGGTGTCTTTCTTGTTTTGATCCACTCCATGTCTCTTACACATCTTAGGCTGGCAGCAGACGGTGCAGTATTACTGCTAGCCATCGTCATAATCTCCTGGCTGCTCGCCAGAAGATGGTGCAGTATGACTGCTAGCCATCGTCATCTCCTGGGTTTTCGGCAGAAGATGGTGCAGTATGGCTGCTGGCAGGACTGAATCTCCAGGAGATGAAACTTAAAAAGACAATGACCTGGAGTCACTCCCACTTATGTCCAGGCGCCCCTGACAGACCTCACCAAGGTCTGCCAGCAGCACCCATGTCTGCCCAGGCGCCCCTGATCAACTTCACCAAGGTTGGCTAAAAGAGCACCCAGGAGACAACGACAACAGCTACCAATCGTAATGCACCATCTGCTGCCAAAAGGCAATAAGCTGCTGCTGTGTAGCAATCCAGGCCCACGTCTGCCAGCACCCAGGAGACATATGGTGACGGTCAGCTGTTCTGGTTCCACGGTTGCTGTGCTATGGCGTCTGCACAGGTAACCCAGGAAAAAAGGCAAGAAATGATTGTCTGCCCTTGCTTTCACGGAGGGAGGGGCCACTGATGACAGGTACCCAGAATCACCCGCTACAATGTTTTTGCCCCATCAGGCATTGGGCTCCCAACCCAGAATTCCAATGGGCAGCAGAGATAGCTACCACAGTGCAATGCACCAGAAGTCGACACTAGCCTAGGTACTGGGGATGCACACTGCTGAGTTAATGGTCTTAATGGTCTTAAGTGGGGACACACACAATTGACTGTATAAAATTGATTTCTAAAAAATCAACTTCTATAAATTCGACCTAATTTTGTAGCATAGACATACTCACAGGGTGTGTGTCTCTGTCCCTCTCTCTGCCATCCTGGCTCCCCCCTCCCTCCATTCCTGCTGCCTTACAGAGTGTGAGGCTGCATTAACAACGTGTTAACCCTTAAGGGCTCAGCGAGTGCTAGTTCATCATTTAGCAGTAAGGCATTCCCTGGAGATAGACCACCCCTGACTTCCTCATCAACCAAGCTTCACAATCATAATTGCTGTGTACAGTATTAAATTGCTTGTTTAAAACTTGTATTTTGTGTGTGTGTGTGTGTGTGTGTGTGTGTGTGTGTGTGTGTGTGTGTGTGTGTGTATAGTCTTTTGTCTGGCAAAAAAAAAAATTCCCTGGAACCTAATCCCCTATTTACATTTATTTTTATGGGGAAATTGGATTCGCTTAACATCGTTTCACTTAAAGTAGCATTTTTCAGGAACATAACCACACCATTAAGTGAAGAGTTACTGGATATTTTTTAAAATAATGTAAAAATGTGAGGGCTCTGGGGTGGGACTGGTGCTGAGGAGTTTGGAAGAGGCTCAGGCAGAGGGCTGGGGTGAGGGCTCAGGGCTAGGGCAGAGAGTTGAGGTGCAGGGGATGAGGGCTCTGGGGTGGGACAGGGCTGAGGATGAGGAGTTTGGAGTGCAGACAGGCTGCCTTGGGGCAAGGGCCAGAGAGAAGTGCAGCAGCGAACTCCATGGGAGAGCCTCTTCATTTCCCCCCTGCACCACACTCACCTTGCACCACTGTCACTGCATGTGCTCCTAGGGCCCCCCTCAGGTACAGGAAGCCCCCTTGCAGGACCGGCTCTAGGCACCACCAAACAAGCACATGCTTGGGGTGGCACATTTCCAGTGGCGGCAACCTAGAGCCAGCCCTGGGTAGGAGCCCTGTAGCAGAAGAAGCCCTGCATGTTAACCGTGAAGGTGGCCCTGAACTAGAAGTAATAAGCCAGCATCATAGTCCCTGCCATGATCACCATCTGGAAGTAAAGCTGGTGAGCGCAGAGGGCAACATCCACCGGGGGAGGAGGCAGCTAGTCCCAGCCAGCAGTGGCGGTGGTGCCTGGGCCCAGGCTGGAGCATATGGGAAGCACATGGGAAGCACAGGAGGCTGGTGAGTTCTAGGCAGTGGCTCGGCTCACGGGCTAACGCCGGGCAGCTGCACGAACACGGCCCTGGCACAAGCCCATGTCCATGGGTGGCTCCGGTCAGGCAGCTGCACCCGGGCACAGGCTTATGCACTGGGGGAGCAGGCAGCGGCTAGACCCAGGCAGCAGCACCAGCTCTGTCTGGGCGCATGCAGGGGGAGACGGATCCCCTTCCTGGAGCAGCCCCTGGCCGCTAGAGCAGGGAGCCCGGCTAAGAAGGAGATCCAAGGGTTCCCCTCTCCAGCGGCTCTGGGGCCCCAGCATTCAAGCCCGCATGAGCCTGGCTCCGGGCAGGCAATGCAGCCACAGCTCCTGGGCTGCCAAATCCACCACCCTTTCCCCTCTTAGGATTTTGTGTCTTTGTCCAAACAGCTGGAGCAATAATTGCCCCTGCTGAGCAGCCTTGTGCACAGCCTCTACCACTGCCTCCTCCAGTCTAGCTACTTGCTAGACATGGCGGTGCAGAGCTGTCCTCCATGCCAGTGATGCCAGCCCATGAAAAACACACACATGCTGTCAAACTCCTCATCATCTGCTTTAACCTCGCTTTCCAAATTGCTGCACGGGGATTCCAGGGAGTTTAGCAAAGGACGCCCCACCCCCAACCCTGCCTAAAACTTTGCCCTATTGCAGTTTGTTTGCAAGACAAGCACCTTGATGCTGCCTCTTTAGTGCCAACACCAGGCGCGGCTCCAGGCACCAGCGCACCAAGCACGTGCCTGGGGCAGCAAGCTGTGGGGGGCGACCTGCCGGTCACCATGAGCATGCCACCGAATCCATGTTACCAGAGGACCTCCCACAGGCACACCGCCGAAAGCCACCTGACTGCCATGCTTGGGGCGGCAAAATACATAGAGCCGCCCCTGGCCAATGCTGGGTGCAGCTTGTGATCAGCAGGCAATGGGCAGCTCCCTAGAGGACCCTGGAGACAGTCCCACCTGGAGCACTCTAGTGAGTAATGAGAGGGAGGGAGGGAGAGCCTCAGAATGGACTGAAAACTCCCCAGAGCCTAGTTCACCACCAGGCTTATCAAATTTTAATTTAGTTAACAAGGTTGGATTATAAGAGGCTGATCCCAAACCCACTGAAGTTGGCAGCCCTCTTTCTATTGTCTTTAGTGAGCCTCTGATCAGACCCTAAGCACACACTTTCTATGCTCTGCTTCTTATGTGAAAACAACGTCATTCCCAGCGCAAATATTTAATGAGATGAGCATTAAGAATGTTTAAATTTCTAATAAATGCTCAGAAACCACAATATATTTCTCAATAGTACTATAACAACAGCAGGACAATGGTTAAATGCTTTTATTGTGTTCTTTAAATGCTTTACATGTGTATTTCCTTCATATAAGCTGCTCCAGCACATGAATAGGATCTTACCTGAAAGAGGATACTATATATTTAACTTTGGTAAAATAAAACAAATAAATACTCCATCCTTTGGGGAAATCACACTTACATATAAATGGAAAAAGGAGACATTTAAAAATGCAAGCATTTTAAAGATTAAACAAAAAATGGTAAATTCTTTTACAGATGTGCCAATAAATGCTTCAGAAAGTTATGCTCTGAGATCAGAACTCCAAAAAATAAATACAGATAACAGGTAACTTGCAGGTTGTGCCCCAAAAGGACAAAAGCCAGAGACTATAGTCAAAAAGCTTAAATGGTCTTTTACAAGGCCACACTGTTAACCTTAAATCCATGTTAAACTTTACTTGGCTTTGTTACTACAATCAATCAGTCAGATCTCAGTTCTGAACCAGATTTGACAGTTATTTTTTCCCTCTCCTGCCAGAGCAAAGGAACCTCCACAGATTTTGTGTGTGCGTTACCTTTTTTCCTGTGCCATACTAACAAGAAATGTGGCACTGGAACAGCAATAGGGTTGGCAGATTCTGTCATTTTGGTAAAGAAAGTGCTGAATAGGAGAATATATTTAGAAAATGGGGGAAATTGTTCTTTCAAACACACATACAGCTTTGAGAAAAGTCAGATTCAGTTATACTGAAAAATTGGACTCAGAATGTAAATTATTCACAGTTGATTAGCCCAAGACAAGCATTTCTCAAACATTCTCAATGCTTAAAATTAAATGAATACACTAGTAGGAAATTGTTTTATTTCATTAACTACAATTGTCTGTTTTCATTTTTTTTAAATTTTAAACAGTCAAAAAACAAAAACAAAACAAAAAATTGCAAAGTTCAAAAGTGTTAAAGCCAAGAAAAAGGGAGGGGGGTGCAGCCAATTTTTTTTTGCTTTGGGAGGCAAAAACCCTAGAGCCGGCCCTGCCCCCT
The DNA here is from genome assembly GCF_007399415.2 of Gopherus evgoodei. Classification (NCBI taxonomy): domain Eukaryota; kingdom Metazoa; phylum Chordata; order Testudines; family Testudinidae; genus Gopherus; species Gopherus evgoodei. The sequence goes on from NC_044326.1 coordinate 144,351,555, forward strand.
TGTCTCAACTGCAGGGGCTGCAGGGCTCTGGCCGGGGTAGCGGGGCCACGGGGCTCCGACCGGGAGAGCGGGACTGTGAGGTTGTGGGGCTCCAGCCGAGAGAGCAGGACCGCAGGGTTGCGGGGCTCTGGCCGGGGTAGCAGGACCACGGGGTTGCGGGGCTCCGGCCGGGAGAGCGGGACCGCAGGATTGCAGATCTCTGGCCGGGAGAGCGGGACCTCAGGGTTTCTGATTTCTGGCCGGGGTAGCGGGACCGCGGGGTTGCGGGGCTCTGGCCGGGGGAGCGGGACCGCGGGAGTTGCCATGCTCGGTTGGGGGAGCATGACAGCGGGGTTGCAAAGATCCGGCTGGGAGAGCAGGGCTACGGGTTTGCGGGGCTCCAGCTGGGGCAGTGGGTCTCCGGGGCTCCAGCGGGGGAAGCGGGACCGCGGGGTTTCAGGACTCCGGCTGGGGTACTGGGGCCACAGGACTTGTCACACTCGACCTGGGGAGCGGGACCGCGGAGTTGCGGGGCTCTGACAGGGCTGGCGGGACCGCAGGAGTTGCTGCGCTAGGCTGAGGTAGTGTGACTGCGAGGTTGCGGGGCTCCACCCAGGGGAGCGGGACCGAGGGGTTGCGGGGCTCTGGCCGGGCTAGTGGGGCTGTGGGATTTTCCGAACTGCAACAGAGGGAGCGGGACCGCGGGATTGCGGGGGCCTGGCCAGGAAAGCGGAGCTATGGGGTTGCGACCAGGAGAGCGGGGCTGCGGGGTTGTGAGGCTCTGGCCGGGGTAGCGGGGCCACGTGGATCCGGCCGGTAGAGTGGGGCTGTGGAGTTGCTGGGCTCTGGTTCGGAGAGGGGGACTACGGGGTTGCGGGGTTCTGGGAGGGAGAGCGGGGCTGCGGGGTTGTGGGACTCCAGCAGGGAGAGCGGGGCTACGGGGTTACGGGACTCCGGCGGAGACAGAGGAGCTGCGAGGTTGCAAGGCTCTGCCCGGGAGAGCAGGGCTGCGGGGTTGCGGGGCTCTGGCTGTGGTAGCGGGACCACGGGACTGCAGGGCTCCAGCCAGGAGAGTGGGGCTGCGGGGTTGCAGGGCTTGGGCCGCAGTAATGGGGCCATGGGACTTGCTGCGCTTGGCTGGGGGAGCGGGACCGCGTGGTTGCAGGGCTCCAGCCGGGGGAGCTGGGCCAAAAGGCAAAGCTGACATTAACATTGTTTCAGTCTGTGTGTAACTTGACAGCGTGTATTCAGTGTCACCATAGAAGGGAAGGGCTCTGCATAGACGGAAATTTGCCGGGGCATCAGTAGAAAATATAAAATTTGCTTTAAAAATTAAACCTAGTGCTTTGTCATCTTGTGTCATCATTTTTATTTCTTAGCTTTTAGCTATTTAAGCGAACTCTAAAACTTTCACACTGACTGTTTACTATCAGACACTGTATCTCTCTAATCTCCTCCATAACCATCATTGACTTTTTTCCATTTTCATACTATCCCATAGTGTCAGAGACAGTGAGAAAAATAGCAAATAAAGGTCCATGACTCTCTTTCTGTCTCTATAGAAAATGATAGATATACATGCATCTGTCTCACATAGAGAGATGTGATGTATTCCCTGCAGCCACGGCAGACTTTAGGCAGTGCGGGGCCCAATTCAAACAGTTTCAACTGCCCCCCGGCAGGGATGACTTAAAAAAAAAATCTAAAAAAACATATGGGGCTTGTACTCACGGAGCAGCGCTCCGAGTCTTCTGCGGCACTTCGGCGGCGGGTCCTTCACTCGCTGCAGGTCCTTGGTGGCACTGAAGGACCCACCGCCGCAGACCCAGAGTGAGCGAAGGACCCACCACCGAAGTGCCGCCGAAGACCCAGAACGCCTCCAGGTGAGTAAAAATTAAAAAGGCGCCTCCAGCCAGGAAAGGGATTCTCACTGGGCGCGTGGCCCTCTTAGGTGCGGGGCCCAGTTCTGGGGAATTGGAGGAATAGGCCTAAAGCCGGCCCTGTATGCTGGTGGAGGGTCCCACTGGAAAATGAAAGGGTCTGAGGGGGAAGGGCAGGCTCAGGATCAGCCTCCCCTGGCAGTGGTGGTGCGGGGCACTAGGACCCCTGCGGCGGCAGTTGATGCAGGGAGGCAGCATGGAGCTGTAGGGGAGAGACAGGGATGCTCCGGGGCCCAGGAAGGTGAGCGGAGGAAGCAAGTGGGGGCCAGGGGACACTCGGGAGAGGCTGCAGGTTGGGCCAAGGGAGAGACGTGGCCCCGAACATTGGTGGAGCTGGGCCTCCAGGCCCTGAATATTGCTGGAGCCGGGGCACCATGAGCCCATATAACTCGCCGCCTATGCTCCTGGCTCTAGAGTACCACTAGTGTCTTGGGTAGCACCGAAGGAGAACAGGAAACCAGTGCAAATGCCAATCTCCTGCTGGCCTCCCTCTGAGGGTTGCAGCTGTGTCCTGTACCTACTCTGAGGACAAAGGCCCGGGCAGTTGTTACAAGTCTAATTAGATGGTCGCAGTCTCCAAGCGACTTGGCGCTGTTGAACCATTAAAAAGGATTAGCTAGAGGCAAAGTGGGCAGCAACATGGGCCAGGGATGGGCAGGGCCGTCCTTAGGGTTTATGGGGCCCTACACAGTACTATTAAACTGGAGCCCCTAAGCCTGACTTGCTTTTAGCAACACAAACATAAGCTGACAGTACTGGAAAACTTGCCACATGCACTTTATTAAAAACAGTTTAATTGTGCCACCTTCCCCCTAACCTCTGCACAGAGCCGCCTTCACCCCAACTCCTGTACTTTCCTCCCACCTGTGCCCCCAACCCCAGGCCTGTGCTGCCAGCATGCCCCGCCACATTGCCCCCCTGCCCAGTACCCCCCCTTCTGCTCAGCAACCCCTATGTCCAGTGGCCCCTAACCCAGAGATCTCCACCACCTTATGCCCAGTGATCTCCCAACCCACAGACACCCTCACTGCCCAGCGCACCTCTCACAGCCCCCCCTCAACTGCCCAGCACCCCATATTCCTGAGGGAATTCAGCACCAAAAAATTAAATTCTGTGCACAATATTTTAAAATTCTGCAAAATTCTGCAAATTTTGTCAATAAATACATATGGAGGCTCCAGCATGGCAGTGGCAAGCATAGGTCACTGGCTACATGGAGGTGGGAGATCACCCTGCAGCCTCCCCCACCCCTCTCCTCTTAGGATGGGGACTTGGCAGTGAGATACCTCTGTGTGCATGTCAAAAGGCCACAGAGAAGCATTTTACATGATGGCTGGGATGTCAGTCATGACCCAAAATCCATTTGAATGTGTGAGTCCAGCCCCCATCCAGGACCTTGCCTGCCAAACGCTCTGGGTCATCAACTCCCAAATGGCCTTTCTGGATAGGGTCCAGAGTGACCTAGACAAATTGGAAGATTGGGCCAAAACAAATCTGATGCGGTTCAACAAGGACAAGTGCAGAGTCCTGCACTTAGGAAGGAAGAATCCCATGCACTGCTACGGACTGGAGACTGACTGGCTAAGCAGCAGTTCTGCAGAAAAGGACGTGGGGATTACAGTGGAAGAGAAGCTGGATATGAGCCAGCAGTGTGTCTTTGTTGCCAAGACATTGTTCCTACTAATGCAGCCCAATATGCTAGCAGATTGAGGGAAGTGATTATTCCCCTCTATTCGGCACTGGTGAGGCCATGCCTGGAATCTTGTGTCCAGTTTTGGTCCTCCCACTACAGAAGGGGTGTGGACAAATTGGAGAGAGTCCAGCGGAGGGCAATGAAAATGATTAGGGGGCACATGACTTACAAGGAGAGGTTGAGGGAACTATTTAGTCTGCAGAAGAAAAGAGTGAGAGGGAATTTGATAGCAGCTTTGAAGTACCTGAAGGGGGAGTTCCAAAAAGGATGGAGCAAGGCTGTTCTCAGTGATGACAGAACAAGGAGCAATGGTCTCAAGTTGTAGCGGGGGAGGTCTAGGTTGGATATTAGGAAACGCTATTTCACTAGGAGGGTGGTGAAGCAGTGGAATGGGTTACTTAGGGAGGTGGTAGACTATCCTTCCTTAGGGGTTTTTAAGGCCCAGCTTGACAAAGCCCTGGCTGGGATGATTTTGTTGGTGTTGGTCATAAGAACATAAGAATGGCCGTACTGGGTCAGACCAAAGGTCCATCCAGCCCAGTATCCTGTCTACTGACAGTGGCCAATGACAGGTGCCCTAGAGGAAGTGAACCTAACAGGTAATGATCAAGTGATCTCTCTCCTCTCATCTATCTTCACCCTCTGACAAACAGAGTCTAAAGACACCATTCATTACCCATCCTGGCTAATAGCCATTAATGGACTTAACCTCCATTAATTTATCCAGTTCTCTTTTAAAAGCTGTTATAGTCCTAGCCTTCACAACCTCCTACAACAAGGCGTTCCACAGGTTGACTGTGTGCTGTGTGAAGAAGAACTTCCTTTTATTTGTTTTAAACCTGCTTCCCATTAATTTCATTTGGTGGCCCCTAGTTCTTATATTATGGGAACAAGTAAATAACTTTTCCTTATTCACTTTCTTCACACCACTCATGATTTTATATACCTCTATCATGTTCCCCCTTAGTCTCCTCTTTTCCAAGCTGGAAAGTCCTAGCCTCTTTAATCTCTCCTCATATGGGACCCATTCCAAACACCTAATCATTTTAGTTGCCCTTCTCTGAACCTTTTCTAATGCCAGTATATCTTTTTTGAGATGAGGAGACCACATTGTATGCAGTATTCGAGATGTGGGTGTACCATGAATTTATATAAGGGCAATAAGATATTCTCTGTCTTATTCTCTATCCCCTTTTTAATGATTCCTAACGTTCTGTTTGCTTTTCAACTGCTGCTGCACACTGCATGGACGTCTTCAGAGAACTATCTACGATGACTCCTAGAGTTTTTTCCTGACTCATTGTAGCTAAATTAGCCCCCATCATATTGTGTGTATAGTTGGGGTTATTGTTTTCCAGTGTGCATTACTTTACATTTATCCACATTAAATTTCATTTGCCATTTTGTTGCCCAATCACTTAGCTTTGTGAGATCTTTTTGAAGTTCTTCACAGTCTGCTTTGGTCTTAACTACCTTGACCAGTTTAGTACCATCTGCAAACGTTGCCACCTCACTTTTTACCCCTTTCTCCAGATCATTTATGAATAAGTTGAATAGGATTGGTCCTAGGACTGACCCTTGGGGGACACCACTAGTTCCTCTCTCCATTCTGAACATTTACCATTTATTCCTACCCTTTGTTCCCTGTCTTTTAACCAGTTCTCAGTTCATGAAAGGATCTTCCCTCTTATCGCATGACAACTTAATTTATGTAAGAGCCTTTGGTGGGGGACCTTGTCAAAGGCTTTCTGGAAATCTAAGTTCACTATATCCACTGGATCCACCTTGTCCACATGTTTGTTGACTCCTTCAAAGAACTCTAATAGATTAGTAAGACATGATTTTTCTTTTTACAAAAACCATGTTGACTTTTGCCCAGCAATTTATGTTCTTTTATGTGTCTGACAATTTTATTCTTTAGTACTGTTTCAACTAATACGCCCAGTACTGACATTAGATTTACCGGTCTGTAATTGCCAGGATCACCTCTAGAGCCCTTTTTAAATATTGGCGTTACGTTAGCTATCTTCCAGTCATTGGGTACAGAAGCTGATTTAAAGGACAGGTTAGAAACCTTAGTTAATAGTTCCGCAATTTCACCTTTTAGTTCTTTCAGAACTCTTGGGTGAATGCCATCTGGTCCTGGTGTCTTGTCACTGTTAAGTTTATCAATTAATTCCCAAACCACCCCTAGTGACTCTTCAGTCTGTGACAATTCCTCAGATTTGTCACCTACAAAAGCCGGCTCAGGTTTGGGAACCTCCTTAACATGCTTTGAGCAGGGTGTTGGACTAGATGATCTCCTGAGGTTCCTTCAAACCCTGATATTCTATGATTCTATTATTCTTCCTAAAATAGAGCATTTCCCTCTAATCCTGAAAAGTAAAGAGGTGCTTGGGATGTGCAGTTTAATAAGAAAAGGAATTATATTCAGGCACCGGTCTTTTTTTCGGCCCTGATTTACTTACCTGTTTGCCACACATGGCTCAGTTTTATTGTACTGGGTATAACTCAGCATACAATTTCAACAGTGCTTCAACATTGAAGCTAGAGGCATAATGAGCCAAGTCTCATTTGAACAGTGGCTATTGTTTTGGATTATTTAAGGCAGTTTTTAAAGGTCTTTCCCATGGGTGAGTGTGACAAAATTCCTCCAATACGTTGGTGGCTCCTGCGCTTATTGGCGGATTTGCTCACCTCAGCGATCTTCCCCAGTCTGGGTCAACTCCTCCTGTGTCTAATCAGGAGTTGGGAGGTTTAGGGGGAACCCAGGCTCGCCCTCTACTCCGGGTTCCAGCCCAGGGCCCTGTGGATTGCAGCTGTCTATAGTGCCTCCTGTAACAACTGAATGACAGCTACAACCACAGGACCTTTCTGCTGGTGTCTGATAACACTTGTACTCTTCAGTCCTCCATCAGCACAGCCTCTCACTCTCAGCTCCTTGCACTTCTTGCTTCCAGCTCCTCACACGCACACCACAAACTGAAATGAGCTCCTTTTGAAACCCAGGTGCCCTGATTAGCCTGCCTTAATTGATTCTAGCAGGCTGCAGGTGTTCTAATCAGTCTGTCTGCCTTAATTGTTTCCAGAAAGCTCCTGATTTTTCTGGAACCTTCCCTGTTGCCTTAGCTAGGGAAAGGGGACCTACTTAACCTGGGGTTAATATATCTGCCTTCTATCACTCTCCTGTAGCCCTCTGGCCTGACCCTGTCACAGTGAGGAAGAATGTGCTGCATTCTTGACGGGACCTTTAAAATCCCAGTGAACTTTGCATGGTTTAGCACTCTCCCTCCTTCAAAATGCTGCCAGATTGAGAGTGAGCCCTGAAGATACTTGGATCCACAAGAAAAAAAAATCATGTCCCTTTTCCCTAAATAAAAGTTTTCAGATACTCCAGCCTTATCAAGCTCGAGTCCATCTTCCTCCCCAGCTAAGAGGTCGCTCCCTCCCCTGTATTCTTCAGCCCTGATTGCTGCTTTTCTGCTCCAGGTACATCCCCCTCCTTTTGTTGACATGGGAATATTGCGAATGGACAGGAAAAGCAAATGCCACCTTCTTTTATTTTCCTTTAACTTTCCCTCCTCCCTAGCCAGGTTGTGTGTGGGCCTTTACCTCCTCCCAGCTTCTGATCCCTGTTGGGGAAGGGAGGAGAGGAAAAGGTCATGGTCCAAAGGGGATCCTTGGTGTCCGTGCCACAGCCAGTAAGGGTGGTGCCCCAAATTTTCAGGTGCCCCATGCAGCCACGTATGCTCTGTATGCCTAAGGCTGGCCCTGGGGATAGGCGTTGGCTTGGGGCTTGGAAGTGGAGTTGTTCCAGGATGGGAAAGCCATTTCCTGCCCAAGTCAAGAGGTCAGCTCTTTTCCCCTTCCACAAGGTGATGAAAGCGAGACGTTTAGGAGTTTCTCATGTGAACACCCCCAGCTGAGAACAGCCAGTGTCCTGGTGGCCAGGGCACTCAACAGGAGACAGGAGACCCCACTTCAAGTCCCTGCTCTGCTTGAGTTGGAGCAGAGACTTGATCTAGGATCCACCTGGCCTAAGCTGAGTTCTCTGCCTATTCTGGGGGCTTCCTCTACCTGGGTGTGACCAGAAGTTCCATCCTGAACCTGAGAAATCTTTCTGATGAATCAGAATTTTCTGACAAAGGTTTGTTTTGTAAAAGAATTCCTGAGCAGCTGTGCCCAGGGGACACGACTGCCCCAAAGTCCAGAAGGATTGGACATCAACCTGCAGCCGCCACCGTGCAACTGTCACGTTTGCTGAAGAACAGTTTCCTTACAAAACTCTTTTACTGCAGTAAAGTATTAGTGTCTCGATCCTACAGCTCTTCCTAATGCCATGAGACCCTGGAATCCAGTGGACAAGGCCGTCTGAATGAGGACTGGGATGAGGAGTGTAGAAGCATTTCCTGCTCTAGTTCTCCTGGCTGCAGTTGCACTATTTTGGATTTTGCATCTTGGCAACTGCGTCCTTCTTTGTTGTGGAGACTCTCAGGCAGCAGCCAGTAAAACTGACTGCAGGGATATCTGTCACTCGTCTCCTATTATTTATGTTATATCTGCTTTGTAGATTCTCGAAAGCAATCTTTGCGGCTTTCATGTGACGTACTAATGGTACAATGCATAACTCACTGTCTGCCACTCACCAGTGAATGAAGCATCGCAATGGTGCCTTCTCCGAGCATTAAGGAAATACCAGGGACCTGTGCTGGTGAAGGTGGGGTTTTTAATGGCATCATAGCGAGAGCTGACTGCCTTCTGAGTGCCGCCTCCTGGTCTGGTGTGGCTCTGCCTCAGTTTCCTCTCTCAGGTAACCCAAGGAGTCAGTACCAGGCTCTCCTGCTTGCTTAATATCCCTCCTGGGGGCAGGGACACAGTTTATTACAAAACACAGTACAAGTAGTCCGAAACAAGAGTCCCCAAACACAGTGCATATCACCCCCAGTGCACGCAGTCCTTAAAACCCCACATCCTGTAGTCCATTGGCATAGCACATACCATGCTCCAGGGTCTTCTGCCACACCTGGGCTCTTCTTGGCCCTCACCTGTCCTTTTGCCAGGACAACCACCCCAGACATCCAGCTGGAGTGCAACCCCACTCTTCCCAACAGGAACCGTACAGTCTCTCTGTGGGAGAACATCTTCCATCAGAGAGCATCCCTCACCCCACACCTGGCCCTCTCACTCTTCCCTTGGATCCAGCTCTCTGGTGTGGAGACGTCCTCCACTGCTCCCTTGCCTTCAGCCCTGGGCTCTTGGGCTGAAAAGTCAGCAAGCAACTCCCTCTGCTGATCCTTGGCCTTCAGCCCTTTGTCCCAGGCTCTCTGGCTTGGGGACACCAGTAAGCAAAGCCCTCTTGCTGCTCTTCAGTCTTCTTTAGAAACCATCTCCAGGCAGCTTCCTTCAGGGACCTTTCCAGTTTCCTGGTCTCTGCCAGCTCTCATCTGCCCTTTCCTCACTCCCAGGCAGTTCTCCCCAGCCACTCTTCCTGACTGACCCAGGTAGCTCTGACTCACCAGCTCTCTCCTCCTAGAGCCCAGGTGCCCCTTTTAAGGCTCACTGGAGTTAGCTGATCAGCGCACTGGCCCCACTCCCTCTGAGAAGGCCAGTCTCTCCCTGTGACAGTTGTGCACCGTAACTGTTCAAGTTCTCACTCCCTGTTTGTTTTAACTGATCACTGTGGTTCTGATTGACTCTGGATCTCTTTACATTTGTCCTTTCTTCAGAGGCGATAGAAAAGGGAGTCATCCCCTCACATATTTCATTAACATTGCCCTGGTGTAATAAATGTTCTGCATGGAGCAAAGATGATCCAGCTAATCTTGTACTGTTGGAGGCAGCACAGCTCTGATTAGAATCATAATAAACATGACAAGATAATGCTAACTATTGGGATGTGATTGTCACAGATCTAAGTAGTGGAAATCCAGTAATAGTGCAGGGTTCTGATGTCCATATAGAGGGAGAGTCGCGTTTTCTGTGAATGAAGAGCTGCCCAGTCGAGTGAGAAAGGAGTCGTATAAATAGCGATTGTATTTACCAAACATCCGTCTTCTTGAATAGAATTCTCAGAATTCTTGATCAGCACTTCCTCCGGTATAGCTACCGGATGTGCTCTGGTCAGCTAACCAGCACTGCCTGAGTGTTTAAAACACAATGTGGTTTTGAATGCTGTCTGACTTGAACTGTAGTCAAAGTGGAAACCTTGCACAGAGCTTTGAAAAGAAGTGTAAGGGCCAGTTAGTAGCACGCTCATACAAGCCCCTGAACAATTTATTCTCCATTAAATCTCATACTGGTAAATCATAGAACAATACTCATATGGCATTGCACTGCCTAGCCCCTTCCTGCTCAGAAATGGGGAACAACCACAACATGACTTCTTAGACTAAATAATAAAGCCCAGTTTTTTAAACGTGGGAGCTTAACATTAAGCTCCTGAATCCATATTTAGACATCTACATTAAGTGACTTGATTTTCTATGGGAGCTGCTGGGTACTCAGCACTTTTTAGAAAACCAGGCCACTTATTTAGGTGTTGAAATATGGAGCATATAGAAAATAACTTTAAAGCTTGTATTTATCGACTAACCCAGAGAGGGAAGAATATACACCTCTACCCCAATATAACACTGTCCTCGGGAGCCAAAAAATCTTACTGTGTTATAGGTGAAACCGCATTATATTGAACTTTCTTTGATCCACCAGAGTGCGCAGCTCCACCCCTCGGAGCACTGCTTTACCACATTATATCTGAATTCGTGTTATATTGGGTGACGTTATATCGGGGTAGAGGTGTATTAATATTTCTCATTAATTTTATGTATGGTGAAACATATTCCTTAATCCACCGAATGAGTGGCACATTCCCCAGCACTATAATTTAAAAAATATTGTCTATGGCAAGAGAGAGTCTGGGTTAGAAATGTCTTGATAAGCATGTATTGCACCCCACTGCATCTTAAAGGTACGTCACACATTATGCTTAAAGCAATCACAGCAAAGAGAGAATTTGAGGGCAGTACTGAACAAAGTGAGGCACACGTAGCTTAGAGAGTGCAGTCCACACTTGAAAGTGTACTGGTATAGCTCTGTTGGTTGTTGTGATGCTTTACCAACCTAACTATGATGGTATAAGCCCTAGGGTGGATGCAAGAACGCTGGTATAATTTCTTCTACATTAGATAGTCTTGCTCATTTTGCTATTCTGATATTACTGTGCTGGCAAAACCCTTCTAGTATAGACAAGGTATGATCCCTTTTTAACCCCTGCATATTTCACCTTTCTCTATATAAGAGAAAGTTTAGCAGCCATTTAGTTCCCACAGAGTCTGCAACCTGCTACAGAGGAAACACACACTTTACTCACTCATGGGGACTTTACATTCGTTCTTTCCTGTTGTTTTCCTCAGTCCACAGAGAAAAGTCTCTTGAAGGTGAAAGATATAACGTACCTTGTGAGGCAGTTCCCTACTCTATTGACTGGTTTTTATTAGACAGTAGGATTTTATTCTTCTGACATTTGATTTTCACTCACTTTCCTGATAAGCATTGCTTGATATAAGATTGCTTTGGAATTGGTCTATTATTGGGATAACACCTGCAGATCACCCTAAAAGACAAAGGAAAATGAATTTCTGGCTTGTGGGACCTGACCTAGGATACTCCATCTGAGGTCGAAGGGAAAGGTGTCGCGTGACATGGTACCAGGCATTTGCGGTCAGTTGCTAGAAGCCTCTGCCCTAAAAGGAGTACTGCTGTCAGAGAGGAGCAGAGAGTTCAGACCTCCAGCGTTTGCCTAGAGAGGCCTTGTAGTCCGGCTTTGCCGCGATTTGTCCCTCAGCGGGGCTGTGGGGTATCCCACCGCATCACTCTGGTTCGCCAGCAGTCCGGGCTCTGCGGCAGGGTGGGACGGCAAGCACACGGTCAGGGGCTCAGGCCTTTCAGCAGGGGCTGAGTCAACAGTGCAACAGCAGCCCCGACCCTAGGTCAGGGCGGGACAGCAAACAAACAGTCAGGGACTCAGGCCTTTAAGCAGGGACTGAGTCAGTAGTTCAAACTGTTCTAGCCTCTCCAGGCCAGGAAAAGGATGAGGGGGAGCCTGTCACCAAGGAGCGGGTGGCGGGGGGGGACGCAGGCCCTCCCACTCCACTGCGTCCCAGCCCAGGGCCCTAGCAGCGGCAAAGACTCGCTGCTGTCGGTGGGGATCCTGGTCGCAACACACAGACATAGGTTCAGGCAGTGCTGCAGCCCCCGGGCTACTTCCACACTCCCCCTCGTAGGGTTCCTGGGTCGTGCTAGCGTCCTCGGCTGTCTCGAACACCATGGGTTCCTCAGGGTACGCAGCGAAGGGCAGGCTCGGCTCCTCCTTGCGGTAGCTAGGAAGGGGCAGGCTCAGCCAATCCTCCTGGGGCTAGCGAGCAAGGAGTAGGCTCGGCTGGCCAGATGCGAGCTCAGGCTGGCTGCGGGCTGCTGCTGTCTCCCCAGAGGGAGCTGGGTCGCAGACGTCTGGTCTCTGTGGCGGCTCTCCACTGAGCTCTGCAGGTGAGCTTTTATACTTCCAGGTCTGCACCGTGACCTCTGAGGGGCGGGCGCAGGACCCAGTGGCTCCGCCCACATTGGTATTAGGGGAGGTTCGTCCCTCAGCAGGGCTGTGGAGTATCCCACCGCCTCGCTACAGGCCTCCAATGATCAGCTGCATGCAGAAGCAGCAAGAGTTGGTCCTCCAGTGTCTAGATGGGCTGGGAACAGGTGGAGGCCAATCAGGGCTCAGCAGGCCAGATAAAAAGGGCTGGCTTTTTCTACTAGGGTCCAGTTCTGGGTGAAGCCAGGACAGGGAAGTCATGTTCTTCCTTCCCTAACCCATGTGACCTAACCCAGTCAGAGCCCTAGTCCTGACAGCACTGGCCTTGGGTGTCTGCAAAGCGCTAGTGTTTATGTTATAGATTGTAACATTCCTGGTGGCTATTTTGAGTTCACTGTGAATTTTTTGTTGGTAAAACCTGAGGCAAACCCCATCCATAGGGTGCCTGGCTGGGGCAAGCCCTTGATATGCCCATTGCCCTAAGGCATGTTGAAGATTTGGCTGAGGCCACTAAGGGACATAAAGTATACCTGACAACCATCACAGGAGTAGGTGACCAAACATGACATTCACTTTTACTGTTACCATCCAGCAGGAATTACTATTATTTTATAGGGGAGATCATTTGAGTGTGTCCAACACTCTGATTAACACTCACTTGCTACCACCCCTATAAAAGTGCACTAGAAATATATGAGTCACCAGTCAGAACATCTGGTTTTGTGGAGAGCCTTTTGATTAATAAACTTTGTTGCCATGCTCTTCGGGCTTTCACTTTTTATTTGTACAATACTCACGCGATGTGGTTGCACGTACCTGAACCTCTCAAAGATCTGGAATTGCTGTAAGGACATTAACCAATGAAATTGCACAACAGTTAGGTAAATATTATTGTCAGTGTACCATTGGGTAAACCAAAGCATGGAGAGAGTAAGTGTCATACCCAACCAAGGTCACACAGCAAATCAACATAGAGTTGGGACTAAAATTTTAAGGGCCTGAACTCAGTCTTCTGCTTTAAGCACTAGACCATTTTCCTAGCAGCACTACGAAAGCGAACAGGCCCTGCAGTATAGCAGTGTCAGGCTGCATATTCCACAGGTATGAATATTTCCCTTTGTAGAAGAGGAAATAGAAAATACTAACAAACTACTAAATAAAACTTCCATGGGAAAAGTAGGACTTTTTAAACCACTAGAGCAATCAGATCATATTTCCTGACTGACTGAGCCATATAGTTCTGCAATTCCTTTAGAAAGAACCCATTTTCCTCCAGTGTTACTGAGATTCTACTCACTGACTCTTAATAGTCCTAAATTATTTTACTTTCTACTGTTTCTGATACTCTTGCATCAGCCTGAAAATAATACTTTCCACTACAGACTGTACATTAGTCATCCTTGGTGTGGGTGTGCGTCAAGCTCTGATGTATGGCATGCCAACTCAGGGGGCCTCAGGCTCAGAGTTCGGTGTTCTGGACTAACAAATGCCTTTGGGAATGATTTTTGTCAGAAATTGTTCTCCAGATATTTCTCAGTGTCTTGACATGCAAAATGGTTCAGGCAAGACGGATGCTGTGGCTGGAGATTTCTAGGAATAAATCTTCGTGTGGTGTGGAATAGCACTGAAAGTTTGGAGACAAACATGACACATTTTATTGATGTTTTTTATGGTTTTCAGCTGGACGATACTTTGGGTTGTTTTGTAAACAACTGAAACTCAAGGCCAGGATTTAACTCACAATGCCCTTGGCTGGTGGTAAGAGTAGGTGAAGCAGTTCAGATATAATGAGAATTGACTCAACACTTTGTCCAAAAAGTAGATAAAACCAAATCAAGTCTCAGCTTTTATGGGAGAGAGATTGACAAGTTGAGAAAAATGTTATTTTTTTTTAAACTGTGGAGAAAGATTTTTTGAAAGGGAAAGTCTTCCCTTTTCATGGGCAAAATTTGCACCTATATTTTGGTACAGCTAATTGTGGATGCAAATCTGACTATGAAGAGATTGGTACCTGCAGATACATAGGGCCAGATATTAAAGTGCTCAGCATCTCCAATCAGGACCAGATTTAAAAGATCTCAGCTCCCATTTTGCCATTTAAATAAGGGCCAGCTTTTCAAAAACTCGGCACCCAACAGCTCTCATTATGACACTTATATCCAGATTTTATAAAAATCCAACGTGCCCCTGTAGTGGGGTGGTCACCTGCTCCTGCCCGGAAGGGCTTAAAACAGCCCTTGGAGAGGGGGAAAAGCTGGGCTGATTGGGGGAAAACAGCATCAGCTGTGGCCAGACCCCAAACAGACCCAGCTGGCCCTACAAAGGCCAGAGAAGCCAGGAGCAAATACTCTCTCTCTGCCTTTAGAGAGAGAAGGGTCTGGCTGCTAGGGAGCATACCTGGGTACTTAAGGTGGAGCAGGGCTGGGGGGAAGGCCAAGGGAGCTGGGGAGCTCTGGCCTGGAAACCCCTCAGGCTGCAGGCCTAGGGTAAGGCCAACTGGGTACTGGGGGTTGCAAAGGGGAAGCCCATGGGTAGGCAGAGGCAGCAGGTCCAAACCCCTTTGCCTGTGATGAGTGGCTGATACACTGCAGTCTGCCCCAGGGAACAGGGGCTAAGTGATGACTGACAGTTGCCAAGACTGAGGTGAAGTGAGGATAGTGAGTGGGGGTTCCCCTGGAAGCGGGAGAGACAGGGGTTCTGCAAAGGGGACAGAAACCCAGTGAAGGGGCACCAGGTCCTGAGAGGGACACGGGGGCCAGAGTGAGGTAAGGCAGATCACCGGCCTGCAGAGGGTGCTCCAGAGCTCGGATGAGCTAATTCCCACAGATAACCAGCAGGAGGTGCTGCAGGGGTGAGTCTACTCTCTTACAGCCCCCATTGTGCTGCACTCATTTGAAAACTTGACCAGCATTGTGGATAACATGATCTTTTGAAAATCTGGCACTAAATTCCTAAATTGTTCAATTTGTGCCTAAAATTAGTAATGCTCAGGAATTTTTAAACAATTTTTGTTCTTGTTGTTGGAAATGCCACTTTGTCAAAACTGAAACTTTTCATTGGAGAGGCTGCAAGCCCCTGCTCAAAGCAGGACCAATCCCCAACAAAATAATCCCAGCCAGGGCTTTGTCAAGCCTCACCTTAAAAACCTCTCAGGAAGGAGATTCCACCACCTCCCTAGGTAACACATTCCAGTGCTTCACCACCCTCCTAGTGAAATAGTGTTTCCTAATATCCAACCTAAACCTTCCCCACTGCAACCTGAGACCACTACTTCTTGTTCTGTCATCAGGTACCACTGAGAACAATCTAGATCCATCCTCTTTGGAACCCCCTTTCAGGTAGTTGAAAGCAGCTATCAAATCCCCCCTCATTCTTCTCTTCTGCAGACTAAACAATCCCAGTTCCCTCAGCCTCTCCTCATAAGTCTTGTGCACCAGCCCCCTAATAATTTTTGTTGCCCTCCGCTGGACTCTTCCCAATTTTTCCACTTCTTTTTGTAGTGTGGGGCCCAAAACTGAGCACAGTACTCCAGATGAGGCCTCACCAATGCTGAATAGAGGGGAATGATCATGTCCCTCGATCTGCTGGCAATGCCCCTACTTATACAGCCCAAAATGCTGTTAGCCTTCTTGGCAACAAGGGCACACTGTTGATTCATATCCAGATTCTTGTCCACTGTAACCCCTACGTCCTTTTCTGCAGAACTGCTTCCTAAGCATTCGGTCCCTAATCTGTAGCAGCGTGTGGGATTCTTCTGTCCTGAGTGCACGACTCTGCATTTGTCCTTGAACCTCCTCAGATTTCTTTTATCTCAATTCTCTAATTTGTCTTGGTCCCACTGTATCCTATCCCTACCCTCCAGTGTATCTACCACTCCTCCCAGTTTAGTGTCATCTGTAAACTTGCTGAGAGTGAAGTCCACGCCATCCTCCAGATCATTAATGAAGATATTGAACAAAACTGGCCCCAGGACTGACCCTTGGGGGCACTCCACTTTGATACCTGCTGCCAAGTAGACATGGAGCCATTGATCACTACCCGTTGAGCCCGACGATCTAGCCTGCTTTCTATCCTCCTTATAGTCCATTCATCCAGCCCATACTTCTTTAACTTGTTGACAAGAATAAGAATAAGTTGCTGGCAACTTCAGATAAACTTACATAATCTCTGAATAAAATGCAAACTCTGAACTATAGATGCTAATTTAAAGTAGATCTCTTCAGCTTTTGTCTACGACCTGCTCTACACACAGATTTTGTTTTGGTATGACTGTCAGTTAGGGGTGTGATTTTTTTTTCCATCTTACTGTTATTATTACACTGGTGCAACTCCTAGTGGGGATGCAGGTACACTGGTATAAAAGTGCCTTATACCGGTGTAGCTCTTTCCCTTCCCCTGTGGGAATAACTTTGCTGTTAGACACCTTTATACTCCTATAAGTGCAGACACATTAGAGGAGTTATATTGCTTTAATTACACTGGTATAGTTAAAACAGTCCAGTGTTTGTGTTTAGACAAGCTCTAATTGTCACTTTTTTCAGCCGTCAGCCCAGACAAGGAAAAGTCTTGTGGCTAAAGCATGTCTCAGAGTCAGAAGATTTGTCTTTGGCTCTACCACAAACTTCCTGTGTGATGCTGGGCAAGTGATGCAACTTTTCTGTGCCTCTATTTCACCATCTGTTAAAATGGAGGAAATGCTTTTGATCCTAATTCAGAGGTGCTGTGAGGCTTAATTGATTAATGATCAGGATGCGTTAGGAGATCCTTGGCTGGAGGGCACCCGAGAAGTGCAAAGAATAAGGAGCAGAATCTATATTTTAGCTGCTGAGTAGCTGCTGCTAACGCCATAGGCTGATGGAGGAGAGATGTCCATCAAAGCTATTTGAAATGTTCTGACTGAAAATGTTTCCTGGCAAAATATGGGGTTTTGTCTAAACTGAAATTCACTGTTTCAGCAGGGAAATGCCCAACAAAAGGCTTTATTCTGAACTGACCTTTTTTCGGCTTGAAATATTGATCATTTTTCAATAGAAATTTCAAAATTTTGTTTCATTCAGAAATGCTGACATTTTCTGAAACTTTTTGTTTTGTGGACATTTTTGATAGTCTGATTTTTCAGTCCATTGTGGGCTGAAAACAAGTGTTGAAATTGTGGAATTTACTACGTGATTGAAATTCCATTTCCCAAACATGTCTACTGTTTGAGTGTGTGTGTGTGTAGGGAGAGAAGGGCAAGAAGTAAGGGCCACACTGTAGCGCGTGAGGCGTGCTGGGTGCAGACCCTCAGCACAGGGCAAATACAGGTGGATGTCTTAGGTAGCACTGTTAGGGAGAATGCACCACCTACGGCGCTTTACTCGGGCTGGGAGAGAAGGCAGCATGGTCTCTGAGTTGCACCAGCCACATCCCCTTGGAGTAGCAGCATGCCACCAGTCACCCCTACTTCCCCAGCATTTGGGGCAAGCCAGAGCTCAGCCTGTCATCAGCATTCTTGTTACCTTAGAAACTCCATACAGTTCCAGGTGATTGTATGGCAATACTCTCTCCCCTGGGTGTCTAAAGTCAAGCACTTACACCCATAGTTAGGCACCTGAATAAAAAGGTCCTGGGTTTTTCAGACTGTTCTCTGGGTGCCGTGGTTACCTCTGAAAATGAGGCCCTTTGACAAAGGTGCCTAACTCTGGATATAGGCACCTGACCTTGGGTCCTATGAACATTTAACTTTATAACAGTAGTTCCATCAGGGAAATGGTAAGAGCGAATTCCTTTTGAAGACATTGTACAACAATTGGGGCAAGCCATGTAGCGGGCCATCCAAAGGCAGGTAAAAGCTCTGGGAGACCAGAATAGAGTGGAAGAAAAGGGTTGTGCCTAAATAGATATAATTTATTAAATCTTACAGAGCAAACCTGAAACGCCTTGAAACAATTTCACGCCTGCAGTACCTGTCTGGCAAGAAAGTCTCCTCCCTTATCCTTCTGTTCACACCACTGAGATAGGGGTGAGAGAGAAGCACGGGGCCAGAGCAAACTCTTTGCTTACATGAGTGAAAAGAATTCCCTTGAACTTCAGGAGTTTACTTGGATGAGTAACTCCTCGCCAGGGGGACCAAGAGGCTCATTGCCTGGCCTGCAGAGTTTAGCTTCCTTCTTCTCTGACCTATGACTAGAGGAAGGGAACGTCCCTAGAACCTTCTCCTGAGCTCTAGTGGATAAACATACACTCGGAGGAACTGCCGTTTCCCAGTTTGTTTATTTTTTCTTTGTCTCTCTGGGTTTGCATCAACAAGCAGAGGAAGGTGGGTTAGGGCACTCACTTAGGAGATCGAGGTTCAACTCCCAGCTCATGCTTCCTATGTAACCTTGGATAAGTCCCTTGTCTCTCTGTGCCCCAGTTCCCATCTGTACAATGGGAATAACAGCCCTGCTCTGCCCCACCCCACAGTGGTGTTACGATCTGGAGGATGATCTGAAGGATGGCGTGGACTGCACCCTCAGCAAGTTTGCAGATGACACTAAACTGGGAGGAGTGGTGGATAAGCTGGAGGGTAGGAATAGGATACAGAGGGACCTAGACAAATGAGAGGATTGGGCCAAAAGAAATCTGAGCTAATTCGGTCCCTAGTCTGTAGCAGTGAATGGGATCTTCCGTCCTAAGTGCATTGCCAGCAGATCGAGGGACATAATCATTCCCCTCTATTCAGCATTGGTGAGGCCTCATCTGGAGTACCGTGTCCAGCTTTGGGCCCCACACTACAAGAAGGATATGGAAAAATTGGAAAGAATCCGGATGAGGGCAACAAAAATGATTAGGGGGCTGGATCACGTGACTTATGAGGAGAGGCTGAGGGAACTGAGATTGTTTAGTCTGCAGAAGAGAAGAATGAGGTGGGATTTGATAGCTGCTTTCAACTACCTGAAAGGGGGCTCCAAAGAGGATGGATCTAGACTGTTCTCAGTGGTAGCAGATGACAGAACCAAGGAGTAATGGTCTCAAGTTTGTTTCTTCTACATTACAATGTGCACATTATCCAGGGCAGAATGGGGGAATATAAACTGCTAGGTGTTTAGGAATTACAGCTGGTGGTGGCTGTAGACTATCCAGTCAAATTTGCTTTGTCATAAAGAAAGAAAGGGGCTGCTGCCAGGGAGTCTGTAGTGTTGCCAGGCATCCAGTTTTCAACCAGAACACGCATTCCCAGTTAGAGCTCTCACCCTCTCCTGCACCCCAACAATCGGGCCGCAGTGTTCCTATGGGTGCCTCTCTATACCTGGAAGACATTTTGTTTTCTTGGTATTAAGAAACACTATATTTGTCAGAATTCTGGAAAACAGAGTGAAGTCAAATCAAACACCATCCATGGGCCCTGCCACTCCAGCGCTATATGACTACAACACAGCAAAGCATGTACTTGGCTTTAATGACATTGAAGCTACTCATGTACTTAAGTGTTTTGCTGGAATGGGACCTATATGCTTCTAATTACTTGAGACCCCAAGAGCCTGATACTACAGAATTTTTCATTTGAATAATCCCATTGAAGCCCATAAGTCTAGTTACAAGGTAAAATGTGCAAACTTTACTTACCCTGATGAGCACTTACTCATGTGAGCAGGGCCATCCTTACCCATGCACAAAGTACCCAGCTGCATAGGGCACCAGGAAATGTGGGGCATCAAATTTCCTGGTGCCCTGCCAGCTGCGTGCTGCTCCAGCCCCTGCCTCTCCTCTTCCCCAGAGCCCCAACCCCTGCTGTGCCCCACCCTGTCCCCATGCCCTGAGGACTCCAGAAGGTCGGGCCTGCACTCACTGGTAAGTGGAGTGACCCGGCCCCAGCCTGCTCCGCTCCCCTGGCTCCCAGCCACACAGCCGGCGAGGACTGTGGGAGTGGTTCTACCCCCCCCACCAAGCCTGGGAGCCAGGGGAGAAGAGCAGGCTGGGGCTGAATCACCCACTTCCTGCAGGAAGTGGTCAGCCCTCCCCCCGCCATCACCCACAGAGGCCTGGGGCCAGCCCCCCCCTCCCATGGAGGCCTGGGGCGGGGCCCCATACAGCCCCCCTGCAGAGGCCTGGGGCCAGACCCCTCCCCTGCTCCTCCCTGCAGAGGCCTGGGGCCCCACACAGCCCCCCCACAGGGATGCTGCTAGGGCACCAAAATAGCTAGGGACGGCCCTGCACGCGAGTACCATTTTACATCAGTGTCCAAATCTGCCCTATATAGAAAGTAGGGCTGGAAGTCACCAAGTCCATCATTCTGTGCTGAGGCAGGACCAAGTCCTAAACCTCCACTAACAGGTGTTTGCCCAACCTGTTCTTAAAACCCACCAATGACAGGGATTCCACAGTAGCCTGTTCCCTCCCTCAGTAGCCTGTTCCAGTGCTTAACTATCTTCATGGCTAGAAGGTTTTTCCTAATATCTATCCTCAATCTCCCTTGCTGGAACTCAGCTGATTACTTCTTGTCCTTTTGATGGCCACAGAGAACAATTGGTCACCGTCCCTTGTAGACTAACCTTTTATATACCTGAAGGCTATCACCGGTTCCCCCCCTCAGCATTCTCTTCTGTAGATTAAACATGCCCAGTTCTTTCAACGTTTCCTCTGAGGTCAGATTGTCTGTGCCTTTTATCGTGTTTGTTGCTTTCCTCTGAACTCTCTCCAATTGGCTCTCATCTTTCTCACGGCATGGAATCCAAACCTAGACACAGTAATCCAGCTGAGACCTCACCAGCGCTGAGTAGAGCGGGATAGTTATCTCCCATGTCTGACATCAGGCCCACTCGCGCCTGCCTCTGCTCCAGTCCACACACCGCTCAGAGACCTTTATACTGGTAAAACACCCGGTGCAGTTTATTTACAATGTGAGTTCCCACCACCTTAGTACAATATACAGCTCTGCTCCAACCATCTTAGGGAGCCCTTAGCTTCTGAGGCAGGTAGGGAGAAGCAATCTCTCTCTTCTCTCACTGCCTGTTTTCCCTCCTCCTCCCTGTACCTTTTTGTAGTCTCTGCCTAATGGCTTAATTAGCCTTCCAGCTCTCCTCCATCCACCAGTTAGGCACTGATGGCTCGTGTTCAGTTTGTGATCCATTATAATCTCCGAACCCTTTTCTGCAGTACTACTGCCTAAGCAGCTATTCCCCATTTTGTATTTGTGCATTTGACTTTTCCTAAGTGTAGTACTTTGAACTTGTCTTTACTGAATTTCATCTCATTGATTTCAGACCAAAGAATAAAGCTGTCAAATTGGGCCCAATTTGCTAGACCCAAGATTTTAATTTTAAAAAAATACAACTTGAATATTTGAAAAGGCAAACATTTCTAGTTTCAAAAAACCATACCTTTTAAAAAATTGAGAAATACACTAATTTATGTTATCTCACAAAAAACTGCAGTCACTGGGAGAACAGACATCAGTAGGAGAAAGAAACTAAACTGGAAACAGGTCAGAACTCCACATTTTTGTTCTGCATTTTCACACACAGTGAATTCAGATCCCAGTTTTTCATTTGGCCAATTATACTGTGAGGGTTAAGTGCAAAATTCAGAACCAGATTTTGGTTCCAGCTCCACTCTAAAAGAAATACTCAAGCCAAATTTTCTAAGAGTTGATCTTATACAGGGTGAATTCATTGCATGGAGTCCTCCAAAATTTGGAATGATTGCAATGAACTGCCATGGTCTTCAAATCAAAATCAAGTCAGCAAAATGGAGGGAATATTTTTTAAATGCCCAAAACAATGGATGGGGTAAATGGTAGATCAACAAAGAGACAGAACTAGAACAGCACAGCACCAAAAATTTAAAAGAACAAAAAAAGAAAAAGAACAGTGAGGACAAGGCACATGCAGTCAGAGCTTAAATAAATGATAATGTACCACAATGTTTTCTCAACACTCTCTCAGACAACTAGACTAGACCAACACCGAGGAACTGTTTGGGGAATCTGCAAGATTAGTGCATCCATCAGTCACAAAGAAAGTATAAGAGCTAAAAAGGGAATATGTAAAATTAATTGTATAAGTAGGGCTTGGAGAACCGTCTGAAGTCAAGGGTGGGTGGCAGATGTAACCACATTTTTGTTGGCAATGGTAGGCGGCTAGCCAGTCCAGTGTCTCCCTTGCAGTAGACTCTGAATGACTGTAGCGCAGAAGAGACAGCGTAGTAACTGGTATCTCTGGGTGGTGCATATCCACTACTGTGGAGTCAAGCACTTTAGAAATCCTGATAGATTACAGAAGTTAGATACTGGAGGTAGATGCTACTGAAGACAATTGACCTTTGGGTTTTGCATGCCAGAAAGAGATGGAAACAAGCCTCTGTGCAAATGACAAAGCACAAAAGGGACACAGCACAGGCAAATTATTGTGTGTGTGAGAGAGAAAAGGCATCAAATATAAAATATGCCTCAAAAATAAATGAAAAACAAAGAGAAAAAACAAGTCCCCAAACCTCTCTGCATGTCCTTGACTAACAATTAAACTCATCTAACGAATTCCAACCCAGAGGGCATTAATTAGTTTAAATTAGCCACACTGTACTTCAGTGTGCTAATCCTGGTCTCCTCAAAAGCCAAACAGCTGAAGGGCTGTTATTATATACAGAGGGGAAGTTACCATATAGAGATTTTGGATCTTGCTCATTGCAGATCTGGGCATGTGTACATTACCAACCACCCCAATGTAATTCATCTTCCTCTGTTTATGTCAATTGCTGTTCTTCTGCTAGATGTGGTGGGAGCACATACACCCATCATTCCCAGGGCCTATAAGATATATGAAGCTGGATTAGCCAGGTTTGGTTGGTAGTGCTTCAGCCAAGGGATGACCTGCTGTATTGATCCATCTTGCACAACTGCCACCATGAGATGAAGTCTCAGCTGTGGTGACATGGAGGTGCATGCACTATAGGCCTTGTCCAGCATCCTCCCAGCAAAATTCACCTTCTCACTTCTTTGAGCCAGCTTTGCCACCACAATGCCACCCGAAGGCCAGCCTCTGCTGGCTGGAGGGAACAGAGAGAGAACTACATCTGCAGGGACACCTCCTCATTGTGGGAGGCGCTCAGATGCAATGGGGATGGGCATAATCTGCCTAGAACAGATGAGAGAAGGAAGAGCAGAGTTCAGGAGATTCGCCACTGAAGCCAGTGGAGTTACACCTGTGTGAAAACATGTGCACGTGAGAACAGCAGGAGGCCAAGACCCCAGTGAGAGAACTGGGGAACTGATAAACTCCAAACTTGTCATCATGTGGCAGGTTAGCTGTGTGTACTCAAGAAGGTCAGTGCCCTGCCACCGCCTGCCCTTCCTTGTCAGATAAAGCTCCCACTCTCCAGGTACAGTGACTAACTTTTGATTCAGCCTTTCTTCCTTGGAGTGTCCCTGCTGGCATGTCTCCTCCCTTGCTGCACGTCCATTTTCTCTTCCTCATTCCACTACGCGGCTTCCCTGACTCATTAGCGGTTAGCAGCATCCCACCATCCTCTGAAGTTTGACTCAGAGCAAAATATGCAAGCGTCCCATAAGGCTGTCAGAGAGAATCTACTACTCACAAATCTCCCTGATTGACAGCACCTGGGCTGAGGCACTCAATGGGAGTTGAGTAAGAGGAGTGATCTGACTGCACAGATTGATGACAGCTCTGTGAAAAGGCAACAAGAGGCAAGGTGGTGTGCAATAAGCACTGCATAAACCACCTGGTGTGAAGGCCTTGCATACTTGGGCAGAGCATGGTTATAGCTGCCAGCACTTCCTTGGTTCGTCTGTGTCCTGGGAACCATGATTCAATGCATGCTTACTAATGAAGCAGCCCATCTGCAGATAAAAGAAGTAGCAGCTGGAGGGAGAGAAGTGATGAAAGCTGGGCTGACAATCACAGGAAATTGCTGAGAGGTTGGCAAGAGTTTGCGAAGAGTTTATTAAGCTCAAAAGCCTCCATGAGCAAAACCTGTGGAACTTGACAGGCCTGCAGGGGCTCTTCAGGGGAGACTTGTTTCCGCGTTTGGGAGGGATGTTCTGTGTATGTACTTGTCCTTTGGCATGACATGGGTCACTGACTAACGGCAGGGGATTGGTAGCTGGACAGGAAGTCTGATGGGAGCAGGAAGGGCAAGTAAAGAGACACCAGAAGGAATGGAGGAAGACGTTAGTGTTTCCAAGCTGCAGGGTGCATTGCCCAGGAGAAGTACCATGGAATTAGTACACGCTGGTGAGATCCACAGCCTGAGAGCATGAGGGTTCAGTCAGCAGCCACATTGCCTGGGCAGTGAGCTCATCATATCTAATAAACTAAGCACGGTCTGGCCTGGCTAGTAGTTGGATGGGAATCTTCCAAGGCAAAGTTATGAGCCACAGGATGGAGTAATAGGCAAATCTACAGAAGTCTGGATTAGTTTAGATGAGCTCTGCATATCAAAAGGCCTTGTATCTGCATACATCAGGCAAAGAAAACGGAGCTGTTTTAAAGTAATGTGTGTGCAAACTAACACCTCATCTGACAATGGTCTAACTCAAAAAAGGGGATTTTGCCTAAAATGTCCAGATTTTTGAAAACGTGAAATACTAGGTTGCGAGAGCAAAGATTCCATGCCTGAGCTCTGTGCAGTCACCACAAACAGATTCAGAGGATTTAAAGCCAGAAGAGACCATTATGTCTGTCTAGTCTGACCACTGCAAAGCACAAGCCGGAAAAATTGCCTTGTGATTCCTGAATCGAACTCAATAACTTGGGGCTGAAGGGGATACCCAATCCTGAGTTAAAGACTCCAAGTGAGGGAGAACCCATCACACCCCTTGACGGTCATTTCCAGAGGTTCATTATTGTCCTGGCTAGACATTTTCCAGCATTGTTCCATTTTGGCTTTGCTGACTTCAGCTTCCATTCACCCTTGTTTTGCCTTTGCTGCTAGCTTAAAGAGTTCCCGAGAGCAGAAATCTACTCACGCTGTGCTTGGTCCTTTACCTTCTCTGTGCTTCCTTTGGGTGGCACAGCAACTGAACCAAAGGAGGGTTAGTACAAGGCCATCTTTCCAGACCACAGCTTTCTCCTCACAGCATCCCTTGGAGGCAGGGACATGTTATGACCTTCATTCACTGATGGGAGGTTAACGCACAGAAAGACTTTGGCCTGGTGTGCCTGTAGAATTTAGGTCACCATAGCTACTGGGCTCAAGTGGGTGAAAAAGTCACACCCCAGAGTGCTGTAGCTATGCCGACTTGACTCCTGGTGTAGCCGCAGCCAGGTCAATGGACGGTCAGCCTAGCTACTGTCTCTTGGGGAGATGGTTTTCCTACAGCAATGGAAAAACTGCTCCTGCCTCTTTAAGTTGTGGCAGGTTTATGCCGGCACAGCTACGGTGCCATAGCTATGCTGCAATAGCTCCTGTAGTGTAGACAAGCCCTAAGGCCAGGCCATTAGTGACACACCACGTGAGGCTCTGCCCCTGTGAATCTGTTATTCAGATCTTTTGAAAAGCAGGATGGAGTGCAGAGAAGAAGGGCAATTTCCATGCTGTGCCATCCCAGCTCCTCTCTGTAGCCAGGTTCAGATCAAGCCAGAGCAGCTGTCCCTTTTCTCCTCTCTGCTTCCTTCCCACTCACCTAGCCTCCACTAGCTGCTACTGAGGGGAATCCTACTGCTGTGGTACTGGCTGCTGCATTTTCCCACTACTGCTGACAGTGCACTCTGGGCTGGCTCCCAAAAGCACCACAGAATGAAGCCTGGGGTCAGAGTGCAGGCCTGAGGCAGCTGGCAGGGTATCTGAATGGGGTGTGCATTTCCCAGAGAGCCGGAATATCACTGCCTGTCAGACAGCAGGATCCCCAGGGTCAGTGGTTAGGTAATATTCATCTCCCAGCTGCCTGGACACTCCCTGCTCAGAGCATCTCCTCCCCTCTATGAGCACCCTTTCCCTAACAGACTGGTAAATATTAAGGAGCAAGGTGGGCAGCCCTCACCCTCTCTGGAGAGGATCTCAGCTTTCCATTCTCCATCATGTGGCTGTGGGAACAGTCCCCTGCCAACAGCTCCAGGATTGTCATGGTCTGACGTGGCCCAGATGGCCCTGTGCCCCTAGTGAAGGAAGCCCTAGGCAGTGGGAATAGTTGGACAGGGCCATCTCCTGATCCTACCATTGCAAGATGGGAAAATCCTGTCCAGCGTTTGGGTGGGTCTCCAGAGAGCTCAGATGCAGACAGTGGCCTCTCAGTGGCCTCTCAGGATCCCTCTGGGGAGAGGAGGGGATAGGTGCGCCCAATCCAGAATAGGCCAGTGCAGGAGGGGAAGGGAGTTTGCAGATCACTCCCTCTCCTGCCTCAAGGACACCAACATTGAAGGTCTTGTCTGTAAAATGGCACCATGGGTTTTGTCTCCCAGTGTTGTGCAGGTCCGTAATGCACTGCTCATCCAGAGATCTAAGAGGCAGGCTGGGTGTTCTCTGCTTCATGCATCATTGCCAGGGACAAAGATTCTCCCAATCCTGTCGATGGGCCACAGAGCAGGGCAGAATCCAGCTCATGCTCCCAGACCAGAATCGACCCTGCGGTGCTGAGAGGAGTAAAATCTCCTTTCTGTGAGTGATGTCTGCAGACATGACTCTGAATACACAGCCGGGGCACATCAGCTGAATCACATGGGCCCATTTCCAGAGAGAGTCCTGGTGTGGTGGGGAGAGGGGAAAAGAAGGAGAAAAATGCTCTGCAGAAGGGGGTTGTTTGTGGGAGAGTGCCAGCCATGCAGAGATCTGAACAGCAGGCTGTCAGCCCCCACACAGACAGCTCTGAACCTGAGCCTGCTCACCCAGCCCTAATACTGGCCTGCTGAAAGGAGGCTGCCTTCCTGCTACTCATCACTCTGCTGCTAGAACAGTGCTATGTGTGGGGAGGGAAGGACAGGCCATGGACAGTAAGGAAAAAGCGAGCCATGGGTCTGAGGTGGCAAGATGGCTGAGTGGGTCTGGCCCTGGGGACAGGGCAGGCTTCTCAGGTAAGGGAGAATGTTAGACAAGCCCCTTGAAAGGTTTGAGCCAAGACCCAAATTCTGAGGCTTGGTTTGGGAGTGGGGCCTGGCTGGAGCCCAGTGGTGCAAGCCCTGTGCACACTAGCAAGGCCAGTGGGCAGCTTGCAGGGGGCAGAGATCTCTACTGAGAAGCAATCTCTGTGGCCCCTACAGTTGATACTGTTTGGCCAGTTTCCATAGTACTCTGGAGGCGACAGGGACCCAAGAGATGCATGGATTAGTATTAGTAGGAGAATAGCCAGCAGATGGAGGGAAGTGATTTCTCTCTGTTCGGCACTGGTGAGGCCACACCTGGAGTATTGTGTCCAGTTTCGGTCCTCCCACTACAGAAGGGATTTGGACAATTGGAGAGAGTCCAGCGGAGGGAAACAAAAATGATTAGGGGGCTGGGGCACATGACTTACAAGGAGAGACTGAGGGAACTGGGATTATTTAATCTGCAGAAGAGAAGAGCGATGGGGGATTTGATAGCGGCCTTCAGCTACCTGAAGGGGGGTTCAAAGAGGATGGATCTAGACTGTTCTCGGTGATACCAAGATGACAGAACAAGGAGCAATGATCTCAAGTTGCAGTGGGAAGGTCTAGGTTGGATATTAGGAAAAACTATTTCCCTAGGAGGGTGGTGAAGCACTGGGATGGGCTACGTAGGGAGGTGGTGAAATCTCCTTCCTTAGAGGTTTTTAAGGTCAGGCTTGACAAAGCCCTGGCTGGGATGATTTAGTTGGGGATTGCTCCTGCTTTGAGCCAGGGGTTGGACTAGATGACATCCTGAGGTCCCTTCCAACCCCAAACTTCTATGATTGTATGATTCTATGGAGCTCATCTGGGGCTGGGGAGGAGAAGGGGCAGGACCACAGCAGGTTGCACAGGTGCCCCTGCCCTATAGCTTGTGTAGGTGGGCCAGAAACAGGCCCATGGAACACAGCACATACTCCTCCTGGGGAGATACCATGGGCCACATTTCCAGCAGGGCTGCTAAGACCACTTTGTGATGGGCCAGCAGCATGGTGTAGCCAGAGACAGTCAGCAGAAAACTCCCCTGCACAGGGGGCTCTCTGAAAGTGCCGGGTCCTCCATGTCCTGTGTCAGTCACCCTCTGCCCTCATGTGAGAGGCAGTACGGGATGTCTTCTGGTCAGGGCTTGGATGGGATGGAGACTTGGTGGTGTGGAGCTCGGTCATGCTCCAACCCTGAGCTCTAGGGGTGTGTTAGAGCTGCCCCTGTGCCATTCGAACTCGTTGGGGGCTGGGGGCTCTGGCTTCCTGCACCCACCCTTTCTGCACTAGCTGAGCTGGAGTGGAGAGTCTAGACCTGTATGTCACTCCTTCCCAAGGAGTCTGTGCTGCCCTGGGAGCCGTGCAGGAACCAGAGTGGGACTGGGAAGCTGCACTGAGTCCTTTCTTCCTGGGGGAGTGATCGGCACCCGCCCTTTGCCTGGTGCAGAGGGTTTGCTCCTCTGCTCAGGCTCTGGGTGCTGGCTGTTGCACAGTGTGGGTCAGAGCCAAACCTCCATTCGCTGCTTGGCCCTGCTGCCCAGCTGTGTGGGAGGGGGAACAGCCACCTGGCATCAGTTGCTCTCCGTTTGCAAGTTTCCGTGTTACAGGTAGCTCACACAGAGTAGTGAAGGGTCTCTCTGCAGAGCTGTGCAGCAGGACTCATGCCTGAACCCTCAGGCAATATTTGCAGTGTGCCTTGTGCTTAGCTTGCAAGGGGTCTTTGGCTGGTAGTGCCAAACTTACACAATAACCTTTGCTCCTTTGCACACCCAGGGCATTGGGAAAGGTCCCCCCAAAAGCATCTGGATTTCAGGGTGCTCATGATAATCAAACACTGACTGTTCTGAGGTTCATCCAGGCTCTCAGTGACTCTGACATACAACTCACACACACGCACACATATACCAACACGCACGGGCACGCATATGCACAGTACTTTAATTCCTGCATAAAATTTCAGAGAAGGCTGACGTAAATGTGCTCCATTTTTAGCCATGTATTTGTGGATGGTTAAGTGGAAGCACCAGCAAGCAGCAGCCTGAGGAGGCCCTGTAGCATTCTTACACTCTGCTTGGGCAGGTGAATGACTCATTACATGCTTGATTTCTTTCCACCCAGTTGCTGAGGATGGTGTCACTTGCCCTCCAGCTGATAGGGAGGTGTTGTTGCCAGAAGATTGGCTGTTGTTCTTTGACATATCAGAACTTTCCCACGGTCTGTCGGGAGTGCTGCGGGGCATGGGAAGGGTGGAGAACTGGTGGGTGGTGTCCCTCTCTGACTGATGACATCGCTCATGCATTGAGGAACCACTCACATGAGCCAGGAGGCTCAGGAACTGTGCCTGAGTGTGATTGCATTGCATCAGCTCCTCCTCAACACATAAACATCTGGGCCACTTTGGTTTTTCTGTTCCTACCCAGGCCCTTGTCTCTCAAACGGGCAGTGTTTTCCTATGGACTTCCCCTGCCCTGGCACAGGCTCGTGTGGCCAATGGTGCACATGGGTTGGTGTGGATCTGCTGCATCAGGCTAAGCAACCTGCCAGATTAAGTGATACTGTTTTAGTTGCTGTTCTGCCTCCAGGCATTGATGGCTTTTTTAGGAAAGTGGCAGTACCTGAAATATTAATGTCCCCAGTCTAGATGTCTATAGGCGATCACTTTGAAGTGCGATTTACTTTATTTCTCTTTGGTTTCATGGATATGTTTCAACAGAGTTGTTAGAATAATTCACAGACTTAAGTCTCTTCTAAACCTCCAGTGTTTCCTTTTGCTTCTTCTCTCTTTCACTGGATTCCATTACAGAGTCTTCACTTCTCCTGGCCCAGCCTGAGTCACTACATTGTTCTCCGCCTGCACAGTAGATTGTTTAGGTCAGTGTTTCTCAAAGGCAGCCACGGTGGCCACATACGGCCACATACGGCCTCCTGGACTGTGATTGAGGGGGCAAAGCAGCGACCTCTTCCGTCCCTGTTGCTTCTGGATGCAGCACCTTGGTGTTGGTTGCTGGGGCCACCAGCAGGGGTTGGGCCCTGCCTCCTTCTGGAGGCACTTGTGGCACAACGCTGGAGGAGCAGGCAGCCCATGATTTCCCCAGCGGCAGAGGGGCTCAGACTTTGGGCTTCAGCCCTGGGGTGACAGGATGGCAGGTTCTAGCCATGAGGCTTTGGGCTCCATCCCCAAGCTCCGGCTGTGCGACAGCAGGTCCCAGGCTCCAGACACATGGCTTTGGGCTCCATCCCCAGGTCCTGTCCCCTGGGCATGGGGCTTCAGGCTTTGGCTATGGAGCTTCAGGCTCCAGCCCCTGTTGCTTCCATGGCTCCCCACTCATCCATCTCCATTGTCCCTGACCCCTGCTGCCTCCCCCAGCCCCCCATACAGGGCTTAATTTGTACCTAGGCTTTCCTGGGCTGAGTTAGTCTGCTGTGAAAAGAGTGATACTTGTATGTTTGTTAATATCACTTTTCACAGCAGACTTACTAGCTAGCGATAAATACATTACAGTGATTTGACCGTGTGTATGTGCATATTTATTTGTTTTTCCTAAAGCTAATTAAATATTTTAGGAAAAAGTGTGAGAGCAGCCACCAGCAAGAGTTGGTGGCCGCACTCTGAGGCCACCAAAAATTTGTCCCGAGAACTCCTGGTTTAGGTAGAATTGAATTGACACAGGTATCAAAATGTTCATTGTCCATGTGAACAACATGTGCAAACTCTTTAGCTGCATGGAATTTAGTTCACTGCAGTTTTGCATTAAGAATATTTTTATTAAGCTTATTACTTGTTAGCTGAGACGAAAGGGTTCCGAAAAGAGCCACAAGACTGCTATGAGGTCTGGGAAAAACTGAAAGATTTATGCCGCCCAATCTACTTAGCTTGTCACAGAGAAATCTGAGAGATGACCTGAGCAAATCCACAAATACCTACAAGGGAAGGAGATTTCAGAGGGCAGATGGCTCTTTAATTTATTGGGCAAAGACATAACAAGATACTATGGCTGGAAGCCAAAGTTAGATAAACTCATGCTAAAAATAAGGAACACATTTTTAACATAGGAGTAATTAACATATGGAACAATTTACCAAGGGATGTGGTTGAAGTCCATCATTTGAAGTCTAGATCAAGATTGGATGTCTTTTTCAAAAAACAAAACAAAACAAAAAACCTCTAGCTCAACCACAAGATATGGGCCTGATGCAGGAATTACTGGGTGAAATTCTAGGGCCAGAGTATACAAGAGGTTAGAATTAGATGATCATAATGGTCCCTTTGGGGTTTAAAATCTTTGTATTTAAAATATAAATATAAATCTATGAAAGCAAAGATAAATCATTTTCACTTAAGTACATTATGAGTCAGGACAAAGATTGAGTAGCAAGGCTCAAACTTAGAACATTCATACAAAGAAAAAATGGAACAAAATAATAAAAATAAACAATTGAAATTCAGGAAGAATAAGGATTTGACAGAATAATGCCTAGTTCAGCTTGCAATAATAGTAACGAAGGGAACCAACTCTCCAAATATCATTTTTGCCTGGTCATTCCCCCTCAGAATTTGTTGAGTGTGAAAATACTGGTTTTGTTCTAGTCAGCACTGATTGCAATTAAAGCAGCTAATTGTAAAAGCTCTTTTCCCCACTTTTAGAAACATTGTTATACACTCCCACTAAAACCAACGGTCTCTCTTTCGAGTCATTGCTGATGAGATCACATTGAGATTGCGAGTGAACAAAATACCGTGCTTTGGGGGCATCTCCACACGTACATCAGCAGAGTCAGGATGAGCTCTACCCTGACATCTGGTGGTGAATTATGGGAAGTGTGGAAAGAATTTCAGAAAAAGTGTGAATTCTCAGATATTTGCATGGGCACACCCAGCATAGCCCAATGCAGCCTGGAATGGTTATTTTGACAGCTCTGGGATCCCCAATTTCTTTGTTATTGGGGAAGGATAAATAAAGTGCTGCCATCTGATTATGTGAATGAGGAACTATGAGACTGCTTTATGACAGAGATGTCTCAATATAACTTGAGTGACACTTGCTAAACAAGGGACATGGGTTCTAAGACCCAGTGAATTGAGAGAGGTGAGGGGGCTGGTGTGTGTGTGTGTGCGCGCGCGCCTGGTGGGATGGGCCCCTTTGGAGGGCCTAGAACACCAATTGCAGTGTCTCCTCTCTCCACTGTAAAAGAGTAGAGCTACTTTTGATTCTATTAGGAATCCATCTAGAAACTACTGAGCTGAATTCACATTGGGCCAATAGTGCACCAGGACTCCCCTACTAAGAGCTGAGCTGAGGTCACTGAGTAGGAGAGCATGAAGGCCTATTGTTAAGCAGCTGGCAGAGTGGAGCAGTTTGCAGAGTGTTGGAGCAGCCCATGGAATGGTGAGTGGAGTGGAGCAGTTTGCAGGGATGGCTGGAGGAGTGGCACAGCTGGTCTACTGGAGCTGGTCGTGGTGAAGGCTGTAGCAGAACTCCGTGGAGAGGTGGAGCAGTTGGCCCTGGCCCATGTAAGGTGCACCTTAACACCTTGTGTGGGCTCCCCCCATTTCCACCCAGGCTAGAGGGGGGTAAAAACTCTACAGATAAACTTTTGAATTCTGGGGTGGCACTGACCAGAGACTTTTGGGTTGTTGGACTTTGGGGTGATTGGGTTTAAGACCCTAAGGGGGAAAGGACATTGCCAAACGTACTTGGAGGTGGGTTTTTGCTTATGGTTTGTGTTATAACCCTGTTTGTGATGTTTCTCCAATGGGATGCCGCATTATTTCCTTCCTTTATTAAAAGGATTTTGCTACACTCAGACTCCGTGCTTGCAAGAGGGGAAGTATTGCCTCCTAGAGGCGCCCGGGGGGGTGTGGTATGTAATTGTCCCAGGTCACTGGGTGGGGGCTCGAGCCGGTTATGCATTGTGTTATTGAAATGGAACCCCTGGATACTGAACCCGGCCCTTGTTGCTGCCAACTCAGAAGGACAGAAGAGTTACACATGAATATCTCATGGTAATGGATGGAGGCCACATTTCAATGCTGATACTACTTGACTTCTCTGTAGCTGGCAACACAAGTGACAGTGCCATGCTGCCCCAGTTACATGACACGTTGCTTGCTGGAGGACGCACAGCACTGCAATGGCTTCAGTTAGTTATTCCACTCCAGCAGACCCAGAGTGATGATAGGTAACTGCTCCCTTCCCTGATGGCCTTCACCTGCAGGGTCCCAGAGGGATCTATACAGTTCCTCTCCTCTTCAACATCTCCCCAGCTCCCTTGGAGAGGTGTGAGGTGCCACACGCTCCATAGCAAACAATGCCACCACGGTACTCTATGCCATTGCTCTGATGTCACAATGACTAGCAGAGACCGTGCCCTGGGTGACCATTAGCCAGTTCGCATTAAACCCCAGATGAGACTGAAGTGATGCTGGCTGGAAGGGGAAAACACTTGGAAGAACTGGCCAGGTCACTATTCTCTCTTCCATCAAGGGCGACTACTCCCATTCAGCAAATAGCCTCTGGGTCCTTTCTCACTCAGCCCTTCATCCATAAGACAAGGGACTATCAATTTTCAAAAGTGACTTTCCCCAACTCCTGCTGGGCAGAAATCTTTGCCCCTCCCTCGTGGGCAAAGATCTGCTCGCTGCAATCCAGGCATTTGTCACCTCCAGACAGGAGCACTCTAACTTGCTGTGCCTGGGTCTGAAGGCCCCAGCACATGACAAATAGGGCAGCCTGTTTCCTCTCCATTACCCCTGTGCTTCCATCTTTCCATTGGCTCCCAGCCCAGTTCCACTGCCACTTCCAAGCCTTGGACCTGATCTTGAAAGCTGCTTTTGGGGCAGGACACAGTTATATCAGTGATCACATCTCCCTCCATGATCCAGCAAGACAACTGCACTCCTCTGGGATAGGGCACCTTGTAAAGGCCAAGAGGAAATATTTGAGGGCTGCAGACAAGGCACTTGCTGTTAAAGGGGTTGAGCTGTGGAATGACCTTCCAACAGATTTGCGCTAATCTAAAATCTGACCACTTTCAAGGAGTGCTGCAAGACCCTCTTTTTTGCCAAAGCAGTCCCACCAGAGCCAACTAATTGGGGAGAGACTGCAGTGGGTGAAAACAACATAGACATGTATAATCCCCCAAGCAGATCCTCCACTACCAGAGAAGGAAGAAGAGTAGAAGACTCATGAAATCCAGTAGAGACCATCCACTAGGGATTTAATTTACCTGGGAAGTACTTTGATACTCTGGTGATGGTAGCAATAGACAGACTGCCAGACCAAGATTGTTCACTGCCCACCCAGTTCAGATGACTCAGATTAGAGCTTCTGTAAAATCCATGGAGTAAATGTCAGTTTGTTGTGGAGTGGATCATACAACCGAAATCTTACACTGTACGCTCTTTGAGGTAGGGGCTGTGTCCCTAGAGGTGTGTACAGTGCCTAGCACAACAGGCCCTGATCCCTCCCTAGCCCCATGGTGCTACATAATGCACATTTTTCAGGGTCAGATGGACTCATAGCTCTTTGCCAGGCCTTAGCATGAGCCCAGTTATGGATTTTTGTCAGGGCACTGCTGTCACAAACCCATGCAAGTCCTGTTTATTTGTTAGCATGGTTAAAGAGAGCTGCCATGCTGGAGTGGCTGGGAGATATCTGTCACGCCATTTGCCCTGCAGTCAAAGTAGTGTCAATAGTCTGCAGCGAAGAGTCTTTTTGAGGCCTGGACTTGGGAATCTGTCCAAGCAGAGACAGCTCCCAAAGAATGCACCTGAGGTTTTACAGGATCTGGGACACGGTGTGGTGAACTGCAAAGCCGGATATGTCCAATAAACCTGCTTCTTCTTTACTTTATGACTAAGTCTCACTGTACTAAATTAAAGGCTTCTAGTCACAGAGTATTTAGAGTCTATTTCCACATATCAAGGGCCATAAAGCTACATATCCTGGCCCTGCAAGAGTCGTAACCCACATTAATGGCTTTCTGCACACCCCAGCCATTTACTCCATGCTGCTTGTGCCAGGGCACACTTTATTGCTGTGTTCTTCTTTCTCTTGCCCTGCCACCTTGCACGTGAGTCTAGTAGAACACCGGGGGCTAGATTATTAGCCCCTTACTCACACTGGTGAACACTTGCTCATGAGAGCAGCTCTATCAGCTTCAGTGGTGCTGTCTGTCAGAGAAACTGCCCCCCAGTATGAGTAAGGACTTCCACATCTGGTCCAGCATCACAGCACCAACCAGCTGGGAAGGCAGCGCATGTCACATTGATTAGCTCTTTGGGACAGGGCTGTACTGCGCCGGGCAAAATGGGGACCTGTTCTCAGTGGGGCTCAAGGCACTCCACAACAGAACTGGTACATACTGACACTGACCAATGTGCCTGCATTCACCTGTAAGCATGACTGCGCGCTGGAGGATGTGGGGCCTTCCACTAGGTGTGTTTCCACTCCTAAAGGCAGCACACTTCCCTGGACAAGAAACAAGGACCAGGTATGGCCAATCCAATGTAACTAAATGCTGCTGTGATCACCACAGAGTTTGGCACTTTCCTGGGGTCCGGGACCCTAACAGCTTATGAGGAGTTTTTGGGTGAGGTCAGTGATAGTTTTGCCATCAACTTCAGTGGAACCACAAAAGCACAAGGAGTCTGACGGCACCTTAAAGGCTAACGGATGCATCCGAAGAAGTGAGGTTTTCACCCACGAAAACTTATGCCCAAATAAATCTTGGTCTTTAAGGTGCCACCTTGTTGTTTTTGTGGATACAGGCTACCTCCTGATACATGACACCATTCAATGGAACCAGGATTTCATTCATTATTCATTTATCATTTTTGTCTTCTCGTTTTCATATGTTCCATTTTTTGCCACTGGAATTTATTTGTTAATTTGTTTTTGAAGCAGCTTTGACAGCAGAAATGAGCTGAGCAGTGATTGGCTGAAATGATTGATCACAGTGGTGTACCTGTTTTTGTGCTCATTCCATCTCAGTCATGTTGGGCTGCTGGCAGATGTTCCCATATAAATAACTAAGGCTGCATGTCTGAATGTCCTCTTCACCCGCAGAATGGGAAAGACTGTAAACAGCTGCTTAATCAAAGTGTCTGCAGCAAAGCTGATGTGATTTCTCTTCCTAAGCAGCCTGGGTCCTGGGCCCACAGAAGCCAACAGCAAAGTTCCCAGTGACTGTAGTGGTGCAGGCTGAAGGCCTCACCAAGACTAAGGATTAGAAGCAGCTAGAACGTCACTAGGCTGCACACATTTTCTAATCAATTTGTTTACATCTCACGTATGGGAGTTGTGGATTCAATTAGAAAATAACACCACTGCAGCTGATTGCCCAAGACATAAACTCTAATAGTAGCTGGAGAGAGTTAGACACCCAAATTGGTTCAGAATTTCTTGCCCTAGTTAACATACTCCTAATTATGATGAACCTGCTATCGTCAACAGTGTTTTAGCCAAGGTAGGGAAAGAAGACACTCGTATGCACTGGGGAGGAACTCTGAACTTTCTATTAGGTATTACGCAAGACAGAACCTCCTATAAACTGGTTTGCCTCTCAGAAACTGCTAATTAAAAAGCCCTTAGGCTTTATCTGTCTGATTAGGAATGCATACTTGTATGGAAGCAAGTGCCAAAATCCATGATAGTCCTTTTTGTTTTAAAACATGGGTCTCACATATATATGAATACATTTCTTTCTTCTCATTGTCTTAATGCCTTCCTGTTTGTTCAGCAAGGAAATCATCTATTCTAATATGCATTCCAAATGTGTTAAAAATTTCATTTATATATTCATAGAAACGAGAAATGGGAAATACCCCAGGAGTAGCACAAGATTGTTTCCTTCCCTGTAGAGTTATTTTCTTATTTAGAAACAATGCACAAGTATATGTTATTTAAATGGCAATTAAATACGGGATGGGTGATGGATTCCAGTAAGGTTTGTTGTCTCAGGGGATCTAGGCCTCCTGGGTTTGGTTCTCTGCTCCACTACACCAGTGTGATTCCATGTGATGTATTGGGAATATGTCTGTACAATTTGTGAATTCGGTGTGAGAGGCTGCAAACTCTGTGTTGAATGTGCAGCGTCCTGCTTTCCCTGGGGTCTCTCTGTCCCCCTTTTGGGCTGAAAGGCTCATGGTAAAAGAACAGCAACAGAAGGTCCTTAACTCTAAGCACCCAATTGTTGGAAATCTATTCGCTCTAGACAAAAGACTGGTCCCTGCCCAGAAAGACTGTTTAGGGGATGATCACCTTGGCAACAAAGTCACCTGACAGGGATCTGTGTTCATGTGGGGAAGCTGACAGGAGTGGCCACCTGACGTGTGGGTGAGGGGGGAGTGGAAAGTTTTAAAATGGCAAGGCTCATCTGCTCAGGGGTCCATTTTGTCCAGACCATGAGGGTCAGACACTCACTATGTAACAGCTGCCTGCCTGCACTCAGGTGTGTCCCCATAGGCTCATAAGAGGACAGTGAGCTGGTGAGGGACACTGAGGTTTCAGATGTTTATTACTTGGGGTGGTCTGTGCTCTCCTGGGCTTTACATGATTAAATATAAAAGCGCACAAATGTGTTAGACTCTGTGAGGGATATGTGTGTATATTGGCTGCTTCACAATGACTGTGTGCCCCTGAGAGAGGCACACTGTAGCCAGAGGTGTCTCATCATTGGGGAGTTGTTGGAGATGGTGCACTGAAGTAACTGGGGTACCTGGGGTCAGTGCTGTGCTTGGGGAACTAGCGCAGGTGGCCTGAGGAGCCCCCTTTCCGAGAAGGGGACTCAGAGTCAGTGCCCAGGAAATATGCCAAGAGGCCAAGGGAGAGGCCAGCAGTGCTGCAGCCCCAAGGCATCCAAGCAAAGAGGCTTGGATTCCTGTCACAGCCATCCTAGCAGGTAGCCAGGAGGGGGTGATCTCTAGGATCTGTGACATTCCACTGGCTGTAACTCCATTGCACTCAGCAGAGCTAAAATAAATGACCAAAATAAAGAAAATGGCTGCTTGGCATGAACAACATAGAATGTACACACTGAGCTATTGGAACTCAAATGCGAAATTGCAGAGCTACTAACAGTGGTATGTAACCTATCACTTAAATCAGCTTCTGTACCAGATGACTGGATGGCAGCTAACGTAATGCCAATTTTTAAAAAAGTCTCTAGAGGTTGATTTCAGTAATTACTGGCCGGTAAGCCTAACTTCAGTACCAGGCAAATTGGTTGAAATGATAGTAAAGAACAATTATCAGACTTGTAGATTAACACAATTTGTTGGGGAAGAGCCAACACGGCTTTTGTAAAGAGAAATAATGCGTCACCAATCTATTAGAAATCTTGGATAGGGTCAATAAATATGTGGACAAGGGTGATCCAGTTGAAATAGTGTACTTGAACTTTCAGAAAGCCTTTGGCAAGGTCTCTCACCAAAGGCACTTAAGCAAAGTAAGCAGTCATGGGGATAAGAGGGAAGGTCCTCTCATGGTTCAGTAACTGGTTAAAAGATCGGAAAAAAAAGGGTAGGAATAAATGGTCAGTTTTCAGAACAGCAGTGTCCCCTAGGGATGTGTACTGGGACCGGTGCAGTTCAACATATTCATAAATGATCTGGAAAAAAGTGGCAAAATTTGCAGACGATACAAAATTACTCAAGATAGTTAAGTCCAAGGCAAACTGTGAAGAGTTACAAAAGGATCTCACAAAACTGGGTGACCAGGCAACAAAATGGCAGATGAAATTCAGTATTGATAAAAGCAAAGTAATACAAATTGGAAAACATCATCCCTACTACACCTACAAAATGATGGGGTCTAAATGAGCTGTTACCAGTCAAGAAAGAGATCTTGGAAACACTGTGGATAGTTCTCCGAAAACATCTGCACAATCTGCAGTGACAGTCAAAAAAGCAAACAGGATGTTAAGAACCATTAGGAAAGGGAGATATATAATAAAATAAAAATAAATAAAACATGATGCCACTATATAAATCCATTGTTTGCCCACACCTTGAATCCTGTGTGCAGTTCTGGTCGCATCATCTCAAAAAAGATATTAGAACTGGAAAAGGTGCAAAAAAAGGCAACACAAATGATTAGGGGTATGGAACAGCTTCCACAAGAGGAGACATTAAAAAGACTGGGACTTTTCAGCTCGGAAAAGAGATGACTAAGGGGGGATATGATAGAGGTCTGTAAAATCATAACTGGTGTGAAGAAAGTAAATAAGGAAGTATTATTTACTCCTTCTCATAACACAAGAGCCAGGGGTCACCCAATGAAATGAATAGGCAACAAGTTTAAAACAAAAACAAAAAAAAGGAAGTGCTTCACACAACATACAGTCAACCAGGGGATGCTGTGATGGCCAAAAGTATAACTGGGTTCAAATAAGAATTAGATAAGTTAATGGAGGACAAGTCCATCAATGACTGTTAGCCAAGATGATCAGGGGCACAACTGCATGCTTTGGGTGTCCCCAGTGTCTGACTGCCGGAAGCTGGGACTGGCTGATGGGATGGAACACTCGATCCTTGCCCTGTTCTGGTCATTCCCTGTAAAGCACCTAGAATTGGCCACTGTCAGAAGACATGATTCTGGGCTGGGCTACATGGATCATTGGTGTGACCCAGAATGGCCATTCTATGCTCTTACAGAGTTGTACCAGTGTAAGGGGGTGGGGAAGCTGACCCAGTCTGTGTGCTCTTCTTGTTCATACTAAACAGTACATCTTCCACCATTTATCGTGGGGCTCTTGTGAATGTAATAAAGATTTTCTGCATTTCCTACCTTTGACCCCAAAATATATCAAAGGAAATTCTACTTTTGCGTGTGCAAAAGTGGTTCTCACTAAAATTGGTAGGAGTAGAATCTCAGCACCTAAGGGCAGAATTTGGCCATATTGGCTCTAAGAACATAAGAATGTCCATACTGGATCAGACCAATGGTCCATCTAATCCAGTCCCAGCTTCTGGAAAACAGAGGCTGGGCACACCCACAGCATCCCTAAGCTTCTTGGCTAATAGCAATTGATGGACCTATCCTCAGTGAATGTATCTAGTTCTTTTATGAACCCAGTTATACTTTTGATCTTCACAGCATCCCCTGGCAATGAGTTCCACAGGTTCTAGTAAGGCTAATTCCTTATTGTCTATAAGAAAATGTCTGCCATGTAAGACTCTATCACATTAGATAAACCAATGGCTAACTGCTCTGGCACAGTGAAAGCAAGGGAATGTGCGGGAAATCAACAGAAAGATGTTTGATTGCAAACTATATTTTTCAGCAGCACACTTTCAGATTTTATTTGACCTCCTCAAAGATAGTTTGGAATTAGGGCGAATTTCCAAACTTGAGCCAATGTATATTCTGATCTAGTGCTTTCCCCTAGTTTTAAAGTGTTACATCTATACAACTGTTTTGCCAACCTCAGTCATTTAAACATCATGGTTCAGGCCACCAAAAGTCATGAGACTAGCTTAAAATCATGAGACTGTTTTAAAATAGATTTTGGGTTCTTTTTCTGAACCTTTAGGGTGCACTCGCTTCATATTTTCAAGTCTTTCTCCACAACCATAAGGGCTAAAAACTTATTTTTTCTTTTAAACGAAAGTTGAGATTGCATGGCAAACATCTGATTCCTCCCGAACCCTCACAGCTGTGTGTGTGTGGAGGGTGCTTGGAATCCAAACCTGGGTCTAGTGGTGAATTTTCTGGTAGCCTCCTATCTATAATAGCTTAACTGAAACCCCTGGAGGTGAATGCTCCAGAACCCTGGGCACAAAATCTCATCATTTGCCACAGGCTTCACTTTGAACCCCTTCTTTACCTCTGCCATAGCATGGGAGCAAGAGGTGGGGCCAGCACTGACATCTCAAAGAAAGCCCCACTCAGCACGAGATTAGAAAGAAGATGTCAGAGTTGGAGTTTCATGCAGCAGTGTTGCCTGCATCCAGAGAGCTCGCCCTAGCATCAGACTAAACCAAATTCTCGTGTGAAATTCACAGTAACTAGTTCTAGCTAGTGTAACAGAGGCAAGAGCCATAAACAACTTTCACCTTTCAGTGACCCTAGTCAATAAAAATGTGACAGCAACTCAGTGGATGCAAGATTAGCTTATGTAGAATATCTCAGCCAGAATCTATTAATCCTTCATTTCCTGAATTAATCTAAAACAGTAACAAGCACACAGCTAAGATTGCCAACCTTGATCTATCTTGCGATATTTGTCCCGAGCGCCTGGAGTCCTGAGATTAACTGAGACACTCTGCTTTTATTTAAGAAAAAGTAAATTTCTAGTCCTCATAGTTGCAGAGAAATGCTTGAAATGTGACCTATGGGCAGCCTGAAGGCCCAGAAGGAAAATGAGGGAATCCTACATAGTTTTATTATTTTTTAAAAATCTCACAATTTTAAAGCCAGTCTCATGATTTTTGAGACTAGACTCATAATTTTTGAATGCTTGGGGTTCACAGTATTAGCGCCATATTATTAGATTTGAGTGCCTTAATAGTACAGCTGAGTTCCTCATCTGAATGCAAACAAAACAATTAGGACAAGATTAAAAAATATTATCCAAAATATAGGCTATGGAATCTTTATTCAGGCACCTAAATAAGTGGGCTGAGCACCTGCAGCTCCCATTGACTTCAGCTCAATCAAAACTCAAGGCTTCATTTAAAAAAAAACACTAACTCTGCTTTTAGCTCATTTGGTTATGAATATAACCTTCTGAATCCAGAGACAGAGAGCTGAAACAACAGATGTGGGAAAGGTGTGAACTCCCCCCATATGCCTCAATGGGCCACTTCAGGAGGACAAGAAATAAATTAAAAACTAACCTTCCTTTTGTAGAATTTGCTGTTTGATTAAAAAGTGTTAAATTGACAAACACGTGAAAATTGAATTTATAAAAATAATTAAAAACCCTCTTTCATAAATCTTTGTTATGAAGCTAATTTCAGTGCAGTTAACTTTGCTAACACTTTTCCCCTGCAGAAAACACATTTTCACGATAAAGAATTCACTTCTCTTCTCAATCGGTTCTTACCCCTTTCCCAGCATGGTAGCTGAATGGTTTCCAGTTATGCACTGAATTATGTGTCATGTGTGGTTCAGTCTCTCTCTCATCAACTCATGTGTTTGATTTTTGTTGATTTTCCTTTCATTTTTGTTTGGTTAACGTGTTCGCGCTGCTCTGCGTTTGTGTTAGAGGAGTCAGATCGGAGAAGTGCCTCATGCTCTCATAGTGGAAGGTGAGGAGGTTAGTAATGATCCTTAGTTCCTGAGGAAGTTCCTTCCACAATCGTGGACCAGCCCCTGAGAAAGCTTTGCACAGATAAGCTTTACCTGATGGTAAAAAGTACCGTGGTCCCT
The DNA here is from genome assembly GCF_007399415.2 of Gopherus evgoodei. Classification (NCBI taxonomy): domain Eukaryota; kingdom Metazoa; phylum Chordata; order Testudines; family Testudinidae; genus Gopherus; species Gopherus evgoodei. The sequence goes on from NC_044326.1 coordinate 144,394,138, forward strand.
GACCAGCAGCCTTGTCATGCACAGACCTCACTTTGCAGTTATAAGCTGTTTTCAGTGTGCTTCCACAGGCCATTGCTTAGCAATTTCAACAAGAAATTTAGCTTTGTTCCCACCTGATATTTGAAACAGACACATTTTTTTTAAAACCATTAAAAGTATATCAGCACCTTTTTATAAAAGAGTCATTTTGTTTGTTCCTTTCTGGTTCTCAAGTGAAAATTAAAATCTGGTTGGATTTAAATGGTTTTTGTGTTTGGTTTAAAAGGAAAAGTTTGCAATGCTTTTTGTTTTCAAAGGGACATTGTTTGGCAACATGGTTTTGTTCTCTCAATTGAAAATTGAAAATATGGTTGTTGCTGACCTGCACATTTTTAATCCTTTTTCTTTAGCTCACATTGCCTTTAGCAAAATGCCACCTCCCTGTAACAACTGGTGAAGACAGGCAGCACTCTGTACCAGTCTACCAACAAGGCCTGCCACCTGTCTCAGCATGGGCCTCAGAAGGCCTCAAACGTTCTCTGTGACATTTGTTCTCACAGTCTTGGGTGCTCCTTTCTTCTGCTGCCTCATTATTTACTTATGCCAACATCTCCTCAATCTTCAATAACTGAGCGTCCACCCATCTGAGTGGATGCTTAGCTGGAGTCCAGGCACTCATGAGCTATGAGTGAGTAGCATTGTGCAAGCGACTGCCTACACTTGGTGATTAGTGCATATAATGAGATTCCTGCCATGTCTTATTGTATCGCTGAATATAATTACTGGAACCCTGCCACAGTGTGACCCAGATCTCTTTGCCAACAGTCACGCCATGCTGAGGATCTTTACTGTCACAAGTGTGAATAATGTGTAGCAGTGTGCTACCAAATACCTAAAGGAGGGGGAATGCCCAACTAGTTTACTTTCCGAAAAATTACCCCAAGAAATTAAAGATTCCGTGTTATAGCATATGCTAGCTACACCCATGCAGCTGGGGAAAGAGTGTTCAATTGACATCTTAAAGAGAAAGTAGGACTCACAGACTGTAGCTCTGTCAGAAACAGGTTATTTTAAACATAGTCATTTAGGCATTGGGTAGTCTTCCTCCTCTGAATAGGCCTGTCACAATTATGCCTCAGGGAACAAAGCCTAACGCAGGTACACAACTTTTTTTCAAGCCATGTTGATTATTTATAGGTTAATATTTGTTTATTTTCCTGCCAATTTAAAAAGAGCTTCTAAAGTTTAAGAAATTATTGCTACAGTCACTCTCTGACAAGTTCATTCAAGCCAGCAACGGCTTTTCTAAAGGTTTCTGAAAATTGTTTAAAGGGGAATTTTACATTAGGTAAATATTTACTGGATAATATTTTTTACATGCGCATACTTTGTTGAGTTAATTTTGGTGGAATAAGTGGGGCCAAAGAGTCAAAGGTGTTAACCCGACCCTGTCACTGGCCAACATTAAAGAGTTTTAAACCAGGTTCAGGGTTTGGCGTACAGAGACTTCAGCCTGCTTAGCACCATGGCAAACACACCATTAAAAATCCTTTTAACATTTTATTAAAGATACAGAAAAGAAGGCAAAACAGTTCTGGATCTGAAATGTCAAGTATTATGTGAGGCTTTCATTTTAACACCATTCCTCGCTCCCTTCCCCTTTAGCTGGGGAGAGTCTTGAGAAGAAAGAACCCCTTTGTTTGACAGTCTCTTAGAGGGTAATAACTGTCCTTTTAGGGAAAGGAGAAAACGTTAGTTGAGATGGGCTGGAGCTGTTAAAATCAGATCCTGTTTCCTAGAAGTCAAAACAAAACAAAAGCACATGAGAGGAGAGCAAAAACCAACACAGATTAAAAAAATAAAATAAAAATAAAGCAGCTTCTCTGTCTGTTGTTGACTTTCACTTCCAAGCTCACTGCTGGAAAACCAAGGCATGGCACATGGTCTTATTAGCCACTCTGAGACCTAGCAAATTTGTGCCAGAATCAGGCTGCTTAGAGCATTGCTTTTAACAGCCTCTTTGATCACAGATTCACAAGCGTTGCAAAATATGCAATCTTGGCTGGCGAGGCAGACTCTTCTTAGACAGAATGCAAAAGGAGAAGGAGAGAATGGGAAAGAAAAAGGCTACATGAAGGCTGGAGGGTGACCAAGTCTCACATCCCAGGTGGGGTCTGGAATTTAACTGAAGGCAGCAGAGGTGACAATGGCATCTGGCTCCCTCTTTCTGGTCCAGTCTGGTCAGGACATCTCCCAGGATCAGAATGACGAAGGCCCAACAGCATTAGGCTGGATCCTAGAGCCCCAGGGGACAGTGAGAGCAACAGCCATGATGGTGAAGCAGTTGTTGGCAGGCAACTCCTTTTCTTTGAAAGATGCCTAAAGGGTGCTGGGCAGAATAGCCCTCCCTCCTCATTATTTTGTAAACCAGTTAGACCCAATATCCAAACACCAATTTTGGCCCATTGATTTCTGGTTCCACACGTCTCTTGTTTACCTTGCATGATCTTAACCCAGTTTTTGTGTTATAGCAGGAGGCTTTTTTGTTTGGACTAATTAAGTTCATCTGTCTCCCTTTTGCACCTTTTCCCATCACCCTTTATTTTTCTAGTGAACTTTCACTCACATCTCATAGTTGAGCTCACAGTTAGGTTAAATTTGTGGGTCCCGTGATCACAATCTACTCTCATGTACATGTGTGTATATTTAATATGTGCATATATAATCTGTATGGACACACACACACACACATACACATACCACGGCTGCCAACTCATGATTTTCTCACAAGTATCATCATATTTGCTGTTCTTGAAGCTGCAGCTCTTGGAAGCATGTTATCTGCTGAGAAACTCAGCTTTTATTAAAAAAAAATCAAATTTCTAGCCCTCCTGGGTGCAGAAAAAAGCTTTGAAAGCATGCCCTAGGTGTACTCTAAAGGCTCAGAAGATACAAGGAAAACAAAAAGAGCGTCAAATGTACTGGGGGGGGGGGGGTTAAACGACTTTTGAAGCCAATCATGATATTTTGTGGCCCAACTCATGATTTTGAATACTTGGGGTTGACAAAGTGACACAAACAAGCAATGTTAAAAGCAGGTTAATAAGGTTGCAAAGAAAAGCTCTCCGAAGTCAGGAAATGCATCTAACACGGACTGAGCCATAATCGCTTAGAGACACAGAAACAGAACTCTTCATTATCTATAATTTAGCCAATGAATTTTGCCCTTTTTACTGTCTATAAATTATCCAAAGAGTTTTGCCAATGCCTTCGCTAGCCAGATGAATGCTGGATGAATAGTTTATGCAAACAAATTTCAGCCTGTGTGCTATTCACATTGACTATTTGCTAGCACATCGGCTGTTAGTGGGGTTCAGTTGGTCACCTTAGTCACATGAGGCTGTTTCTTCTACCTGCCTAGAGAGTCACAGATCACACATACTCCAGTGTCTCCATGAATAGCCTAGTTTGTGTGGAATTCTGGGATTGGTGAGAGGAACAGCCATTCCCCAAACAATCAGCTGGCACGAACACAGGTGACATGAACTAAAAGCCAACACTGTCTGAATTAACCTTTGCAAACCAAATCTCGCATGTTTGTGATCGTGGCACCATTCCAAGAATCTCCTCCACCCAAATCACCCAGACGCAGTGAAGCAGGATGAAATATCCTAAAATAGAAAACCAGTCCAAACAGCCTGCAGGGGAAAGTGTTGTGAGCCTGTAACATCCCAGAAAAGCTGACTACAGAGAAAGACAATGCTTTTTCTGGACATTATAAGGTCTCTGTTGCCACTAACTTGCTGAATATAGGTTTGAACCTAAAAATGAAGTCTAGCAAACAAAGAGATACTTATGTTTAATGATACCTCCAGTCTCCTATGTGGTAAGAAGGAAGGAATTAGGGCTTGATTTTTCACTGCCTCGCCCCTGGTGTTGTCATTTACTCTTGTGCAAATTGAGGGGACCACAAGCCAGAATAGTAGCACTTCCCACTTATTTTGCACCAGAATAAATGACAACTAAAGGTTTCCCCTTGATTTCAATGGGAGCTTGGCACCTCATAATCTGGCCCCAAATGCCTACATCTCATTGAGAAGTCACTTCGGTGTTTGGGAAAATGTTGCCGCAGGTGAAGTAAATATGGTTAAACATTCACATAAAACAATTTGGACTAGTAGAAGTTTGAAGAAAGAAACATTCAGATGATACCAAATGCAAACAGCAAATAAAACAGAGTGCTGCGCAGATGAATTTTAGACAACAAATAAGAACTTTAGAGAGTTGTAGTATTGACTAAACTCATTCTAGCAAGGAGCGGGTTCTTAGGGTGATACCTTTCTGGACCATCAACTTTCTACAATTCATAGGAGGTAGGAGAGTTATTGGATACCCCTCATCCAAGACAGAGAAGTGTGCTACTGGCTCACCCTCTGAAGACAAGACCCAAATGCTGCAGATGGTAGAAACCTCCAAGTCTCTCCATCCTCAAGAAGAGGGCACTGAAATGGAGAGAATGGGGTTTACCAGGGGCAGGCGGCATGAGAAGGAAGAGTTGTGCAGATTGCTGGAGCTGGATGGGGAGCAAAGCTTCAGCTCATGCAGGTAAGCAGCCAACTTTGGGATGCCTCTTTCAACCTAGCCCAAATTCCAAACCTTTCTGAGCTTCACTCACCACTGCTCATGGCAGAAGAGTCCTTTAAAACCCAGTCCATTTGGAAGAGCATGCTCTATAATTACTCAGATGGAAGCTTCCAAGAATGGCTATAATAGAGCAGTTAATACAGCACTGACAATTGTCATAACATTTCTTCCCAGATCTGGACATTAGCCTCCAAAATATGGGTGTTAGCATGAAAACCTCCAAGCTTAGTTACCAGCTTGGACCTGGTAATTGCTGCCACCAACCAGGAATTATATAGTGCCCAGCTCACTGTGGTCTCCCCAAAACCTTCCCCAGGGGACCCCCAGACTCAGATGCCTTGAGTCTTACAACAAAGGGAAATAACCCCCTCCCCTTGTTTCCTTGTTACTTCCTCCCAGGCTCCCCTCCCTGGACGACCCTAGGAGATTCCCTGCTTCCAGTCCTGGAAACACAAGTACCGAGAGGTCTAATCTCTCTTCCCCCTCACCCAGAGGGTATGCAAAGTCAGGCTTAGTAAATCTAACACAAAGAGATTTTCCCCCTGACTTCTTCCTCCCACCAATTCCCTGGTGAGCTGCAGACTCAATTCCCTGGAGTCCCCACTAAAGAAAAACTTCAACAGGTCTTAAAAAGAAAGCTTTATATAAAAAAGAAAGAAAAAGACATTAAAAATAGTCTCTGTATAACAGCGACAATATACAGGGTCAATTGCTTAAGAAAAAAATGAATAAACAGCCTTATTCCAAAAGAATACAATTTAAAACATTCCAGCAACTACACACATGTAAATACAAAAGAAAAACAATATAAACCTATTGTCTTACTATCCTTGTACTTACAACTTGAAAACAGAAGATTAGACAGCCAGGAGATAGAAAGATCACTCTCAGAGATGAGAAAAGGAACAGACCAAGAACAAAGGACTCACACCCAAAACTTCCCTCCACCCAGATTTGAAAAAGTCTTGTTTCCTGATTGGTCCTCTGGTCAGGTGTTGTTTGTTAACCCTTTCCAGATGAAAGAGACATTAACCCTGAGCTATCTGTTTATTACAACAATGACAAAGGATGTTGAAATGCTGAAAGTTAAATCTCTCCCTTCTCCCTGACCCCTGCCTCTGGCAGCAGTCTCCAGAGGTCATTTTTTAAATCATAGACTCATAGAATATTGGGGTTGGAAGGGACCTCAGGATGTCATCTAGTCCAACCCCCTGCTCAAAGCAGGAGCAATCCCTAACTAAATCATCCCAGCCAGGGCTTTGTCAGGCCTGACCTTAAAAACCTTTAAGGAAGAAGATTCCACCACTTCCCTAGATAACCCATTCCAGTGCTTCACCACTCTCCTAGTGAAAAAGTTTTTCCTAATATCCAGCCTAAACCTCCCCCATTGCAACTTGAGACCATTACTCCTTGTTCTGTCATCTGCCACCACTGAGAACAGTCTAGATCCATTCTCTTTGGAACCCCCTTTCAGGTATTTGAAAGCAGCTATCAAATCCCACCCTCGTTCTTCTCTTCTGCAGATTAAACAATCCCAGTTCCCTTAGCCTCTCCTCATAAGTCATGTGCTCCAGCCCCCTAATCATTTTTGTTGCCCTCCGGTGGACTCTTCCCAATTTTTCCACATGCTTCTTGTATTGTGGGGCCCAAAACTGGACACAATACTCAAGATGAGGCCTCACCAATGTTGAATAGAGGAGAATGATCACATCCCTCAATCTACTGGCAATGCCCCTACTTATACAGCCCAAAATGCTGTTAGCCTTCTTGGCAACAAGGGCACACTATTGACTCATATCCAGCTTCTCATCCACTGTAACCTCTGGGTCCTTTTCTGCAGAACTCATTCCTAGCCATTCAGTCTCCAGTCTGTAGCAGTGCATGGGATTCTTCTGTCCTAAGTAAGGAATCTGCACTTGTCCTTGTTGAACTTCATCAGATTTCTTTTGGCCCAATCCTCCAATTTGTCTAGGTCCCTCTGTATCCTATCCTTACCCTACAGCGTAAATACCACTCCTCCCAGTTAGTGTCATCTGCAAACTTGCTGAGGTTGCAGTCCATGCCGTCCTCCAGATCATTAATGAAGATATTGAACAAAACCAGCCCCAGGACTGATCCTTGGGGCACTCCACTTGATACCGGCTGCCAACTAGACATGGAGCTGTTGATCATTACCCGTTGAGCCTGATGATCTAGCCAGCTTTCTCTCCACCTTATAGTCCAATCATCTAGCCCATACTTCTTTAACTTGCTGGCAAGAATACTGTGGGAGACCGTATCAAAAGCTTTGCTAAAGTCAAGGAATAACACATCCACTGCTTTCCCCTCATCCACAGACCCATTTCTTTTCTCCTTATAGAAGGCAATTAGGTTAGTCAGGCATGACTTGCCCTTCGTGAATCCATGCTGCCTGTTCCTGATCACTTTCCTCTCCTCTCCTCTCCTCTCCTCTCCTCTAAGTGCTTGTTTCCCAGGCTTCTTGCATTTGTGTATAGGCACTTAAGATAACTTGGTGATCATCCTGCTTTCTCTTGCACTGTTCTGCTTATGCTTCCTCCCGGTATCCCACTTCACCACTTACCTCAGGGCTTTGGTCTCCTTCCCCTGGTGAACCTAGTTTAAAGCCCTCCTCACTAGGTTAGCCAGCCTGCTTGCGAAGATGCTCTTCCCTCTCTTCGTTAGGTGGAGCCCGTCCCTGCCTAGCACTCTTCCTTCTTGGAACACCATCCCATGGTCAAAGAATCCAAAGCTTTCTCTCCGACACCACCTGCATAGCCATTCGTTGACTTCCACGATTCGTCGGTCTTTACCCAGGCCTTTTCCTTCCATAGGGAGGATAGATGAGAACACCACTTGTACCTCAAACTCCTTTATCCTTCTTCCCAGAGCCATGTAGTCTGCAGTGATCCGCTCAAGGTCATTCTTGGCAGTATCATTGGTGCCCATATGGAGAAGCAGGAAGGGGTAGCGATCCGAGGGTTTGATGAGTCTCGGCAGTCTCTCTGACACATCATGAATCCTGGCTCCTGGCAAGCAGCAGACCTCTCGGTTTTCGTGGTTGGGGCGGCAGATAGATAACTCAGTCCCCCTGAGGAGGGAGTCCCCGACAACCACCACCCTCCTCCTTATCTTGGAAGCGGTGGTTGTGGAACCCCCATCCATAGGACAGTGCATCTTATGCCTTCCAATCAGTGGAATCTCCTTCTGCTCCCTTCCCTCAGATGTATCCTCTAGTCCACTCTCTGCATTAGTACCTGTGGAGAGAACATGGAAACAGTTGCTCATCTCTATCTCCATTGCTGGTACATGGACGCTCCTCTTTCTTCTTCTGGAGGTCACATGCTGCCAAGTTTCTTCACCATCCCTCTGTCCCACTGTGCAGCCTGCGCTGAGCCTTCAGAATGCTGCGCCTGTAGAAGCATATCCTGAATGGGGGGAGGAGATGGAAGAGGGGGTTGAACGGCTACTTGTTGTGCTCTTCTTAAGCAAGGCTCTAGACTGGCAGCATTCCATCAGCTCCAACGCCCAATGAAGTCAATGAAAAGATACCTATTCCCATTCATTTCAATGGGGGGCCAGCAGCCCACTCTCCTGCCAGGCTGTGGATTGCGGTCCAGTCTTCTCTCTGAAATGTGTTGCTTTATCCTGCTGCGGAACATAACTGCCTGGCTGCACTGGCCTGCCGTGGATGGACCTGGGGCCCTGTGCTGCTCACATGGAACCCGCTGCAGAGATTCATTCTTAGACCCTATCCCCCTTTCCTGGCTCTTCAATAACACTTCTTTCTCGCTCTCCTTCCTTTCATTGCATCTCCCTCCTTCCTTCCTTCTCTTGGTCAGGGTTCCTTTGGCAAACTTGATATTCAGTCCTGACAGGAGCTACGTTTACTTTTTTTAAGAGCTAGTCAAACCATGCTAAGTGAGAGGAGAGATGGCGGAAATGAGAACACATTTTTCTCATTTGTTAAAAAATGAAAAATTTTGACCACAATAAAAATATTTGGTGAAAAATTTTGTTTTGGTCATAAGCCCTTTAAAAGTTGTACAAAAAGTCTGGTCGGCTCTATCTTCTCATAATTGCTTTGCCTATTTGGCTCATAGAACGTTAGACATTGTTTTTTGCCTCCTGTAATGTTATAATTCTTTACTTCCTTTTCTCTCTCTCTCTCTCTCACCCATATTTCCATATCTGTATGCAGTTAATGACCATTTGTGGGGTTGAATCTCATTTCCAAGAAGTCAGTCATGCAGTTACACACATAAAAATACATGTGCAAGTGTTTGTCTAAATTGGGTACACAATTGCCATGAGCGCATGACAAAATTGGGTGGTTCCATGAGCAAATGGACTGTTATGAAGGAAACTCACCATTTGAATGCACAAATACCCAATGTATGTGGAAACTGCAATACTTGAAAGCACAAGTTAATGCAACTGGTTTCTCATTTTTGTGCATGTCATTACGTGCCCGACTTTTTACAAATTTAGGTCCATTAATATTTACCTTGAAAGGTAGAAATGAAATGGGGGAAAAATAAAAATGTGCAGGAATCTATTCATGATAAAAGATCTATATGAAGGGGAAATCCAGGTCTGTATTTTCAAAGTCAGATATGCTCACATGCATACATCACATATGCAAACGAGCACCAAAAGAGCATTTGAAAATCTGCAGTTCAGCCCTCTATAAATAACCTGTGTGGCACAGAGGATCCCCAGATCTAAGTCTTCTTACATTTCAAGGGGCACATTCATGGCAGCACTTGCTTAGGTTGATAAAGTGACTTAATGCTTGGAGACCCATGGCAGAGCTATTGTATATTACACTGTCAGTCCCTATGCCCCTCACCTCTGCTGCGGTGAGCCCCTTATTCGCTCTCATGTCCTTTCTTAGCCAGATGCTGTAACTCATTCACAGTTAGAATAAGACAAGCAGAACATATTTTTTATCCCTCAGTTCAATGACAGGGAACCAAAGGTATTTCTCTGTAGACTAGCTCCACAATTTCTCACCTGCAGTGAACCACCAAATTGCATCTGATAATTTGTCCTCCTCTCTATTTGGTTTCTAGCTCTTTGTAAACGTTATTATAGTGGTGTCTGGGGGCTCCAGCTTGGTCCTGCAGACACAGGGTGAGAGAGTCCCTGCCCCAGTTTTTAGAACATAAATTGTCAGGACAGACAGAGGGTAGAAGAAGTGAAGCAGAATAGATGGGATTTTCAGACATGCCTAATGTCACAAGTCCCAATGAATGTCACTCAGGTGACTTTGAAGATCTCACTCATGATCTTCACTTTACAGATGGGAGACAGGAGACCAAGGCATGTAATAACGGGCTCAAGGTTACACTGTCAGCCTGTAGTTGGGTCATGAAATGAAAGCAGATCTCCCCGAGTCACTGTCGAGGGCCATAAGCACAGAACCATGTTCTCTGGGTGCACAGCACTGACACTGCAGTGATACCACCTACCCACCCGGAGCTGCTGTTTCTGACTCTGCCTTGTGCCACACGACGGGCAATCACTCCTTGTAAAACTCGGTACCCATAAAATATTTCCACCCCCATTGTGTCTCCTCATTGTTCTGAGCACCTGGCATTTTAGCAAACCAAATATCTTTACAGGGGTTTGAAAATAAGTCATAGAATCATAGAATATCAGGGTTGGAAGGGACCTCGAGAAGTATCTAGTCCAACCCCCTGCTCAAAGCAGGACCAATTCCCAACTAAATCATCCCAGCCAGAGCTTTGTCAAGCCTGACCTTAAAAACCTCTAAGGAAGGAGATTCCACCACCTCCCTAGGGAACCCATTCCAGTGCTTCACCACCCTCCTAGTGAAAAAGTTTTTCCTAATATCCAACCTAAATCTCCCCTACTGCAACTTGAGACCACTCAAGTCACTTTCCTTTGTAGCAAAGAGCAGCTTTGAAAGCCAGCTCCTCAGCTGGTGTGAGTTGCCATAGCACTGTTGCCCTCAGCTGCCCCCTATGTTCACTCAGTGGTTCTGCATCATTTTGGGCTGGCACCTGGAGATGTGCCCAGGCCAGTTCAGAGAATGCCAAAATAATCCATCACTGTGATATGGGGTGCAGCAAATGAGCTCTTGATAACATCGCAGATACGTACTTCCAATTGCTAGGGAACACGGGTATTGAACCAAGGAAAGGGGAGGAAAATGTTTCAATACCTCCAATTTCAATATTCCACCCAAGGATGGTATCCACTGTCCATGACTTTACAGGATCCAGGAGAGAAGTTCTTTGCTTTTTATTAATTCCTCTGCTCAATTTTGTCTTAAGTGGGAAGGTTATGAGACAAAACCACTGATTTCTGTCTCAGGAACAACTATAGCAGAACAATAGGATTTAATCCTAGGCAGAAAACTACACACAAGCCTACAGAGATCTGGAGCTCTGGTCAGATAGGTCGGGGACAACAGGAGCAACCTTTGTGCTGTAAGAGTCAGAGATTCCATGGACCAGTGAAACCCTCTGACAGGTTTGTGGGGTGAGGAAATGGTGAGGCAGTGCATCTCTGACTCCTTCGCTCAGCCTCATATTCAGTGGGAGCCTTTAAACTCTGACAAAGCAACCCTTGCCTGTAAATTACATTGCACATCGTGGATGAAGCTATGATGTAAGTGTAAGGGTGGTCAGTGCCCAATAATAGCCTCTCTTTCCAGGCTACACATCACACCCTGAAGTATAAGGTGTGTCAGGGTCATGTTTCCCCCTCCACTCTGAACTCTAGGGTACAGATGTGGGGACCCACATTAAAGACCCCCTAAGCTTATATTTTACCAGCTGAGGTTAAAACTTCCCCAAGACACAAATTCCTTTCCTTGTCCTTGGATTGTATTGCTGCCACCACCAAGTGATTTACACAAAAATTCAGGGAAGATCACTTGGAATCCTTAGCCCCCCAAAATGTCCCCCCAAACACCTTCACCCCTTTCGTGGGGAGGCTTGAGAATAATGTACTAGCCTTAGCAATGTGAGCCCAGACCAGACCCATTGTCTTCAGGACATTGAAATTAATCAGGTTCTTAAAAGAATAACTTTATTATAAAGAAAAACTAAACGAATCACACCTACAAAATCAATATAGAAGGTAACTTTACTGAGTAATAAAAAGATTTTAAACCCAGAGAATTCCCCTCTAGGCTCAGCTTCACAGTTACAACACCAGGAATAAAACTATCTTTGCAGCATAGGAAAATCCACAAGCTAAAACAAAAGATAACCTAATGCTTTTCCTTGTCTACTTACAATTTCTGTGGTTTAGATCTATATTTTCAGATGCACCTGCTTGTTCTCTCCCTCCATCCAGAGACGGAACAACAAAGAAAGAGCACAAACAAATCCTCCCCCCACCCCTCGATTTGAAAGTTTCTTCTTTCCTTGTTGGTCATTCTTGTCAGGTGCCAACTAGGTTATTTGAACTTCCTAACCCCTTACAGGTAAAGCGATTCAGTACTGCTGTCAAGGAGGGATTTTATGCTGCCCGTCTCTCTATATTTATGACATGCCTCCCAAATCACAGATGGTGCTGGACAGCCTGTTCCACGCTGGCTGTGATTTCTTCCTGGAACTCTGTCTCAATGGGGGAGAACAGCTCAGGGGCTGCCATTCCCCTCCTGTGCAGGCGGGCAGGGACTAGGGAAATCATAGAATATTAGGGTTGGAAGGGACCTTAGGAGGTCATCTAGTCCAACCCCCTGGCTCAAAGTAGGACCAATCCCCAACTAAATCATCCCAGCCAGGGCTTTGTCAAGCCTCATCTTAAATACCTCTAAGGAAAGAGATTCCACCACCTCCCTAGGGAACCCATTTCAGTGCTTCACCACCTTCCTAGGGAAATAGTGTTTCCTAATACCCAATCTAGACCTCCCCCACTGTAACTTGAGGCCATTGCTCCTTGTTCTGTCATCTGCCACCACTGAGAACAGCCTAGCTCCATCGTCTATAGAACCCTCCCTTTCAGGTAGTTGAAAACTGCTATCAAATCCCCCCTCACTCTTCTCTTCTGCAGACAAAATAATCCCAGTTCCCTCAGCCTCTCCTCATAAGTCACATGCCGCAACCCCCTAATCATTTTTGTTGCCCTCCGCTGGACTCTCTCCAATTTGTCCACATCCTTTCTGTAGTGGGGGGCCCAAAACTGAGGGGCTTAGGTTCCATCCCTCGGTGCACCAGCCAGCAAAGCTGAGCCAGCACAGAGAAGGAAATGATCAGCTACTGGAATGCAGCAAGAGGAGATTGTCAGCACCACAGCTCCCTGCCTGCTCCTTGCCACTGTCAGCGCAGTGCTGTACTCAGAGCAGACTGTCACACCAGAACCCAGCCCTTTATTCCTCATGAGTAGGTCTGTGCAGGCCAGAATCTTTCCTTAACAGAGCTCCAGGGTTCCTCCAGGGGATCCCCAAGCAACTTAGCTTTCCAAGAAATCACTTTCTGACCAGAGCAACGTCCTTTCTTTGGGCCTTTGCCAGCCAAGATGCATGAGGTTCACACAAGAACTCCCAGACTACTGATTCTGTATCTGAAAAGAGCTGCCCTGGGCAAAGAGATTACAAAAAATCCATGAGAAATGGCAAAATACAGCTGGAATGCCTTAGAGAAGTGTGTTGAGCTGCCAGACCTAGCGGCTATGTGGGATGCATTTAACTGGCTAAGGATGAATGTGAGCCACTACCTAATTCAATCCAAGAGTATTCCCATTCACATGCCAAATGTTTTACTGGTTGTTGTGCCTTCTTTCTGTTGTTCTAGACTGCATTCCCAGTGTCAGGCAAATCCAAACCTCTATAAACAAGTACCACATGCTCTCTTTGAACTACATGCCCACAGTCCAGCAAGTTTCCCAGGGCAAACCCGGGGGCAGATACTTGGAATCAAGGGAAATTATCATATTTGTTTCATTTTATTTTTGCTCGTTGTGTGTCTCTGATGACGTATTCATACCAAGCTGAAGATCTATGTCTCGTTGGCTTCATGTCTAGTTGGCAGCCGGATTCAAGGGGAGTGCCCCAGAGGTCAGTCCTGGGGCCAGTTTTATTCAATATCTTCATTAATGATCTGGAGGACGGCATGGACTGCACCCTCAGCAAGTTTGCAGATGACACTAAACTTGGAGGAGTGGTAGATATGCTGGAGGGTAGGGATAGGTTACAGAGGAACCTAGACAAATTAAAGAATTGGGCCAAAAGAAACCTGATGAGGTTCGACAAGTGCAGAGCGATGCACTTAGGATGGAAGAATCCCATGCATTGCTACAGACTAGGGACCGAATGGCTAGGAAGCAGTTCTGCAGGAAAGGACCTAGGGGTTACAGTGGATGAGAAGCTGGATATGAATTAATAGTGTGCCCTTGTTGCCAAGAAGGCTAACAGCATTTTGGGGTGTATAAGTAGGGGCATTGCCAGCAGATCGAGGGACATGAGCATTCCCCTCTATTTGACATTGGTGAGTCCTCATCTGGAGTACTGTGTCCAGTTTTGGGCCCCTGTTGCAGGGCAGGGGTAAAAACCCCTTTAAAGCCCTGCCAGAAAACTGGCTGCAGTCTAAATTAAATTAATAGAGATATCCTATCTCCTAGAGCCAGAAGGGACCTTGGGAGATCATTGAGTCCAGCCCCCTGCCTTCACTAGCAGGACCAACTACTGATTTTGCCCCAGATTCCTGAGGGGTCCCCTCCAAGATTGAACTCACAACCCTGGATTTAGCAGGGCCAATGCTCAAACCACTGACTATCCCTCCCAGGGAACCAGCCCAGAGACACAGGTATTCAGCAGTGAGCCCAGCTGCAAGCCTTAATCCGGGCTGGCTCAGAGGAACCTGCTGAGCTGAGTGCTGACAGCTGGGCTGAGGCACGGGCAGACTATAAAACCCTGAACACAGCTCAGTGAGGAGGCTAGCCTGGGAGGAGACAGGCTGTGGCTGTCTCTGTCTCCGTCTCCGTCTCCTTACTAAAGAGGGAAGCCTCCAAGGCAGGAGACCCCAGGCAGGGTCTGTGGGGCACTAGATGTTGGGAGATTGGGCAACTGCATGAATGCTGTAAATAGAGACACTTGGGTGATCTAGCAAGAGAAGGTGTGGAAGGTATGTTATTATACCAGCCTAAACACAGGGTGCAGGCACAAAAGTGGGAGAGGCTGCACCGACCCCATGGGCAGCCCCACATTGCAAGAAGGATGTGGAAAAATTGGAAGGAGTCCAGCAGAGGGCAACAAAAATGATTAGGGGGCTGGAGCACATGACTTATGAGGAGAGGCTGAGGGAACTGGGATTGTTTCAGGCTGCCATGCAGAGAGCCAGAGACTCCAGGAGTTTGCTCAGGGGAAGGCTTTCCACACTGAGAACTGGCATGGGACAAGTATTGGAATAGTGCCAGAAGCTCGGCTACCCCTTCCCTGGCTCCCAGATCCCCACACATCTGCTGCCCCCAGCTGCTGCCCTGGAGTCCCAGTTTGTAGGTGGTGGGGGTTCACACTACATAATGACCGAGTTCCCCCCCCCCCCTGCAGCCACCAGCCAGCACTGCCATGGGAAAACGCTCTGCATTTGTGACAGATTCATTGCATGGACTAACACAGCACTCACCCCAGAAACCCAGCATGGCACAAGTTTCAAGGCAGAAATTATAAGAAAATGAGGGTTGAATAGCTCAGGAGAGAGACACTTTAACAATACAAATAAAAAAAGGAGAAAAAATCATGTCAAAGGAAACAATGGTGAAGAAGAGACTCCATGGGGGTCATGAGGATTCTGGCCTGAAAGGTCCCACCCAGAGCCTAGAGGCAATGGCTGAGGGCAGCCCTGAGCCAGCAGTGCCTCCAGCCCTAGTTCTTGGGGCAGGCACAGACTTTTTATGGTGTCTCTGTACAGTGTCTGGCATGCTGGAGCTCTACTCTATGACTGGCAACCCAAGCTTCTACTGCAAGTAGAGTGATGATGCTGATACTAGCAGCCCCCCCTAGGAAGGAGAGGCAGGCAGCTTGTGTGATCTAACTACATTAGAGGGCCGTAAGGGGAGAGGCTGCCCGCCTGTACCTCAGGCCTAGGTAAGAACAGGGAAGCCCCCCAACTGCTGTAAAGAGCCATCACTCCATCGACCAACGCAGAGCTCTGATACCAGCTGAGGATGGGTCCTGTGGTGTTTCAGCACTGCACCATCTGAAAAGTCTTGAATTGGGCCTGTAGACAAAAGCCCCTTGGGAAACAACACAAAACACAGAGACATGTCAGGGTAGCGTACCAGCTTTTGTGCCGTGTTCCCAACAATACTTCACAATAAAACCGATGTTTGCAAATGACTAATGCTCCCTGTGTTCAGTGGTGCGTGGTCTGAGTCATACAGCCATAAGGCCCATTTCAGACTTCACATTTCCCCCAGGACCCTCCTTAGACATCAAAGTTAGGATCTTCAGAAGTATGAAGCATTGGTCTAACTCTGCTCCTATAGAAAATCCTCCCACAAGATGATAGGCACGTGCACCTTAGATATGACATAGAGCAGTGGTTCTCAAACTTTTTTTCCGTGGACCACTTGAAAATTGCTGAGGAGCTTGGTAGACCACTTAATGATCTATCCAAATGTTGTTTTTACCGTTAGCTAACTATTGTAAAGCACTTTGGATAAAAGTGCTCTAGAAAAAAAACTTAATTAATGTTTTTTTGTTCTACAAATAAAAGCACACAACTCGTATTTTAATACCAGTAGTCTTACCTTTCTAATGTGATGGATGTGCCCTCTCTCCCCTGCTGCAGCAGCCCCTGAGCTGGGGTTGGGGAGGAGGGGGAGTCTCTCCATCTCTCTCCCATCACAGCAGCCCCTGAGTGGGGGCTGGGAAGGAGGGGATCTCTCCCCAGAAGCAGCAGCCCTGAAGCTGGGGAAAGTCACCTCTTTTTCTGGCCACTGCAAAACTGCATGACCCAAATTCCCCCCACCCTCTCTTCTCACCCCACTGCTCTCTCCCACCTACCCCCTATTCCCCCAAAGGCCACCATCTCATCTTACATGTGTGTCTTTTCCAGGGTCCAGGCATGTAATTAGTAGAGCCATGCCTGCCCAGCTCCGCTAATTAGATGGATGACCCTTCATTCTCTTGTGTGCAGCCACCCAGGCGCGCACCTTAGGCCTGGTCTACACTACGTGTTTAAACCGATTTTAGCAGAGTTAAACCGATTTAACGCTGCACCCGTCCACACTACGAGGCTCTTTATATCGATATAAAGGGCTCTTTAAATCTGTTTCTGTACTCCCCCCCGATGAGAGGAGTAGCGCTAAAATCGATATTACCATATTGGATTAGGGTTAGTGTGGTCGCAAATCCACGGTATTGGCCTCCAGGTGGTATCCTACAGTGCACCACTGCGACCACTCTGGACAGCAATCTGAACTCGGATGCACTGGCCAGGTATACAGGGAAAGCCCCACAAACTTTTGAATTTCATTTCCTGTTTGACCAGCGTGGAGAGCTCACCATCACAGGGGACCACGCAGAGCTCATCAGCACAGGTAGCAATGCAGTCTCCTCAGAACGGAAAAAGAGCTCCAGCATGGACCGCACGGGAGGTACTGGATCTGATCGCTATATGGGGAGAGGATTCCGTGCTAGCAGAACTCCGTTCCAAAAGACGAAATGAAAAAACATTTGAAAAAATTTCCAAGGCTATGATGGAGAAAGGCCACACCAGGGACTCAGTGCAGTGCAGAGTGAAAGTTAAGGAGCTCAGACAAGCCTACCAGAAAACCAAAGCAGCAAATGGAAGGTCCGGGTCAGGGCCGAAAACATGTCACTTCTATGCTGAGCTGCATGCAATTTTAGGGGGCTGCGCCACCATTACCCCACCCCTGTCTGTGGATTCTGAGATGGGGGTTGTAATCTCAACCATGGCTGAGGATTCTGCGGAGGGGGAAGATGAGGAGGAGGAGGAGGAGGAAGAGGAGGACGACCTTGCAGCGAGCACACAGCACTCCGTTAGCCCCAACAGCCAGGACCTTTTTGTGACCCTGATGGAATTACCCTCCCAAGCCACTAGCCCAGGCAGTGAAGCCATGGAAGCAACCTCTGGTGAATATAAAACATAAAAGCAAGCGTTTTTTAATGATTGATTTGCCATGAGGGCTTGGGGTGCATTCGCGGCCAGTAAAGTTACTGGAAAAGTTTGTTAACATGTCTGGGGATGGAGCGGAAATCCTCCAGGGACATCTCCATGAAGCGCTCCTGGAGGTACTCTAAAAGCCTTTGCAGAAGGTTTCTGGGCAAGGCAGCCTTGTTCCGTCCACCATGATAGGACACTTTACCACGCCATGCATGTAGCAAGTAATCGGGTATCATTGCATGACAAAGCATAGCTGCGTATGGTCCCGGTGATTGCTGGCATTCAAGAAACATCTGTTATTTATCTCGCTCTGTTATCCTCAGCAGAGTGATATCGTTCACGGTAACCTGGTTGAAATTCAGGAATTTAATTAAGGGGACAGAGATGGCCATTTTCCTACTGGGCTGTTGCTTAAAAGAAATCCTTCCTTGCACTGCAGCTAAGCAGGGGGAGGGGAGGAAGGATAGCACTGAGCTTTTTTGCGTTTGGCTAGCAGGAATCGTCCCAGCTACCAGCTACGCGGTGGGAGGGGATAGGGGGGTGATTAGCAGTGATCTTCCATGATACCAGCCATGCAGTGGGGGGAGGGGTAAAGCAATCATCCTAGAGAATTGGATGTGGGGGGGTTGGCTTCTGCTGCTGCATGTTAGCAGGAAAGAAGCATCAGAGGGCACTGTGTATATGAAGGCTGGAGAAGCCGAAAGACACTGGCTTACCATGGTCGCATGCAAGCTGAATTCTGATGCCCAGACCTGCGTCTGTGAGATCTGTAACACCAGAGCCGCAGGCACTCAATACTAAGATGCAAAATGTGACCTTGTAGTGAAATCACATGCGCTATGTAAGGTGAATAGTGCTGTTCACTATGAAAGAGTATAACCATTGTTCTGTAAAATGGATCTTTTAAAATACTTCTCTCCCTTTTTTCCTTCCTCATGCAGCTGCACATTTTCCAAGCCTCCTTACTCCATCCCGAAGGCTATCTCAGATAAGGCGGAGGAAAAAGAAGATGTGAGACGAAAATTTCTCTGAAATCATGGAAGTAACCCGCAATGAAAGAGCTCATCTGAATGAGTGGAAGGACGTGGTAGCAAAGTACAGGAAAGATACCAGTGAATGTGAGGATAGGAGGGGCCAACGTGAGGATAGGAGAGACACTCGAGATGAGAGGTGGCGGCAGGAAGATCAGAGGTGTAGGCAGGAATATCAGCGGTGGCGGGATGCAACGCTGGGGCTGCTGCGTGATCAAACTGACATCCTCCGACGTCTGGTGGATCTTCAGGAAGAGCAGCAGGGTCACAGAGTGCCGCTGCAGCCCCTGTGTAACCACCCTCACCACTCACCATGTTCCATAGCCTCCTCACCCAGACGTGTAAGAACGCGTGGGGGAAGGCTTCGTGCACCCACCCACTCCACCCCCGTGGACAGTCCAACCAAAAGGCTATCATTACACTGAAATGTATTTAATGGCCTTTTCCTTCCCTCCTATGCTCCTCCCAAACCACACCTGGGATACCTTGTCAGTTCTCTGCCTCTTTTTATAATTACTTTTTAATAATGAATACATGATTTTTAAACGATAGTGACTTTATTTCCTTAAGCAAGCTGTAATAGAAGGGGGAGGGTGGGTTGCTTACAAGGAAGGAGTCAACAAAGTGGGGGGCGTTCATAAAGGGGAAACAAACACAGCAGTCACACCGTACCCTGGCCCGTGATGAAACTCGTTTTCAAAGCTTCTCTGATGTGCACCCTTCCTGGTGTGCTCTTCTAATTGCCCTGGTGTCTGGCTGCACGTAATCAGTGGCCAGGTGATTTGCCTCAGCCTCCCACCCCGCCATAAAGGTCTCCTCCTTACTCTCACAGAGATTGTGGAGCACACAGCAAGCAGCAATAACAATGGGTATATTGGTTTGGCTGAGGTCTGAGCGAGTCAGTAATGTGCGCCAGCTCACCTTTAAACAGCCAAATGCACATTCTACCACCATTCTGCACTTGCTCAGCCTGTAGGTGAACAGCTCCTGACTACTGTCCAGGCTGCCTGTGTATGGTTTCATGAGCCATGGCATCAAGGGGTAGGCTGGGTCCCCCAGGATAACTATAGGCATTTCAACATCCCCAACTGTTATTTTCTGGTCTGGGAAGTAATTCCCTTGCTGCAGCAGTTTAAACAGAGCAGTGCTTCTGAAGACGCGAGCGTCATGAACTCTTACTGGCCATCCCACGTGGATGTTGGTGAAATGTCCCTTGTGATCCACCAGTGCTTGCAGCACCATTGAAAAGTACCCCTTGCGGTTTAAGTACTGGGTGCCCTGGTGCTCTGGTGCCAAGATAGGGATATGGGTTCCATCTATCACCCCCAACAGTTTGGGAATCCCATTGCAGCAAAACCATCCAATATGACCTGCATATTTCCCAGAGTCACAACCTTTCATAGCAGCAGCTTAATGATTTCTTTGGCTACTTGCATCACAGCAGCCCCCACAGTAGATTTTTCCACTCCAAATTGATTCCCGACTGACCAGTAGCTCTCTGGTGTTGCAAGCTTCCAGAGGGCTATTGCCACTCGCGTCTCCACTGTGAGGGCTGCTCTCATCTTGATATTCTGCCGTTTCAGGGCAGGGGAAAGAAAATCACAAAGTACCATGACAGTGCCCTTACGCATGCGAAAGTTTCGCAGCCACTGGGAATCATCCCACACCTGCAAAACTATGTGGTCCCACCAGTCTGTGCTTGTTTCCCGGGCCCAAAATCGGCGTTCAATGGCTAGAACCTGCCCCATTACCCGCAGGATCTCCAAAGTGCAAGGGCCCGCGATTTCAGATAATTCTGTGTCCATGTTCTCATCTCGTCGCCGCACTGCCATAGCCGCCACCGCCTCCTCCTCGCCTGTCTTTGCAGGTCCTGGTTCAGCATAGACTGCACAAGAATGTGCGAGGTGTTTACAACATCCACTATAGAAGTATTGATCTGAGCAGGGTCCATGCTTGCTGTGCTATGGCGTTTGCACAGTTCACCCAGGAAAAAAGGCGCGAAATGGTTGTCTGCTGCTTTCACGAAGGGAGGGGTGAGGCTGTACCCAGAACCACCCGCGACAATGATTTTTGCCCCATTAGGCACTGGGCTCTCAACCCAGATTTCCAAGGGGTGGAGGAGACTGAGGGATCTATGGGATAGCTACGGGATAGCTCCCCACAGTGCAACACTCCGGAAATCGATGCTAGCCTCGGACCATGGACGCACACCGTCGAATTAATATGCTTAGTGTGGCCGCGTGCACTCGACTCTATACAATCTATTTTACAAAACTGGTTTATGTAAAATCGGACTAATCCCATAGTGTAGACATACACTTAGAGGGAATTATCTGCTGATCACCTGAATGGAACTCACAGACCACCAGTGGTCCATGGACCACAGTTTGAGAACCTCTGGTCTATCACTTTTATCATCTGCTTTGGCCCATTAAAATTCACTCCCGGCATTCCTTCCTGTCCTGCCTATTTTATAATTTTCCTTTAAAGTCCCTGTCCACTCCCTGTGTTCTTGTTTTTTGTTCCTCTGAGGATTGGAGCACCTCTTGAAACATGTCCTCCTTCCTCCTTCTTGGTTGCTTCCTTATCTGGCAGAGGTACTCTGCTGGTGTAGGGATGTTCCCCTGAAGACCACATCTGCAGAAGCACAAGAAACAATAAACAGAAGCACGATTGTTACTGCACTCACAGAATCAAATCATTATAGTAAAACACCTCTTTTTAAATACAAATCAGTTTCTTACTGCCCCTTGGCAAGCACACAGCTCGGCAAATGCCCCAGACACGGTGAGTTCGGCCTGGGGAGGGTGGAGTGGGTGTTCAAGATGGTGCAAAGGGTCTAGGTGGATTTTTAAAGGGATCACTGCAGGCAACTAGGGACAATATTATAAATTATGCCACCATTTTCCACAGGCAGGGTTCACTGAAGCCAATATCTCACTCCTGAGGATAAGCAAGGATGCAAGGGTGCATTTCCTGCATGCATGCAGCTTCAGACCAGGTTTATATGCTGCTCGCCTGCGTGCCACTTTGGTCCGTGCACAAGTGATTGCCAATTGGCATGGGAAAGTTTCCTACAATGGGGGAAGGAAGCAAGCTGCTCTGCCAAGGAACCTTTCGCAGAGGATTGCCAAGTACTGTCAGGAAAGTTTCCTATAAATCGCTCTGGAGGATTCCCATGAAATCTCGGTGAGCATTAAACACACTATTCTGCCACACTGCTTAGCTGCACAAGTGAATGTGGATCACACAGAAACACAGCTAGTCTTGTACATTTCTATCCCTTCACCCACTTCTAGAATATACAGTGCAAAGGACAGCTCTGCCTCATATAACTGAGCAACATCAACACAAAGAGCTCACTTACCAGCGCTCTCCTCTCCTGCATAATGCATGCCAGAGACAGATTGATGGAACTGGCTAGACCCCTCTGGAGTTGATTAAGGGGGTCCTGACTTGCTACACATGCCACATCGTCCTCCAACTCAACCTCCTTGTCCAAGACTTCATCCTCAGGGTTGAGTCTGCTATGCGCTGCCTCCAGCCCTAGCAAAGTATCCACAGAGCTCTTGGTGGTTGCCACTAAGGATAGCGTCCAGCTTCTTATAGAAGCAGAAGCTCTTTGGCGCAGCACCAGAGTGATGGTTTGAATCATAGAATATCAGGGTTGGAAGGGACCTCAGGAGGTATCTAGTGCAACCCCCTGCTCAAAGCAGGGCCAATCCTCAAATCCCTAAATGGCCCCCTCAAGGGCTGAACTCACAACCCTGGGTTTAGCAGGTCAATGCTCAAACCACTGAGCCTATCCCTCGCTGCTTAGCTCCTTTATCTTTGCACTGCACTGATACCTGTCCTGTTCATAGCCCGTATCCAACATGCCATGAGACATCTGCCCATAGGTATCAAAGTTCCTATCGCTGGAAGTGGAGCTGGGACTGCACAGATTCCTCTCCCCACAGAGCCGGCAGATCCAACAGCTCGGGTGTGCTCCAAGCAGGAGAACATTTGCTGCATGGAGCCGCCATGGGCAGCTGGGAAGATGTGATGTGAGCTTTCCGAGCCAAACGAAAAGGAAATGGAATTTCAAAGATGTCCAGGCCTTTAAAGGGGAAGGGGCAGATGCCTGTGTATCTGGGCAGTGGAGTTCAAACTGCTGACCAGAGCGGTCAGAATGGGCATTGTGGGACACCTCCTGGAGGCTATTTACAACAACAGAACCAAGTGCAATATCTACACTGACACTTTGTCAATATCACTTTGCCTCTACAGTTCTCGCTGAGGTGATTTTATTTTGTTGGCAAAGCAGGAGAGTTTTGTTGGCAAAAGGAGTATTGTAGTGTGTACACCTCCACTGTTTTGTTGGCAAAAGTTGACTTTTGTCAACAAAACTCTTCAGTGTAGACAAGACCCGAGGGATTATAATGGTACCTGTTTGCTTTCCAATCTGTGAATCTATTACATTTACCCAGTGGCTCAGGCTGATTAAATGTGCCAAACATATACTCTTAAAGTGATTGGGTCAAAGAGCATGTCCAGCATCTTTCTACTTTCTTTCTCCTTTCAGAAAGATGCTGTAGAATGCACTGCTTAGCCTGAGAAACTCCCTGGGACTCCTCTGTACATGAGACTGCATGGGCACTATTTGTATTTAGCAGTGGGGGCAGTGTATGTGTTTAGGAACAATATCCTTTCCATTTAGGAATATTCCAATAGAAGTAATTCACATGGACTGTATGGGCCTGAAGGTCCTCTTGAATTCAACTGGAATTTGAGTGCTCCTGCCCTTTACGCTGTTCCTACAGAGCACCAGCTAGATATAGTCAGCAAACTAGGTAACTGTACCCTACCTACCCCCTCCCCCAACCCGAGACTATATGGCTTTATCACAAAAACCCAAGGGACTGCTACTTCATGTCCTTTGAGGACTTGGACTCACCCATGAGGGAAGGGTCTAGCACATGCAGGTCTCAGTCTTGCATACCTGCTCACAGGAGGAGGCCTATCCAACTCAGTGGCACTATTTACTTGATTTTATATGAGTCCCCAACTTACCACAAGGATCAGCCCTGCATTGACTTCCCCTGGCATCTTGCCAGGAATGCTGGATCTGACCTGGAGTTTTGCTGTTTCTGGGTATTGGAGCAGACATGAGATGTTTCACTGAACTGGCTGTGTCTCGTCATGTAGATTGTCAGCTCCCCGGGGAACGTACCACCCTTCCGTTCTGTGTGTGTCTTGCACTTGGCCCAATGAGGCCCCAGCCCCTCGGCCCTATTACAATCCTGCAGGACATCTCTTTACACCTGTGTAATCCATTTGCACTTGCATAACTCCAGAGTTCTCCACTGAAGTAAGTAAGTTACTTACTCACTAGTGTAACAGCAGATTATGATCCACAGAATCTGAGCCAGATTATCAGCGGGGGTGCCGTTTCTGCACTTGACAGAACTGGCCTGCCTGAAGTTCTCTTGAGTTTTCAAAGTAGCTGTTAGGGCTCAAAAACACATTCATAACTTGACTCTCCCCTCCGTTCTCCCAGCTCAGACAGAGCTGGGGCTCCAGGCAACCAGCTCCAGGGAGAGGGCAGTTGCATTGAAGGCGGCTGAACCACCTGCTCACTAGCAGTAAGCTCTCCTGCACAGGAAAATGCTCCTCTGCTTACATGGCGCAGAGTGGCCTCACCAGACAAGAAAGGCTGGCCGCACTGGTGGGGTTTCCAAAGTGCTCAGTATTGGCCTGACTCTGCTCCAAGGAAAATCAATGGAAACATATTTGCTTTGTGTCAGTGGGAGCAGAATCAGGCCAGTGCAGACAGAGCTGGGAAATCCCATCCTCAAGAAGGATCGATCAGGTGGGACCAGGCTCTAAGAGGAAACAGATTCCCCCTGCTGTGAGCGCCACCTGTATCTGGCTGATAATTATGTGATTCACCCATGGATGAAACTCCATGTTTAAGGGACAGGTGATTGTCCCTGATATGACAAAGAGCTGAGCCATTCCTCACAGAAATTAGGGGACTGAGGAGAAGGAGCCAGATCATGATTAAGGATGGCTGATCTGTTTCAGGGTAAAATAAGGTCAGATCTGAACACAGGATTTTTATGGTAGGAACATTATTTTGATGGCCTAACTCATCTCATCCTAGTTTTAGTGCAGGACTAGAGGTGCCAGCAGCACAAGATAGGCCACCACTCGCCCATGTCAAAACATTTCCATATCCTTATCCCAAAAAGGCATCTACTCTATAAAGATACACACCATTGCACAAAGAATTTTGCACTCACTGTTTCTTTGACTTGTGATGACTTTCTGGGCAAATATGCTATCCGCATGCTACCTCACTGTTATTGTCCTCTCAGTTATGAACAATGCCCACATTTTGGGGAATGTCTTAGGATGAATCCATTCACAAAAATTGCAGTTTTCACAATGAAATAACTAAGCAGATCATAAGCCTCATAGAAGGAAGCAAGGATGACAGTTGTGTATTCGTTTAGTCTGCACCAATCCATGTGTTTCTCCATAAATTAGAGAGCCCCAATAGTGACTCCAAGGGACTATGATCATCTCCACTTAAAGCTCAGTTTTGACATCTCCTATCTTTCTGAACAAAAGGCCCCTTTCTGCCTGAAAATTTCTCATGCTCCCTCTGGAACTGGAAGAAGATTTGAGATGACATTAATCTGACAGTCTCTTTTCAGGTAAGGAATCTTTTGTAAAGTCTTAATTTCTTTTCCTAAAAAGCATCACTCATCTAACATGATCTGTGCAAGCCATGATGGTATATGAGTGTTTCATCCAATTCTCCTGCTCTGGATCTGGTGTATTCCGCTTGTAAACGCTTTGTGGGGAGGACTGTCTTATTGTCTGTTCAGTGCACAGCACAATGGGGCCTGGACCTCAGCTGGCCTCTCAGCACTGCCATAATGATGATAGTACAGTCACGCTGGCTGACGGGCTCATGACTGGGAGTGCAAACCTCAGGGCAGACTGTCAAGGAGCACGGCAGAAACCCCGAACTGACTGTATGTTCTATAATTAGATTTTACCATCCCAGTAACAAGTGTGAACTCCTAAAGCACTGTAACAGTATTACCATGGGGTCACAAACAGTCCCCTTGGGCACACCCAGGCCAGCTGGAAGTACTGACCTTTGGTTGCCATACACCAAAGATCACAAAATATTCAGGTTGCTCCCAGGCCCAAGAGACCAGTCACTTACCCAGGTCAGTTTGTACCTCAGATCTCACACTAAAGACAACCTATAGTAATCAATCTCAGGATTTATTAAGTGAGACAAGAAACAACAGAGTTATTTACAGGTTAAAGCAGGTAAATACAAACACACAAATTAGTTTCAGCCTATGGTTCCAAAAGGTGACAGAGCTGTAGCAATCTGTCAGCTCTGCATGTTGTCTAGGGCTAACGTAGGCTTACCCTGGGGATCTTTGCTTCTGTTTTGTAGTAATTATTTCCATCTTCCAGAATTCAATCTGATGGGATGAGCCCTTTGGCACAGCCCCTTCATGAGTGCGAGGGGACAATTAATAATCTCTCTATTGTGATGTCCCAGAATGACCCATTTAGTTTGATGGGCCTTCTTAATGGGAAAGAGATGATCCCTCCTGACTGGGTTCACAGTTTCAGAGCAAACTTTTTACAGTTACCACAGGAAAAACTTAAATATTACTTTATAGCACATGACAAGGATACTACACATGGGATTAATGCACACAGCAATGTACGCACATTTCATAAAGTCTAAACACAGCACACATTGCTATAAGCCCAATACCTCTTTGAACCATTCTAACACAGAGATGAAATAGACTGATTTCCAGCAATGGTGCCTGGTCTGACAGCGTCACAAATGCCAGCACTGTGATTAAGGTGCCGGCCTGGAATTCGGGAGCACTGTTTGCCAGTTCCACCTCTACCGATGACTTTGACCAAGTCACTTAGTCTCTCTGGGCCTCGTTTTCCCCATCTGTGAAGTGAGGTTAGTACTTCCTTACCATATGGAGACATTGTGAAGATGAAGTATCAGAGGGGTAGCCTTGTTAGTCTGGATCTGTAAAAGCAGCAAAGAATCCTGTGGCACCTTATAGACTAACAGACCTTTTGGAGCATGAGCTTTCGTGGGTAAATACCCAGTTCGTCAGATGCATGTAGTGGAAATTTCCAGGTGCAGGTATATATATGCAAGCAAGCTAGAGATAATGAAGTTAGTTCAATCAGGGAGGATGAGGCCTTGTTCTAGCAATTATTGCCATTCCTAATATCTGATTTGTGTCCATTTATCCTTTTCCATAGAGACTGTCCATTTTGGCCGATGTACATAGCAGAGGGGCATTGCTGGCATGTGATGGTGTATATTACATTGGTGGACATGCAGGTGAATGAACCGGTGATGGTGTGGCTGATCTGGTTAGATCCTGTGATGGTGTCGTTGGTGTAGATATGTGGGCATAGTTGGCATCATTCACATTTGGGAAGTGCTCAGACACAGCAGGGATTTGACCTATGCAAGTGTCTCTTGAGATTTCCCTGAAATCTTTTTTACCAGCTTTCCTGAGAATTCAGCTTGACATTAGTTTTGGTATCGAGGTACACCTCTACCTTGATATAACACTGTCCTTGGGAGCCAAAAAATCTTACTGCATTACAGGTGAAGCTATGTTATATTGAACTTGCTTTGATCCATCCGAGTGCGCAGCCCCACCCCCAGAGCACTGCTTTACCACGTTATATCTGAATTCATGTTAAATCAAGGTAGCGGTGTATTTATATTTGGCATACAGCAAGGCTATGTGGAGTTGATTAGACTCAAGTGTAGGGGGAAGGTGTAGGCGTACGATACATCCATTGTTGTCTTGGTCATTGTCAGTGGTTCCCTGGAGATTTCCACATCTCTTACTTGGTGCAGACATTGTGTCTCCAGCCTGCTGAGGTTAATCCTGTCCCCTAAGAAATTAGGTCTCACCCATGTGCAATTAGTCAAGTCAAGCCAGGCCAGGCTTATGGTGCCTAGCTAGATCTAAATCCTTCTGGCTTTCTTCCGATCTTATTCCTTGGTGAGAGCCACCATGTACAATGGGCAGCTCTGGGTGTGATTATGCCCCCCCCCATGGCCACTCCATGCCGCTTCTGTGCAAATGAAGAATGGTCAAGTCTTGCTGATGGTGTGGGTAGCAATCCTTACTGGGGAAGAGATGGGTAGTCACCAGGAATTGTCCTAATAGCTTAGCAGAACATAAGAACATAAGAAGAGCCGTACTGGGTCAGACCAAAGGTCCATCTAGCCTAGTATCTGTCTATCAACAGTGGCCAATGCCAGGTGCCCCAGAGGGAGTGAAGCTAACAGGCAATGATCAAGTGATCTCTTTCCTGTCATCCATCTCCATTCCTGTCTAATAGCCATTTATGGACTTAGCCACCATGAATTTATTCTGTTCCCTTTTAAACATTGTTATAGTCCCAGCCTTCACAACCTCCTCGGGTAACGAGTTCCACAAGCTGATTGTGCACTGGGTGAAGAAGAAACTTTCTTTTATTTGTTTTAAACCTGCTACCTATTAAGTTCATTTGGTGACCCCTAGTTCTTGTATTATGGGAATAAGTAAATAACTTTTCCTTATCCACTTTCTCAATATCACACATGATTTTCTATACCCCCTTAGTCTCCTCTTTTCCAAGCTGAAGAGGCCTAGCCTCTTTACTCTTTCCTCGTATGGGACCCACTCCAAACCCCTAATCATTTTAGTTGCCCTTCTCTAAACCTTTTCTAGTGCTAGAATATCTTTTTTGAAGTGAGGAGACCACATCTGTACACAGTATTCGAGATGTGGGCTTATCATGGATTTATATAAGGGCAATGATATATTCTCAGTCTTATTTTCTATCCCCTTTTTAATGACTCCTAACATCCTGTTTGCTTTTTTGACCGCCTCTGCACACTGCGTGGACATTATCAGAGAACTATCCACGATGACTCCAAGATCTTTTTCCTGACTCGTTGTAGCTAAATTAGCCCCCATCACATTGTATGTATAGATGGGATTATTTTTTCCAATGTGCATTACTTTACATTTATCTACATTACATTTCATTTGCCATTTTTGTTGCCCAATCACTTAGTTTTGTGAGATCTTTTTGAAGTTCTTTACAATCTGCTTTGGTCTTAACTATCTTGAGTTGTTTAGTATCATCTGCAAACTTTGCCACCCCTTTCTCCAGATCA
This sequence comes from Gopherus evgoodei, assembly GCF_007399415.2. Lineage (NCBI taxonomy): Eukaryota > Metazoa > Chordata > Testudines > Testudinidae > Gopherus > Gopherus evgoodei. Next base: position 144,423,138 of record NC_044326.1, read on the forward strand.
TTTATGAATAAATTGAATAGGATTGGTCCTAGGACTGACCCTTGGGGAACACCACTAGTTACCCCTCTCCATTCTGAGAATTAACCATTAATTCCTACCCTTTGTTCCCTGTCTTTTAACTAGTTCTCAATCCATGAAAGGACTTTCCCTTTTAGCCCATGAGAGCTTAATTTACGTAAGAGCCTTTGGTGGGGGACTTTGTCAAAGGCTTTCTGGAAATCTAAGTCACTATGTCCACTAGATCCCCCTTGTCCACATGTTTGCTGACCCCTTCAAAGAACTCTAATAGATTAGTAAGACAGGATTTCCCTTTACAGAAACCATGTTGACTATTGCTCAACAGTTTGTTTTCATATGTGTCTGACAATTTTATTCTTAACTATTGTTTCGACTAATTTGCCCAGTATTGAAGTTAGACTTACCAGTCTGTAATTGCCGGGATCACCTCTAAAGACCTTTTTAAATATTGACGTTACATTAGCTAATTTCCAGCCATTGGGTACTGAAGCTGATTTAAAGGACACGTTACAAACCTTAGTTAATAGTTCTGCAACTTTACATTTGAGTTCTTTCAGAACTCTTGGGTGAATGCCATCTGGTCCCGGAGACTTGTTAATGTTAAGTTTATCAATTAATTCCAAAACCTGCTCTAGTGACACTTCAATCTGTGATAGTTCCTCAGATTTGTCACCTACAAAAGCCGGCTCAGGATTGGGAATCTCCCTAACTTCCTCAGCTGTGAAGACTGAAGCAAAGACACCATTTAGTTTCTCCGCAATGACTTTATAGTCTTTAAGCGCTCCTTTTGTATTTTGATCTTCAAGGGCTTCCTGCTTCTGATGTACTTAAAAAACGTTTTGTTATTACCTTTGGAGTTTTTGGCTAGCCGTTCTTCAAACTCCTCTTTGACTTTTCTTATTACACTCTTGCACTTAAGCTGACAGTGTTTGTGCTCTTTTCTATTTGCCTCACTAGGATTTGACTTCCACTTTTTAAAGGATGTCTTTTTATCTCTCACTGCTTCTTTTACATGGTTGTTAAGCCATGGTGGCTCTTTTTCAGTTCTTTTACTGTGTTTCTTCATTTGGGGTATACATTGAAGTTGGGCCTCTATTATGGTGTCTTTAAAAAGGGCCCATGCAACTTGCAGGGATTTCACTTTAATCACTGTACCTTTTAACTTCTGTTTAACTAACCCCCTCATTTTTGTGTAGTTCCCTCTTTTGAAATTAAATGTCACAGTGTTGGGCTGTTGAGGTGTTCTTCCCCGTCCAGGGATGTTGAATGCTATTGTATTATGGTCACTATTTCCAAGCAGTCCTGCTATAGTTACCTCTTGGACCAGCTCGAGCGCTCCACTCAGGATTAAATCTAGAGCTTGCCTCTCCCCTTGTGGGTTCCCATACCAGCTGCTCCATGAAGCAGTCATTTAAAGTATCGAGAAATTTTATCTCTGCATTTCATCCTGAAGTGAAATATTCTCAGTCAGTATGGGGATAATTGAAATCCCTCACTATTATTGGGTTCTTAATTTTGATAGCCTCTCTAATTTCTCTTAGCATTTCATCATCACTATTACTGTCCTGGTCAGGTGGTCGAAAATAGCTCCATGTTATATTTTTATTAGAGCATGAAATTTCTATCCATAGAGATTCTATAGAACATGTGGATTCACTTAAGATTTTTACTTCATTTGAACCTACATTTTCTTTCACATATAGTGCCACTCCTGCCCCTGCAAGACCTGTTCTGTCCTTTCGATATATTTTGTACCCCGGAATGATTGCGTCCCATTGATTGTCCTCGGTCCACCAGGTTTCTGTGATGCCTATTATATCAATATCCTCCTTTATCACAAGTTCTCCCGGTTATCACAAACCCAGCTATCTATGCTTCTAATGATCAAATCTCCCATTACTAACACCTGCCTTTTCCTAGCAAGTCTGCCATGTAGGAGCTTTAAAAGCAATGCAGTGCAGTCTATGGGAGAGGCTAAAGGCATCATGGTAGCAGCAGGTAGCTGCTCTGCCCTGGCTGGACATGCACTCAGATTGGAACTAGCTCAGGTAGGACTTAGGCTCTTTGAGATGCCGGATGACCAGGCTCACTGGAGAGGAGGCGGAGGTGCGTTGACTGAAGAAAGGAGAGCCCAGGCTGCATTCCTGATTGATCGCTCCTCACTGCTGGCCATGTTGTTGTAGCCCCTACTCCAGTAGCTAGAGAGGCAAGGGGGTGTCAGAAGTACACAGCATGTTAAGCGACCAGGAACAAATTGCCAACTGTGGCCAAGTGAGGAAATAGAGCTGGGAGGGGCCATATTTCCCGTTTTTTGGGAAATTCTGCATTTTTTTTCTGTTCTGAAACAGAATGAAAACAAACATTGGGGGAATCTCCCATGCATTTTGGTTTGATAATATTGAAACATTTTGTTTTGATTTTCTCCTTTGAAGGTGTGTTTGTATTAACGACAATGCACTGTGTTTCAAAGAGGCATTTCAAAAGGAAATATCAAAATCACCCAGTCCCAACATGGCAAGAGAAGGAACTTTTCATTAAAAAAAAGTTTGGATAAAAACTTTCAAGCAGCTCTAACTCAGAAGTTTCTGCCAGCTTGCAAAAGTGCTGAATGAATCACTGCAAAATGTCGGGTGTGTCAGATCCTAATATTACCATAACTCAAAAGCAGCATTAGTCTGTCTCTGGGTACGTGGAACCACTAATCTTCAGGGGCCAGGAGGCTCTTGAGTAAAGATTCAAGGTCTCCTGGTCCTCAATTTCCTTTCTGTTATCCCTCTTGTCGACATGCCATTAATCAAAAGGCAACGGCTAAATGCATTCAGATCCTTGCACACCATGCTTCCTGCCTCGGAGTGCTGCGCCACATTTGCCACAGAGCTAACACTGGCTGCTTGTGGAGGCCGGGAGCAGGATGGAGGATGGCTGGGGATGTGTCAGCTTGTAACATCAGAGTCAGACCAAGGAGCCCAGAGTGGGTGGGGTTTTCTTCCTTTTAGCTCAGGAGAAAGAAGGTCTTCCAGAGAACAACGCACAAGGGAGCAAGTGAGGCTCTTTTCCTTGGGAGAGCTGTGAAGCATCCCACAAGAGTATCTGCAGCAGATAAGCCCACTGTGCTGAGGACAGCACTCACTGTGGGAGCTTCCCATTCAAACTGGAATTCCCCATCACCAGGAGAGCAGGAGGAAGACCCTTGACTGGCACCCAGTGTAGTCATTAGCTGGAGATCTCCCAGTGATGAGTGTGATGGCAGACTGAGGACAGGCAGTCAGATTTCCTTTCAGGTTCAGTGCCATCTGCAGTTCTCAGGGCACTCACTGATCCGGAATAACTTCATACCTACCCTGGTCTTGTCTGGTTATTTTATACACAACTCTTACAGCAGGGAAGATGTGCCCATGATAATGGCACCCCACACCGTTTCCCCAAGGGAACAGAGCAGTGGGAAAGAATTCACACCAGCAGGAAACCTAAATTCAGGTTCATAGAAAGCTGAAGATTCTGCAGTTTTCCCAATGGCCTAGGTGCTAATGAAACGCTTATACTGAAGATGCTGCAACTTCCTTGAAATGGGGCTTTTCATGGAAAATAGTGGCATTTCAACTACGCTAAAAATTAGTCTTCAGCTCAACATTATGGCCACGATGTTCAAAAATGGGTTTTCCAGGTGTTTTTGGAAAGTGCTGAACCACCTGTTATTCTCATTGCCCTCAAGGAGATGTTAAGTGCCCAGCACTTAAATCAGAGCACTTATTTCATTCACTAGCTATGGAGCTAGGAGGCTGCATTTGGCAGTCATTTTTGAAAATCTCAGTTTTGCCAATGCCATGTATTCAAAAGTCATCAGACAGAACCACAGAAATCACGAGACTGACTGAAAAATCTTTAAAAGAATGCACCTGAGGTTCTTTTTATTTGCCTTCTTGTTTGAGTTTTCAGAGTTCATATCTTCTAGCTTTTCTTGAAACATGAGGGCTAGAAATGTATTTTTTAAATAAACGAAAGCTGTGAATCTCATGTAATCACCGGACTCCAGGAGCTGGAGCTTTCATAAAAGCCAACAAATAGTTCAAGACTTGCAATAAAAATCACAAGAGTGATTCTTGCCCTAAGGTTCTCTAGACTTAGTCTAAAAGGCGTCACGGGTCCAACTCAGAAGAAAAGTACCAGATAACTTCAGTGACACTTCATATTATCCTACCTAGAGGCTCTATTTTCTTCAGCAATCAGCAGTTCCTTTGGTGAACACAGAGAGCACCCCTTGCAGCCTGTAACCTGCATTTTCCATAAGTCTATGCATGCAATATTCCATTGCAATAGTGCTTATTTAAATACATGCTTTTAAATAAGGTATCCAGAGGCTGAACAAAGCTGGTGGCTTCACAGGGGAGAGAGGTGCATTCTGTGCATTTGAAAAGCACCCAAATGGAAGATTAGGTTGCCTGCTGCTGGAAGTGCCACTGGCCTTATCTGCTGGGATGACTATACTGTGTTACCTACTTAGTGTGTTACTGCAGGACAGCGCAGCCCTTAGCAAAACTAACACCCAGCCTAACTACATCGCTTCCTTGGACTTAAAACTCTCCCTTTGAATTCTGCTGCCCCTATGACCCAGGACTTGTTCATATAAAGCCTTTCCCAATGTGTATGCTCTTGTCAGTGGAATATACCAAAGCACGATAATCTTCATTTTTCAAAATTCTTTTCACAGATTTTTAAGGCCAGAAAGCACCACGAGATCAACTAGTCTGAGCTGCTATATAGCGCAGGCCAATGAATTTCAGTCAGTGTTTCCTGCATTGAGCCCAGTACTTTGAACTTCTGAGCTAAAGTCTCTTCAATGTGCACAATGGGTGCAATTTCATTGATTTATTTTTTAAACAGCTCTACATGGAATAACAGCATTTTTTTCCACAGGAAATTATTTTTAATTTTTTTAAAAATATGTATTTCCCACAAATAAAGTAAAATGTGAAAAATGGAGTTTTTGAAAACAATTTTTACTGAAAAATGATCCAAAAAGTCCCAGGATATGAGAGAGACAAGGTGAGTGAGGTAATATTTTATTGGCCCAACTTCTCTAGGTGGCATGGAGAAGATCTCAGGCTGCACACAGACTGAAGAAGAGCTCTACTTAGCTCGAAAGCGCGTCTCCTGTGTCTTCTGTGAACGTTTTCATGGGAGTCAAAAAGCCAGGCCTCTGAACCAATGGCTGCAGCTCTTTCCATAGAATCATGAAAGGGAAGAATCTTCTTCCCAAAGAAAAGCTGAGGAAAGCTCCTATTGGTCTGCATTCCTGTCACTTAGGGTACATCTACACTGCCAAACCGGTGTCAGTGAGTCTTTGATCCCTGGTCAACTGACTCAGGCTCACTTGGCTAAAAATGGCATTGTAGATGCTTCCTCCTGGGCTGGAGCCACTGAGAGGGGCAAGGGTCTCAGAGCCTGGCATCCAGCCCGAACGGGAACATCTAGACACCTACTTTTAGTCTCATAGTGCGAGCTCCACACGCCCAGGTCAGTTGACCCAGGCTCTGAGACTGGCCATCAAAGGTTGTTTCCACCTCCGCAGTGTGGATGTACCCAAGGTGCTTTTAAAACTCCCCCCACAATGTAACTGACATCAGAAATGATCACTGCCTGAGGGCACAGGTACCATGAGAAGCATCGCATTGCTCTTGCTGGGCTTCCCATTTTGGTGGCCAGAAACAACCTAGCCAGAGCTGTACAATTTCATAGCGTACAACTCTCGGGAGCGTCTCTCTTGGGAAGTGCAATGCACACGACCCACTCCCTGCAGGGGGCATCCTGCCTTTTACTGAATTCCTCCCGTGTCTCCAGGTATGTCTGCATCACAGTCAGAGAAGGGACTAGCTCGAGGGTGCTCGCCCGAGCTAGCTTTAACCAAGCGCATGCAGATAAAAATAGCAGTGAAGACACAGCAGCGCAGGCCCCGGAGCAGATTAGCAACACACTTACACTCCCAGTGTTGGCGGGTACAGTCTGCCCTGATGCCTGGGCTGCTGCCCCTTCACTGCTATTTCTAGCTCGGCTAGCTAGATTAGAACCAGCCTCGCTGGGCTGCAATCACAGCTTTCCGTGCAGTGCAGCCTCCTCTGAGCAAATGTGTCCTGCCTGCACCAGCCCAACTACTTGGTATGGACAAGTTTAACAGAAGATTCTTCCCTTGGTGTGACCACTTCAGGTACTGTCACTGACTGTGCCCCAGGAAGCCAACGGCCGCCCTTCCACTGGCTGTCCTGAGTGCAGGACAGAGCGTTTGGTGCCGCTCCCTTTCCGTTCATCACCATTAGTCAGTGGCAGCTGTGCAGGGTTGCTGTGTGACTGAGTCTTTCCAATATTCGGCACAGTCACATTTTTCTTGCTTGTTTTTAGCCAGAGAGGTGAGGCAACAGTAACTATTCCTGTGCACTGCCAGGCCGGAGCCCTTAGCTCTCGCACGCTGTCTGGGAAGTGGTGAGAACAGAGAGAAGCAAACATCGGTGCCCCCTGCCCCAGTTCTGCAGGAAATGTTTTCTCGCCAGCAGCGAGTGCAACAAATCTCTTGGGCAGAGCTTCCCGGGGACGTGGGGCTGGGCCAGTGAGATTTACTCAGGTATGTGCTATGCTGTCTTTGGGACCCATCAGGGGGGTCTGGGCAGAGCCAGGGAGCGGCACCAGTTACTGGGCATAGGGCCAAGCTGTGTGTATCTCCACATAGGACATTTCATGAAATGATCAAAGGGGCTGTTTTGCACATTTGAATTTTGCAGACATATGTAATTTAGTGCTGGCGAGAGACCTCTCCCAACAGCCCGGAGGAAGCCCCTTGGCACATACAGCCCTGCCAGCCTGCCCCAGTCTGATCAGGGGGAGCTTCCTCTTGGAGCCACAGGGCCCATGGGCAGTGGGTAGAAGAGGCCGTGCTGCACCAGCCTTTGGAGTGCTGCTGATGAAAGGGCATCTGGACCCTGGGTGACCAGGAAGGTCGGGCACACACTGTTACAGACTCAAAGCTAACTTCAGAGCAGGGTTCCCATAGCCATTCCCAGCGGCAAGCCACAGAAATGAGTAGGAGTCATGAGCTCAAGTACTTTGTAACTGCAGCTCAGACAGAAATCAGCCTCTCACAACAGGAATAGGTTATTTGTCATTTCACTGTGGAAGAGCCCAGCATGTTCTCTCTTCTGAGCCCAAGGGAAGCTGTGCTGAGCAAAGGAAGGGATAGGCCATGTCACTGATTGCCCCCAGAGAGGATAGTGACAAACTACACTACTCAGCCTAGGAACTGTGTCCATTTCAAATAAATCAGTACCACCCTCCCCCGCCATGTGGACACATTGATTTCAGCCTGAGAGTGGTTGCTATTGGTTTACCTTAGAGCTGTTCCTAACTGATTTAAACTAATCCAAATCCAGCCAGGGTTAAATCAAAATAAGGGTATCCACACTGCTGTCTAACTAAATCAATCTGGAACTCACACCGTCAGTTAACTCCACGCGACCCTGCGTGTAGACAAGCCCTGTGTCTTCTCTGACTCTTGTGGCAGGGGCTCCCCTCAGGGTAAGACAAGTCTGCGCTGAAACACAGACAGATGCGGTATAACACACCATGCTGGTGCAAAAAAGCACTAATCAATAAACAGCTATGGAAATGGGTGCGGGAATGATGAGGGATTTCCTGACAGGCCCCTTACAGGATCGCTGACAAATCCCAAGAGAAGTCACAGACATACCCTGGGATGTTCAAGTATATTCATAGGTATGGGTGGGCAGCTGTACGCGCCCATAGTGCTAGATCCTAGCACTCTGTTATCTTCCGGTTGTTTTCCTTGGGAGAGCCCAGCTAGGGACACAGTTCCTGCCTTCCTGCACCAACATCCTCTGTGCAGAGAGTTCCAGCTGTGGAAATGTAATAGACTAGGGAAAAGCCTGGGACATTGGGTGGGTATGCCATAGGGCTCTGAGTAGCAAGAAACTTGCCTCCTCTTGTGACTGCAGTCAGCATTTGGACCCACTAAGATGTGTGCATTACAATGGACTCCATCCTTTTCATAATGCTCTTGTGCCTTGCTAAGGCTGTTAATTTAATCACCATCATAGAATATCAGGGTTGGAAGGGACCTCAGGAGGTCATCTAGTCCAACCCCCTGCTCAAAACAGGACCAATCCCCAAATGGCCCCCTCAAGGATTGAGCTCACAAGCCTGGGTTTAGGAAGCCAATGCTCAAACCACTGAGCTATCTCTCACTCCTGAATGTAATGGATGGTGATGCTCCTCTTACACTGGACTCACTGAGATTCCTTCACATCTTGCACACACTCACTCAGGGCCAGATTCACTGGCCTGATAAGCCTCCTCCATCCACACAAAGCAGATTTAACCAGCTGCCTTGGGATACCCATGGCACATGGGAATCCCTAAGAGTGATAGGGTCAGCATAGTCCTGCCCTACAGTCTGTGCTTCTCTGAGCTCCACCTAGCCCCTGATTAGGGCCTGTATCTGGGGAGTCCTCAAGTCCCCAGCTGCTGTAATAGCCCCATAGAGCCATAAATCACTAGCTTAAGGGAGCACCGCCATAAGGCTGCGTCCAGCATCTACCAACCCTTGGACTGGGGAATGCAAAGATAGCTCAGGTGCCCACTCTCCCTGTGAGGGTTCCATGCAATGTCTCCAGAGAATTGAAGCTACGTAGTAGTATTCACCTTAAATATATTTCTTTACATCAACCTTTAAGGCCAGATTCTCGCTACGCCTGCTCTGTACCCATCAGGTGCAACATGAAGCAGCCTGCAAACACTGGCCAGATAAGACAGGTACACAGCTCTTTCACGTCCCGGGAGTAGTGTCAGGTTAGAGAGTTTATTCCTTCACTCTCACCCTTCCCTGGTCCTTCTCGCATGAACAGAGAGCAGCAATACATGAAGTCCGAAGGTGCAAACTATTCAATGTTTATGGGGTGAACTTCCAGCAAGCTTAAATCCAAGTTCCTTTTCCTTATTTTTGAATCCAAACTTACTTCCTCTTTGCCCCTAATTTATATAGTAATATTTTTAGCTCTACCTTAACCAGTCATTCTACTAAAATTTACCTAACCAATCCTAACGTATTGTAACATGATTAGCTAACCAATTATATCCCACCACCTTCATTAGTTTACACTCAGCAAAATTAATTATACAGCAGATGGAAACAATCAGAGAACCAGGCAGAGACCATGCAAATAAACATACAAAACAATACAGAAGTGAGGATTTCACAACTACATCTATACAGATATAAGGGTTCTCCAGCTGTGTCTATTGATGAGTGAGTTCTAACCAGACAGAAAACTATCGAACTAAATTTCCTTTTACATGTTCTAGGCTCTTCTCTTTCTCTGGAGGCGATAGATCGGATCACCTTCCTAACAGCTCCAGATTGCCTTATTTCAATGTGACTAAACAGGGCATCAGACTGTCACAGTGAGAGAAGGCCTTTACAGAGATAGACAATGATTCTGATTCTTTCTTTTATACCTCCGTAACTAGCTAAGTGATAAGAATACACAGGACAGACAGGCTTGAATATCTATATCCTAATATGCTACACTGGTGAATTTGACCCTGAGTTTGGCTGTGTTCTGCCATGGTTAAGGGCAGTGATCATACACACTGATCCAGTGGACAGCTGGAAGCCACGTAATCTACATGCAAATTAGCTACAGAGGAAGGGTTGGTTGACTCACCTCTGATGTCACAATGGTCTCAACTAAGTGACCTGTGCTGTTGCCCTAGCACTGTCCAGTTGTCTAACAAGTAGGTGCAACAATTGTTAGTAGTGCTGGCTGGAAACTGAAATACCAACCCGCAAGAAACTCGGACAGTTTGACGTTTGTTTTTATTTGAAATTGGAATGAAAATCTGAAAGTTACCATGAAATGAAAGTTCTGAATAATTTTGATTCAGCTCTACCAAAAATATTATGGGTTTTTTTGATAATGTCATAAGAACACTAGCCCTACCGGGTCAGACCAATGGTCCAACTAGCCCAGTACCCTGTCTTCTGACAGTAGCCTGTGCCAGATGCTTCAGAGGGAATAAACAGAACAGGGGAATGATTGAGAGATTCACCCATCCTCTATCGTTCAATAACAGCTTCTGGCAGTCAGAGGTTTAGGAACACCTAGGGCATGGGGTTGCCTCCCTGACCATCTTCACTAATAGCCATTGATGGACCTGTCCGCCATAAATCTAGCTCTTTTTTGAACCCAGTTATACTTTTGACTTTCGCAACATCTACTGGCAATAAGGTCCAAGGGTTGACTGTATTGTGTGAAGAACTTTCTTATGTTTGTTTTAAACCTGCTGCCTATTAATGTCATTGGGTGACCCCTGGTTCTTGTATTACATGAAGGGATAAATATAAGGTTGCCAGAACACCTGGTTGAAAAGGGACCCTGGTGGTGCTGGTCAGCACCGCGGGATGTTAATGTCTGGCTGGAGGTGCAGTGGGGCTAAAGTAGGCTCCCTGCCTGCCCTGGCTCTTCACAGCCCCCCAGAAGTGGCTGACATATTCAGCCTCTAGGTGCAGTGACTATTAGGGAAGCTGCGTGTGCTGCCCCGCCCCAAACACTGGTTCTGCAGTTCCCATTGGCCAGGAACTGTGGCCAATGAGAGCTGCAAGGGTGGTGCCTGTGAGCAGTGCACACCACGCAGAGCTGTCTGGTCATGTCTCTGCTTAGGGGCTGTACATTCCGGCCGCTTCTGGGAGCAGCGCAGAGCCAGGGCAGGCAGGGAGCGCATTGTTCAGATGGAGCCTGCACCACAACCCCCTGCCCCAGGTCAGAACCCCCTTCTGCACCCGCCCAGACCCTGCACCCCACTTGCACCAAACCCCCCTGCCCCAGGTCAGAACCCCCTCCTGCACCCTCCCTCCCTCCCTCCCAGATCCTGCACCCCACCTAACCCCACTGCTCCAGGTCGGAACCCCCTCCTGCACCCTCCCTCCCAGACCCCACTCCTTCACCCACACATCAACCCCCCCCACCCCAGGTCAGAACCCCCTTCTGCACCCTCCCTCCCTCCCAAACCCTGCACCTCCACCCAACCCCCCCTGCTCCAGGTCAGAACCCCCTCCTGCACCTTCCCTCTCAGACCCCGCACCCACACCCAACCTACCTGCCCCAGGTTGGAACCCCCTCCTGCACCCTACCAGACCCTGCACCCTGCCCGCACCCAACCCCCCTGCCCCAGGTCAGAACAGCCCTCCCTGTCTCCCAGACCATGCACCTCCACCCAACCCCCCTGCTCCAGGTCAGAACCCACTCCTGCACCTGCCCAGACCCAGCACCCCACTCGCACCCAACCCCCCTGCCCCAGGTAGGAACCCCTCTGCTCCAGGTTGGAACCCCCTCCTGCACCCTACCAGACCCTGCACCCTGCCCGCACCCAACCCCCCTGCCCCAGGTCAGAACGCCCTCCCTGTCTCCCAGACCATGCACCTCCACCCAACCCCCCTGCTCCAGGTCAGAACCCACTCCTGCACCTGCCCAGACCCAGCACCCCACTCGCACCCAACCCCCCTGCCCCAGGTTGGAACCCTCTCCCACATTCTAACTACCTCACAGACCCCACACCTCTACCCTAGCCCTTAGCTCGCACCCAAATTCCTTCCTGGAGCCTGCACCCCTTCCCATACTCCAACCCCCTGTCCCAGCCCTGAGCCCTGTTCTGCAGGCCAACCCCCTCATTCCCAGCCCCACCCCAGAGCCCACACCCCCAGCAGGAGTCCTCACCACCTCCCCCATCCCAGAGCCCCCTCCCGCACCCTGAACCCCTCATTTATGGCCCCACCCCAGAGCCCGCACCCCCAACTGGAGCCCTCACCCCCTTCCGCACCCTCACCCGCTGCCCCAGCCCAGTGAAAGTGAGTGAGGGTGGGGGAGAGCAATGGGGGGAGGGGGCTGGAGTGAGAAGGGGAAGAGCAAGGGTGTTTGATTTTGTGTAATTAGAAAGTTGGCAACTCTAGCTAAATATCACTTCCTTATTCACGTTATCCATACCAGGCAGATTGAAATGTTTCATTTTGACAAGGCAAAAACATTTTTGATAATGTCAGAACATTCTATTATAATATAAAATCTTAAAAATATATATAATAGTGTGTGTGTTTATATAAAAATATATTATATGTTCATAAAATATCAAAATAATATTTTGATATTATATGTACATATATTTTATAAACACACAATATTATATAAAAGTCTAAAGAAACTATCAAAATGATACAGGAAAAATGTTTCGTTTTGCTTTAATCAAAATATTTTGACATTATCAAAACACACTTGACACTCACATTGAAAGTGAAACATTTCGACTTTGACTATATTGCATTTTTCAACAAAAACCCGTTCCACTGAAATTTTTTTTGACGCATTCTCATTGTTAGCAGTGTAACTTAATTACAACTCAATTTTTTTGAGATGTAGTCTATGCAGAAGATGCCAATGAGTTTTAACTAGGTCAGAAATTTGAAGAGTTTGTGCTATTCCATTCATAAAATTATTTGGGACAAAATAAGATCCAACAATGAACTCTGAACCTCTTAAAGGAACGTTAGAAGTTAGTTTTAACTTAAGCTAGTTGTTATAAATTGCACTTCTTAGGAAGTGTATGCGAAGAATTAGTGCTGTAATCTTAGGGAGCATCAGCTAAATTTTTCCTGCATAAGAGAGACTGAACCCCTGCTTTAAAGACAAAACTCAACTCAGCCATAACTATTGAGTTGCACTCAGCACTGCCATACTTTAATAGTCCATCAAAGGATGTTGTTATGCTCAGGGTTGGGAAACTGGTGAATGTAACACTCACCTTCCATTCAGGCTAATGGGAGAACAATGAAATGCCCCTTTCTTTAGAGATAGCTGAAACAATGAAAGCCACCTACCCAAAACAGAGAACACATGCAAGGCTGCTCAACAATCTGAACTATATGGTTGGAGGGATTTCATGGTTGGCTTAGTGTAAGTGCAGTGGTGGGGAAGTGATTTGCTTGCAGGTCTGTGTGTGACAGCGAGAAGGAGGAAAAACATTTCAAGAGTACACAGAGAAGGTAGAAAGAATCCCCAGAAGCCCTGGTAGCATTACCCTGAGGGGAAAAAATATATAGCGAGAGAGCACTTTTGGGCTGAGTGCTAGCTGACAGTGGCCTGGGGCTGTGAGCAGAGAAACTATCACCTGTTTGATTCCCTTCAGGGATAAAAAGAACAGGAGTACTTGTGGCACCTTAGAGACTAACAAATTTATTTGGGCAAAACCTTTCGTGGGCTAAAACCCACTTCATCTGATGCATGTAGTGGAAGATACAGTATGAAGATATATATACACAGAGAACATGAAAAGATGAGTGTTGCCATACCAACTCTAATGAGACAAATCAGTTAAGGTGGGCTATTATCAGCAGGAGGAAAAATCACTTTTGTAGTGGTGATCAGGATGGCCCATTTCAAACAGCTGACAAGAAGGTGTGAGTAACAGTAGAGGAGAAAATTAGCATGGGGAATTAGTTTAGTTAAAGAATAAATGGACACAAGTCAGACTTCAAGAATTATAACATTCAAAAACCAGTCGGCGAATACTTCAATCTCCCTGGGCACTCAATTACAGACCTAAAAGTGGCAATGCTTCAACAAAAAACCTCAAAAACAGACTCCAATGAGAAACTGCAGAACTGGAATTAATTTGCAAACTGGACACCATCAAATTAGGCCTGAATAAAGACTGGGAGTGGATTGGTCATTACACAGACTAAAAACTATTTCCCCATGCTAATTCCTCCTCTGCCTCCACCCCCGGTACTGTTACTCACACCTTCTCTAAGGTGCCACAAGGACTCCTTGTTCTTTTTGCTTATACAGACTAACACGGCTACCACTCTGAAACTTTCAGGGATACAGGACTTTGTCCATTCTTTGTAAATAAAACAGGATTGCAACTAACACATGCATGACTCCATCATCAATTTCTCTTCCTAGCTGAAACAACCCTGAACATTGACCAGTCATTCGGGTCAAAAGCAGTAACGATGTAAACAGGTTTGAGTGGTCTATGGCAAGATGAATTCAGCTGCTTACCATGGTGGAGGCAACATGAAACTTACATGCCGGAGCTGGAACTGAGCCCTATCATTGCTATTTATTTGTCTCTGGCAGTGTGTGCTAGGTGGTGAGCAAGCGTCAAAGAAATCATGCCCCTTGCCCCAAAGACAGTGCCACCTAGACAGGAAGAGTCTTCTGAGGCACCACTGATTGGCATCTTCTAGCCTATTCTGTAGAGGTTCTTATATCACCCTCACCACCAAAATACATGGACACCTTCCAAAAGCATATTAAGCAATGATAGGGTTTATTCTCTGTCTCCCTGAAACCTGTTTGAAAGTATTTGTCCCTTTGTCCCGCCCCAAGAGGGCTCATAAACTTGAACATGAATGGAGACAAACACCATCAGTGTTGAGCTGCATCCAGAAGAAATACTCGCTTCAGTGTGAAAACTGTGTTGCAATCCAGCAGCTCTTACTCATCTACTGTCCACAAGACTAACAGTCGCTCAGTAATTGCTCAGCGAGATGAGGTGTCCAGTGGCCAGGCTACGTCTTCTGTTTATTGTGTGGATCGGATGTTTTCCTGATACCAGCAGCTTAATGCCTTTTGGATAGATCTTTATAATTACATCTGACTTATAAACAGACAACCTTGGTACAGCTGCCTGCAATCCATCTGGGGCAATGCTGACTCATGTGGTCCTATGATGTGAAAAGCAATGTAGTCTGGCTGAATGTGGGCGAACAGAGACCTAGTATTTTACATGGCCAGGAACCCAGGGCCAAGTTGCGCCCTTGATATGACAGGCAAAAATCTGGCAACAAAACATCCACTCTCTCCTTCCTCCTTTTCTTTGCTAATTTCTTTCCTTCTTTTTTTCTCTCTCAAAGTTTCATCCCTGTGCAGGAGCAAAACCATGGCCCATGTGTCATGTAGTCCCTTATTATAGAGAAACACTGGCTATACCTTGCGCTAGGCCCCGAACAGAGGTGAATTCCACAGAAATTACTACACTGAATTTTGTCTGCCACCTGGTAGGTTCTCCTGCTATCTAGAATGAATGTTTTACAGATGATTTGTTAGGCAGTAAGTCAGTTGTCCTTTCTCTTCTAACTTGAATTACAAATTAGACCCTCAATTTGCAATGCATTGTGTCTAGATATAGCAAAAACTGTGGACTGACTCCAGCATAAGAGTGGATCAGATTCTGCAGGATGTTTACAAAGTACAAACCTCCATGCCTGCAGTAGCGGATCCAGGAAAATAATTGGTGTTGAATTCTCTGGGCATATCAGGCCATGAAAACAACCTTAGCATCTATACACCTGCATTTCTGGTTCTTATTTTGTCTGAATCAGTTTGAACTCAACTCATATGTGTGTTTTGGGTCCAAGCTGGTTTATTAGCCTCAGCCATCCCCCCTCCTCCCTTAGGGTTTGGGTTGCCTCTGAAAGACATCAATGAGAAGATGCCCACTGATACCAGTGGGAGCTGGAACAGCCCCTTAGCATCCAATCTCCACTTTCCCATGATTCCTGGGGCAGGGGGTTGGGGGCATGGAAGGAGGTCCATGGTGCAGGCTCTGGATGGCGCTTACCTCAAGCAGCTCCCAGAAGCAGCGATATGTCCCCCCTCCAGCTCCTACATGGAGGCACGGCCAGGCGGCTTTGTATGCTATCCCATCCACCAGCTCTGCCCCTGCAGATGGGGCAGCACGCAGAGCCCCCTGGCTGTCCCTAGGTGTAGGATCTGGAAGGGGGACATGCCGCTGCTTCTGGGAACCGTGTGGAGCCAAGGGAAGCAGGGAGACTGCCTTAGCCCACTGCACCATGGACCGGACTTTTAACAGCCCAGTCAGCGGTCTGACCAGAGCTGCCATGGTCCCTTTTTGACCAGGCATTCTGGTCGAAAACTGGACATCTGGTAACCCTACCCATTGCCCTGTGACAGTCAAAGGGCATGTTGCCTCTGGTTTTAAACTGCACCATTGGAAGGGCAGCAGGGATCCTTCTGATTTTCTAGTCTCATGTCCTGCAGGAGGTGGGTCAGAGAATTTCGCCCCTGGGGTTAATGCCTTACGTCCGTAAATTCTGTTGTGCACTAGAGTGTATCTCTGAGGGAAAAACACCTACTCTTGATTAAAAAACTTTGAGCGATTGGGAATCCATCACACTTCTTGGAAAGTTTTTCCATTGCTTAATTACTTTCACTTTTAAAAATGTGCACCCAACTTTCTCTCTGAATTTGTCTAGCTTCAACTGCCAGCCATTGGATCTCATTCTGCCCTTTCTGCTGGATTAAAGAGCCCTCTAAGCTCTCAGAAATCTGTTCTCCACATAAGCACTTGCAGACTAGAATCAAGTTGCCTTCTCTTGAGGAAATTACATAGACTGTTTTTGTTCAATCTCTCACCATTGGCAGGTTTTCAGTCCTCTAAGTATTCTTGTACCTCTTTTCGGCATCCTTTTGAAGTGTGAACATCAGAACAGGACATCCCATTCCAGTAATGGCGTCAATGTCTTATACAGAGGTAATACAACCGCTCCACTACTACTTAATAGTCTCCTTTCTATTCATTCAAGTATCATATTTACCCTCTTAGGGCATGTCTACACTGCCTCGCAGTTCACACTATGGGGTGTGAATAGTGGTGCGTACCAAACTGTTTGTGCTGTAATTCCCCCTTGTGGACACTGCAGTTATGAACTAAAGGTTCCTATGTGGATTAATGAAGTTCTCTTTGAAGCGGATTATTTATAGTCATGAGGGGCAGTGTAAGACATGCCCTTCGGTACAGCATCACACTAGGCATTCACAGGCAGCTGATCATCTACAGTAGCCCCAAGCCTGCATCCCAGGATTCAGTTCCCCATCTTGTAGTATGGCCTAGGTTCTTTGTTCCTAGACATATGACCACGTGTTCGGCTGTATTAAAATACAGGCACAGTTCAAACGAGCCCAGTTTACTAAGTGGTCGGGGTCAATCTGTATAACTCACTTGTCTGCAGCATCATTTATCACTTCACCAATTTTTGTGTCATACAAATATTACCCGTAATAATTTTATATTCTCCCAGATCATTAATGAAGGTTGATTAGCCTTGGACCAAAAACAGATCCTTGAAGGACCCGCTAGAAACACCCTTGTTGGCTGAGTCTTTCCCATATACTTTCTGTGATTCTATCAGTTAACCAATTTTTAATTATTTAGTCTGGGCTGCATGGGTTTTATATGGTGCTAATCTTTTTATCAGAATGTCATGCAGGACTAAATTAAATGCCCTACAGAAATGTAAGTATAGCATGCCAATACGGTTACCTTCATGAATCAAACTTTTTTTTTGAGATAGCAAATCTGACAAATTTTCTATAAAAACATGTTAATTTGCACTGATTATGCTACTATCCTTTAATTCTTTACTGACTGCATCCTATATCATTCCATGACTTGCCTAGGATCAGTGTCAGGCTAACTGGCCTATAGTTACCCAGGTCAATGCATTTATCCTTTTTAAGTATTGGCATGACAGTAGCTTTTTCTAGTCCTCTGCAGCAGTGGTTATTGTAAAGTCCACTAACTCACCAGGAACTGAACAGAGAGCTTCAAACCAATTTCCTAGAGGCTGTTAAACAACAAATGGCAATATCGTTCGTTTGCTATTATCCCAGATTTCAGCAAGCCACCTCGACTGTTTCTGATTCAAGGTGGAAGGTCTCACAGTGCTCTTTTGTTTTCTGCTCTGATGTGTTGAGTTTCTCTGCAGCTATCTGTTTCAAGTTGATCTTTCTCGGGTTTTCTTTGTTTGGCAATGCAAAGATCTGCTGATTTATATCCCCTTGTGTCTTGGACAGCTGACCATTTCTTGAGCTGATACAGATGTGATCAATCTGGTTTTTTGTTTTGCCATCTGATGAACCATTTCTTTGTCTGTCTTTGAGGGAACAGGGTGCTTGCAAGAACTAGGGCAGACACCAAGCACAACTCCATGAGTCTCTCTTCCTATTTTGGCTAATGATTCCCACCTCATGCATCCTCACTCTTTTTTCCCTTCCTTGGTTGGTAAAGCCACCCATGGCAAGGAGTAAATGATGGGTTGGTATTCTATTAGTCACACTTTGGTGGCAACGTGGAACTTGGCTGGGTGGGTGTGTTTGTGTATGCGCTGCTCTGTTTACGCATTTCTGTATATGGTCCAGAGGCTTGTATAGAAATGCAAAAACAGAGGCACACTCGCACACACACAAAAATACCTTTATATCCACAGATGTATTTTACCTTCCTCTCAGTCTGATGACCTGCTGAGTATGTACTGCAGCGAGAGGAGACAGAGGGCAATAATGAAAGCCCCACACTCTGTAAAGAGCGGGAGAGAGCAGGGAAGCTGTCAGCAGCACCACTGTGCTGACAGGGCATCAGCCGGAAGAGCTGGTTTGTCTGCCGTTTAGCTCTGCGGCTGGCTGTGTGCAGACAAGGGAGCTATTTTAGTTTTCAGATGAACCCACAGATCGAAAAATTCAACTCCCCAGGAGTAGGTGGCAGAAAACGTGCATGTTTCTTTGCGTGTTGAGCAGAATGGTGAGAATGAGGGAACAAAAAAGGGGTAAAAGGATGAGTTTCAAGCCGTTACCAAGGACCATCCTCTTATGAATGGCCAGACTGGGTCAGACCAATGGTCCATCTGGCCCAATGTCTTGTCTTCTGACAGTGGCCAGTGCCAGGTGCCCCAGAGAGAATGTACAGACCAGGGCAATTATTGAGTGATCCATTGTCCAATCCCACCTTCTGGCAGTCAGTGGTTTAGGGACATCTAGACCATGATGTTGCCTCTCTGACCATGTTGGCTAATACTCATTGATGGATCTACCTTCCATGTACTTATCTAAGTCTTTTTTTAATGTAGTTATGCTTTTGGCCTTTACAACATTACAGTAAGAACATTATTGTGGCTGCAAAATCAAACAATCAAAAGTTAGGTAATGCCAGAATTAAGGTTGCCGGTACCTCCATATTGAACAAAAAGGAGAAAACAAAAGAATAGCTGCTCGTTCAGTGTGCATTGTCTATCCTGTGTTTCCACATTATCGTTTGGAAAAGTTGTAAACAACTGAAAATAAGGTATTATAATGGGAAGTGCTACTGGCTCTGCTTATAACAAGTTCCCCCCCTTCTTTTATGATTCAGCCAGTAGATTCAATTAAAGTGAAATTGGTTCTTTCTCAGAATTCTACATTTCTAAAACCACCAAGAGCTCTCCAAGCCTGGCATAGAAGGGAAGAGACCTACTTACACAACCATAGTAGCTGAAAGGACTTATTTTTATTTAACCTTTATAAAAATGGAAACATGGTAAGTTTCATTATTTTCTGAGCCAGGCCTCTCAGCATGATGGAAGCAGCTCACTTGGAGCAGTTAGAGTTGTATGTCTACATTACACGAGCAATAGCTCACAGCAGCAGCTAGGAATGTAGGAATATTTATGCCAAGTCATCTCCTTCTTAATGGCGCAGCAGAAGAAAATGCCCAAATCAATTTTCTTCACTTCTTTTTTTTGTTTGCATATTGGCAATGAAACAGAGAACTTTTCCTGTCTTCCTGGCCAGTACATCTGAGTTCAGATTGCTGTCCAGAGTGGTTACAATGGTGCACTGTGGGATAGCTCCCAGAGGCCAATACCGTTGATTTGCAGCCACACTAACCCAAATTCGAAATGTCAATACCGATTTCAGCACTACTCCCCTCGTTGGGGAAGAGTACAGATATTGATATTAAGAGCCCTCTATATTGAAATAAAGGGCTTTGTTGTGTGGACGGGTGCAGGGTTAATTCGGTTTAACACTGCTAAATTTGAGATTAAACTCGCAGTGTAGACCAGGCCTCAGTGTAGACAGAAGAAGAATTGGATAAGCCAAGAGATGTGGCATCTGTCATAAACAGATTGTTAAGGGTTAATGTCTCTTCTACCTGTAAAGGGTTACAAGCAGGGAACTGGACACCTGACCAGAAGACCAATCAGAAGACAAGATACTTTTAAATTTGGGTGGAGGGAAGCTTTTGTGTGTGTTCTTTGTCCATTGTGTGTTCTTCTCTCAGAGGGATCTGAAGAGACCAGACATTACTACAGGCTCTAAGTTTCTTTTCAAATAGTAAGTAAAAACAGGCAGTTTAGGCTTTTGGATTGTTTTACTCTATTTGCAATTGTGGATCTGGCTGGTTACCTTTTATATGTGTAGTTGCTGGGAATATTTTGATTTGTAATGGTACTGGGGGGAAAGACTCTTTCTGGTGTCTGTAAGCTATAAGACCCTGTAATATTTACATCTTGAAGTTACAGAGATAATTCTTTACTTTTTCCTTTCTTTTATTAAAAGATTTCTTTTTAGAGAACCTGATTGATTTTTTATTCTTTTTTCCCTTGTTTTATTCCAGGGGATTGGGATAACTCACCAGGACTCACCAGTGGGGGAGAAGGAAGGGGGGAAAGAGAGAATTTCTCTCTGTTTTCCTTGAATCTGTTTGCCTCTTTGTGGAAGGGAAGGGAGATGCTTCTCTGTATGGTAATTTAAGAGGTTGGATCAATATCTCTCAGGATAGCCCAGGGAGAGAAACTGTGGGAGGGGGAAAGGTGGGGGAATGGTTTATTTCTCCTTGTTTTAAGAACCCAAGGGATCTGGGTTCTTGGGGTCCCCAGGGAAGGTTGGGGAGGTCAGAATGCCCCAAAACACTATATTTTTGGGTGGTGGCAGTGCTATCAGATCTAAGCTGGTAATTAAGCTTAGAGGATTCAGATGCTAGTATCTCATTTTCTGAACTCTAAGGTTCAGACCTGAGAGGGAGTACTATGACAGCATCTTATTGAGGAAAGAAAGTAACTGAAAGGAAAAATCTTGAATGTTAAAATCAACAAAATATTGGAAGCAGCAGTCAAAGCAGTGAAAAGCAATGCCAAGGAACGAGAGATGGAAATATGCTGAAGACCTATCAAATGAAGCTGCTGCTTTGATAGGAAATTAGAGTCTTTTACCAAGTGATTAAAACCAGGTGTGGGTGCTTCAAAAACAGGAAATGGGACAATAAAAATTAAAGATAGAAAAATGCTTACAACTGAGGTAAAACAGAACAACAAATGGGCAGGGCATTTCAAAGAAGTCCTTAGCAGGCCTGGCCCTACTTCTGCACCAGAGTTCGATGAACCATGCAAAGCTAATCAACTTGATATCAACGTCTCTCCAACAGACCTGTCAGAAGTCCAAGCTGCAGTCAAGAAGAAACAAGAGGGCAACGGGAGATGATCGGATCACAGCAGAAATGTCAAAAACACTTGACACTGTCACTCTACTGAAACTAAAAGAGCTGTTCAGGGCTGTTCCTAGCAGGGGGGCTGTGTGGGGCCCCAGGCCTCCGCAGGGAGGAGCCGGGGGGCTGTCCCCAGGCCTCTGCAAGGGGGCTGTATGGGACCCCGTCCCAGGCATCCACGGGAGGGGGGTGGCTGGCCCCAGGCCTCTGTGGGTGATGGGGGAGGGCTGACTCGACCCCAGTCTGCTCTTCTTCCCGGCTCCCAGGCTTGGGGGGGACCACCACCCCAGCCCTCGCCGGCAGTGTGGCTGGGAGCCAGGGGAACGGAGCAGGCTGGGGCCGGGTCGCTCCACTCACCAGTGAGTGCAGGCCTGATCTTTTGGAGTCTTCAGGGGCATGGGGACAGGGTGGGGTGGAGCAGGGGCTGAGGCTCCGGGGAAGAGGTGGGGCAGGGGCTGGAGCAGCGGCTGGAGCAGCACGCAGCTGCGCAGGGCCACAGGAAATTTGGTGCCCCACATTTCCTGGTGCCCTACGTAGCTGGGTACTTTGCGTATGGGTAAGGATGGCCCTGCCGCTGTTCAATGAAGTTTGGGGAAAAGAGGCACAGTGCAATCATGGAATAAATTGTCAGATTACCCAAAAAGGGTGGTGCTCTTACCAACTGCAACAACTGGAGAGGAGTCACAGTACTCTCTGTTGTGGGGAAAGTCTTCTGTGACATGGTATTACACAGTATGAAAGAGGCAATGGATGCAAAGCTTAGGGAAGAACAGGCTGAATTCAGGCCCAAGAGATCCAGTATAGATCAGATCATCACACTAAGGGCCAGCACAGGAGAATGCATAGAATGAGCAGACTCCCCCACCATCAAGTTCACTGACGTGTCAAGAAGCATTTGACAGCCTGCACAGCCATACACTGTGGAACATTCTTCAGTCTTACAGGATTCTAGCTAAAGCCATGAACACCGTCAGGGCTATGCATAGCAATGCGGATTGTGCTGGAAGGGTGGCCAACTAAACAGAGTGGGTCAATATGGAGACTTGATGTGAAACCAGGCTGCATCCTATCTCTGCTGTTTGGCATTGTCACTGAATGGATAATGAAGTTTTTAGCAACACAAACACTGGCCTAGCATGGGTAGATGGCAGATGCCTACAAGACCTAAGCTTTACTTATTATATTGTGCTATTGAGCAATATCCCCAAAAGCCACAAAAAAAAAAAAAAAGAGACACCTTGG
Source organism: Gopherus evgoodei (assembly GCF_007399415.2). Lineage (NCBI taxonomy): Eukaryota > Metazoa > Chordata > Testudines > Testudinidae > Gopherus > Gopherus evgoodei. The sequence continues at coordinate 144,445,773 of NC_044326.1, forward strand.
CAAAAATAGAAGGCGAACCGGGGCTTTGGATCAGTTACATCAGAATAAACATCCTGAAACCAGACATCAAACAGGAACATCACATTAGAAGGCAAAAGGGGTCTACGGATCAGTGTTCACATTGCAGTCTCTGCCAGTACCCGGCCTGGACCGGGAAAGCTAATGAGCCAACCAGCAAATCAAACTGGGTGATGAATCCTGGTCACATGCCACTTGAGGGATGTTGTACCTATACTAAAAAGAAAAAGGCAAAAACATCTAGAAGTAGAACAATTCATTTACATGAGCAGAACCATGCTGGCCAACGGAGACCTCAGGAAAGAAGTGACATCAAAGATAGGAAAGACATCCGTAGCATTCACTCAACTCAACAATGTATAGAAATCAAAGATAGACAGCACCAGAACAAGACTGAGAATTTTCAGCTCAGACATAATCTTGGTGTTAACGTATGGCTGCATGGGCTGGAGATGTATTAAAATGTTAGTTTCACATACATCGAGTTTTCTATCTAAGTGCCTTGTGACAAAGTTCCTCCTCTACCTTGGTGGGTCCTGCGCTTATTGGCAGATTTGCTCACCTCAGTGATCTCCCCCACAGTCTGGATCAACTCCTCCTGTGTCTGATCAGGAGTTGGGAGGTCTGGAGGGAACCCAGGCCCACCCTCTACTGCAGGTTCCAGCCCAGGGCCCTGTGGATTACAGCTGTCTATAGTGCCTCTTGTAACAGCTGCATGACAGTTACAACTCCCTGGGCTACTTCCCCATGGCCTCCTCCAAACACCTTCTTTATCCTCACCACAGGACCTTCCTCCTGGTGTCTGATAACACTTGTACTCCTTAGTCCTCCAGCAGCACAGCCTCTCACTCTCAGCTCCTTGTGCCTCTTGCTCCCAGCTCCTCACACACACTTCCTCTCCTCTGGTTCCCCACTCCCTGACTGGAGTGAGCTCCTTTTTAAACCCAGGTGCCCTGATTAGCCTGCCTTGATTGGCTGCAGGTGTTCTAATCAGCCTGTCTGCCTTAATTAGTTCTAGCAGGTTCTTAATTACTCTAGTGCAGCCCCTGCTCTGGTCACTCAGGGAACAGAAAACTACTCAGCCAGTGACTAGTATATTTACCCTCTACCAGACTCCTGTACCTCACTGGCCTTGGTCTGTCACAGCCTGCAAAAGAGTTTGGGCATTGGTTGAAAAGACGTCATCACCGGTGAAGAGATTCATGAAATCAACAGTCAGCAGCTCATGTGCCCAGCACTTCCTTCTGTTCTGGTGGATATTTGAGCACATTCTCCAGATGCCAACACAGACTCTCCATGAAACAGTCAAGTGGAAACTAACTGGTGTGAGGCAACAAGGGCGCCCAAGAGAAATCTTAACAAGAACCTTTAGCAGGGAGGACAGGCCAGCCAACTAGCACGGAGCTGATGGATGCAGCAGCTAATGACAGAGAGGACAGAAGATACTGGTTGCTGTCCTGTGCACCAGCATAGTGTGAGAATCCTGTAATGATTAATAGCGACCTGTATCTTGCTAACAGTGTTCTCTGTTAATGGGCTCTGGTGAGAATAAGAGTTTGGGGAGAAAGGAGTGTGATGGGAATGGCTCTGGAATTTTTTGATGAAATTTTTTTTCACAAGACATGCAAATTTGTTGAAACTGAAGCTGTCAGCAGGAACGGGCCCTGCTGTGCCAGTGAAGACAAATGTATCTCCCCTCACTTATCTTAGCTCAGCATGGCAAAGACCAGGACAGTCCCCTCTCGGGTATGTTTACACAGCACTTAACCACCTGCAGCTCACTTGGGCGCATGGGATTCAGGCTGCAGGCTTAAAATTGCTGTGTAGACATTCAGGCTCCAGCTGGAGCGTGATCTCTGGAACTCTGTGAGCAGGGAGGATCCATGAGCCCAAACATCTACATAGCAAATTTTATTTCAAAAGACCCCACGAGTCGATTCAACTGATCCAAGCCAGCCGCAGCTGTGCTGCTGGCCTTTTAGTCCAGTGCAGACGTCCCTGTGGTGTCAGCTAGCACACAAACTGGAGCAGAGCTGCCGTGAGGGCAGAGGGCAACAGATCAATGTGCAATGGAGGACAGAGACTGGATGAGAGGGCCAGAGCTCACAGTGGGAAGGAGAAAGTGCTGGAGCCCATGTATTGCTGCAGCACAGGGTGAGGTGGGTAAATAGTAATGTGACCTGCTACCTGTAGTAGGAAGAGAGCCTGAGACATAAGCCCTTGTATCAGAGGCCTGAGGCCTGGGCTAAAGTAGTGGGCAAAGCTTTGCTGATATAAAGCAAAGTCAGGCTGTGAGCTAGAGGCCAGCCCTGCTCACAGAATCTGGCAAGAACAGGGCTGATACGGCAGAAACACACATTCTGAAGAGGAGCTAGGCACAGAGCTCTCATGTAAGCACATTCCAGAAGAGTGGTACCAGAACACCTCCATAGCAGCACATTCCCGAAGAGAACAGGAACACGCTGACCCATTTGAAAGATAAGGTCAGGATGATAGCATGATGGATAGAGATGTTCAAGGTGATGGATGGTAACTGGCTATGTCAGCCGGTGTCAACTAACCATGTCAGAGGATCAAAACGTAACTTGTTTGTATTGATGCGTAAAATGGAGCCTCAAAGGGAGTGTCTCTGTCTGGCTGAGGGAGGAACGGAAAGTCCCACCATTCACTGAGCTGGTCCATTGTTAGGGGCATACATGTATTAGTGGCCCAGTAGAGTCTGTGGGATACTAGTACCATGCTTCATCAACAATAAACCTGGCTGGGTGCCTTCGAACCTTAACAGATCTTGTGGTCATTGGGCAATTCACCTGAGGTCTGCTGTGCCAGCTACCTGCGCAGGGCTGGGACAGCACACAGGGAGAACACACACATACAGCCAAACATCGCTCAACACTGCCCACATGGAATTTTTGCATTGCCTTATAAATATTAAAATCCCATTCCATGTGATTAATTTTATTTCCAAATCTAATACTCGCTATTATCTATAACATCACAGGCTTGGTTTACAGTGGGAAGGGTTTGCCAACATAGTTATACCTATATAGTTAAACCATGCAAAATCCTTCAGCAAATCAGCGGAAGCTATACTGGTATCAGTATGGTTATATGGGTGTAACTGAATCTGCACTACAGATTTTTCCAGCATAGCTCTGTCAATAAAAATTATACCCCTAATTGACATAGCTATGCCAGCAAAACTGAATTGTAGAGCAAGCCATGCTGTGTTCCAGGCAGTGCCATAAAATGAGTGAAAGGTCATGGTCAAGATATTAGAACTTTTTCCTAAGTGTTGTCATTGACAATGCTAACCTCTACTTAGGTTCCTCAAAACAACACTCTGTTGCTTAGCTCTCTGAAGTCTGGTTGCACTAGCTTGATTGTGGCATATTCAGGAATTCATTTAACGGAGAAAGCAAAGGAGAATGGATGTTTTCTACTCAGGCCCAGGGAGCTCATCCAACACAAGCAGAGTAAGATGCACACTGACACTAATATATGTTGCACTGATGGAACCCTCTAATGGAGAATAGATGGACCTTTAGACACTCTGCCACACAACAGCCGTATGGGGCTGGCAGGCCATGCCAGCACTTCTCTTGCATCCCATGCGACTTTGCCGAATGTAATTGTTCATTTAAAAAAATATGTTTCTGTCCTTTGTGGTGGAGGGAAATTAAACCTTCTAACTGTAAATTGCTGCTATGCTAAGACATGCAGTCTGCAGCAATTGCATCCTGTCCATCTCCATGGAGTGTTGACTCTGAAACCTAAGGGTTGAATTCTAATTGGTAATATGTATGATTGTTTATGAAACATATTTCTCAAAGAAGCATATGGCAAGGATTCCTAAATCCTATTACCCCTTAATGCACAGTGTAGCCTTTAAATTAACGTAGGGTGCAAAGAATAACGCTCACCTGAATGATTATTGCAATTATAGAATTATTTATTAAGGTGCAACATGCACTTGTCACAAATAATAGATTCTTTTTCAGATGGCTGGTTGCAATTAACTGAGAAGATAAAATCTGGTGAAGCACGCACAGAAACTTTGTGAGCTTTAGTTAATACAGACAAATATATTTGAAATCTTAGAAAAAAATCAATATACATAAGATGTTTCATTTGATCAATTTCTGTTCCCATAAACAGATTCATATTTGCCTATTATCCAGATGTCGTTTTCCAGGTATTTATAATCACATCTCTAATTATTTAACAACCTGCTTTAATGATTTCTTAATAATCCCTATGCATCATTGCAGTTTAACAGCCTAGATGCCATAACTGGAAAAGCCCCCCCAAACTCCCTCTAATTCATGCAACTTGCCATGTACCTGCACCCTGGATGTCACTTGCTTACTTGTACAGAATGAGAAGGCCTCAATTGTGACCTGGGCTTATATCCTCAGGTCTATTTTATTTTAACTAAAATCCCAGCCTGAGCATGACTACTCCTGCTAGGGCCTCGCACTAATAAAACAGCCATTAATCACAGCAAAGCCTAATAACCCAGTTATTTGTGTTTTCCTGCTTGCTGTTACAGCTTTCATAACTTCCACTGATAGTCCTGTCAGCACATTGAGCAAATCAATCATATTTTACCCCAAACTATAAACTGTCCGCTGACCCTAGGCACCTAAGTAGTCACACTTTACACACTATTGCAATAATATTTGTACAAAAATATGCCTTGGAAGATGGCACAAGGAAGCTGATAACACACTGGTTACTAATGTGATTGTAAAGCACATGTGTAAACCTTATGTGTGAAGTTATGAATTCCCTGCAAAAAGTGTTATTAAATGTGCCTAGGAAAAAGGCAAAGACAGCCTAGCCTAAGCAAAGTGGGTTTACCTCAATTTACATATTAACTATAAAGAAAGCTGTCAAGCTAAACCAGCCAAGGGTTATCTTGAACCTGAACTCGAGAGACAGAGAATTAACATGGCTCCTGCACTCCAGAGTCTAAATCCCCAGGAGGTCATCCTAGCTTTCAAGACAAAAGACAAACCATTCAGGAACATAAGGAACAGAGAGATACTCCCTCTGGATCCTTCACCTTAGGAGACAAAAGAACCAAGTAATTTGATCTCTGTGGCCAGTCAAAGCTGGAAAGGAGACTGGGATGGGAGAAGCCATCTTGAACAAAGACTGTATCTTACTAGTTGAAGTTTTAAACTTTTAGATGTATGCTTTTCCACTTTAATTTGCTTGTAACCATCTCTACCTTTATCTTTTACTTGGTATCACCTAATCCATGGTCTTTTGTTAGCAAAATTATTTTACTTTTGCCATACACCAGCTCAGCGCTGTGTTTGAAGGGAAGGGTGTATTTAACCCAGTAAAATTGATAAAATGCCATGTAATGACTCTTGAGCACAGCAGGAAACTTAATATCATCGGTGAAAGCACCAGGGGCTGGGGACTTGATTGGTTACAACTATGTGTGTAAAATGCAGAAAGCCAGTAGATAGCCAGAGAAAATGTGGTGAGTGTGGCCCTGTGAGGAAGCTCAGAGACAAAGCTTCCTTTGGACACAGGACTGGCTGGAAAGGCAGACTTGGATTTCTGAGCAAGGAAATGGCCTGCTGCTGTTTGTTCCTCCTGTGTTCAGGGAAATGGGACTGTTCATTTATTGTAGAAAAACAGGATTGCATCAAAGAAATACCTGACTCGTATCATCCATTTCGCCTGCTAACAGAAACAAGCTGGCAAAGCCCTAAAAATTGGCTAACTGCTTGGGCCCACAAGGGGCAATTGTCTCAGTGAGAGTTTTAAATCAGGCACATAACGAAGAGAGCAGGCAACGTACAGGCTATACAAGTTATTTCTCGTTTGCCTGCTTTGCTGACAACCAGAGTCCAATCTGCAGGGCTGCCCAGAGGATTCAGGGGGCCTGAGGCAAAGCAATTTTTGGGGCCCCTTCCCTAAAAAAAAGTTGCAATACTATAGAATACTATATTCTTGTGGGGGCCTCTGTGGGGCATGGGGCCTGGGGCAAATTGCGCCACTTGCTCTCCGGGCAGCCCTGCCAGTCTGCAATGTTGGTCTTTCGCTGAGGAGTTGCTAGTTTTCTTTTTTTAAGCTAAAATACATGCAGAACAACTCTTCAGCATTCCTCTAACCCAGCAGCGAATGGCTCAGAAGGCACCAGCCAGCGGGTGTTAGGGAAAGGTTCCTGCTGAAGAAACAGGTGCTTGTGGGCAGAGCTGACTGGTTTTATGTGCAGAAGCACACTCATTTCATTTCTCATGCCAAGATGATCAGTAGCAATCTGTCCTGACAGGGCACAGGATAGCAGCGTTATTCCAGGGGCAAAGGGTGAAGCTTGCACATACAAAATATTCTGCATTCACCACAAAGTTCAGGCAGCACAAGAAATGTAGGTGCTAAATAGGTAATTCCTCCCTTCTTATGTCACAGTTACCAAGGCAACTGTGCATGAATCATCAAACTACTATATGGAATAGCACAGTAGGTGTTTCTCTCAATGCTTTTGCCTGGATGGGAAGTGTCTGAGCACCTGTGCTATATAAACCCTTCTCCTGTCTCCTTCCCACTACCTTCCAAACTGGGCCTGATTTCCTCTGCCAGGAGTAGGTTACACTTGCTGCTCCCCTTGGAAGTTTTGGGGACTTGGGTTTATTTGTTGATTTCACTTTATTGGCCCAATATTTTCCTCTTTGGGATAAACCTTAACACAACTCCATTGGGATATTTCTGCTTCGCTGTAAATCTTTCTTTTCTTTTTCTAGTTCAACTACCAGGGCCAAATTCAGTCCTGGTGTAAACAAGTGACTCTCTCATGGAAATCTTTGGGGTGAAATCAGCATGCATGTTGAATGTACATTGCTCAGACATGCAAATTAGAAAGTTAGTGGAACTTGCACCAAATCTGGCATTCCATGAGTGTGCAAAATGAGGGAAACTTACATGTCAAGAGTGCAGAAGGGAAAAGCACCTAAAAGTAGTGCCCAGTAAGGTTGAGAGGACCATTTCCTACTACAATGCCACTAGTTACCCATCTCAGTACGTGGAGAGACATGCTTGCACGTGCACTGAATGCTGGATTGATGTAAGCTACACTATTTTACCACTGACACCTTAAGAGTGAGATTTTCAAGAGTGCCAGAGGAATTTAGGAGCATGTTTCATTGCCTTTCACTTCTAAATTCTCCAGGCACTTTGAAAATGCCCTTTTAGTTTGCCTAACACTAGTCTGGAGAATACTGTTGGATTTCCCTCTATTTATTCCCATTGAAGGGTAGAGTTGGTTTAGAATTTCCTTTCAAACTTAAAGCTCAGCCTGAACTTGTAGCAAGATCTGCCAAGGCCTTGAGCAACCGTAGTTGCATTTATCCTTTCACAGTGTATCCCATTGGTTTCAACTGGGTTTAATTTGAATGATGCTCAAGAGGTGTGGGATATTCCATTGGAGCCCCATGAGCTGAAAGGACTGAGTTTCACCATTCTCTGCAGAGGAGACATATAGACTAGGTCTAGACTAGGAAAATGGGCTGACTTTTAACACATTAGCTAACACATCTTCACTAACATGGCTGTAAACAGGACTCTGCACCCACTGCAAACAGGTTGAATCATGCTGGAAACCGTGTTAGCAAGATGTGCTCAGCCCTTGAGGGGAGCCACAATCAGCTAACATCTTTGTATGCACAATCTATTTCCTCAGTTCAGTCATGACCAAAGAGCACTCCTAGTCCATGGTATAAGAGCTAGAGGAGGCAGGAAGAGCAGGGATACAGTTCTTGGTCATCTCTGTGTGCCTCTGGTCCTCCACCTTACAGTTCCCCACCTTCGTGAAGCATTGGGAGACAGAATGTAAAGCAACTTAGAGATGCTAAGCAGTATTTCTTACAGCTCATTATTACTAACAGTATGTCAGGGAGGGCTGCCCATTTCCAGAACTGTGAGGGTGGGGAATCAGGAGAGGCGAGTGCAGGAAAGCAGCATATCTATAACTCTGCACTGCCACGCATCAGCCAAATGCTTGGAAGGATTTCTCTCGTCCTTGGACAACCAACATTTGTTGCTTACAAAGCTTTACACTGGAGGCTACAGCTATACGTTATGCAAGAACCCATCCTGCATTCAACTCCGTCATTCACGGTGCAGAACAGATTGAGGACGTGCACTTCCATGGGTCTGGTTCCTTGCCGATTTGGGGACAAGCTCAGGATGGGTGTAAAGCAGTGCAAGTCCACTGAACCCCATGGCATTTGTCTGCATCTAGCTGGGCTGAATCTGGCCCATCACTCCAAAACTGCCTTGTTTCAAATCCACACAAGCACTGGGGAGGCTTCTTTCGAGAGGGGGTTCAAAATCCTGAACATTTTCAGCCAAAAGTTTTGTCAGAAACGTTTGGCTTTTTCATCCCACGGAAAATCAAGTTTCCAAAGAAGACATCAACATTCAGGAATTTTGTCCAGCTCTACTTCATTTCTTACCTTTTCTGCTCCTTAAGTGGTGGACTCTTCAGTCTAGCAGAGCAAGGTCTAACATGATCCAAAAATTGGAAGCTGAAGCTAGACAAGTTCTGACTGGAAATAAGTGGTACATTTTGAGTAATTAACCACTGGAACAATTTACCTATGGTTGTGGTGGATTCTCCATCCCTGGCAACTTTTAAATCCAGATTGGATGTTTTTCTAAAAGACTTTCTCCAGGAATTATTTTGGGGCAGTTCTCTGATCTGTGCTATATAGAAGGGCAGGCTAGATTATCACAGTGGTCACTTCTGGTCTTGGAATCCATGAAGCTTTCAAGTTGGAATAAAATACAATTTTTATCTGAATTTTTCTTGGAAAACATTTAAGATTTTCTGACCATCTCTGTTAACTAACATGACATCCCTGCTATTTCCAAAGTAAATAAATATCTTTATACTGTACATCGAGAGAGCATAAAAAGGGCTTTTTTCCCCTTCCCAGCTCATCTTTAAAATGAATAAGGCCAGATTCAGCTCTCTATCACACTGATGTAAATCCATAGTAATCCCATTAACAACTAGTGAGTGTTCTGTGTTTGTACAGGGCCTAGCACAGTGGGATCCTGGCCCATGCCTATATGAACGGCAGCCCATCTGCTCTTTGAGTTGTGTCTGTCTTCAGATGTGCTAATTTTTTCATCAGCTGCTCTGGCATAATTATGATTTCCATTAGCATTTTTCCATCCTCCCCAGGGGGAATTAATATGTGTATTGCCATCTGTCCTTTGTCTTCCGCTGAGAACACCCAGGCAAAATATCATGTTTAAAGCCAATCTACTTCTGTTAATAAATTGCCCTTGATATCTCTCCGAGGCACTGCTGTCTCCTTCACTGACCTTTTGTTCCTTCTGCGCTTTATCATGTTTTACTGTTCTGCTTAGTCTCTTCCTTTTTTATCCACTTACATTTGGAGATAGGAACGTGCCCTGAGTAATGATCCTATTACTTTCTGGAACATGTCTTATTTCTCGAGATTATTTTTCCCTTTACCTCTCTTCTTTTTTCTCTTTCATTCTTACTTTAACGTACATTCTCTGTTTCATTTCTTCATACTTGGCCTGCTAAACCCAGAGTTATGATCTCAATCCTTGTGGGAGTCATTTGGGGGTTGGTCCTGCTTTGAGCAGGGGGTTGGACTAGATGATCTCCTGAGGTCCCATCCAACCCTAATAAGCTATGATTCTACCTCTTTTTTCTGTCTCTCCCCTTCCTTTACCTCTTCAACCACTGACAATAAAAACCATGACTGCTTTTTAGATAAGAATTTTTTGTAATTAACTTTTTCTTGGTTTTCTTCAAAGGCAATAAAAAAATGTACATGTAGCAGAGAAATAGGGACAAACAAGAAAGCTAAACCAGGGATTCTATTTGGTCCAGGGGACTGTATAACCCAAGAGAAGCATGTACAACAGTATATTTAAGCATGTGAGGAGAAAGGACAAATAAAGGTAAAGGCAGGGGGGCACCATCCCACAGCAGGAGGCTGCAAATATCACCAAAGTGAAACTATTTTCTAATAAAGGATTTTGGCAAAACTTCCCACATGATATCAGGTCAAATTCTACTTCAGGTTTCTGCTCCTGGAGAGTTGGCATTGAACTGAGCTGTGCCGATAGCACCAGCTTCTCCTTTGTCTTTGTGCCCTGGGACAGGATGTATAAACCCTGCACTGCAATGGAAGGGATTAAGGAGCTACCCCTTTGCCACCTGCAAACCATGCCAGGACTGGAGATGACACTAAACTGGGAGGAGTGGTAGATAAACTGCAGGGTAGTGACAGGATACAGAGGGACCTAGACAAATTAGAGAACTGGGCCAAAAGAAACCTGATGAGGTTCAACAAGGACAAATGCAGAGTCCTGCACTTAAGATGGAAGAATCCCATGCACAGCTACAGACTAGGGACCGAATGACTAGGAAGCAGTGCTGCAGAAAAGGACCTAGGGGTTACAGTGGACGAGAAGCTGGATATGAGTCAACAGTGTGCCCTTGTACCCAAGAAAGCTAATGGCATTATTAGCTGTGTAAGTAGGGGCATTGCCAGCAAATCGAGGGAAGTGATAATTCCCCTCTGTTCGACATTGGTGAGGCCTCATCTGAAGTACTGTGTCCAGTTTTGGGCCCCACACTATAAGGAGGATGTGGAAAAATTGGAAAGAGTCCACCGGAGGGCAACAAACATGATTAGGGGGCTGGAGCACATGACTTATGAAGAGAGGCTGAGGGAACTGGGATTGTTTAGTCTGCAGAAGAGAAGAATGAAGGGAGATTTGATAGCTGCTTTCGACTCCCTGAAAGCGGGTTCCAAGGAGGATGGATCTAGACCAGTGGCTCTCAAACTTTTTTTAATGGTGATCCCTCTGAGTGCAACCTCCCTTATAAATTAAAAAAACTTTTTTATATATTTAACATTATAAATGCTGGAAGCAAAGCAGGGTTTGCTATGGAAATTGACATCTTGCGACCCCCTCATATAATCACCTTGTGATTTCCTGTGGGGTCCCGAGCCCCAGTCTGAGAACCCCCAATCTAGACTGTTCTCAGTGGTACCAGATGACAGAACAAGGAGTAAATGGTCTCAAGTTGCAGTGGGGGAGGTTTAGGTTGGATATTAGGAAAAATTATTTCACTAGGAGGGTGGTGAAGCACTGGAATGGGTTACCTAGGGAGGTGGTGGAATCTCCTTCCTTAGAGGTTTTTAAGGTCAGGCTTGACAAAGCCCTGGCTGGGATGATTTAGTTGGTGTTGGTCCTGCTTTGAGCAGGGGGTTGGACTAGATACCTGCTGAGGTCCCTTCCAACCCTGATAGTCTGTGATTCTATGGAGGAGGCTTAAAAGGAGGGAAGTGCACTCAGCTCAGGGCAGGCCTGGGAAAGGAACAGGGTGCTGGAGTACAAGTATCTCCAGTATCCTAATAGAAGCTGCCTACAGGTTGTTTTTTTTTCCTTCATGAACCTCATTTGCTGACTGAGGACTGTGGTTTGGCTCACCTGGGACCCTGAGAGGAAAGGAACAGCCAGGAGGTCTTGGCTAGAGAATAGAACACTGGCCCCGCCAAACCAATATACCCGCAATGTCTGCTGGGAGTGGGGGCAATTGGCCCCATCTGCTTGTGCTCCCCACATGGCTCCTGAAGGTGAAAGTTGTGGCATGGCCTTCTGGCCAAGACATCTCTCCAGGCTCGTCCCCTTCCAAAGTTTCAAAAGTCCAGCTCCATAAGCTCCAATCACCTGTAAAGCAAAGGTTCTCCTGCAGGGCTGTGCTAAGATCCCCTAATTCCCTTCCCTGTCCTCCCTCAGGACTTTTCTCAGCTGAGTCTGCCTTGCTCCCTGCAGGAGCATCATGTCCCTCTGCACTTTCTCCCCTACAGAGCTCTTATGGGGCCCAGGTGCCAATGGCTCATTGCCTAGATCTGTGCCTTCTGGCTGGGAGACAGTCAGTGACCGCACTTTGGGGCTTTCCTTTCTCTAGCAGGTGATGGGCAAAGGGCACAACTCCGTGAACCAGGTTCCTATTGCAAATATGGTTCAAAAACCCAGTATTGCCGTCCCAGACATTCAAAAATCATGAGCCAGGTCGCCACGCAACCATGAGGCTGCCTTAGAAATCACAAGATGTTTAAAAATCAATATATCTGAGATTCATTTTATGGCCTTCTGGGTTTTGAGCCCTTAAGCCTGGCAAGCTTTTCTCTGCAACAGAAGGACATTTTTTAAAGCGGCGAGTCCCCCCGGGTCACGTGATTCCAAGAACTGGGGTTTGAAGAAAACCGCCAACCATCATGACAGTCGTGATAAAATTGCAAGAGTTGGCAACCCAGAAATCCACTTTTAACCTTATGCCCATCAGCAGGGCGCATACAAACAGTTCAACTGCAGCAGGCTCGAGTCATGCTCCAGCTTGCTGAGAGCTAAATGTTTATGGAGACAAATAATTATGAACTCTTCTGTCTAGCAGACAAAGGGATAGGCAGGTTAATGGCTGGAAGTTGAAGCTAGACTAATTCAGACTGGAAATAAGATGTAGATTTTTAACAGTGAGAGCAATTAGCCACTGGAACAATTTACCTAGGGCCTGGCTGAATTCTCCATCACTGGCAGTTTTCAAGTCAAGACTGGATTTTTTTTTAAAAGGCTCCTCTAATTCTAACAAGAATTAATATACAGCAGTTCTGTGGCTTGTGCTGTGCTGGAGCTGGAGGGCAGCCTAGATGGGCACAGGAACCCCTTCTGGTCTTGTGATCTGGGAGTCAGGGTGGTTTGGAAAGCTTATGGCTTTTATGCCTCACACACCAAGTGCAACGTTTGGTATAGCTCACACTATGTCATTGGCTAATGCTTCCATTGATGCTCTGGGTTCTGCTGACTGCAGGATGCTGGATACTGGCCTAGCTGTATCAATGGCTTGCTCCATCTTGGTGACACTTTCTTGAGGCATCAAGAACTGTAGGTCACTTTGTTAACTTCTGCCTCGGTGAGAGATAGATTTGCTGCTGCTAAATTGAGTATCAGCTCGCCACTCCAGTCTGTTAGCCAGCCCAGCAAACTCCTCAGGACTCTGCCAGGCCTTGCCCTGCCTTGTGGGGAACTCTTGGGACCCCTAGTTCCCAGCCTGCCGGAAGAGTGTTCCTCTGCAGCTACTATCCCCATCCCTGGGCACCCCCAGAAATACCAAGTCTGCCATCTCCAAAGAGACATAATACACCGCAGCCTGTCAGGTCAGCTGAGAACACCCACCTCACTTGAATGTTACAGCTCCAAGCTGAATTTACAATACGTTTATTAATAAAGAACAGATTTAAATTATACTAATCAGGGACAACAGAAACAGGAAGTGGTTACAAATCAGACAAAAGAACAGCACACTTCTAAAAGTCTGTATGGAACCTTAGCAGGCTCCAAGTGTTGTCAGCAAAATCTATGCCTTTTGCAGTGCCAATGATTTGGAGAGAGCCAACAGATCATAGCAGCAATTGTTACTTCTGCATGGTGCCTCCAGTTGAGAAAGGTGTGTCAAAGAAGAAAAAGTGAACTGTGCATTATCCAAACATTCCATCAGCTAAACACTCAGTACCCCACGGAGAAGGACTGTCGGTTCCTGATGCACCAGAATCATTCTCACTTGAGTCAGATGAGGAAGAGGAAGAGGATGAAACTTCTGGTCCTGAACCATCAATGTCACAGGACCCACATTTTCTCCCATCCTCCTCCTCTGAACCACACCTCATAACACAAGGTGAACGGAATGACCTTGTCAGGGATTTGGAACTACCCAAGAGTAAGGCAGAGCTGTTGGGCTCCAGACTACAGCAGTGGAATCTCCTGGCAGGCTATCAGGGCAAATGGAGCCCATCAATGCTTGCAGACTGTTGCTGGACAGTGACAAGAGATGCTCCATTTAATGAATGCAAGAGACAAGCCAAGAAGCGCCGAGTAGACACTGAATAGGACTAAACTAGGTACATAATAGGTTTCTGCCTTTTGTTTCATAATACATTTTATTTATATAACCCTTTTGCTGATTTTTAGTGTTATATAAACAGGACAGGTGAAATATTATCATGTAACGCAACCATAAACACATGAAAAGACCTAGGTTTACAATTTATGATAAAAACTCTACTATCTACACAATATACATAGACATAAAATGTAAAAACTTAAATATCTTAGAAACAGTAGCCAATCAGTTGTTTTGTCATATTTGAATTCAGCACATCAAAATACATAATAAATATCACATTTTATCTCTGAAGCAGACGACTTCTCAGAAATTGTAGACCAGTGTTATTTGAACTTCTGAACCCCTTAGAGGTAAGGCAATCCAGTACAGCTGACAAGGAGGGATTTTATGCTACTGCATATGTAAAGGTTGTTTTCCTTTCCCCTATATTTATGACTCCTTGTTACCTCCTCCCCCCGCCTCCAGCATGAGGGAGTCCTGCCTGTGTTTAGCTGGGAGGTCACCTCCCTCACTCCACCAGTCCCTCAGCCATGAAAACAATCTCCTCTGGCCGAGGCCAGCCCTACTTTGCTTTGAAGAATAATAAGAGGTGCACCCCAGTCCTGAGTTCCTTTTAAACCTTCCCTTGTGATAGCCAGCCCCTGTCATTGGCTATTCACAGAACTACCAGGTCCACTGTTCCCATAGGAATAGAAGGCACCAGCTTCTGTGATTCAACTGGGGATCAGCAATTACTTAATCTCATAGCACTTACATATAGTGAAAACAAGAATAAGTTTATTTTCAAAGATTCAAGTGATAGTGAGATATTGGAAAGAGATGGTTACATATAAAACAAAATCATCACATACTTTCCAGAGACTAAACTAAACCACCAAGTTAACCTCCTGTCTAAAGAAATATATCTCATCCAAAGTCCTCTGCAGCGTTTTCAGCCAAGGCTGGCTGAGATCTCATTTTCATTAATGCAAACATGCTGTCGATTTGCTTCCTTGGTGCAGGTTGTAGAAGTGTCTTCTTTGCCTTCTAGATAAACCCCCAAAGTTCATTGTCTTTGCTTACAGACTGAGTAAACAGCCGTGGCTTGCTTTTTCCTGTGTGCTGCTTCCCTGTTAACTCCATATCTCTTCCTTAACATTTGTATGTAAATAGGCATCCATTTCGTTAGCTTACAATGCTTAATTTACATCCTGACAAAGACACACATTTCTTACCTGCTGTCTGGAGGAAAACCGGTTTTTCACCCTTGCTGATTCCTAAAAGATTGGTACAGACTTAAGAAACATATCTTCAGTATATCTGTATAACTCCCTACATAGTATCTGTGCTTCCACAAAGATATTATTGGCAGGGTCAAATCTTTTCATTTGAGACCTTACATGGCATTCTTTAGTGAACCAGAAAGTTCACAGGAGACTTGTAAGATTTCTGTAACCCCTTACCAGATGGCATTAAGAGGTTCTTGGGTCACACTAGGCTGTTGTGAGTTGCACAGGATGTGCCATGTTTGTCTTTCTCCCAGAGATAGAAGTGACTTTGTCTGTATGAAGTGCAAGCTTGTCTCTATATCAGACTAGAGACCCAAGTATCAACCCTGCATTGCATCAAAGAAAATGAAGAGTTTCTGGAGAGAAGTCAGCATTTGGTACGGTTGGGAAGAAAATTGGCAGCATGTGACCTCCAGAAGAAGAGAGGAGAACCAATGTACCCCCAATGCAGATACAGGTAAGAAACTGTTTTCAGGCTCTCTGCACAGGTACTATGGTGGAAAATGCTTTGGAAGAGTTATCTGAGGGAAAGGATCAAAAGGAGACCCCATCGATCAGAAGGCATGAGATGCATTGTCCCAGGGATGGGGGTTCCACGACCACCACTCCCAAGAGGAGGAGATGGGTGTTGGTGGTCGGGGACTCTCTCCTAAGGGAGAATGGAGTCATCCTTCTGTTAGGTAATAAAGCAAGTCCTTACTCACCTCTCCAGCACCCGAGTTCGTGCGGAGTGGGTATGGGCACACAATTCTGTCAGAGACCAGACACCAATGTGTTGATCAACGGGCTCACACTAACCCAAAAGCTTTAGAATAAGTGTGGCCCCTTTATTAGGGGTGAGCATCAATATTTATACACAGAAGTAAACAAAGTGATTAATAAAAGATAATGGTCATGCATAATCAATCAAGATTTTACAGGAAAAGCAAGTTTAACAAGTAAATGCATAGAGATAAAGGCTAATGGCTACTTGATAAAGGGGGTGTCATGAGTAGTTTGCAGGTCAGTGCTTTGTTCGATAAAGGGTTCAGAAAGGATTATGCAGAGACGGCCAGTTTGGGTGTGTTTTGGCTCCAAAGTTCACCAAAAGTTTAGACCCAACATTCCTCCATTTGTAGCTTTGAGATAACTATTAATCAAAAAGCTACACCCTATTTCAAGATCTCAAGGGCCGCTTGGCAATTTCAGCCTGGGCCAATTCGAAGAGAGTAAGGCTTTTAGCTGAAGTGGGAAAAGAATAAGCTGACTTACATGAGTTTATGAGGGAGGGGACACACTGAATACAGCAACACAGTATTATAAGGACTACTATGGCCCCAACAACACCCACCAAGAGGTTTTTAACCCACCCAAGTCCGGGCAGCCAATTCCATAAGGCTCCCCACCAATCATAAGGTGGCTGGCCAGAGGAGTAGTTTTTAGCCATTTCCCTTAGGTGTTTGGTACGTTGAAAAGTGTCAGAGTAGGTGTCATTTACAAAAACACAGCATTCTTCATTTATGAGGGCGCAAGTTCCTCCCTGGGCTGCTAACATCATATCTAAAGCCATTCTGTTTTGCAAAGCTAACTGGCGCAGCTGGGACATTTCCCCGGCCTGATTTTCAAATAGGGTTGCAGTTTCATTGGTCAAAGATTCTAATAGTCCCTGTAGACGGATGATGGCACCCTTCAAGCTAGTGTGACCAGCCCACCGCTGCCAGGACAAACCATCACGGAGATTAATATCTCTGTCAGTTTCACGGATGTTACGAACGTGGGGAAAATGAGGGGGAGTGAGGGAGATGCGAGAAGGCGGTGCTAGCCATGCCAAATAACATGACCCTGCCCAATCAGGGGAGAGAAAATAATAAGCCTTGGGCCCGCACACCCAGTATGTTCCATATAATGCGTTTTGGGTATTCCATTTCTCAAAGTAGGAGGTAACCCACCACCCGTTGTACCACTGTTCCCCTGGTAACGCAGAGGGGTCGTTGTGTGAACTGCAGAGGCACAATTTGGTAGTGTTGTCCTCAAAGGGCAGTGTAGTACTGCTTGAGCAGTTGTAGAAGGCAATTGTGTATCCTTTAACAATTAGTTGGACACCCTCGAGATCTGAGCAGGGCTTTTTAAAAACTGACTCTGAAAACCTGCCCCTCCATGAAAAAGTTGAAAAGGTTGGATCGGGGTGAGGGATCCACATATGGGATAAGTGGGATGCGCAAGGCTTGAAGCCAAGATTTTTACTAAAGGCGGTGCCATTAAAATATATGTTGCATTTACTTGTTCCCACAAAAGTTGACCCTTTTTCTTTAACAAAACACAGTGATCCTGTTTGATTGGTTACCCTGAGATATTTGTTAATTGGCACTTCTGTTTTGTCCCATGTAAGATTGGGTTGGACTGGATCTTTTATTCTAGTCGGTGGCATCCAAGTCATATTAGCAGTGGTTAGGGGAATGGGTGTGAAGGGGAGTCCCTGTGCTGCATTTACTGGAAATTGAGTACATACCCAGCAATCACTTCTATTTCCTAAAATACGAGTTTTAACCTCGTGGGAATATCTAATAAAAGCATTATCTTCATAAGCAGAAAATAAACTAAAAAAGCATAAAAAACATACAGTTGTCAGAATAAAGGGTCCTCTCATTTTTTTCGAGTCAATTTAAGTCTAATGTCTGAGAGAGGTAAGCTGGTCCACTGGTCGAAGGCAGTGTCCTCAGTGGTGACAAGAGCTGCTGGTCCGTCACTGTGGTCCACTACGGCTGGCTTGACGTGGGAGTGGTGGATCCAAGATTTGCGTCCTTCCAGGAACACTGCAGTCTGGGTTGTCAGAAGAACCTGGTGGGGTCCAGTAAACCTTGGCTGGAGGGTGTCGTCACGAACGAACTTTTTGGCCCAGATGAAGTCCCCTGGTTGGAACGGGTGGATTTGTTCCTCCAGCGGCACGGTCTGGGAAAACTGCGAGGCTTTCCAAAGGGTACGGAGGCGAGCCTGTAGGGAGAGAAACTGACACGCGGTCATATGATCCCCTCCCAATAGTGAAACATCGGCACGTGGTAGCGCCCCGCCTTTGAAAGGGGGGTGTCCATAGAGCAGTTCAAAGGGGGATAATCCCAATGCGCGGGTTGGGCGAGTACGAAGGTGAAACAGGACCAAGGGAAGTACCTGAGGCCACTTTAATCCTGTTTCCTGACAGTATTTAGCCAATGTAAACTTAAGTTCCCTATTCATACGCTCAACTTTCCCGCTAGACTGGGGGTGGTAGGGTGTATGGAAGGAGTGTGAAATGCCCAGTCCTTGTTCTAAACGGCCAAGGACATGACCAGTAAAGTGAGGTCCGCGATCTGAGTCGAGCACAAGAGGGATGCCAAAACGGGGTACAATATCTCTAAGGAGAATCTTCGCCACTGTGGCAGCAGTACAATTAGCAGTAGGAAAAGCTTCGACCCAGGAAGTCAGAGGGCAAACCAAAACAAGGAGGTGCTTTTTCCCAAAAGCCTTTGGCATATCTGCAAAGTCAATTTGGAGATGTTGAAATGGAGCAGCAGGCGGAGGTCTTCCACCCTTAATTTTGTTAAGAGGCGGAGCAGGTCCATTACGCTGACATGTGCTGCATGCTTTCACTATTGATAGGCAATAGGGTTGAATGCCTGGAGCATACCAAAAGCGAGCGATAGTGTCCACGAGGGCGTGCGTGCCGTAGTGACCCCCTTTATCATGGTGCCAGCGAACTGCCACGGGGTATGTGGAGCGAGGGAGGCAGGCTCTGCCATCTGGCATAAGCCAGGTCCCTTTGACCAGAGTGGCCCCGAGGCTCTCCCACGATTGTAGTTCAGCAGCGGGTACTGGTACGGGGTGCGGTGGAGTAAAGGAGGAGGTTGCAATAGCCAATGTGGGCATGGCTAAAGGTAAGGTGGCAGCCTTCTTGGCGGAGGCGTCAGCCAGGGCATTCCCACAGGTAACGGGGCTACTATCTTTAGTATGGGCCCGGCAGTGAACTACAGCCAGGACAGAGGGTTTTTGGAGGGCGTCCAAAAGCTTGTGGATGAGGGGGAGGTGCTGAATGGGTTTACCGGCAGCTGTCTGGAAACCTCGAAACTTCCAGAGGTGGATATGACAATGCACAACTCCAAAAGCATATTTGCTATCAGTAAAAATGGTAACGGTCTTACCAGCGGCCAACTGGCAAGCTCGGGCCAGGGCATAGAGTTCAGCGGCTTGGGCTCCCCAGTTGCCTGGCAGTGAGGCGGCCTCTTGAATGTCCCATTCAGAGGTGACAGCATAACCAGTGAAACGCTTGCCATCAACATAGAAGGAGCTTCCGTCCGAGAAGAGGATGCAATCGGGATTGTCCAGTGGCACGTCAAACAGGTTGTCCCTTATCTGTAAGATGCTGGAAACTACTTCCACACAGTCGTGCTGATCCTGGAGGACTGGCAGGTCAGGAAGCAAGGTAGCTGGATTAAGGGGTCCACACCTTTCAAAAATTAGGTTAGTGTCTTCTAAGAGTTCGGCCTCTAGCTGTTGCTGACGATGGGCCGAAAAGACTTGGGTTGTGCCCCTACGCAGAAGGGCTGACAAGGCATGAGAGGTCCAAACCGTGGTAAAATGACCCAGGGTTAGGCTCTTTGCCTTTGTGATCAGCAGGGCAGCTGCTGCCAGAGTCCGGGTGCAGGATGGGGTTCCCTGAGCGACAGGGTCGATTTGCTGAGAGTAAAAAGCAAGCGGGAAATGGTGGGGCCCGCTCAGCTGGGTAAGGACACCACTAGCAATTCCGCCCCTCTCGTGGACAAAAAGGTGAAAGGGTTTGCTGTAATTGGGGGGGCGGAGAGACATGGAGGAGGCCACACTGTCCTTGAGTAACTGAAAGGCTTTAATAGTGTCCGGGGACCACTGCAAAGGGTCAGGAGCAAGGTTAGCAGTGAGTCGGTGGAGCGGTTTGCTTAACTCCCCGCAGGATGGCAACCAGGGGCGACAGAAGCCAATTAATCCTAAGAAACCTCGAAGTTGTTTCTTGGTGTTCGGTAGAGGGCAGTTTTGAATAGTCTTTATGCGGGCTGGGTCCATCTGTCTTCCCTCTGGGGTTAACAGGAAGCCCAGATATCGGACCTTCTGTGAGACCCACTGAATCTTTTTAGGGTCTACCTTGTGGCCTCTGGTGTGTAGGTATAATAAAAGTGCCTTACCATCGATGCGGAGGGCAGCTTCTTCGCGATTACCTAATAGGATGTCATCTACGTATAGGACCAATGTGGATCCCTGCGGACTGGTGAAACCTTCCAAGTCGTGGCGGAGGCACTGGCTGAAAATCGTGGGGCTGTCTCTGTAGCCTTGAGGAAGTCGTTGCCAGACATAACTTTGTCCCTCCCAGGTGAAACCAAAGAGATACTGAGAGTCTGGGTGCACAGGAATGCTGAAAAAAGCTGATTTTAAGTCAATAACAGTGAACCACTCAGCATCCCAGGGGATTTGGCTGATGATAGTAGCTGGGTCAGGAACTACTGCATGAAGAGGGACCACATACTGATTAACAACTCGTAGATCCTGTACAAAGCGCCAACGAACAGGGTCTCCGTTCTTTTTAGGAGGCTTTTTGACAGGCAGTATAGGGGTGTTACAGGGAGTGCGCTGAGGGCGGACTAGCTTTTGTGCAATGAATCCCTCGATAATGGGGCGGATGCCCTCCCGGGCTTCCAGCGACAGGGGGTATTGAGGGACTGACGGGGGGGTTAAGGAAGGCTTCACCTGAATCCTTACGGGTTCTGCCGAAAGGAGCAGGCCAACATCAGTGTCAGAAATTCCCCAGAGGGTTGAAGGCAAGTCAGTGAGGTCAGGGGAGAGAGAGGGGGGTGTTTCCCAATTACCCTGAGTAGGGGCCGAATCTCCTAACACTGTCATCAATAATCCTACCCCTTCAGGAGTGCAGGTTAAAGTAGCCTCAAGCTTACAGAGTAAATCCCGGCCCATCAAAGGGATCGGACAAGCTGGGGAAAAAAGAAAACGGTGAGGAAAACATTTATCAGCATAAAAAACATTCAAAGGCAAAGTGAGTTCCAGAGACTGTGGGTTGCCCTCCACCCCAGTCGCAGTTTTAACCTCAGAGGATAGCCAGGGAGAGGGGGCATGATTTAAAAGAGAGAAAGTAGCCCCAGTATCAATGAGGAAAGAGACAGGCAGTCCCTGGACTGAAAGGGTTAAACGAGGCTCTTTGCTGGGAGGAGAGAAAGTGAGAAAGGAGCCGGCTAAAGACATTAAGGAAATAAGACCATCACATTGTTTGCCTTCGCCCCCGGGGTACCGTCATTGAGGAGGCTGAGTTTGCTGCGGCTGCTGCTGTTTCCCGTAGTTGATCCAGGCCTGGGGAATGGGCTGAGCTGGTGGTGCAGGGGTGTATTCCTCACTTGTGTAAGCATCTGCGGATGCAACCAGACCCTCTGGGCGTCCCCAGGGGCATTCACGTTTAAAGTGACCAGGCTGTCCGCACTGAATTAATTTCCTGATGGCTGGGGTCGCCAGGACCCCTTTCCCCGAGCACCCTGGAATCCCCTGCCACGGCCACGGCCTTTGCCTCGAACACCGCCGTGAAAAGCTAAAGCCATCAGCTTATATTCTTCCTTTTTCTCTTTCTTTTTACTACTTTCCCTTTCTTTCTCCCAGGCAAAATCAGCTACGTCCAACACTGAAGTGACTGACTCACCTCCCCAACCAGGGCGAAACTTTAAGAAGTAATCCCTTACAGGGGGCACCGACTGATTCACAAAAAATGAAATAAGAGTAGGGTGGTCTGCTTCTCTCTCAGGATCCATCTGAGTGAACATTCGGGCCCCCTCCAATAGCCTCGACCAGAACTTTCTGGGCGGCTCATCAGATTCCTGCCGAATCTGCATGAACTTAGCCTGATTAGGCGAGCGGCGAGCCATTTCCTTGAGTCTCTCTAACAATCGCTCTCTATCTGCTCGCAGCTGAGTCAGCCTTGGCTGAGTCCAGTCTAGGGGATTCCAGCCAGCGGCCAGATCCCGCCTATCCATCCAAGTAAGATTAACTGCATTGCTATCTCCCCATGTCCTTTCTGCCATCCACAATCTACTACGTTCCTCTCCGGTCAAAACTCTACTTAACAACTGATCCACATCCGTATAAGTAGGATTATAACTTAAAAACAATCTTTCTAGAAGTTCTATGATCTTTCGGGGATTTTCCCCAAAAGACCCTGACAACTGTCCCCACTCTTTCAAGTCCCATTCTAGCCATCCTTTATATTCCACAATACTAGCATGTTGCAACCGTCCATCATTGCCCATATAAGGTTGATCGTGCACCTGTAAAGGCATCTCTCTAACTATACTTTCCTCGGGGGGGGCATGCACCCTGCCGTACCTGCTTGGACATAAGCCTAGTAACTACTCCTCCCGAGGTTTGCCCCTCCATTTCCTCCTCATCCTTCTGCAGAAATTCCAATCTGGTATCCTGCAGATTCCCCTCTGCTACAAGGAGAGAGTCCCCCTGCGGAGGAATAGGGGCAGGTGCAGAGGGGACCAGCTGACGAGTCAAAACACGCCGTGGTCTACACCCTTCATCGAAATAACCTGGAGGGGGTTCACTCTCGGGAGAGTACCTGACTGCCATAATTTTTAAAGATTTCCACAGCTCTGCTGCTGTGTCCCAACAAAACCAGTAACATAACTGTCCCGGATGGTCTTTTTCGATCTGGCTCTTTACTCCTCTTAAGGCAGCCTGTTCGAAAGAGCCATACGAAGGCCACCTTATCTCCGGGTCGGCCAATACTGCGGTATACCCAGTCCAATTCCTTACACATAGTGTGTACAATTTCTTCCTAGACATTCCTGTCTGTACTGGGAGTTTCCCTTCGTTCCATAACTTATTTACAATCCCCAACGGACTCTCAAGAGGCACGCTAGTCCCTTGACCCATGGTGTCTGACAGGAGCCCTCCAACTGGCGTTTACCCTGCTGTCCAATACACGACCCCTCAATATTGAATTGGCTGGGAGAAATCTCCTGTGGCGCCTTGCCAATTCATATATGAGTGGTCTGACCACTGGACAGAGGTACCGCACCAGAAGGTATCCCGGACGAGCCCCCAAATTGTTAGGTAATAAAGCAAGTCCTTACTCACCTCTCCAGCACCCGAGTTCGTGCGGAGTGGGTATGGGCACACAATTCTGTCAGAGACCAGACACCAATGCGTTGATCAACGGGCTCACACTAACCCAAAAGCTTTAGAATAAGTGTGGCCCCTTTATTAGGGGTGAGCATCAATATTTATACACAGAAGTAAACAAAGTGATTAATAAAAGATAATGGTCATGCATAATCAATCAAGATTTTACAGGAAAAGCAAGTTTAACAAGTAAATGCATAGAGATAAAGGCTAATGGCTACTTGATAAAGGGGGTGTCATGAGTAGTTTGCAGGTCAGTGCTTTGTTCGATAAAGGGTTCAGAAAGGATTATGCAGAGACGGCCAGTCTGGGTGTGTTTTGGCTCCAAAGTTCACCAAAAGTTTAGACCCAACACTTCTGTCATCCAGATAGGGAAACATGAGAAGTGTGCTGCTTGCCTGGACCTAGAATCCAGGATGTGATGGAGTGTCTGCTGAGACTGATCAAGCACTCAGACCGCTACCCCTTCCTACTTTTCCAAGTGGGCACCAATGATACTTCCAAGAATGACCTTGGGTGGGTCACTGCAGACTACGTGGCTCTGGGAAGAAGGATAAAGGAGTTTGAGGCACAAGTTGTGTTCTTGTCCATCCTCCCTGTTGAAGGAAAAGGCCCAGGTAGGGACCATTGAATTGTGGAGGGTAATGCTGCATGGTTATGCAGGTGGTGTTGGAGAGAGGGTTTTGAATTCTTCCACCATGGGATGTTGTTCCTGGAAAAAGTATTGCTAGGAAGTGATGGGATCCAGCTAATGAAGAGAGGGAAGAGCATCTTCACAGTGAGGCTTGCTAACCTAATGAGGAGGGCTTTAAATTAGGTTCACTGGGGGATGATGACCTAAGCCCAGAGGTAAATGGGGAAATGGGTTGGGTGCAACAAGGAAGACCTCCTGATTCACATTGAGAAAGTAGGGCAATTGGCTAGTTATCTTAAGTGCCTGCACACGAACGCAATAAGCCTGGGAAACAAGCAGGGAGAACTGGAAGTCCTGGCGCAGTCGAGGAACTATGATGTGATTGGAATAACAGAGACTTGGCGGGGTAATTCACATGACTGAAGCACAATCATGAATGAGTATAAAATGTTCAGGAAGGACAGGAGGGGGAGAAAATGTGGAGAGTTGCACTGTATGTGAGGGCATGTCTACACTTAGCTCCAGAGCGATTGATTTAGTGAAGATGTGATAAATCGACCTCTGAGCATTCTCCCATCAACTCTGATACTCCAGCGGAGTGAGAAGTGTGGACGGAGTTGACAGGGGAGCATCAGCAGTAAATCTACTGCACTGAAGACACCATGGTATGTAGATCTAAGTACGTCAACTTCAGCTGAGTTATTCATGTAGCTGAAGTTGCATAACTTAGACTGATCCCTCACCTCCCACAGTGTAGACCTGGCCTAAGAGAGCAGTATGATTGCTCAAAGCTCCAGTATGAAACTGGAGAAAAACCTGTTGCGAGTCTCTGGGTTAAATTTAGAGGCAAGAGCAACAAGGGTGATATCATGGTGGGAGTCTGCTATAGACCACCAGACCAGGAGGTTGAGGTGGATGAGACTTTCTTCAGACAACTTAACAGAAGTTTCCAGATGGCAGGTTCTGGTTCTCATGGGGACTTCAGTCACCCTGACATCTGCTGGGAGAGCAATGCAGCAGTGCACAGACAATCCAATAAGTTTTTGGAGAGTGTTGGAGACAACTTCCTGGTGCAAGTGCTGGAGGAACCAATGAGGGGCCGTGCTCCTGTTGATCTGCTGCTCACAAACAGGGAAGAATTTGTAGGGGAAGTAGAAGTGGGTGGCAACCTGGGCAGTAGTGACCATGAGATGATTGAGTTCAGAATCCTGACTAAAGGAAGAAAGAAGAGTAGCAGAATATGGACCCTGGACTTCAGAAAAGCAGACTTTGACTCCCTTAGGGCACTGATGGGCAGGATCCCCTGGGAGGCTAATATGAGGAGGAAAGGAATCCAGAAGAGCTCGCTGTATTTTAAAGAAGCTTTAGTGAGGGCACAGGAACAAACCATCCCAATGTGCAGAAAGAATAGCAAATATGGCAGGCGACCAACTTGGCTTAACACAGAAATCTTTGGTGAGTTTAAACACAAAAAGAAAGCTTACAAGCAGTGGAAACTTGGGGAGATGACTAGGAAGGAGTATAACAATACTGCTCGAGCATGCAGGGATATACTCAGGAAGCCCAAAGCACAATTGGAGTTGCAGCTAGCAAAGGGTGTGAAGGGTAACAAGAAGGGTTTCTACAGGTATGTTAGCAACAAGAAGAAGGTCAGGGAAAATGTGGGACCCTTACTGAATGCGGGAGGCAACAGATGATGTGGAAAAAGCCCACTGCTTTTTTTGCCTCAGTCTTCAACACAATGTAAGCTACCAGACTGCTGCACTGGCCAAAACAGTATGGGGAGAAGGTGAGAAGCCCTCAGTGGTGAAAGAACAGGTTAAGGACTGTTTACAAATGCTGGGCATGCATGGATCCAGATCTCATGCACCTGAGGGTGCTGAGGGAGTTGGCTGATGTGATTGCAGAGCCATTGGCCATTGGCCATTATCTTTGAAAACTCGTGGTGATCGGGGAAGGTCCCAGATGACTGGAAAAAGGCAAATATAGTGCCCCATCTGTAAAAAAGGGAAGAAGGAGAATCTGGGGAACTACAGACCCGTCAGCTTCACCTCAATCCTGAAAAAATCATGGAGCAGGTCCTCAAGGAATCCATTTTGAAGCACTTGGAGGGGAGGAAGGTGATCAGGAACAGTCAACATGGATTCACCAAGGGCAAGTCATGCCTGACCAACCTGACTGCCTTCTATCATGAGATAACTAGCTCTGTGGATATGGGGAAAGTGGTGGATGTGATATATTTTGACTTTAGCAAAGCTTTTGATATGGTCTCCCACAGTATTCTTGCCAGAAAGTTTAAAAAGTATGGATTGGATGAATAGACTATAAGGCGGATAGAAAGCTGGTTACATTGTTGGGTAGTGATCAACCACTCGATGTCTAATTGGCAGCTGGTATCAAGCAGAGTGCTCCAGGGTCGATCTTGGGGCCAGTTTTGTTCAACATCTTTATTAATGATCTGGATGATGGGATGGATTGCACCCTCAGCAAGTTCGCAGATGATACTAAGATAGGGGAAGCAGTAGATAAACTGGAGAGTAGGGATAGGGTCCAGAATGACCAAGACAAATTGAAGGAGTGGGCCAAAAGAAATCTGATGAGGTTCAAGAAGGACAAGAGTAGAGTCCTGCACTTAGGATGGAAGAATCCCATGCACTGCTACAGGCTGTGGACCGACTGGTTAAGCAGCAGCTCTTCAGAAAAGAACCTGGGAATTACAGTGGATGAGAAGCTGGATATGAGTCAACAGTGTGCCCTTGTTGCCAAGAAAGTTAACGGCATATTGGTCTGCATTAGTAGGAGCATAGCCAGCAGCTCGAGGGAAGGGATTATTCCTCTCTATTGGGCACTGGAGAGGACAAATCTGGAGTATTGCATCTAGTTTCAGGGCCCTCCCCCCCTACAGAGAGGATGTGGACAAATTGTAGAGAGTCTAGCGGAGGGCAATAAACGTGATTAGGGGCAGAGGCACATGGCTTACAAGGAGAGGCTGAGGGAACTGGGCTTATTCAGTCTGCAGAAGAGAAGAGTGAGGGGAGATTTGATAGCAGCTTTCAACTACCTGAAGGAGAGGTTCCAAAGAGGATGGAGAGAGGCTCTTGTCAGTGGTGGCAGATGACAGAACAAGGAGCAGTGGTCTCAACTTGCTGTGGGGGAAGCCTAAATTGGATATTAGGAAACACTATTTCACTAGGAGGGTGGTGAAGCACTGGAATGGGTTATCTAGGGAGATGGTGGAATCGTCATCCTTAGACGTTTTTAATGCCTAACTTGACAAAGCCCTGCCTGGGATGATTTAGTTGGTGTTGGTTCTGCTTTGAGCAGGGGCTGGACTAGATGACCTCCTGAAGTCTCTTCCAACCCTAATCTTCTATAATTCTGGTCTCTCAATGGTCACAAATGTAAGGATTCCTCACTCACTGGTGTTATGAGAACTGTAGTAGATTAGGTTAAATTGTTACAGAATACCGTAAAATAATAGTAATGGGCCTAATCTTCCCCCTAGATGGCTGCAAGAAAGGTCCCCTCCCAATGGAAACCAACGCCTCAATAATCTGACTGGGTCCTGGTTTCTAATGCTACACAGCTATATCCATACTATTTGGGCTCTGGCTAAATGGCCACTGGAAGTCTTTTTACTACCTGGCAGGACCTGAGTTCATGATTCCCTGTGACAGCTGATCCCAGACATGTAAAGCAGAGTAGGGCTTTAGAACACATCCTGCACATTGAGTTCCCCAACCACTTTGCCTGAGAAAGCACTGCAGAGTTTGGCCCTTAAGCATTTCGGACCTTGCCAGCTGCTCTGCGCCTTGGCAGGTCAGTAGAAAAGGGAGTGGTTTTTCCCCTCATGTTTTAAAGTCCTTTTAAAGTTGTTCCTGTGTTCAGGCTGGGAATTCACTGCAGAGTCTGTGTTACCCCATTGCTGGGCAGACACTGTTCATCCTGGATAAAGAATTCTCTTGTGATGGAAGCACATGGTTTGGAGTTTGGCACTGAAGAAGTTACATGCAGTTCCAGCTTTCATAGTGTTTGTGGGCTCCTCCCATTTGTTTTAAAGTCTTCCCTTCCCCATTCCATCCCTTAAACATACACCTGTTTATTTATAGAGCAGCTGCTGTTATTAGGGTGACAGCCTCACCATATGGTACCACCTACTCAACCCCCTCAAGCTGTATCAGGCTCAAATTCCCAGGGGAAACTCACACTTTTCTGACAGGCTCTGCCATATTCAGAAGCTCCTTTTCAAGGAGTGCATCTGGGATTACCTGTATTGGACCAATTTGGCTTCCATTGAATTCAATAGGGACTTTAGTCCTTCAGTTCAATGGGATTCAATTGTGTGTGGATGTGTGCGTGGGTGTACACCTTGACGGCCTGAATTTTTGAAAGGCCTTTAAAAGGCTTTTGTGACCCTCATTCATTGCCTTTTAGACATGCAAGTACCTGGTGCACTCAGATGACTAAAGAGTCTTATTTGCACTCACAGTCCATTAGGAGGGTAAAGTTTAAGTGCATTTGCAGCCAGAAAATTGCACTAGAAAAAAAATTGAGGCCCCTTTCCAAAGAACAGGTCTACACTACACTTATAATCTTAAAATTCATTTTCATTTAAAGTGTGCTCTAACATGCCATGTAGTATCAAAGAAAGTTCAATATCCTTTTATAGTATTGAAAAGAGACCTTGTTAAGCAAGACTTAAAATGAACACATATGAGAGACCATTTTAAAAAAATATAAATCAGTTTGAGTTTATTTTTAACTGTTATCAAACTTGGGCCCTGTTACTAAACTTGATGTGTGTGTATGGTGAGGGAAGGTAGGTCTGTGTGTGTGCACATGTACATTTCTTGGGCCAGTTTCTGATCTCGGTTATACCACTGTAAATCCAGAGTAACTCCTTTCACTTTCTATGAGTTATTCCGGCTTTGCACTGGAGTGAGAGAAAAATTTCCCCTGCAAATGTTTCCAAAGCACAAATGACATAAGAAAAAAAGGGGGGTTGTTTAGGAAAAGATGCTGGAATGCGGATTTTCTGTGATCGACAGCTACCTCACCTCTCATGACACCACAGCTTTTGAGGCAAGTCAGGCCAACAGTATCTCTGTATATGTAATTGATTCTGGAGTTCACTGAGAAGAACATATAATTGCTCTTGTTGCCATCTGTGGGTCAATCACACCTGACCCAGAACATTTTCCCATGTGCACAGAGGGACTTGGGATTCTGTGGTATAGAGCAATCAGTGTCACAAGGGTTTGTTGCTAAGCAGAAATACAGCCTATCACAAGAGAGGAAATATATGGATGTGTGTGCCCTCTCCCCACCTCTCGGGAGTGCAGAGTTTATCAGTAATGAACACAAAGCAATAAAACAGTGCTGTATTACAATGAACCTTCATAAGCAATCTAGGGATATCAGCTAATATAGGCTGTATTCCATGTAAATCCACAGCACCATCTGGCTCATTGCACTTTTGGATTCCTCACCCATAACTGCAGTTCCACTTTGCAGCATGAAGTGAGTGACTACTGTGTTATTTGCCATGGCTAAAGCCCAAATAAAAATACAGGAGCTATATACTGGAGGTAAAAGGCATTAGATATCATTACTGAGTATAACTGCAGCACCCTTTTGCAGCTGAGGAAGTCGGAGGGGGCTTGCAGAGAGATTATAGGCAGGCCAAGGAAATCTTTAATTGATCCACAGTCTGTGGATAGCAAAGATGCTGCAGGTAATATGCGAACTTCTTTGTATTCATCTGACAATGATTCCAGCAGTGTTCTGAAGAAAGGGCTTTTCTACTGTGCATGGAGAAGTACAGCATCCTACATCATCGATGGGTTGTCTGTTTGTCTCCCTAGAGCAGGAACTTAGATTCAAAACCTCACCGAGTCCCAGAGCAAGCTCTGCAGCAAGCAACCAGGTTTCTGTGACACTGTGATGGGGCTGACTGAGAAGTCTGAGGCAGCTTCCCTTTAAAATTGCAGTTTCGAAGGAAGTGAACAGAAAGTGAGGAAGCTATGAGGAAGAGCTCTGTGTGGCTTGAATGCTTGTCTCTTTCACAAACAGAAGGCAGTCCAATGAAAGATATTATCTCACCCACCTTGTTTCACAATCAGGACAATGTTCCCTAGATTGATTTAAATTCCACTTATTTCACACGGCCCCTGTGCTTTCTGATTTCAAGGTGCTACAGAATGTTGTACTGAGAATGAACAGCTGCAGTGCTGAAGCTGTTGGGATTTGGGAGAAAGGGAGCAGCGGGCATTTCTGGCAGCTGTCAAGGTGTCATCTGGGGATTTTGGCAGCCAAGAAAGCATAGGAGGGGCTCTGAAGTTGGAGAATAAGCGTATTGGTTGGGCATTTCTGCTAAAAGGATAGGCCCTGAAACAGTTAATAACATTGGCATATACATTATCCTTTATACGTTTCATAGAATTCTGGGCAGTTTGCGTAGCTGATAGCCAGCACTCGCACTGGCCAGGATGCAGTGGCATGTCTCCCCAATCTGCCTTCTTCTCCAGAATCTCAGCTCTCATATTTCTTCCAAAAGCCAGTTTGTAGCCATAACGCTTAGAAGGAAAGCCTTGAAAACCTGACCTAATACAGTAGTGGCTGCCTGGATCTGAAGATAGCCTGAAACAACAGCTCTGGTGTGTGACCTGCCCATCCATCAAAATGGGTGCTCACTCAGTTGCTTAATGATGACACTTTAAGAGGAAATATTGAAAATCTACACAGTCTGCTGTGAGTAGTTGTTCATTTCCATACCTCTGCAAGAACACTACCACATTTGTTTTCTTCAAACAAGGACCCCAGTAGGACATTTGAGCCCAAATGAAGAGCCTGAACCCAAACAAGGCGGAGCCATGCCCAAGACGCTAGAGGAGCCTAGCTGGAATGAATGATCATGTGTTGCACATCTGCACAATCTACCAAATCAGCAACTCAAACAGGCAAAGCATATTCTATGGGTGGCTTGGAAGAGTGCCCCTAACTCCCAGTTCAGGGTCTTCTTCCAGCTCATTTTTCAGGCTGTCTGCAGAGTTGTGATGAGTGTGGTTCTGGCCTAGTTCTGCTTAGCACCCCAGTTCAGTTTAGCAATAACATAGCAAGGCCTACTGGTTAATTTACTGGCTGGGGTAGACAGGCCAGCACAGACATCTGTGTGACCTTGCTAGATAAGAGAATGCTTGTAGAGGCTGGGAAAGAAAAATGCTTACAGACACTTTTTAAAGTAACACATATTCTTTTTTGTACTAAGAATTAAGTTATCAAGAAGTAACAGTTGTTCTTTGTTTTGTATGTTGGGAACAAATGCTGGGAAGGTACAGTGATGACGCGACTTAAGTGATGATGCGACGGAATAGCAAATAAAAAGCAGTTTGAATTTGTGAAGGGGAGGCTGGTTCTGTATGGAGTGAGATGGGCAGTTCTCTGTTGTATGGCATGCTACAATAAAGAACTTGATAGTGGGATTCTTGCTGGTCATTGCCTGTCTCTTTGTGGTCGGATGATGAAATCTTAGCTGTCTGGGATAAGAGAGATCCCCGACACCTGGAAAGATGACACTTTTCTGTTTACACTCTGATTACATTTCAGAGATGGTGATGATAATTTTATTGTTGCAATTAGGGATGTAAAATCTTTACCAGTTAACTGGTCAGCATTTGTCTTACTGCTTAACCTGCCTTAATTGTTATCCCCTGGGACGGTCCGATAACCCCAGCGGCCCCGCACCAGCCTGAGCAGCCCCAGCCCACCCCTGCCAGCCCCTGCCATAGCAGCCTCAGCCCCAGCCCCAGCCATGCCGCCCCTGACAGAGCAGCCTCAGCCCCAGTTGGCCCCTGACAGAGTAGCCTCAGACCCAGCCTCAGCCATGCCAGCCCCTGACAGAGCAGCCCAAGCCCCAGCCCCAGCCGCGCCGGCCCCTGACAGAGCAGCCCCAGCCCCAGCCCCAGCCATGCCAGCCCCTGACAGAGCAGCCCAAGCCCCAGCCCCAGCCCCAGCCGCGCCGGCCCCTGACAGAGCAGCCCCAGCCCCAGCCCCAGGCCCAGCCCAGCTATACCAGCTCCTGACAGCAGCCCCAGCCCCAGCTGGCCCCTGACAGAGTAGCCCCAGCCCCAGCTGGCCCCCACCAAAGCAGCCCCTGACAGAGCAGCCCCAGCCCAGCCTCAGCCCCAGCCGGCCCCCACCAGAGCAGCCCCTGACAGAGCAGCCCCAGCCCCAGCCCCACCTCAGCCCCAGCTGGCCCCCACTAGAGCAGCATCAGCCCCAGCCCCAGGCCCAGCTGCGCCGGCCCCTGACAGAGAAGCCGCAGTCCCAGCCTCAGCCCCAGCCCCAGCCGCTCCGGCCCCTGACAGAGCAGCCCCAGTCCCAGCCTCAGCCCCAGCCGGCCCCCTCCAGAGCAGCCTCAGCCCCAGCCCCAGGCCCTGACAGAGCAGCCCCAGCCCCAGTTGCGCTGGCCCCTGACAGAGCAGTCCAAGCCCCAGCCCTTTAATTGGTTAACCATTTAAAAGAAATGTCTTAATAGTTTAAACTGTTACCTTTCTAAATGATACTTATATCCCTAGTTGCAATGACGAGGGCCAGAAAATTTTTTAATGAAAGCTGAGAATATGGAGCCCAATTCTAAGGCAAGAGGTGGATTTCCGTCCCCCAAATAAAATAAAATAAAAATCCACATGTGTGGAATTGCAACTGACGTGAAATTCTGCTTGTGGTTAAATTTAAAAGTCTGATAAATATTGAGCATTCTTTGTTAAATTATTATTTATTACAGGCTTCTGGAGGAACTGAGTATGCCGCAGAGACTACTATATTTTGGAGTAAAATTCACTCAAGATGTGGTAGGTTGAACCATAAAATCATATCTTTCTTTTGCTCCCTGGAATCTTACTACCCTTTTTGTCCTCAGCCTCCAGCTAGCGGAACACAATCCACTGTCACAACATGACAAGTCGCTAAGTGACACTGTCATGACAGAGCTGACTGAAAAATGGAGAAAATGATTTTTTGAAGAAATTTCAATCCCCCCCCCCACGTTCAAAATGGACGGCCCCCTATTTTTTTTGGCAATTATTTTCTTCAGTGTATAATTGGGGCTGGGTTCTTTTTCTCTTATTATTTTTCACTGTTCCCTTTCCCCTTAATTCTTTTCCTTCTTGTCTTTCTCTCTCACCTTTTTTAGAAGGGGAATGCTTATTTGTTTTAAATAAATGGTTTTATTTGAATTTATTAAAATGTGGGAACATTTCGACTTGTCTTAGGCTTGTTTTTTAGAAAAGTAACTTTTTGAGCCAAAATTAAACCTGACAATGTCCCTTTCATACTGAGGTAACACTATTTTTCAAAGGAGATGAGCAAAAAAGATGTGGATTTGAATTGTGCTATCTGATGTTGCTTTGAAAGTAGTATAAACTAAACCAGAAAAGGGCATTTGTATTCTGGAATAACAGTACACGCACGAGGAGTTATACTAGTATAACTATTGTGGTATAATTATAATTATCTAATTATTGTGGCATAATTATGCGCTTATAGTTGCTCTGATAAATTTCCCCGTTTAGATAAGCCCTTAGGAGCCATTTACACTGTGAACTTACTGGAGCTGAGTGAGTCACAAGCTTCTCGTCATGCATTAGCCTAGCCTCAGAGAGTGCACCACACTAGAAAAGAGAGAAAGTTCTGCACCCTGCTATCACACCCCATGTCCACACTGGCACTGCACTGAATCTAGGAGATGCAAAATTTTGGGGGTGTATCCCATGATTCATAGCTTCACAGCCAGCTGCACCGCTCTATGACCGCTTTTGGTGGGTATTGTAGGAGAAGTCTGTTTCTTCTGGGATTGTTGGCAGAGATAGCACAAGCCCAGGAAATCCCCAGGAAATTCACAGTAGCTGGCTCCTGGTACTAACTGTCATTTCTGTGTCCATACCCAGGTGGTTGTTTACAGAGGATCTGATGCTAAGGATTGTAGCCTAAGACTCCAGAGATTTGGGTTCAAGTGTTTACTGTGCGTAGGCTTTATCGCTGACATCAGTGCAAATTAGGCACCTAAATATTTGTGAGGATCTGGGTCTTAGCATCTCTGGGCCTCAGTTCCCCATCTGTACAATGGGGATAACAGCCCTGCCTGACCTGACCGGGGGGTGAGGGGTATGCAAGGGGGAGTGAGGGGTGTGCAAGGATAAATATATTGAAGACTGTTGAACCCATAAACAGGATTGTCTGCTTGCAGATATCATGGAGGAAATGCTTCCTCCCAACCAATTGAGCAAACTCAAATGTAAATCACAGCTGTAAAGACAGGGCCAATGGAGTTTTAGATCTCCCATTGATTTAGGCCTCTTTGAAAGGCCCAGCTTCAATGTAACACAAGACAGGGATGGTCACTTGCATGTGGAGCAATGTTTTCCAATTATTGTGAAAGGGCTGCCTGGAGATTAATTGTTTAAAAGAAATCCACATCTGAATTCCCTGAGCTGCATGTAATCAATAATTCAGGCTGTAAGGCATATTTAATGGATGTTTAACCTGTCAAAAGGAAAGAACAGAAAGGAACTATTATTTTTTCTAAACTGGCAGGTCCATTCTAGTAAGAACAATGGATTTGATTTGGGTCAGTCTCGTCTAATTATACTTCCCACACAAGCACTATGTTAGGGAGTGTGTTTGAACTTTTCTCTTTTGCTTCCTGATTAAAAAAGCAACTAGTCCTTGTCAAATGCCCCTTCTGAAAGTAATTTTTTTTAAATACATTTATTTTGCAAAAACAAAATCTTATGCTGCACTAGACAAAGGACCTCCCCTGGGCAAGTGAAATACATTTCCCCAATGTGCATCACAAAGATAAATTGATACGTTACACCAGTGGGATGTTAGTTATTGCACAGAAAAGGTTTGTTACAGCAGTAAAAGGAATGAATGAAGGCAGGGAGGGATAATCTGTTTTTTATTGCTAATTTATGCAGTGGCTCTACTGCAGCAGTCAATTACTAAAATAAAAATATGTCTGGAGCTAAAACCCACTGTCTTGTGGAACTATATCTAAAAGAGCTGTGTGAAATAAAGAAGGATAGTATTTCACAGAGAGGTGAAATGTTTGCATTTGAAATTCTCCTCATCATTTGGTCCAGCTAATCATTCCTTTC
Source organism: Gopherus evgoodei (assembly GCF_007399415.2). NCBI lineage: Eukaryota > Metazoa > Chordata > Testudines > Testudinidae > Gopherus > Gopherus evgoodei. The sequence goes on from NC_044326.1 coordinate 144,480,990, forward strand.
AGAGACAGCAGTTTACAGTGGCATATTAAAATATAAAGATCTTCTTTCAAAGACCTGCAAAGACTTTCTCTAGTATGGCAAACAAACTGTTAAATAACACTGGGGACAGGAATAGCATAGGGTCCATTTCCAATGGCTGCAAAAATCAACCCTATCGTTCAACAGAAATATTTGCTGACTTAGGGCCAGCTCCTGTTCCCACTGGAGTCAGTGGCAAAATTCCCATTGATTTCAAAGGGAACAGGACTGGGTTCTAAATTTGCACAGGTATCAGACTCTTATCACACTCTTATAAGTGCCTGTAGCGATGCAGACTCACTCCTGCGGCGCCTCCTGCTGGTCTGTTCCGGGAATTAGCTCTCCAGCCTCTGGAGCGCCCTCTGCAGGCCGATGATCTGCTGCCTCTTGGCCCCCATGTCCCTCCCAGGACCTGGTGCCCCTTTATCTGAGGTGCTGCCTCCTGGCAGTAACTCCTTTCTCTTTGGGTCTCCCCTCTCTGGGAAACCCCCACCCACTATCCCCACCTCACCTCAGTATCAGGCTACTACCAGTCATCATCTAGCCCCCACACCCTGGGGCAGACTGCAGCATCAGCCTACTCATCACTGGCAAGGTTGGGTTTGGACCTGCTGCCTTTGCTTGCCCCTGGAATGCCCTCTGCAACCCCTAATACCTGTTGGCCTTATGCTAGGCCACAGCCTGGGGCTTTCCAGGCTGGAGCTCCCCAGCACCTTTGCCTCTCCCCAGCCCTGCTCCACTCAGGTACCCTGTGTCCAGCTCCCTGCAGCCAGGACCATCTCACTCTACAGCTAGAGAGAGACTGTTTGGGCTCCTGGCTCACTGTCTGTTATGGCCCCTATGGGCCTGATTGGGGCTTGGCCACAGCTGAGCCTACTTTCCCTAATCAGCCCAGGCTTCTTGCCCCAGCCACAGCCATCTTCTGGGCTGTTTTCCACCCCATAGGACAGGAGAAGGTAACCATCCCGTTACAGTGCCCACCATTGACGCCTTCGAGGAGCAGTGGGCGCTGTCCGGGGTTCTCTGCTCGGGGTTCCCGTCAGGTTCCCTCCTTCTGACCCTTTGACCTCACTCCTGTCCCTGTTCTTTTATTAGTTGTCCCCCGCACTCAGTGGGTTCTGTGGCCCTGTGGTTCCTCCCCTTAGGCTGGGGGAGGATCCTTTAGCAGTGGGCGGGCTTCGCCCGCCCACTTCCCAGACACCCAATAGGTACAGTGCCCACCATTGACGCCTTCGAGGAGCAGTGGGCGCTGTCCGGGGTTCTCTGCTTGGTGTTCCCGTCAGGTTCCCTCCTTCTGACCCTTTGACCTCACTCCTGTCCCTGTTCTTTTATTAGTTGTCCCCCGAACTCAGTGGGTTCTGTGGCCCTGTGGTTCCTCCCCTTAGGCTGGGGGAGGATCCTTTAGCAGTGGGCTTCACCCGCCCACTTCCCAGACACCCAATAGATACAGTGCCCACCAACTCTTTGCATGTTTGGAATGGAGCAGCACAATCTTCAATTAGGTTTTTGTGACTGCTGTAAGAAGAATCATAGATAGGTATTGCTTTCTATCTATCAATCTATCTGTCTACCCACCCATATCTACCCACAGATATCTATCCATTTGTGACTGAGGACTCTCTCACTGCCATCTGGCAAAGGGCACAGAAGGGGTTCTTGGGGTTATGGAAATCTCCTTAGCCTGATATGTGCATACTAGGATCACCAAAGCATATTATGTGAGGTCTTAAATAAAAGCTGGCATCATCAACCTATTTGCAAAACACACATCTGGATGTTGTACAAGGAGTTATGTGTATACATGGAAAATTATAAGGTCTGTGTCTAGAGACTGGTCACCAGAAAAGATGAAAATGAGGTTTCCTGTCAGATAAGAAATGTGTATCTGGCTGGCTGTTTACGTGTCATTATTAAGTATTGTATACTTGGCAGTGAGTGTGCTATCAGCTGTCTGAACTGAATGCCAATGAAGGACTGTAAAAACTGTAAAGGGAGAAAAGGATCAGGAACAAGCAAACAGCAGAGAGGCACGGAATGGGGGAGAATTCTATCTTGAAGTGCACGTCAAAGGTTTGCTCTATAATATTTGGGAGACAAAGATACCCTGCCGTACTTCACCTAGGAAGTAAATGGACAGCGACTTTACATCATGAAAGAGGGGGTATCAACCATACTTGGTTGAAAATGCTGGAGAGAACTGTGGGTGAGATAAACTTCTTTAGAAATGAGATTAACCTATTAGGTAGGTTTAGTCTTGAGAAAGCATGTAATGATGTTGTTTTACATATCACCATTTATTTCCTATATCCTTTACTCACCATTCCTGGAATCTCTGTTCTTTGATAATAAACTTATTCTTGTTTTCACTATCAATATATCTCAGTGCTGTGGTATTGTGCACAGTGCTGGTCCTGAGCTGAATCTTACAAGCTGGTGCTGTTCTTTTCTGCTCCACTGTGGGGAGCTATCCCAGGACACGGAGATTGGTGAGTCTCCATTGCTACCCATACTGAGAAAGTGAGGCCTGTGGAGGCCTGGCAAGCAGGGCTTGTGCTGCCAGAGGCTGGTGGTTTCAGGGAGCTGATCCACAACAGACCCAGATGAGGCTCTCACATCCAGGGCAGGTGATGAGGTGCTCACAACCCAGGGAGCATCATTGTATCTACCAGCCTAAAGATCTCCATAACATTTAGCCATATCTAATCTAATCTATCTAGTCCATTTTTGGGCTTTTTGCTGCTACCCTCCTCTATAGTATTTGAATATGTTCTCTGTAAAATCAATAGCAACAGCAAAGTCCCTTGGATGTTGTGGCATTTCAGCAATCTCTCTCTTTCAGGTGAAATTGCTGCATGCCTTTGACTTTTTTAGATTTCATTAATTTACTTTTTATGGTGAGGTGATTTGATTTAGAATTTGTTCATGTTTTCCAGTTGGGATTATGTGGTTAGAAGGAGCTGTCAGTGTTGTAAGATTGTGTTTCTTGTTAAAAGCCCTTAAACCCACTAATGGTGTGTGAAAATAACGGTGTCTGTTGTCCACAAGCTGTAGGGTCAATAAAGTAGTTGTTGTTGTAGTGTGCTGCAAATGGCTTCCTGTGTGCAGGTCTTAGCCATTCTCCTTCAGTGCTTGCTATGTCGTACTTCGAGTCACAGTCTACAATACAGAAGCACTAGCAATTCTCATTAATTTATCACAAGTAATGTGATTCTGGCCCCTGCTGCAGGCTGCCTCACAATGACACTGAAAGGTGAGCCTTCATGTGATTTTTGGGGAGGAAAATAGGTTTGACCACACAGCGCCCTCTAACCTAGTTAAAGGTGTGCTAACCTGAAAGCCTCTGCACTGTGAGTTCTAGTCCTAGCTTTTGTCACTGACTGTTGTTAATTTTTCTGTGCCCTTCAGAGCCCTTATTATCAGCTACTATTTCAAGCTGGGCGAAGATGCTGATAATTCTCATTCACCTATTTCGCTGAACCTATCTCAGAGTTTGCACCACTGCACCTCTAAGAAAGCTAGGACTAGAACGCCCACCTCCAGTGTAACAGCGCTAATTCTCAGCCACTTTGACACACTTTTGACACGCACTCCTCATATTAGATAAATGTATCATTCCCAAGGTGGACATTAGCACTTGTAAGGGGCCGGATGCCTCAGAGCATTGCTAATGAGCTACAGAACCTTTCCATGACAGGTCAGCAGCCTGAATCCTGCCCAGCTTTGCAGGGGTTAAAAGTCTGTTCCCATCTAATGGATGTTTGGTGAACACTATAGGTGAGATGAGTTTGGTGGGTTTTCCATGCAACGCCCATATCACAAACCCACCAACACACTGTGCACTTGGCTGTAGGCTCTTCCAGCAGTGACTGTCTCTTTTTATGCATTTGTACGTCTGGCACAATGGGGTTTTGATGCTGTTGGTACTTTAATGAGAGCTGCTGCAGCAGGGAACAGAATTGCTTCATTGCCTATATATTTCTGAGAGGTGGCGACATCATAATTGTCACAGGCACATGCTGGGGCTGGTCGGGGGAATTGAAAAATCACACAGCAGACCTCAAACCCTATTTCATCTTTTTTAAATACGATGCTTTTTCGGGTCTGACTCATGATTTTTTCCCTTTGGGGTTGATGATGCTGCAAAAGGCTGCTGTCGGTTTTCTTTTGGGTGTGTTCCATTACTTCCTGATCACCAGTTCTTATATGGGAAACACTTTCAGGACTAAGACAGAGTCCCTTTTGGTGAAAATTCTTCCAAACTCTTAAATGGTATCAATCATTCATGGTACAGCCCTGTTGCTGTTGTCCTTCAGTTCCTTCCTGGTTCATTTATGAAACCTTTGAGGGTATTTGTCTGGGAAAAAATTTGTCTCCATAAACATTTTTTGGCCCCAGACTTTGTAAGTCAGAGGTTCTTTAGTAGACATAAACAACTCAGAAAATATTCTGGACTGCTCAAATGCAGATATTTTCTATTGACCATCAAATGAACCACATCTGTAAATGGTAACCAATCAATATATTCATTCTACAAACACCATTAAGGGATGGAAAGCATTGCCCAGGACCTAACCTCAGAAGCATGAAGAGAGGTTAAAGATCTGAGGCTAGAGCTGTAAATGCTGGGGGTTAAGTGGACTGTAAATAGTTATGTGGCCTTTACCAAGCAATGACACAGTGATTGCGCAGAGAGATATATGTAGTAGCCATGGTAAGGACCATAGCATAGACATATCCCATAAATTGCATGTGCCTAGTAACACTGTCTGATAATATTCCACAGCTGCTGTGTATTAACAAAACCATGCTAGAGTTGCCCTCAAATTCTAACCGGACATTTTTGCTCATCACTTTAAACTTGGGAGCATGCAGATAAATAATTAGTGACAGCCTCAGAGTATAGAAGCACCAAACAACGCTGTCCAGGATGGGAGGAACCGATTTCTGAGTTCAAAGGGAAAACAAGCCTCTCTAGGCAATTTGTTCCAGTGCTTAACCACTCTGACAGTTAGGAAGTTTTTCCTAATGTCCAACCTCAACCTTCTTTGCTGCAATTTAAGCCCATTGCTTCTTATCCTGTCCTCAAAGGTAAACAAGAACAATTTTTCTCCCTCCATCTTGTAACAACCTTTTATGTACTTGAAAATCGTTATTGTGCCCCCTCAGTGTTTTCCAGACTAAACACAGCAATTTTTTCAATCTTTCCTCATAGGTCATGTTTTCTAGGCTTTTAATCATTGTTAAAGCAGCAAAGAATCCTGTGGCACCTTATAGACTAACAGACGTTTTGGAGCATGAACTTTTGTGGGTGAATACCCACTTCGTCAGTTGCATCTAACGAAGTGGGTATTCACCCACGAAAGCTCATGCTCCAGAACGTCTGTTAGTCTATAAGGTGCCACAGGATTCTTTGCTGCTTTTACAGATCCATACTAACACGGCTACCCCTCTGATAGTTAATCATTGTTGTTGCTCTACTCTGGACTTTCTCCAATTTGTCCACATCTTTCCTGAAATGTGGTGCCCAGAACTGGACACAATACTCCAGCTGAGGCCTCATCAACATAGAGTAAATCAGCAGAATTACTTCTTATGTCTTGCTTACAACACTCCTGCTGATACATCCAACAATGATGTTTGCTCTTTTTGCAGCAGCATTACACTGTTGACTCATAGTTAGCTTGCGATCCACGATGAGCCCCAGATCCATTTCCAGAGTACTCCTGTCTAGGTAATCCCAGCTTGGCAACGCCCACAGACTTTATAAATGTACTCACCACGTCATTATCTAAATCATTGATGAAGATATTGAACAGAACCGGACCCAGAACTGATCCTTCCAGAACCCCACTTGATATGCCCTTCCAGTTTGTCTGTTAATCACTGGTAACTAATCTCTGGAAACATTTTTCCAACCAGTTGTGCACCCACCTTATAGTAGATCCGTTTAGGTTGTATTTGCCTAGTTTGTGTATGAGAAAGTCATATGAGACAGTATCAAAACCATTAATAAAGTCATGGTATACCACATCTACTCCTGCTCCCCTGTCCACAAGGCTTGTTTTGACATGATTTGTTCTTGACAAATCCCTGCTGACTGTTAGTTATCACCTTATTATCTTCTAGACTTTTGCAAATTGATTGCTTGATTATTTGCTCCATTATTTATCCGGGCTGAACTTAAACTGACTGGCCTGTAATTCCTGGGTTGTCCCTATTCCCCTTTTTATAGATGGGCACTTTATTTGCCCTTTTCCAGTCCTTTGGAATCTCTCTTGTTTTCCATGAGTTTGCAAAGATAAGAGCAAATGGCTCAGATATCTCTTCAGTCAGCTCCTTGAGTATTCTAGGATGTATTTCATCAGGCCCTGGTGACTCGAAGAATCTATCTTTTCACCCTGAAGGCAATCGCTGTGGGTGGGACTGAGACACTTTAACAGCCCTGCAAGGGAATCTGAGTGACTGCTGCACCATGCTGTACCTGGTCACTATGTGACTGGATAGAGGAGTTCAGACTCTGGCTCTTTTCTTATTAACTCAGTTCATGTAGGGTACATCTTCACTGCAGAGTTAATGAGGGTGACAAGCCCAAAGCTGGTGTCGCCCAGCTGTGAGCAGCCACGTTCAAGTTACTGTGTCCCCACTGGGGCAGCACTCGGACTGCTGGCATCAGACCCATGGTTCTTTGTGCTACAGCAAGCTTGGGCACTCTGCGATCCTTTCCCAGGGAACTATGGGATAATTTTTTTGTTATTGTGGAACATGAGTGGAGAGGGATTGTGGGAAGGCATTGGAGGGCTATCGATGGTTTAGCCTGCATCCTCATGAGAAAATGGGTGCATTACCAGCCCAAGTACGAGCCTTACTCAGCTTTAGCATCTATCCTGGGATGAACCAGGTAACCTGGGAGTGAATCATCGTGACACTCAGGTGCAGGGCCAGCTCGGGGCTGGGTGGCCCAGGTGGTGGCCCAGGGTGACCCACCAAAGAGGGAGCCATGTGCAGGGTTTGCATGAGTCCCACCTGATCTGCCGAGTGCTGGCAAGGCTGACAGAAGCAGCCAGGCAGGTGAGCAGCAGTGTCTGGAGAGGGCAGAGGGACGTGAGTTTCAGGGGGGCAGTTGGATGGCCAGCCAGAAGTCTCTCTGCCCCTCCCACTCCAGTGCCATGTGCAGCCACTGGTCCTGTTCAATCCCCCTTCCCCAAAGCTGCCCTGGTCACATTGCTTGAGACCGGGAGTATCCTGTCTGCTGTGTAGCATGGGGGGGCTATTGTCGGGGTGTCCCCCTTCCTCCCCGATCTCCGCTGAGTTGGGGTGGCAGGACGGGGGATCTGTCTGTGCTGCTGCCTCTCTCGGTCCAGAGCAGGACTCAAAGTGCAAGCAGCTGCTGGTGGCTGAAGAAGTGGTTTCTTAAAGAGACAGCATGCTCTCACACTCATTCAGGCACACATACACACACAGACTCTCTCATACCCACACATTCTCACACACTCAGTCTCTCGTACATGCAGGCACACAGTCTATGACACACACTCCCCTCAGCAGACACACACTCACACACTCATGCTCTCTCTCACACACACAGTCTCCCTCACACAGTCCCTCCTCCCCCAACACACACACCAGGGCTCCCTGCATCCAAGTGACTTTCCCCACCTGGGCTGTGCTGCTCTCGTGCTCTCTCCTTACTCAGCCTAGGTGGGAAAAGTGACCTGGATGCAGGCAGCCTCAACATCGTTCCTCATTCCCCCTCGCAGCCCCTAGGTGTGCATGGAGGAGTAACAGCTGAGGAGGGGGAAGCGAGCAGCAATGCTAGATACTCCCCACATCCAGGTCAGTTTCCCCCTGTGGGCGCAGGAGGGGGATGCAGGGATTGGGGTGCAGGGGGGCAGGGCTTAGGGGTGAAGGGAGGCCATGGGGGCCAGGGGCACCAAAATACAAGTTTCCCCATGATGCCATTTTCCCTAAGGTTGTTCCTGCTCAGCTGAGAGGGTTTTGTGTGTGGCAGGAGAGGGGATTAGGGGCAACACTTGGGTAAAACTCAGGTTAAGTGTACAGTGAAGACAAGTTCTTATGGACAAATGAGGATTTAAGGAGGCCATGCAGGCAATCATAGAATCCTAGAACCATAGGGTTAGCAAGGACTGCAAGAGTCATTGAGTCTAACCCCCTGCCAAGAGGCAGGATTTGTTGTGTCTAAAATCACTGAACTCATCTTGGGGGCCAGGGGGGAGGGGGAGGGAGCGCTGCCAAGAATAAGGAAGGCAGAATATTAGATCACTTTCCTGAGAGATGAGCCCGCAGGGGCATATGGGCCATTGAGAATTTGGCTGGGATAGTATGGACGCAAACGTAATCCTTGAATGGGATGGGACTAAAGCATGATGGGTAGAGACTTCCTCAGCCTGGGGAATTCAGTCAATCTAGTAACAACTGAAAAAGATGCCCCCAGTTGTCTGGTCCCTTGGCTAGGGCACTGAGCCAGGAGAACTGCATTCTGCTCGCTGGCTTGCAGAGCGCACATCCCCGAACCACATCTCTGGCATCACAGGGCCATGGGGGTGCATCTCCCTGTGGCACACACCAGTTAGTCTCCTGAAGACAGAAATACTTTAGCTGAAGTTATTGGGCCCAACATAGGAGTATTTGGGTGAAGATTAATGGCCTGTGAGATGAATAAGGTCAGACTAGACGACCTAATGGTCCCTTCATGCTTTAAACTCTGGCATCTGTTTCCCTGTCCATCGATGTCTAGCTCGATTGCAGACTCTTTGGGGCAGGGACTATCTCTTATTATATGTATGTACACAGCACCCTGTACAAAGCAACTCTGATCTCAGCTGAGGCTACTAGGTCCTACTGCAATACAAACACTAAATAATAGTGCCAGTTTTGCCAATGTTTGTGATTTTCTCTTGATATTTAATATTTTTAAAGCCCCAGCTCCTAGAATCTTCCAATTATCTGAGTGACTCAGTTTTCATTTAATAATATATTTCTGGCCCTCATGGTTGCAGAGAAAAGTGTGAAAATCTGCCAGAGCAGTTGAAAGGAACCATAATGTAAATGAGAATGAGGCCCTAAGTTTACATGGTGCCCTGCTGATAACGACATAAAAATTCCCTGTCTCAACACCAAGGTTGTTGCAAGCTTCCAGAATCATCCCATTCACAGAATCATAGAATGTCAGGGTTGCAAGGGACCTCAGGAAGTATCTAGTCCAACCCCCCTGCTCGAAGCAGGACCAATCCCCAACTAAATCATCCCAGCCAGGGCTTTGTCAAGCCTGACCTTAAAAACCTCTAAGGTAGCAGATTCCACCACCTCCCTATGGAACCCATTCCAGTGCTTCACCACCCTCCTAGTGAAAATGTTTTTCCTAATATCCAATCTAACCTCCCCCACTGCAACTTGAGACCATTACTCCTTGTTCTCTCATCAGGTACAGGCACAAAGACCTCTGAGTACTGTAGTTTTCCCTACTAATGATGCTGGTGCAGCTGGAGATGGCATGCACCGCTCTCTTGGAATTTGATTTAACAATCCAAGTTAACAGGAGAGACCTGAAAAGTCGATATGGTGTGGCTCAGAGTTAAAGGTTGGAATAAATAACACTGAGTTATGAAAATGGTGGAGAATATTTAATTGGCTTTTGAGAAAGCACCTTCAGGGTCAGCTCCTGATGCTGTTCAAGATATGGGGAGTTTTTTCATTGACTTCATTGGGCCTTAGATTAACGGACATCCTAAATTAGGCAGCATGGTCTAGTGGAGAGGCCAGGGGAGCAGGAGACCTGTGGTCTATTCCCAGCTCTGACCTGCTCTGTCTGACTTTAACCACCTCATTTCTCTCTGCGCCTCTTCTTTGGGGTAGGGACTGCACGGCATCTGCCACAATCTATGCTGGAGCCACTACATGCTGCTGTAATATAAGCTATACATGCTCAGATGGAAGTCCTTGTCATGCTCTACACACAGTTTCTGTGCTGAATTCACCATTTCACTTAGGGCATGATTTTCTACCAGTATACTTCTACCAGTCCAACCCCGAGTGTGGATACTGGTATATAGTGCTTTATAGTGGAATAGCTTGTTCCCCTTCGCCATGGGAAAGCAGCTAACAGAAATTTTTTAACCAGATGTAGTGGTGTCCTCTCAAACCTGAGCCTCCCTGGGGAGAATACCAAGTTTTGGAGAATAGTATTTAAGCAACTTTCAAAGTAAAGAGTAAGAAATAGAAGACAGAAAGCAGCCATTACTCCATTCTTACTCTAGGAGATAGAAAACAGGGTTGGTTTGTACCAGCCCATACCAGCCATGGCGGCGGCTTGGCAGAAGAGGCCACTCATGTCCTGGGCATTGCTTAATTTGTGCCAGGGGTTGGCAGGGTGGAGCTCTGGCACCTCTGGGTTTGGCAATTCATAGCCCCAGCACCTCTGGGCTTGCTGTGTCAGTTATGAAAGTAAAATATTGCTTGAGCACCAGCACCTCTTTCATTACAAATTAAGCACTGGTCTTGGGTAATAAATCCTCAGCTCCTTTCCATGGGAGTGAAAGCCAGGCTGTCTCGTTTCTGCTTCAGCTTCAAAAGAGATAGCAAGAAAATGGCATGTGCTGTGCAATGCAGAGCAGTGGGTCTGTTAAATCTAAGTGCAAATGAAAATAGAAAACAATGAAAAAAAATCAGCTGGGCTTTTGTGTAGTTGGAAGCTCATGTGATTGTATGGAATGGCAAGGACATCAACCAAAGCTAGCCTGCAGGACCCAGGAAACGGAGCCTTGATTCTACAGAGAAAGAGGCTGCAGTATGCTTTGGCTCCCTAAACCATAAGGAAGAAGAGTGATTGTCTTACTGGGAGAAATCCAATCTTATGAGGCTTTCAGCAGATACAAATTGTTTCCAGGATAAAGGCTAATGACACCTAATAGGAGACCCAGCAGCTGACATGGCAGCATTTTCCTATTTCTTGCCTGTAATCACAATTTCCATCTGTTATTTTCCATCCTCTTAATAAGTATTATGGGCAATTCCATTCATATTTCCACCATCTTATTTCAACCAAGACATCAATGTTCCTACATTCTATATGGACACACAAAGTGTTGGGGGTTTTTTAGTTGCTTTGAAGCTAGGCTAATCTGAAAAGGCATTGGCCAGTGTAATTCTATCAAGTCAACTCCTCCACATGGAATCATAGAAATCACGATCAATTTAGCAGTGTTATGAATAATACAGATTTGCTTTTAAAAAGCACTGAAAGGGGAGTTATTTAAAAATTATGAAGTGACAAGACTGTGAATAATAGTGAATCACTCTTTAATAAGTAACGCACCATGTGGAGAGCTGTGTACTGGTTCAGCTATTACCAGGGCTAGGAAGCCAGCTATAATTTCATTAATGGGAGCTGAGCCATATACAAAGATTCAAACAATACTAGAGAACAATAATGGGGTGCGCGCTCAGTCTCAAGGCTGCAAGATTGAAAAGAACAGCACTAATCTCTGGAAAATACAAGAATTATAGATTGAAATAAAAAGGATTATGGTTACTGTTTTGTTAGCAATAAATGATGGAGCAGGCAGGCAGAGTTGGGCATGCATGGTGGCTAGAGTCACTTTGAGAGAGGCCTGCGTCTGACTAGTAGCAACCCGGCCACCCTCCTGCCTTCTTGCACTCCCAACACAGCTTCTATTGCTGAGGCTGTGGTGAGCTCCAGGCTGGCTCCTACTTCTTCTCCCTGTTCTTTGATGAGATAAAATAAAAGTTTTACTTTCCTGCTCTCTTCCTCCTGCATGGTGATGTAGCAACCTGTATGGACCTTGGAGGGAAGAGTGCAAGTTGCAGGAGGGAAGAATTAGGAGGAGGCCCAAATGCAGCAGCTCTGAAATAGTTCTCTTCATAAAGAACCACTTTAATTTTACAAGCAGGGAGGTCTGTCATGTTATTACCCAGCACATGGTACATGAAATTAAATGGATGACTTAAGTGCACAGTTCTAATTCCTGCCTCCACTGGTTCCACTAGATTACTGTCTGCAAAGTCCAGGTGTCTGGCTGGGGGCTTCAGGCTTTATGCCATGGGTCACACTGCTCATTGCTCTGCCTGGAGCTTCTTAGAGACAAATCCCTGCTACCATGTTTCATTAGCAATAAGTGATGCAACTTGCAGACAGAGTTGTAGGAAAGAGATCTTTACTGAGCATGCAGAGAGGCAGTGTTAAAGAAACCATAGGTCATGGCTATCTTGCATCCAGGTCTGTTATGGAATAAAGGACTCTAAAGGGGACTTTTAAACGGGGGGGAAACCTAAAATGCCTTCTACAGGATCAGAAAAGCTATAGTGGAAGAGCTCTTTACAGAGCTATTAGCTCATCCCGTGAGGTCAGGAGAGTCTCTAAGCAAAGGCTGAAAGTGTGTTAAATCAAAACTGCCCTTGATCTGACACGATACACATCAGTAAACCACAGAGCTTTCTGGAGATGTTCAGTACACTTCCTGCTTTGTTTACTCCCTATCAGAGCTTTGTGCTGCACCAGCAGTGCAATCCGGCCCCAAAAGCCAGCCTATCCACCCGGGGCAGCTCTAGGTATTTTGCAGCCCCAAGCACGGCAGGCAGGCTGCCTTCGGTGGCTTGCCTGTGGGAGGTCCCCGGTCCTGCGGATTCCGTGGCACGCCTGCGGGAGGTCCACGTAAGCCACAGGACTAGCAGACCCTCCGCAGGCATGCCGCCAAAGGCAACCTGCCTGCCACCCTCGTGGCGACCAGCACAGAGCCCCCTGTGGCTTGCCACCCCAGGCACGTGCTTGGCGTGCTGGTGCCTGGAGCCGTCCCGGTGCCTGGAGCCGTCCCTGTATCCACTCCAGAAAGATCATCTTCCTCTGGCCTCCAGTTAGGGTGACCAGACAGAAAATGTGAAAAATCTGGACTGTCCCTGTAAAATTGGGACATCTGGTCACCCTACCTCCAACCCACAGAGCTCTTAGGTTGCTCCTTCGCCCTGCAGCACAGTAGAGAAAAGATGCTTTGGCAAGAAGAAAGTGGACATGCTCAGGCTACCCCTTTGCTAAACCCACTACAGCTGTGGTGTTGGCCCCTGGATGATATTAGTGGTCAGCGTAAGTCAGAGGATTCCTTGGGCTGGTAGAGGAACCAGACTAGAGCTGGGCAACATTTTTCAGATGAATATTCAGCCAAACTGAAACTAGTTGAGAATTTGCCCCATTCGTTTTGACTTGGAGAAAGTGTGCTAGCATGGAAAAATGACCCTCCCCCCCCGCTCGTATGATCTTTAGCCCAGAGCATAGGACACTTGCCTTGTATGGAGGAGACCCAGGTGTGAAGCTGCACAGCAGGCCAGGGACTTGCACTCAGATTTCCACTGTCCTGGGAAAGTAGCTGAACCACCAGGTTATTCTGGGATGGGTTGCTCTTGATCCTGCCTGTTGTAGGTGTTCTACTTTGCATAAATACTTAAATATATTGGGCCAAAAAGGGAGATTTGGGTCTTGTCTGAACTTGAAATGCTCCAGCAGCATCACTGCAGGGCTGTAGCTGTGCTGCTGCAGCACTGCAGTGTAGACGGGAAGGTTCTCCCACCCACACAGATAATCCAGCTCCCTGAGAGGTGATGCGCTAGGTTGGCTTAACTACTGATTTGTCACACCCTTGAGTGATGTAGCTGGGCTGACCTAACTTTTTAGTATGGACTAGGTGGAACTCTATGGCCTGGTGCTTAAGGTTTTCACCGAGGTGGTGTGAATTCAGATCCTCTCTCTGTGTGATTCAGAGGAGGAAATTGATTCCATAGCTCCTACTTTCCAGGTGGGTGCCTGGCTCACCAGGCCATACAGTCACTCTCACTCTTTTTTTTTAACAGGGAGGGTAAATTAGCCACTGGAACAATTTACCAGGCTGGTGGATTCTCCCTCACTGACAATGTTTAAATCTAGTTCGGAGGATTTTCTAACAGATCTGCTCTAGGAATTATTTCTTGGCAGGTCTCTGGCCTGTGCTATAGACAGGGTCATACTAGATGATCCATTCTGGCCTTGGAATCAGTCACCCTGTGATGGGCCAGGAGCGTTCTTGTCCAGGTAGCAAAGGGGTGCTGAGGTCAGCCATGGCGTCATGTCCCCGTCTGCAGGGGTGGGATTCCTCCCTTGAAAGCAATCAGACCTATGAGTGGGCACTGTGTGTTGTTTCCCGTCTGAGAACTGGGCAACAGTCAGCCAGATATGATAGGTTGGTTTCACTGGTCGGTGCTCTCCAAGCAAACTTGACAGTAATGGCACCGTATAGCAGGTCTGGTGGATCTCTGTGTGGTAGCACATGCAGCCTGGAGATTAGTGTATAATTCAAGCAGCCACTAATATGTCAACAAACTGAGTGTGGCGGCTGTGCCCGCAACCAGACCAGGGCAGATGTATGAAGACCCAAAGGCTCTGCTCCCCAGAGGCTCCCAATAGTTTTTACATCAGGGCGGAACGGGAAGAGATCTTCATTTTCAGGTGTTCCAGGAGAGGCTGGTATGACAGATATGGTGATTGCCTGCAATTTCCTGGACAAACCTTATTGAAATATTAAACCTTATTGACTTAAGCTTGAGTGTGTTAGGAGTTCATTGAATTACAACTGCAAAGGTTTATGTATTATTATGGGAGTGTATGTAACATGTCTAGGAAGGGGAAATGACTAATGTAAAGTGCTGAAATGTGAGCTTCCAAGGGCTATTTTAAAACAATGGGCCAGATAAGGAACTTCTGGGACAAATAAAGTTAAGGGGGTTCCTATGAAATACCTGGGCAATGTCAATTTCCCACCTCTGAATCCAACCTTTTTAAGCTACCTTGAGGAGAACCCCACTGTCTGGTAGTTTATCTACTCATGGTCTCTATGGCTCAAAGTCTCAAGCACTGCAAAGGAGAAAAAAATCAGAGATTCATGAGGGTGCCTGTTCTGAGCTGACAGCTGTTATGAACTTGTGATAGCAGAAAACTCCCTTGCTGGGGACTGAAGGACTGGTTACCTGCCACAGCCCTTGTTGAAGTCAGGGGATGATCTCTGGTGAGCTTATTAGGATGTGCATACGTTTTAATGTGTCTTCTCTGTAATGCTTTTGCCTTAAGAATAGACTAGATAGAGTTTGCTTAGCTAGAGCTATGCAGTAACTTAGCTAGGGTGAGCATGCTGTTAGCTTCTGAGGAGAAAGCAAAGCAGGCCTCCTTAGGTCATCTGACTTGCCAGGGAATTACAGTGCAGGCAGGAAACTGTGCAGCCTGAAAATACCGCAGGGAAGGGAGTGGAGAGGGTTGCATGTTTCCCCCCAGAAAGGTATAGGCTGGGGAGCCAGATGCCTGAGTGTGGGTGCCCTCAGTGGACCATGGAAGGGGAATACAGATGTAGTGGCTCTGAATTGTGAAAAGTAGTATGTAAGGCAACAGTCAAGTTTTACTCCCAATTATGTGACACCTTGTTGGAGTGATACTAACTGACCTTGTACACAGATAGGGAAGAGTTAATGGGTAATTGATTGCCACTGTCTCCATTGCTGGAAGTAAGTGATCAAACTACCTATATCTTGGCTGAGATTCCCTTCCATCCTGTGCAAGTGCTTTCCAGAGTCAGCAATAGAGATGTCGTCAGCATACACACACTCCTTAACCTGCATTTCAGGAAGGACATGTGTGTCCATATTGAACAAAGGGAAGCCAGCACTGATCCTTGGGGAGGGCCAACTGATTTTCTCCCTGACTTGCAGGATGAAGCGTCAGTTACAAACCATTTCTCAGATGAATCATACCATCAGCCTTCAAGAAGTAACTTGCAGCAGCTTTGCAATTGGCCCGCAGTGCCACATAGGTCATTGATCTCACAGCAGCCTACGACACTAACTCAAATGCATTTTCTATGTCTTGAGTGAGAGATAGTGCCTGATCCTGGGTGCATCATCCCCTCCTGAATCCAGCCTGAAGGCAAGGCAGCTGAGGATCAGGTACCTCATTAACCCACAGCAGGAGTAGTCTCTCCGTCAGCTTGTAGGTACTCATGGTGGAGAAAGTAGTCGGTAGCTCTTTGGGTCTGACAATGGTTTCCCTGGTTTGGGAACAGCTATTACCTTTGCTTTGCATGAGACTTTTGTGATGCCAGAGTCCTGGGCACACCACTTCAGGAGTCAAAGCAGCCAACTTTTCACGATTGTCCCAAAGTGAGACAAACTTTGTGTGGATGTTATCCAGACCAGGAGCCTGGGTAGGCTGCAACTGATGCATAACCACGTCAAGCTCTAGCTCAGGGTTGTGTCCACACTCAGTGCCGTCTATCTCTCAGCAGCCATCATTTTAACTGTGCTGCTGAAAATTGTATTTTGATTAGGAGCTCTGCCATTGGCCACGAGCTGGTATGCCATGGAGTTTCCTGCGACAGGGTATTCCGTCTTGCCCAGACTAGCATCTCCGCTCAGTCTCTTAATAGTTTGCCAGGCTTTGTGACTGGAGTGCATGAAATTCAATCTGGAAACCATTTCTTTCCAACAAGCTTGCCTGGTTTGGTCTACAAGGTGAAAAAGGGTCTCTACTTTTGTCAAAAAATACCTGTTTGTTCTTGGCAGATTTAAATTCCTGATATAGACTGGTTGCATCAGATGGCCATCCAGGAGTGAATTGTTGACAAAATCCCTGAGGTATAGATTTCTTTACAGTGGCCAGAACTTTATCTCAGAAAGCTTGGTAAATGGTATGTTCGACCCGCAAGAGATTCCAATTCAGGTTGGAACAGATCGCATCTTGCCTTCCAGAAATTCCACCAAGGTTTCTGGATGCCGCTTGTAGTTGGAATTTGCATGCAGCTGTAATTAAGAATGTTATAGGCCTGTAGTTAGGCTGCTCAGCTGGTGGAGGGGAGAGCTGAGTTTGAGTTGCTGCCCTGGAGTTGGGATTTAAACATGGCTCTCTCACATCCCAGACAAGTGTCCCATCTGCTGGGCTAAAGGTTACTGAGGGGAATATATGCAGGCACACAAACTTTGCTGGCCTGAAACAGACTTTTTGGAATTGAACAGTTGTTCTGATGTTTTCAGTTTGCTGACCCAGCTCTAACCCAGACCTCTGACCTGCACGTGGCTGAAGTGCAGAGGGGAGCTTTATTGCTACCTGTGCTTGCACACACTCTCACTTGCTCTGTGTGCAGTTCAGGCGTAGCTAAGGATTTAATCTGACAGGTCCAAATCTGACCTTTTCTCCTGGCTTCTCCATCCCCTTCCTGCATCCACTTTCCACTGACCATTGCACTATCCTGACAGCCTCCAACTTCAGAGTAACTAGGGACCATTACAAACCCCACCACTTTCTGCTCTAAGTGCAAGGTATATTTCTTTGGCCTTTGTGATTGTCATGGTATAATTCCCCACTCTGAACCTTAGCGTCCAAAAGATGGGGTACCAGCATGAATTCCTCTAAGCTCAATTACCAGCTTAGTACTTGTAGCGCTGCCACCAACCAGGAATTCCAGTGCCTGGTAGACTCTGGTCCCCCCAAAACCTTGCCTGGGAATCCCCAAGACCCAGTCCCTCTGGATCTTAACACAAGGAAAGTAAACTCTTTCCTTCACCATTGCCTCTCCCAGGCTTCCCCTCCCTGGGTTACCCTGGAAGATCACTGTGATTCAAACTCCTTGAATCTTTAAACAGAGAGGAAAATGTACCTTCCCCCCTCCTTCTCTCTCCCCCTCCCAGACTCTCCCTGAGAGAGAAAGTAATCCTAACACAGAGAGAAAATTAACCTCTCTCCCCCTTCCCTCCTTTCTCCCCACCAATTCCCTGGTGAATCCTGACCCCGTCCCCTGGGGTCTCACAGCAGAATGAAAACAAACAATCAGGTTCTTAAACACAAAAAGCTTTTAATTAAAGACAGAAAAACAGTAAAAATTATCTTTGTAAATTTAAAATGGAATAGGTACAGGGTCTTTCAGCTATAGACACTGGGAATACTCTCCCAGCCTAAGTATACAAGTACAAAGTAAAATCCTTTCAGTAAAATACAAATTTGAACTCCTTCCAGCCAAATACACATTTGCAAATAAAGAAAACAAACATAACCTAACTAGCCTTATCTACCTAGTACTCACTATTCTGAATTTATAAGAGCCTGTATTGGAGAGATTGGAGAGAAACTTGGTTGCACATCTGGTCACTCTCAGAACCCAGAGAGAACAACCACCAAAATCTAACAGCACACACAAAAACTTCCCTCCCTCAAGATCTGAAAGTATCTTGTCCCCTGATTGGTCCTCTGGTCAGGTGACAGCCAGGCTCACTGAACTTGTTAACCCTTTACAGGCAAAAGAGACATGAAGTACTCTTGTTTTATTAACCCTTAACTATCTGTTTATGACAGTGATAGATGAGGGGGTGGAGCTCCCTTTTATGGACAGCCAGCCAGTTAGCTATCAAGTCCCCCTTGGTGGCTGCTTGCTTTACCCGTAAAGGGTTAAAAAGTCCTCCAGGTAAACACCTGACCAAAAGAGCCAATGGGAAGGCTAGAACTTTTTAAAATGGAAAAAAAGCTTTCCCTTTGGCACTCTGTTCTCTCTGGGCTGAAGACATGGGGCAGCTGGAATGCTGTGTAAAGTTTGAACTAGGTGTGAAAATTCATCATCCATACCTAGGAGGATTCATTGAGACAGGGAATGTTTAGATACACACAATTAGAGTTACTTATATTATTTTCTGTAAGGCTTGTGGACTCCTCTGTGCTAACCCCAGATGCTTTTGTTTGCTTGTAACCTTTAAGCTGAACCCCCAAGAAAGCTAGTTTGGGTACTTAATTTTTGGAATTGCTCTTTTAAAATCTAGCAAAAGTCTAAGTTCTAGATGTATTTTCTTTCTTTTTGTTTTTAATAAAATTTATCTTTTTTAAGAACCTGATTGGTTTTGTATCTTAAAAGATCTGTGCATATGTTTTTCAATTAGCTGGTGGCAACAGCTGGGTTTCCCCTCTGGTTTTTTTTCTCTGCTTCCCCGAGAGAGGGGTGGCAAAACTGAGGGGTCTCAAAGAAAACTTCCCAAGTGAGTTTTTCCAGGATTTGCAAGAGGCAGTTTTTCATTTGGGTGGGGGCAGTGTTTACCAAGCCAAGGTGTCATAAACAGATAGTTAAGGATTAATGCCTCTGTTACCTGTAAAGGGTTAAGAAGTTCACCTAGCCTAGCTGACACCTGACCAGAGGAACCAATGAGGGAACAAGATGTTTCAAAAGGAAGGAGGGAAGTTTCCTTTGCTTAGTCAGTTTCACTTTGACTGGAGTGGGAAAGCTCCAGAATTCAGCCTCTTATTAAGTGGTGAGTATTAGTGAAGGAAATACATAGGTTTATGTTTATTTCTTTGTAACCTGTCTTGTGCAATTAGAGGAATAGTCAAATTGGGTATTTTTTTCTTGTGTAACTAAGTTTTTGCCCAGGGGAACATCCTCTGTGTTTGACATCTGTTGTCTGTAAGAGTAGCTGGTATGCTAATCTCTCCCAGAGGGTTTTCTTTTACTTTTCTTTTCTTTAATTAAAAACTTTTTTTATAGCTGGTTGATTTTTCCTTGTTTTTAGATCCAAGGGGGTTGGATCTGGATCCACCTGGAGTTGGTGAGAGAAAGGAGGGGGGATGGTTAATTTCTCCTTGTTTTAAGACCCAAGGGGTTTGGATCTCTGTTCACCAGGAAATTGGTGAAGTCTCTCAAGGCTACCCAGGGAAGGAAAGTAGTGCTTGCGAGAGGTGGCAGCTGGACCAGATCTAAGCTGTTAATTGAGCTTAGAGATTCTCATGCTGGTCCCTCACATCTGTACCCTAAAGTTTAGAGTGGAGAAGGAACCTTGAAATGGTGGCAGTGGTGGGATTTGTTAGGAACCAAAAGCCAGATTTTTTTTTCCTCCTTTGAGATGCTGGGGAAGCAGTGAAGAAGAGATACACTGAAGGCAAAGAAATAAGAGATTCTAACAGAGGGCTTTTTATTAAAAGGGAAGCTCCAGCTGTGATCACTGGAGAGTCATTAACATATTGCCAAGGCAAGTAACAAAAACGTGTTTTACTTATTTTTTTCTAAAGAGTCACATTACAGTAACCAAAGATTCCAAGCTGTTCCCCCCGCCCACCCCTCACCCAGATAGCTAAGGTAGACCAGGGCGAAAATGTCAGGCAAAGAAAAAAAAACATACAACAGCAGCTAAAATTAGCCAAACTCCAGGGCTGAGGCTGCACACAAAAGAGCTATGGAGGAAAGGGGAAAAAAAAGAAAAAGGCAAAGAAAATGCCCACAAAAGAGCTATGGAGGAAAAACACAAAGAGATGGAGGCAAAAAAAAAAAGAGATGGAGGAGAGAGAAAGAGAGAGAAAGCATGAACTGGAATTAGCAAGGGCTAAACAGGATGCACCAGCCAACCCTAACAACGCTTCTCTAGGTACCACTTCCCATCCCAGAAAATTCCCCACCTACAAGGCAGGTGATGATACTGAGGCCTTCTTAAAAATTTTTGAAAGGACCTGCCATGGTTATAGCATATCTACAGACAAGTACATGATAGAGCTGAGGCCACAGCTCAGTGGACCCTTAGCAAAGGTGGCTGCTGAAATGCCTAAGGAACGCATGAACGATTATAAACTTTTTCAAACCAAGGCCAGAATCAGAATGAGGCTAACACCTGAGCATGCCCGTCAGCGGTTCAGAGCCCTAAGGTGGAAACCAGATTTGTCATTTACCCAACACGCCTACCACATTGGAAAGAATTGGGATGCCTGGATATCAGGAGCAAGTGCTGAATCTCTGGAAGAGCTGTCCCTCCTGATGCAAATGGAACAGTTCTTAAAGGGTGTTCCTGAGAAAATAAAAAGGTACATCCTAGATGGGAAGCCCAAAACTGTAACCGAGGCGGGGGAGATTGGAGCCAAATAGGTGGAAGTGGAAAAAGAGAAAAAAACTACTAGCAACTGAAGCAAATATCAGAGGGGGCAAACCGAAACCAAATCCTATCACCGGGGGCAACCCAAGGCCCCACCTACAACCCAAGGAAAGCCCCAGACACCTTATTGTCCCACCTCACCAGTCTCCAGCAACCCACCTTGGCCCAGTGACCAGTCAGCTGGGCCATGTTTTAAATGTAATGAACTGGAAATGTAATGAAAAGGTCCACTGCCCCCAAAACCCCAGCCAATTACAGTTCATTACGCCACAATCACACCAAAGATCCCCAGGCCCAGATGCCTCTCAAATAACCTCGAAGCGAAGCAAAAGCTTAAAAGTGGGCGAAAAAAAGGTTATCACGTAAAGAGACACTGGGGCAGAAGTGTCAGTTATCCACCAATCCATCAGCCCAAAGGCCCAGGTGACAATTCACCCATTCATGTCAAAATCTTTAAACTTGCCTCCAGCTGAGTTGCCTGTCCAGTACAAGGACTGGTCTGAAATGTGGACTTTTGCAGTCTATGACAATTATCCCATCCCCATGCTACTGGGGGAAGACTTGGCCAACCATGTGAAGCGGGCCAAGAGAGTGGGAATAGTTACACGTAGCCAAGCCAGGCAAGATTCCACACCCATCCCTGTTCCTGAGCCATTCACCAGGGCCCCGTCTGTGTTACCAGAGACCCAAACAAAGGTGGTGGAACCGGATCTTCTACCCATAAAGGCTAGAGCCGTAGTAAATCCAGTCCCAGTACTGGAACTGGCAAAGCAACCAACACCAGAACCATTGCCAGCACTAACTCCATCACTTGCAAACCCATCTACAACTGCAATGCCAGAAGGCACCAGTGGGCCTAAACTGGCAAAAGCTGCAAACAACCCTACCCAAGAGGCTCAGCCAGAGCCTAAAATATCACATAGTGCACCAGCGGAGAGTGGTTCACAATCAACAAAAACAACCCCATCACCTACATCGCTTCCAGAGGGACCAAGCCCAAGTCCACAGTCTAAGGATGTCTCCAGCATCAAGGAAACAGTTCCACGCTGAGCAGAAAGCAGATGACAGCCTTCAGAAATCTTGGGTGAAGGCACGGAGCACCCCACCGCCTCTTAGCTCTTCTAACCAATCCCGGATGTTGTAGAACAAGGACTTTTATACAAGGAGACTCTTTTTGGTGGACACCAGAAAGACTGGCGTCCTCAAAGACAGTTGGTAGTTCAAACAAAACCAAAAACAAGTTGGGGAAGTCCTTCCATTGGGAGGGAATGGGCAAGGACGTTGCTAATTATGTCCGGTCTTGTGAGGTGTGTCAACAAGTGGGAAAGCCCTAAGACCAGATCAAAGCCCCTCTCCAGCCACTCCCCATAATTGAGGTCCCATTTCAGCGAGTAGCTGTGGCTATTCTGGGTCCGTTCCCAAAAAAGATGCCCAGAGGGAAACAATACATACTAACTTTCATGGACTTTGCCACCCGATGGCCAGAAGCAGTACCCTTAAACAACACGAGGGCTAAGACTGTGTGCCAGGCCTTAGCAGACATTTTTGCCAGGGTAGGTTGGCCCTCCGACATGCTTATCGATTCAGGAATTAATTTCCTGGCAAGGACCATGATAAACCTGTGGGAAGCTCATGGGGTGAATCACTTGGTTGCCACCCCTTACCACCATCAAACCAATGGCCTGGTGGAGAGGTTTAATGGAACTTTGGGGGCCATGATATGTAAATTCACCAATGAACACTCCAATGACTGGGACCTAGTGTTGCAGCAGTTGCTTTTTGCCTACAGGGCTGTACCACATCCCAGTTTAGAGTTTTCAGCATTCGAACTTGTGTATGGTCACGAGGTTAAGGGGCCATTACAGTTGGTGAAGCAGCAACGATAGGGGTTTACGCCTTCTCCAGGAACAAACAATCTAAACTTTGTAAGCAACCTACAAAACACCCTCCGACACTCTTTAGCCCTTGCTAAAGAAAACCTAAAGGATGCTCAGGAAGAGCAAAAGGCCTGGTATGACAGACATACCAGAGAACGTTCCTTCAAGGTCAGAGACCAGGTTATGGTCTTGAAGGCGCAACAGGCCCATAAGATGGAAGCATCATGGGAAGGGCCATTCACGGTCCAAGAGTGCCTAGGAGCTGTTAACTACCTCATAACATTTCCCAATTCCTGCCTAAAGCCCAGAGTGTACCATGTTAATTCTCTCAAGCCCTTTTATTCCAGAGACTTACAGGTTTGTCAGTTTACAGCCCAGGGAGGAGATGACGCTGAGTGGCCTGAAAGTGTCTACCATGAAGGAAAAAATGACGGTGGCATGGAAGAGGTGAACCTCTCCACCACCCTGGAACGTCTGCAGTGGCAACAGATCAAGGAGCTGTGCACTAGCTTCACCCCATTGTTCTCAGCCACCCCAGGACGGACTGATCGGGCATACCACTCCATTGACACAGGTAATGCTCACCCAGTTAGAACCCCACCCTACCGAATGTCTCCTCATGCCCAAGCTGCTATAGAACGGGAGATCCAGAACATGCTACAGATGGGTATAATTCGCTCATCTACCAGTGCATGGGCATCTCCAGTGGTTCTGGTACCCAAAACAGATGGGGAAATACGCTTTTGCGTGGACTACCGTAAGCTAAATGCGGTAACTTGTCCGGACAACTATCCAATGCCACGCACCGATGAGCTATTGGAGAAGTTGGGACGTGCCCAGTTCATCTCTACAATAGACTTAATCAAGGGATACTGGCAAGTACCGCTAGATGAACCTGCCAAGGAGAGGTCAGCATTCGTCACCCACCCGGGGGTGTATGAATTTAATGTACTTCCTTTCGGGCTGCGAAATGCACCCGCCACCTTCCAGAGGCTGGTAGATGGTCTACTAGCAGGACTGGGAGAATATGCAGTTGCCTACCTCGATGATGTGGCCATTTTTTCTGACTCCTGGCCCGAACACATAGAACACCTGGAAAAAGTCTTTGAGTGCATCAGACAGGCAGGACTAACTGTTAAGGCCAAAAAGTGTCAAATAGGCCAAAACAGAGTGACTTACCTCGGACACTAGGTGGGTCAAGGAACTATAAACCCCCTACAAGCCAAAGTGGATGCTATCCAAAAGTGACCTATGACCAACTCAGAAAAAGAAAGTCCAATCATTCTTAGGTTTGGCTGGATATTACAGGCGATTTGTATCACACTACAGCGAAATTGCTGCCCCACTGACAGACCTGACTAGAAAGACACAGCCAAATGCAGTTAAGTGGACTGATAAGTGTCAGAAGGCCTTTAACTAGCTTAAGACAACACTCATGTCTGACCCTGTGCTAAGGATCCCAGACTTTGGTAAACCATTTCTAGTAACCATAGATGCATCTGAGCGTGGTGTAGGAGCAGTTTTAATGCAGGAAGGACTGGATCACAACTTCCATCCTGTCGTGTTTCTCAGCAAAAAACTGTCTGAGAGGGAAAGCCACTGGTCAAATCAGAGAAAAAGAATGCTACGCCATTGTGTATGCCCTGGAAAAGCTACACCCATATGTTTGGGGACAGTGTGTCCAGCTAAAAAACAACCATGCTGCGCTAAAGTGGCTTCATACTGCCAAGGGAAACAACAGGCTTCGATGGAGTTTAGCTTTGATGGAGTTTAGCTGCTTCGATGGAGTTTAGCTCTCCAAGATTTTGATTTTGAAATTCAACACATGTCAGGAGCTTCTAACAAAGAAGCTGATGCACGCTCCCGTGAAAGTTTCCCAAGGTTAAAATTGTCCTTGAGATGTGAAAAATCTTTTAGTTTTCCATAATTAGTAGTATATGTAAAGGTGCACGTGTTTTATTAATCTGTTTATTCTAAAGTTCTAGGAAGAAGTCACTGCCAGTGTGGTTCAATACTGTCTGAGATTTGGGGGGCGTGTCATAAACAGATAGTTAAGGGTTAATCCTCTGTTACCTGTAAAGGGTTAAGAAGTTCACCTAGCCTAGCTGACACCTGACCAGAGGAACCAATGAGGGAACAAGATGTTTCAAAAGGAAGGAGGGAAGTTTTCTTTGTTTAGTCAGTTTCACTTTGACCGGAGTGGGAAAGCTCCAGAATTTAGCCTCTTATTAAGTAGTGAGTATTAGGCCACGTCCAGACTAGGAATTAAAATCGATTTTAGATACGCAACTTCAGCTACGATAATAACTTACCTGAAGTCGAATTTCTAAAATCGAGGTACTCACCAGTCTGGACGGCGCCGCATCGATGTCCGCGGCTCTCCGTGTCGATTCCGGAACTCCGTTCGGATTGATGGAGTTCCGGAATCGATGTAGGCGCGCTCGGGGATCGATACACCGCGTCCAGACTAGACACGATATATCGATCCCTGAGCAATCGATTTTAACCCGCCGATGCCGCGGGTTAGTCTGGACGAGAACTTAGTGAAGGAAATACATACGTTTATATTTATTTCTTTGTAACTTGTCTTGTGCAATTAGAGGAATAGTCAAATTGGGTATTTGGGTTTTTTTTTGTGTAACTAAGTTTTGCCCCGGGGAACATCCTCTGTGTTTGGAATCTGTTGTCTGTGACAGTAGCTGGTATGCTAATCTCTCCCAGAGAGTTTTCTTTTACCTTTCTTTTCTTTAATTAAAAGCCTTTTTTTAAATACCTGATTGATTTTTTTCTTGTTTTTAGATCCAAGGGGGTTGGATCTGGATCCACCAGGAGTTAGTGAGAGAAAGGAGGGGGGATGGTTAATTTCTCCTTGTTTTAAAATCCAAGGGGTTTGGATCTGTGTTCACCAGGAAATTGGTGAAGTCTCTCACGGCTACCCAGGGAAGGAAAGTAGTGCTTGCGACTGGTGGCAGCCAGACCAGATCTCAGCTGTTAATTCAGCTTAGAGCTTCTCATGCAAGTCCCCCACATCTGTTCAGAGTGGGGAAGGAATCTTGACACAAGGTCAGAGAAAAACTGAGATAAGTTTGGAGTTTAATACAAGCCTGGAGTGGCCAGTATTAATTTTTAAAATTATTGCCCCCCTACACACACTCGAAGTGCCAGAGGGGGGAAGAGCCTTGACATGGCATCAGAGTGGTGGAATCATTTAGAACCAGAAGCACAGACCTCAGGATTTTAAAAGGACAGATTTTTCCCTTTGGCTGCTTGAAAGCCAGGGAGGTCCTCCCCGCCACCTCTTTTCTTCTCTTTGCTGCCTGAGAGGGAACAGGCAAGCAAAGGGTTCAGCCTCCCACGCCAGGGAGTCCAACAAGCAGCTTCTTTTTTTCTTTTCCTTTTCTAGCCTCGTGGCAACTAAATAGTAAGGCTACAGTCGGGCAGCCTGTGCACGAGATTGAGAACCCGTTTTCCTAAAGCAGCACCTTGACAGCCTTGCCTTCTCTAATGTAAACACAGAGAAGCAGCAGGCAGATTTATATTTCAAAATGACACACCCAACCAAAACAAGACACTGGATACACTTCTCCCTCTGGAGAGAGAATGACAGAAAAAACAACCCCTGACAGATGTGCAGTCACGTTATTAATGCATGACTGGAAGGCACTCAGACGCTTTGGTGATGCACATGGTATAGAATCGACTCATCTTCAACTGCTCCTCCTCCTTCTGGCCCATTGAAATCAGTCAATCTTTCCACTAGCGCTGTTGCTCATTTCTCTGTATGATCAGCAAGACCCATGCTTTCCTTGCTCTCCTTCCCACTGCTCAAACACATGCTGATGCCACGATGCTGTCTGCCTCATTAGTGTGACCTTCTTTTCTCCAGAATTCTCCCCCACTTTGTGCACCCATCCCCCCTCAGTCATTTGAGAGTCTTTCCTCTATTGCAACACAGTGGAAGCACTGGGGCCTTCTAATGAGAATCTGGACATTGGGAACGTTCTCCCAGCCTGTCTTTTCATATGGAATGTTCAGGCTCCTTCCTTTGATTAACGTGAGTTAGGATTGAATATAAATTTCTCATCCTCCATCGCTGTAGCACTTTTACAGCTGGGAGAAAATGCAATTTCCTTTCAGTTTTCAAATGTCAAGAGAACTTCCTGAACCATGAAAATGTACATTGCTGCTTACTGAAACCCCTATACAATCTAAGGAAATAGGAAGAACAGCTCTGTAATCAGTCTGGGTTATTGAATTACTGTGGAGAGGCATTGCTATAAGAATGGGGCTGCACACCACCATGACTCAGCAAAAAGACAGTTCTACATATAGCTCACAAAATGCCATTACTCAGAAGGAAACAATCACTGGTTTTTCTTTGAGTGCTTACTCATGTCCATTCCATTGTAGGTCTGTGTGCTCCCCACGTGCACTCATGCTGGACCTTTTCCCCTT
This sequence comes from Gopherus evgoodei, assembly GCF_007399415.2. Taxonomy (NCBI): domain Eukaryota; kingdom Metazoa; phylum Chordata; order Testudines; family Testudinidae; genus Gopherus; species Gopherus evgoodei. The sequence goes on from NC_044326.1 coordinate 144,508,274, forward strand.
TGTGGTGTCTCTAGGGGACTGGCTCTAGCACCCTCTGGAGTGGCTCACATGTGCACTGGTATAAGAGGTGCACTGGCTGCCCCCTCTTTCAGTACCTTCTTGCCGTCAGTGACGGTACTGGAACATCTCCTTGCCTCAGCAAGCTTGCTTCTCTCAACTGGGTCTACTTGCAAACTTTTTGTATATAGTTTAGCGTTAGAGTTAGTAATAGGTTGTTAGACCCAAGTGGGACTTATCCTAGGGACGGGACATGACCCAGTTCTTGTGACTGTTACAAGAAACCCATGCCAGTCAGTGATCCCCAGAGAAGCGGTCCAAAGTGTTTAGGGGAAACCCACATTAGCGACAAGTGTCATATTTGCAAGAGCTTCAGACTGCAGACCAAAAAGGAGCGAGACATTCGCCTCCAAGCACTCCTTATAGAATCAGCCCTCGCACCAGCCTCAGAGCTGACCAGATTGGACTCTGCTCTGAGCACCGTGGCCTCAGTGCAGAGCATGCTGGCACCGATGTCAGACCCAATCCCGGTACTGGCTAATAAGCAAAGAAAGGCCAGAAGATGTTCTCCTACATCCTATAAAGGAAAGGAGAGAGCTGGAAGAGAGCAAAGACCCACATGAGGCAGCTCTTCCCCTCCAGACAGTGGCCAGGCTCCAACTCCGCTAAGCGGTCGAACCTACTCCAAGAGCCGTCCGCCACCCTAGGAAGCAGCAAAGGCACTCAGCTGCTGAGGACGTACTGTCCCTTCCTGTGCTGCCCATACTGGCTGCTGACATGCCTCGTTCGAGGGGTATACCTGCCTTGGGACCCTTACAGAGATCTCCATCACTGTGGAGCACTGGCCTGAGCAGCACTGGCCTGTCAGCACTGGCCTGAGCAGCGCTACCAGCCCTGAGATGTGGGTCGGCTTACCTGACAATTCCTGGCATCGGTCCCCGGACTCTAGGCAGCACTCCTCAGGCTATAGGTGTCAATCGCCAGTGGTCTGGCGTAGACCAGCAGTGGTGCAAAACTAGTCCCCAGAGCCCCAGTGCTGGGAGCACCCGAGCTGCTCTCCCAGCTCATGGCACCGTTCCTGAGGGTTGAGACACTGGTCCCCGGAGCCGAATTGCCAGTATGGTTCCCTGCGTCTGCAATAACGGTCTCCAACACAATGGTCTTCTCACTCCCGATCTATGGCATGGCCCCGCTCTCTAAGCGTAAGGTGTCAGTTGCTGGGGTACCATCGCTGATCTGCTGAACACCGCCACTGGTCACCGGGATCCCGGCACTGAGAGCCATTGCCCTCATACAGACCCTCACTGGAGGTCTGCAGCCACTATCCTGCTCCCCCAGACAAGTCTCCCCCTCCTTTGACTTGGACGGCAAGGAGGAAGACCCTGCCCGCAGGCTAGGGCCACCCATCGGAGGTATCGACATTCCCTGCTGGGCCTCCAGGGGCAGCATGGCCCCAGGCCAGTGACCTGCCCCCTGGCAACTATGGATCCATGACTCCATCAGCTTCCCTGACATCTCCTGCCCACTTGGCAGTCAGTGGCTCAGGAGTAACAATATTCAAAAAAGCCCCCATGCCTGAATTCAAAGCCTCCTCCATCTCTGAAGTACCCCATTTCCAAGGTCTTGCTCCTTTCACCACCCACACGAAGAATTCACCTTGCCCCACACTGACTTTCTCTTACCCTCCACTCCACACCCCACAAGCCTCTGTTAACTCTTCTCTCTGCCAACTTCATGATGCCCTGCCTCTTTGCTCACTGCCTACATCTGTGGATGTCTGGCAAAAGAGGTCCAGGACACCTGGTATCCCCCAGGCAGCTGCTGGCTGCCCCCTTGCATGTGTTTCTATTGGAACCAGCTGGAAATGGATGAGGGCAATTCATAGGAGGAACCAGGTGGTCTTTCTGCTGCCATGCAACAGTAAGAGCTCTCGGCAGTGAGCATGGAGACTTGGTAGCATTGTCTTATGTCCCCTGTAATTGGCTTTCCCTGCTCTGCCAGGCTGTGGCATGGCAGTTACAGTGGCTTAAAGCACCGACTGAAGCAGCTGAAGTGTCATCATGTCTTTCCCACATACACAGCCTGTGCACCTGCTAACTGACCAGGTTATACTTCCACTGTGACTCCCATTCACATCACTGTGGAACTAGACCCTGAGCCTTAGTCTAGGAGGTGCACCTACTTCCCGTGCAGTACTGCAAAACAAGTCCACTGGAGTCACTGGAAAGTACAAGCAGTGCAGCCTGGGAGACCAGAATTAGGTCCAGGTCCGAGTTTTGCCCTGAGTTGTGAGCTCTGAATAAAATCCAGAAAATAAAATGCTTAACCCCCCACCCCCCAAAAAACAAACCCCAGCCTTTTGCTTTGCACCTATGGCATGATTCAGAGAGCCTCAGCATGCACACGCAGCTAAATGGTGTTATTTTAGCACCACTCTGTTCAAATACATTTGATGATTCAGTCTCTTTCTTTGGGCCATTTCCATTTCCATTGTGTGTATCTAAGCTCCTGCTTTCACCTGCTGTTTCCTTGCATCAAATGATATTTGTGTTTTCTCTCATTGCTTTCCTTGCTGCTCGTTTGTCTGGTTTGCTTTTGTTCTCGTCATCCCTATTTGCTTGCCTCTTTGGCCTTTGTTTCCCATTTCCTCTTGCATAACATCCCTCCCTTCGCAGTGGAGTTCAGCAAATCATGAAAGCTGTGCTCCCTGCTCTCCTACTTTCACAGGTCCATAGCGTTTAAGGCCAGAAGGGACCATTCTATCATGAAGTCAGACCTCCTGTACAAGATTGGGTGAAATTCTCCAGCCTGTTACCCCTGTAGTAAGCCTAATACATTGTGTTTGACTAAAGCACATCTTCCAAAAAGGCATTCAGTCTTGATACCAAGACTTCAAACAATGGACAATCCAACACTTCTGTTGATAGTTTGTCCCAACGGCTGGCCACTATCACTGTTAAAAATGTGTGCCTTATTTCCAATGGGAACTTGCCTGCCTTCATTTGCATGTCTCTCTCTGTTAGGTTAAAAGAGCCTTTAGTACGTGGTACATGGACAACTTCCTGGTACAAGTGCTGGAGCAACCGACTGGGCCCGTGCTCCCCTTGACCTGCTGCTTGCAAACAGGGAAGAATTGGTAGGGGAAATAGAAGTGGGTGGCAACCTGGGCAGCAGCGACCATGAGATGGTTGAGTTCAGTATCCTGACAAAGGAACAAAGGAGAGCAGCAGAATACAGACTCTGAACTTCAGAAAAGCAGACTTTGACTCCCTTAGGGAACTGATGGCAGGGTCCCCTGGGAAGCTAATATGAGGGAGGCAAGGAGTCCAGGAGAGCTGGCTGTATTTTAAAGAAGCCTTTTTGAGGGTGCAGGAACAAATATGGCAGGCGACCAGCTTGGCTTAACAGTGAAATCTTTGGGATGAACTTAAGCTCAAAAAGGAAGCTCACAAGAAGTTGAAATTTGGACAGATGACTAGGGAGGAGTAAAAAAATATTGCTTGAACAAGCAGGGGTATAATCAGGAAGGCCAAGGCACACTTGGAGTTGCAGCTAGCAAGGAATGCTAAGAGTAACAAGAAGGGCTTCTACAGGTATCTTAGCAACAAGAAGTAGACAAGGAAAGTGAGGGACACTTACTGAACAGAGGAGGCAACCAGTGACAGAGGATGTGGAAAAAGCTGAAGTACTCAGTGTTTTCTTTACCTCAGTCGTCACAGACAATGTCAGCTCTTAGACTGCTGCACTGGGCAGCACAGTCTGGGGAGGAGGTGAGCAGCCCTCTGTGGAGAAAGAACAGGTTAAGGACTATTTAGAAAAGCTGGACATGCACAAGGCCATTGGTCCATATCTAATGCATCCAAGGGTGCTGAGGGAGCTGGCAGATGTGATTGTAGAGCCATGGGCCATTATCTCTGAAAATTCATGGCAATCGAGGGAGGTCCTGGACAATTGGAAAAAAGCAAATATAGAGCCCATATTTTAAAAAGGGAAGAAAGAGAACCCTGGGAACTACAGACCGGTCAGCCTCACTTCAGTCCCCAGCAAAACCATGGAGCAAGGCCTCAAGGAATCCATTTTGAAGCACATGAAGGAGAGAAAGGTGACCAGGAAAAGTCAACATGGATTCACCAAGGGCAAGTCATGCCTGATCAACCTGATTGCCTTCTACGATGAGATAACTGGCTCTGTGGACACAGGGAAGGCGGTGGATGTGATATATTTGGACTTTAGCAAAGCTTTTGATATGGTCTTCTACAGTATTCTTGCCAGCAAGTTTAAAAAGTATGGATTGGATGAATGGACTATAATGAAGATATTGAACAAAACTGGCCCCAGGACCGACCACTGAGGCCCTCCACTTCAAACCGGCTGCCAACTAGACATGGAGCCATTGATCACTACCCATTGAGCCTGACGATCTAGCCAGATTTCTATCCACTTATAGTCCAATCATCCAGTCCATACTTCCTTAACTTGCTGGCAAGAATACTGTGGGAGACTGTATCAAAAGCTTTGCTAAAGTCAAGGAATAACACATCCACTGCTTTCCCCTCATCCACAGACTCAGTTATCTTCTCATAGAAGACAATTAAGTTAGTCAGCTATGACTTGCCCTTGGTGAATCCATCCTGACTGTTTCTGATCACTTTCCTCTCCTCTAAGTGCTTCAGAATTGATTCCTTGAGGACCTGCTCCATGATTTTTCCAGGGACTGGGATGAGGCTGACTGGCCTGTAGTTCCCCGAATCCTCCTCCTTCCCTTTTTTAAAGATGGCCACTACATTAGCCTTTTTCCAGTCATCCGGGACCTCCCCCGATCACCATGAGTTTTCAAAGATAATGGCCAATGGCTCTGCAATCACATCCGCCAACTCCTTTAGCACCCTCAGATGCAGAGCATCCGGCCCCATGGACTTGTGCTCGTTCAGTTTTTCTAAATAGTCCTGAAACACTGCTTTCTCCACAGAGGGCTGGTCACCTCCTCCCCATGCTGTGCTGCCCCATGCAGCAGTTTGGGAGCTGACCTTGTCTGTGAAGACAGAGGCAAAAAAAGCACTGAGTACATTAGCTTTTTGCACATTTTCTGTCACTAGGTTGTCTCCCTCATTCAGTAAGGGGCCCACACTTTCCTTGACTTTCTTCTTGTTGCTAACATACCTGAAGAAACCCTTCTTGTTACTCTTAACATCTCTTGCTAGCTGCAACTCCAAGTGGGATTTGGCCTTCCTGATTTCACTCCTGCATGCCTGAGCAATATTTTGATACTCCTCCCTGGTCATTTGTCCAATCTTCCGCTTCTTGTAAGCTTCTTTTTTGTGTTTAAGATCAGCAAGGATTTCACTGTGGTCGCCTGCCATATTTACTATTCTTCCTACACATCGGGATGTTTTTTTCCTGCAACCTCAATAAGGATTCTTTAAAATACAGCTCTCCTGGACTCCTTTCCCCCTCATGTTATTCTCCCAGAGGATCCTGCCCATCAGTTCCCTGAGGGAGTCAAAGTCTGCTTTGCTGAAGTCCAGGGTCCGTATTCTGCTGCTCTCCTTTCTTCCTTGTATCAGGATCCTGAACTCGACCATCTCATGGTCACTGCCTCCCAGGTTCCCATCCACTTTTGCTTCCCCTACTAATTCTTCCCGGTTTGTGAGCAGCAGGTCAAGAAGAGCTCTGCCCCTAGATGGTTCCTCCAGCGCTTGCACCAGGAAATTGTCCCCTACACTTTCCAAAAACTTCCTGGATTGTCTGTGCACTGCTGTATTGCTCTCCCACAGCAGATATCGAGGTGATTAAAGTCTCCCATGAGAACCAGGGCCTGCGATCTGGTAATGTCTGCTAGTTGCCAGAAGAAAGCCTGATCCACCTCATCCCCCTGGTCTGGTGGGTTATAGCAGACTCCCACCAAGATATCACCCTTGTTGCTCACACTTCTAAACTGAATCCAGAGACTCTCAGGTTTTTCCGCAGTTTCATACCAGAGCTCTGAGCAGTCATACTGCTCTCTTGCATGCAATGCAACTCCCCCACCTTTTCTGCCCTGCCTGTCCTTCCTGAACAGTTTATATCAATCCATGACAGTACTCCAGTCACATGAGTTATCCCACCAACTCTTTGTTATTCTAACCACATCATAGATTCATAGATTCCTAGACTCTAGGACTGGAAGGGTCCTCAAGAGGTCATCGAGTCCAGTCCCCTGCCCTCATGGCAGGACCAAATACTGTCTAGACCATCCCTGATAGACATTTATCTAACCTACTCTTAAAAATCTCCAAATAATGGAGATTCCACAATCTCTCTAGGCAATTTATTCCAGTGTTAAACTACCCTGACAGTTAGGAACTTTTTCCTAATGTCCAACCTAAACCTCCCTTGCTGCAGTTTAAGCCCATTGCTTCTTGTTCTATCCTTAGAGGCTAAGGTGAACAAGTTTTCTCCCTCCTCCTGATGACACTCTTTTAGATACCTGAAAACTGCTATCATATCCCCTCTCAGTTTTCTCTTTTCCAAACTAAACAAACCCAATTCTTTCAGCCTTCCTTCATAGGTCATGTTCTCTAGACTTTTAATCAGTCTTGTTGCTCTTCTCTGGACCCTCTCCAATTTCTCCACATCTTTGTTGAAATGCGATGCCTAGAACTGGACACAATATTCCAGTTGAGGCCTAATCAGCGCAGAGTAGAGTGGAAGAATGACTTCTTGTGTCTTGCTCACAACACACCTGTTAATGCATCCCAGAATCACGTTTGCTGTTTTTTGCAACAGCATCACACTGTTGACTCATATTTAGCTTGTGGTCCACTATAACCCCCAGATCCCTTTCTGCTGTACTCCTTCCTAGACGGTCTCTTCCCATTCTGTATGTGTGAAACTGATTGTTCCTTCCTAAGTGGAGCACTTTGCATTTGTCTTTGTTAACTTCATCCGGTTTACCTCAGACCATTTCTTCAGTTTGTCCAGATAATTTTGAATTATGACCCTGTCCTCCAAAGCAGTTGCAATCCCTCCCAGTTTTGTATCGTCTGCAAACTTAATAAGCGTACTTTCTATGCCAATATCTAAGTCGTTGATGAAGATATTGAACAGAGCCGGTCCCAAGACAGACCCCTGCAGAACCCCACTTGTTATACCTTTCCAGCAGGATTGAGAGCCATTAATAACTACTCTCTGAGTATGGTTATCCAGCCAGTTATGTGTCCACCTTTATAGTAGCCCCATCTAAGTTGTATTTGCCTACTTTATTGACAAGAATATCATGCAAGACCATATCAAATGCCTTATCAGAATGGAGAGGAGTAACTAGTGGTGTTCCCCAAGGGTCAGTCCTAGGACCAATCCTATTCAACTTATTCATAAATGATCTGGAGAAAGGGGTAAACAGTGAGGTGGCAAAGTCTGCAGATGATACTAAACTGCTCAAGATAGTTAAGACCAAAGCAGACTGTGAAGAACTTCAAAAAGATCTCACAACAAAATGTCAAATGAAATTTCATGTGCATAAATGTAAAGTAATGCACATTGGAAAAAATAACTCCAACTATACATACAATATGATGGGGGCTAATTTAGCTACAATGAATCAGGAAAGAGATCTTGGAGTCATCGTGGATAGTTCTCTGAAGATGTCCATGCAGTGTGCAGAGGCAGTCAAAAAAGCAAACAGGATGTTAGGAATCATTAAAAAGGGGATAGTGAATAAGACGAGAATATCTTATTGCCCTTATATAAATCCATGGTACGCCCGCATCTCGAATACTGTGTACAGATGTGGTCTCCTTACCTCAAAAAAGATATACTGGCACTAGAAAAGGTTCAGAAAAGGGCAACTAAAATGATTAAGGGTTTGGAGAGGGTCCAATATGAGGAAAGATTAAAAAGGCTAGGACTTTTCAGCTTGGAAAAAAGGAGACTAAGGGAGGATATGATAGAGGTATATAAAATCATGAGTGTTGTGGAGAAAGTGGATAAGGAAAAGTTATTTACTTATTCCCATAATACAAGAACTAGGGGTCACCAAATGAAATTAACAGGTAGCAGGTTTAAAACCAATAAAAGGAAGTTCTTCACACAGCACACAGTCAACTTGTGGAACTCCTTACCTGAGGAGGTTGTGAAGGCTAGGACTATAACAGAGATTAAAAGGGAACTGGATAAATTCATGGTGGCTAAGTCCATAAATGGCTATTAGCCAGGAAGAGTAAAGAATGGTGTCCCTAGCCTCTGTTTGTTAGAGGGTGGAGATGGATGGCAGGAGGGAGATCACTTGATCTTTGCCTGTTAAGTTCACTCCCTCTGGGGAACTGGGCATTGGCCACTGTTGGTAGACAAGGTACTGGGCTAGATGGACCCTTGATCTGACCTGGTACAGCTGTTCTTATGTTCTTATGCCTTACTAAAGTCTAGGTATACCACATGCACCACTTCTTCCTTATCCACAAGACTTGTTATCCTATCAAAGGAAGCTATTAGATTGGTTTGATGTGATTTGTTCTTTACAAATCCATGCTGGTTATTTCCTATTGCCTTCCAAGTGTTCGCAGATTATTTCCTTAATTACTTGCTTCATTATCTTCCCTGGCACAGTTCTATATGCATTGTACCACAGTTTCTGTCTGCAAGCTTCCTGTATATTTGTCAGTGTTTTAGAGCAGATGATTCACCAACCCTTCTTTATCATTTTTTATCTTGCATCAGCTGACAAGTCAGAATTCATATAATGCACCATTATCATTTTCAGAACCTAAGTTACAATGACATTGTGAATAATACAAGGAAAAAGGCATTATTTGTATTGAAATGAAGGGTGAGCAGGTAACATCCGAAAGCTCCAGGACAGGAGATTAAAAAACACAGAACAAACAAAAAATTACATCAGATGCTATAACAACCAAATGCAAAATATAATAACCTTGTCTGTGTCATTTTGTATGAACATGAAGGTCCACAGTGTATGTTCTGGGCTGACAGTAAACACTGCTGTTTGCCTTACATCCTTTACAACACCAAAGCTCTCATTTCTCTAGCTGCCTGACTTCCTGTCACCACAAATTCGTGGTGCATTACGCTGTTCCTCAGGATCACAGCATTTAACTCTGAACACATTGGCAGAGCAGGGTCCAATAGCTAGCTCCAGGACATCCATCGTTTTGAGGTCCCTGCTTTTTAAGTGAATTCAGTGGAGACCAATCCATATTTAGCTATTCCTTGCTGAGATCAGACTAAATTTCTTAAAGATCTCAAAATAGAGCTGTAAGGACCAGAAACATTGTTGTTTGTAGCTAGAATAGGATAGAATGTCTGATGGAGAATATTTGATACTTTTTAGGAAAAGAATAGAGATATCCATGCACTTCATGAAATAATGGACAGCTTTAAATAACATATGTGCTAAGCCATACTGGTGGCACCTTAGAGACTAACACATTTATTTGAGCATAAGATTTTGTGGGCTACAGCCCACTTCAGACGCATAGAATGGAACATATAGTGAGGAGATATATATACATACAGAGAACATGAGAAGGTGGGAGTTCCCCTCCCAACTCCAAGAGGCTAATTAATTAAGATGAACTATTGTCAGCAGGAGAAATAAAATGTTGTAGTGATGATGAAGATAGCCCATTTCAGACACTTTGACAAGAGGGTGTGAGGATACTTAACATGGGGAAATAGAGTCAATGTGTGTAATGGCTCAGACATTCCCACTTTCTATTTAAGCCTAAATTGATAGTCTCTAGTTTGCATATTAATTCAAGCTCAGCAGTTTCTCGTTGGAGTCTTTTTGAAGCTTTTCTGTTGCAAAATTGCCACCTTTAAGTCTGTTGCGGAATGGCCAGAGAGATTGAAGTGTTCTCCTACTGGTTTTTGAATGTTATGATTCCTGATGTCAGCTTTGTGTCCATTTATTATTCTGTGTAGAGATTGTCCGGTTTGGCCAATGTACATGGCAGAGGGGCATTGCTGGCGCATGATGGCATAGATCACATTGGTAGATGTGCAGGTGAACGAGCCCCTGATGGAGTGGTTGATGTGATTAGGTCCTATGATAGTGTCACTTGAATAGATATGTGGACAGAGTTGGCATTGGGCTTTGTTGCAAGGATAAGTTCCTGGGTTAGTGTTTTTGTTCTGTGGCGTGCTGGTGAGCATTTGCTTCAGGTTGGGGGACTGTCTGTAAGTGAGGACAGATCTTGGGAGACATACCTGTGAGAGTGAGGGATCATCTTTCAGGATAGGTTGTAGATCTTTGATGATGCGCTGGAGGGGTTTTAGTGGGGGGGCTGAAGGTGATGGCTAGTGGCATTCTGTTATTTTCTTTGTTGGGCCTGTCCTGTAGTAGGTGACTTCTGGGTACTCTTCTGGCTCTGTCAATCTGTTTTTTCACTTCAGCAGGTGGGTATTGTAGTTTTAAGAATACTTGATAGAGATCTTGTAGGTGTTTGTCTCTGTCTGATGGATTGGAGCAAATGTGGTTGTATCTTAGAGCTTTTCTGTAGACAATGAGTCATGTGGTGTGTCCTGGATGGAAACTGGAGGCATGTAGGTAAATAGAGAGGTCAGTAGGTTTCCAGTATAGGGTGGTGTTTATGTTGCCATCGCTTATTAGCACAGTAGTGTCAAAGAAATGGACCACTTGCATGGATTGGTCCAGGCTGAGGTTGATGGTGGGGTGGAAATTGTCAAAATCATGGTGGAATTCCTCAAGGGCTTCTTTTCCATGGGTCCAGATGACGAAGATGTCATCAATTTAGCGCAAGTAGAGTAGGGGCATTAGGTGATGAGAGCTAAGGAAGCATTGTTCTAAGTCTGCCATGAAAGGATTCACTTAAAAAACCCAGCAGTATTAAAAAATTGCTGGGTTACAGAGTCCTGGCTGAAAAGTACATTCAGTTAATGAAACTGTTTAGGTGATGAAATGCATATTTTGTTTCACTGGGTGAGTATGCTGTTACTCATTGTCCTGCTAACTCGGGGTGGGCAAACTTTTTGGGCTGAGGGCCACATCTGAGTGAGTAAATTGTATGCAGGACCAGGGCAGGGGGTTGGGGTACAGGAGGGAGTGCAGGGTCTGAGAGAGGGTGCGGTGTTCAGGAAGGGGCTCAGGGCAAGGGGTTGGGGCAGAGGAGGGTGCAGGGTGTATGAGGGGGCTCAGGGAAGGGGATTGGGGGGCAGGAGGGGCGTGAGGTGCAGGCAGGGGGCTTAGGGCAGGGAGTCGGGGTGCAGGAGGGCTTCGGGCTCTGGCCTAAAGCAGTTCCGTGGTGGCAGCAGTGTGCACCGGGGCCAGGGCAGGCTCCCAGCCTGCATGCCCTGTCCCCAGCCCTGTGCTGCTCCAGGAATCGCTGCGGCCCCTGGGGGACGGCAAGTGGAGGGCTCTGTGTGCGCTGCCCTTGCCATGCTTCCAGGTACTGCCCCTGAAGCTCCCATTGGCCGCTGTTCCCCATTCCTGGCCAATGGGACCTGCAGGGGTGGTGCCTGGAGGCAAGGGTAATGCTCATGGAGCCCTCTGCCCCCCACTCCCGAGAGCCGCTTCTGAGAGCGGTGCAGGGCCCATGGCACCACGGGGAGCAATCCTGCAGGTCAGATCCAAAGCCCTGAGGGGCCAGATCCAGCCCATGGGCTGTAGTTTGCCCACCCTGTGGTAACTGAATTGTATGGGTGGAATTTTAAAATTAGCTATAAGGGTTCTGCACCATTTTCCTCATGTAGTTGGATTATGCCTCTTAGTAAAACCACGTGTCAACTTTCTAAGCTGCTTCTGGATTTTTAAATACTATTGGGCTGTGACAGGTTGGACCCCCTGGGATGTCACCTGGTGTGCTGGGTCACTGAGTCAGACTGTTCTGCCAGCCTGAGTCCCCTTTTACCTGCTCTTGCTAGGCTAGGCTCCCTGTTAGAATATAGATATTTAGGCCTGCCTGTAAAGGTCTATACTTTAAGAACTTAGGTGTATTTTTATCACTTAGCTAGTTGTAGAGCAGGGGTCGGCAACCTACAGCACGTGAGCTGATTTTCAGCGGCACGCACCTGTCTGCCACGGTCCTGACTCCCAGCCTAACTCAGCCTCCCCGCCCACCGCTCTCCCCTGCAGGGGCAGGAGGCAAAGGCATAGTCCTGCAGCAGCCAAGCTTCCCCCTCCCCCTGCTTCTTCCCCCAGCGTGGTGCTTTCCTGCCCCACCACTCTCCATCCCTGCGCCAATCAGCTGATGGCCCTAGTGAGGGGGTGGGGGAAGCACGGCAGCGTGCACACAGCTCCGTAGAGGAGACAGAGAGGTAGGGACAGAGCCTTGGGGAAGGGCGTGGAACAGGGCATATCCCTTCCAGCCCCCTGCTGTGAGCCGCTCAGGGCAGGGTGCTGGGAGCACCCCTACAGGCTGAGCACCCCAGCCCTCTGCCCTGACCCCCCCACACACCCCCAGCCTTTTGCCCTGAACCCCCACCCCTCTGCCTTGACCCCTGAACCCCGCCCCCAGGTCTGGGGTGCTAGGGTCCCAGCCGCAGGCCCTGCTCAGCCTGCTGCCAGCCTAGCAGAACAGAACCCCAGGCTGGCAGTGAGTTGAGCAGGCTGGCGGCGTAAGATCAGCATTTTAATTTAATTTTAAATGATGCTTCTTAAACATTTTGAAAACCTTGTTTACTTTACATACAATAGTTTAGTTATATAATATAGACTTATAGATAGAGACCTTCTAAAAACATTAAAATGTATTACCGGCACACGAAATTAGAGTGAATAAATGAAGACTCGGCACAGCACTGCTGAAAGGTTGCCAACCCCTGTTGTAGAGATATAAAATAAAGAATCAAAATCACAGTCTGCCTGTGTATGGGCCGTCTCTCACTAGGATAGTCTGAGGCCTTGTTATTAGGCTGACACCTTTGGCTAAGCAGCAAAGGCAGCCATAAACTGGGAAGCGAACGGTCACAGCCCCACATTCCAAACCAATCACATTGAAATGAGGTGGTATTTAAGGAGGGCTGTTAGGAAGATGATCCGATCCTGATAATGCCCATCACCACCAGATAAAGAAACCGATCATAAGGCAAGAAAACACTTATCAGTGGTTGTGAAACCTGCATTTCTGTATTGTTTTATCTTTATAGCCCCTATTTTCTATCATTAATCTGTCTGGTTCTCTAATTGTTTCTGTCCAATGTATCATTAATTTTGCTGGTGTAAGTTAATTAGGGTATGAGATGTAATTATGTTACAATATGTTAGGATTAGTTAGATTTCAGTAAAATGATTGGTTAAGATAGAGCTGAGAAACAGGAAGTGAAAGGGGAAATTGGAATCATGCTTGTTAATGGGGGCACGGGTACAGGGAACAGAGACACAGAGCTGGGAAGGGGGACACGGGGTAAACGCTCAGCATTGTCAGAGCTGGGAAGGGAACACTGGGGAACAGACTATGGGCATATAGAGATAAGCCTGACTGGTGTGAAGGGCTTTGGAATATGCTTACTTGGAAAATAACCCCCAAAAAATCATCTCATTGTCTGCACTTCGGACTTCTGGTCTTTTGCTGCCTGCATGGCAAGAACCAGGGAAGTGGGAGGGTGAAGGGAAAGCCCTCTAACACTCCCCAGCCTTTTCCAGCCAAGCACACAGGCAGGGCCACACCCAGCTGCACAGAGAGACAGAAATCCGCTCTGAGATGACTTAGCTTAAGGGGCTTGCCACAGCACCCATATGTAGACCCCACCTTGGAGTACAAACCAGAGTTATATGAAATTCACCTCTTCCCTCAATGTGCAGGAGGGTATGCACAACTTCTCCCCTCCCCCCCATTAGAAATCACATAAACTGGGTTATATTGTAAACCAGTACTAAATTTAACTAGAACAGGTGTATTTTAAGTAGTCAAGGAGGTAGCAGACAGAACAAGGCAGATTACTAAGAAAATAAAATAGAGGACACAAACTAAGTTTAATACACTAAAGAAACTGGTTACATGTAGTCAAGTATCAGAGGGGTAGCTGTGTTAGTCTGGATCTGCTACTGGTTACATGTAAGCTCTCACTCTAAATGTGGTTCTAAATCTTCTTCACAGGCCAGATGCCCTTCTAACCTGGGTCCAGTTCTTTCTGCCCAGTTCAGTCTTAGTTTTTTCTAGCTGTCAGCTCAGATGGGGTAGCCAGAAAGAACTGATGACCTAGATTACCTCACTCCCCAACCTTAAATGGGATTTGCATAAGGCGGGAGTCCTTGGTTTCCTAGTTTGACTCCTCCTCCCCGGGCTTCTCATGGAAAAAGTACAGAATTCAAGATGGGTTCCAGTATCAGGTGACATGGTCACATGCTGCTGTAGGGCCCCTGTAGCCATTCTTCGCAGGCTGACTGTAGGGCTTCCTCGCTCTCCCCGTCAGAGGGAGGCCACTCAGGCTAGTCCTGTGGGGTCAGGACCAGAATCTGTAACACAGGCAAGAGCCCCAGAAGGGCTGCGTGGTTAATAGTCACTACTAGGCTTTAGCCTGGGCTGGGGTAACTCAAGTAGTCAGCCCTTAACCACCATCTATTGGGGCTGGCTGGGGCCTGGGTGGAGCTCAGGCAGTCAGCAAACAAAACCATCTACAGGTGAGCTGGGCCTGGGCTTGAGTAGGCTCAGGCAGCCAGCAAGCAAAAGAGTCCCTCAGGCAGGGCCGGTGCAAGGAAGTTTTGCGCCCTAGGCGAAACTTCCATCTTGCGCCCCCCCAGCCCTGCAGCAGCTCCCCGCCCTGAAGTGTGCCCCCCACCCCCGCGGCAGCTCCCTTCCCCCTGGCCCGAGGAGCCCTGCAGTACCTCCCCACCCCAGCTCACCTCTGCTCCGCGTCCTCCCCGAGCACGCTGCCCTGCTCTATTTCTCCTCCCAGGCTTGCGGCGCCAAACAGCTGATTGGCGCCGCAAGCCTGGGAGGAGTGAGAAGTGAAGTAGCAACTGCGCAGTGGAACCCCTGGGCTGCCGGTGACACGCTGACCCATGCATGGGTGGCAAGTTTGTAGGAATTTTGGTGGTGCCCAGAACCTGCCCCCCAACCTCCGCCCCCACTTGCCTAAGGCTCTGGGAGGGGTTTGGGGGGAGAGCTCTGGGGTACAGGCCCTGAGCTGGGGATTAGGGTGCAGGAGGGGTGCAGGTTTTGGGATGGAGTTTGGGTGCTGGTGCAGGCTCCGGGCTGGGGCAGGAGGTGGGTGTGCAGGAGGGGGTGAGGGGTGCAGGCTTTGGGATGGAGTTTGGATGCAGGCTGGGGGTGGGGGTGTAGGAAAGGGTGAGGGGTGCAGGCTCTGGGAGGGAGTTTGGGGATAGGAGGGAGGGCAGGGGGATGAGGGTTGGGGCTGAGGATGAGAGATTCATGGTGTAGGACGGGGATCAGGGCTGGGGCAGAGGATCAGAGTGCAGAGGGATGAGGGTTGGGGCTGAGGATGAGGGGTTCATGCTGCAGGGTGGGCTCAGAGTTGGGGAAGAGCATTAGGGTGCAGGAGGATGAGGGTTGGGACTGAGGATGAGGGGTTCATGCTGCCGTGGAGGCTGAGGGCTGGGGAAGAGCATTAGGGTGCAGGAGGATGACGGTTGGGGCTGAGGATGAGGGGTTCATGCTGCAGGGGGGGCTCAGAGTTGGGGAAGAGCATTAGGGTTCAGGGGGATGAGGGTTGGGGCTGAGGATGAGGGGTTCATGCTGCAGGGGGGGCTCAGAGTTGGGGAAGAGCATTAGGGTTCAGGGGGATGAGGGTTGGGGTTGAGGATGAGGGATTCATGATGTGGGGGGGCTCAGGGCTGAGGCAGAGGATTAGGGTGTGGGGGGCTGAGGGGTTTGGGCTGTTGGAGAGACTCAGGGCGAGGGCAGAAGCACAGGGTAAGGGCAGCCTGCCCTGCCAGCAGGAGATGGGGGGCACTAGGACTCTGGGACAGCAGACAGCATTTCTGCCGGGAGATGCTCTGCTCCAGCAACAGAAGCAGGCAGGGGAGAGGTGCTGCGCTGCTTTCTGTGCGGCACGGACGCTGCGGGGCGTGTGGGGGGGAGACCCGCGGGGTCGGGGCCCGGGCCGGGGCCGGGGACCGATCCAGGCAGGGCCGGGGGAGAGACCCAGCTCCAAATATTGCTGGAGCAGGGCCCCCAGCCCTGAATATTCCTGGAGCCCGAGCACCGCAAACATATAGACCCTGCCCCCTATAAACCCTGGGCTGCCAGCTGCCGCGGCGGCGCCCTGACCCAGGGGACACCCTGGGCTGCCGGCTGCTGATGCTGCCGACAGCTCCGAGTCCCTCTCGATCCCAGCAGCAGCGGCCGCTCAACCACTTAAAAAAAATTGGGGGGGGGGCTTTTTGGCGCCCCCAAATCTTGGCGCCCTAGGCACCCGCCTAGTCTGCCTAAATGGTTGCACCGGCCCTGCCCTCAGGGCTGGCTGTGGTCTGGGCAGAGCTCAGGGTGCCAGCAAAACAGTCCACAGGTGAGTGGCACAAGAAGCTCCTCTTCAGAACTAGAGCCTCCTTTCCCTGGGTAGGGGTTCAGCCAGTCTTGGGTGGGCTGGCAGGGGGACACAGGCCCACTCTACTCCACCACATCCCAGCCTAGGGCCCTGGCAGAGGCAGAATCAGCTTCCCCATGTCAGCAGGGATCCAGCCACAACACACCAACTGGGCCCCCTCTGGCTTTGCAGCTAGCTGCTCTGGGGCTGCCCCTGGGCCACTTCCTGCCACCCCAGGGTTCGGTGCCTCCAGGCCTCTTGCGGCTCCTCAGGATATATAGCAGCAGGTACTCTGGGCCAGTCCTCATCAGCATCTGGAACAGCCAGGTGTAGGTTCTGCTCAGGGATGCAAGAGAATAGGCAGAGTGTCCTTTTCCTCCACAGCTCTCCCCCAGCTGTGCTGCGGGGCCAGCCTTTTATACTTCTGACCCTGCCCTGGTACTTCTGGTGAGGGGGGCAGGGTGATCCAGATTCCGCCCTCCAAGGGGTGTGTAGTGCTCCCTCGCTCTCCTCAGCCTCACTACACTGATCCACATGTTCACAGGAAGACTACGCTCTTTTACAGGCCATTGTCTCTTGCTGATGGGCTTTTTCATTGTTGTAGCTGAAGTGTTAACAGCAGGCATCACCCAAAGTAGCATACTTGAAATACAGATACATAGTCAATATTCCTAACTTCAGATACAGAAATGATACAGGCATACAAAATGGATAATCACATTCAGTAAATCATAACCTTTCCAATGAGATATCACATGAATCATCTTGCATAAAGTATCTCAGTTATGTCATATTCACATAATAATCATATTTTCATAAAGAATATGGAATGACACATCACAAGGGCCAGATCTTTTGATGGTGTAAATCGATGTATCTCCATTGACTTCCTTGGATCTACGCTGATGTACACCTAACCACCTTATGAAGGATTTTGAACCAGTGTATTCCTGCTGGACATCTTGTAGAACGGCAGGTCATAAGTGTTCTTTTCTCCTTTTAATCTTTACCAAGAATCTGGGAATACCTCTTATTTTCAGACTTAAGTGATTCATTCTTGCAAAAGAGGCATTATTGTATGTATCATTTAAAATGAGCTACAAAACCTTTCTCACTATTGTGAGCACAATGAAACCTGTTGGAATCCATCAGAGCCCAGCTGTTAACTAAAACACCTCACACTGTTTTACAACAAATGAGGTTGCCATCCTTTGGCAAATACTGAATTGTAGCTCTTTCCTACCAGTCATGCACTGACACCCCATCACACCAGCCTGTTTGTCAGGCCTTTGCTGATCTTGTGCCAAAAGGCATTGAAACTCATGCTGTATCAGTAGAGAGAAGACGCAGAGCTTTGCTTAGAAGGCTGCAATACAAACTGTTAATTAGAACGGTTTGAGGCACATGTGTTCACACATGCTAGATTATAATGATAGGAAGAGATCAGAAGATTTTAAATGTTCTCCTCTAGCATTAGGGTGACCAGATAGCAAGTGTGAAAAATCAAGATGCTTTTTTTGGGGGGGAGTGGGGGGAATGAGGGGGAGGTATAGTTGCATATATAAGACAAAGCCCATAATATCGGGACATCTGGTCATGCTATCCAGCATACTTATTTGTGGTCTATCAGTATAATCTTCTTACAGACTAAGGAGTTAGGGCTAGATCCACCAAAGAATTTAAATGCCTTGTGGTGAGGTCTGCAGGCCCCATGCTGAACTAGGGCTGGCAGTAGAGCAATATGGGGTGAGAAGGGCTCCACCCCTGACCAGGTGCAGGACATGTTCCCAGTGGAGAAACAATTGAAAAGGACACATGTAGGCCTGGAAAGGGGGAAGGAGGTGCATGCTACATCAGGAAGTGAGGTTGATGCTGAGAGCTGTGTCAGGAGCAGCTACAGCTTTGTGAAGGCTGCTCTAGCTCAGGAGTTTGGCTATCCTCCCCCACTGCTCTGGAAGCTGAAAACCTGAGAACAGAGTGCTTAAACTAAGAGACTAAAAGACTGAGGGGAGTCTGATAAGCCAGCTGCTATGGGTGCCCCAAACTGAGGAGCTCCAAAGGAGATCAGTGTCATGTGGTCTGGTCACGTGCCTTTGCATGCCCTGCCCGGATTATAGCAACCACTACAGGCTGCCTGGAGGTTCTCAGGATGGCTCACTAGCTGGGGGATAAGCTTCTTCTAAGGCCTATTGTTTGTCCTAATGGCCCTTTACCCTGAATAGGACCTTCCCGACCAGCTGTCTAGACTGGAAGCATTTTGTCTAGTGGGTGTTACCAGGTGTAACCACTTTTGAAATACAGATCCCTAGTCAATATTTATAACTTCAGATACAAAAATAATACATGCATACAAATCAGATAATCCTATTCAGCAAATCATAATGTTTCCAGTGACACCTTATGTGAGGTCTGCTCTGGTATAATTAGAGCTGCAGTTACCAGAGTGCTGGCCCAGCTGCTCTCACCCCGCACTCTGTCGCAAAGCCAGACTTTGGCAAAGCCTGAGCCTAGCTAAGCTATGTGATCTGAGGGGTTTCCCTGGGGCCGGCTGAAAACCCAGGGGCAAGGGGATTGCTTGGCAAGCTGTGTGAGTGCTGGAGAAAGCCTGCAAGCACTGAGGAAGAACAGGAGAGAGTGCAGCCTGAAGGGAAGCAGAGACAGAGCTTCTTGAGGATCTTCTCCTTGCTGAAGGGGCAGAGTTGGAAATGGTGAGCTGGAAACACCAGCTGGTTTGATTCCTGCTGTGTCCAGGGAAGACTGACTGAGAGGTTAAAAGGGAAGAATGTTCTCAGAGGAATAATCACAAATTCTTATTTCACTAGTTTAATTTACTAGACAATGGTCACCGTTTCTAGACGGCAAATGGCCACTACATTTCCCGAGTGCATATTCCCAAGGACTGAAGTTCATTTCTATATAGAGATGGCTGCATTGTTCAGAGCTCCTGCCTTGGATTATAAACCCGTGGCAGGCGTTACTCTTGGTAACTGCACCAGCTGTGAGAAATGTAGTGTCAGTGATTGACGCTGTGTAGGAGGATGCCATAGGCTCCAGGCTCATGCAGAATTACACTGTCAGAGAGTTTGGAGTGTTTAGTTTAGGAATTTTGTGGCAAACAGACTGGGAAGATCATCAGCAGTCATCATCAAATGTTTCTGTTGATGCAACATCCTATTTATTCCACATTTTAAAAGAAGCACCACTTAGAGTTTGTAGCATCTGCTATTTGAAACAAAGGATGCTGTTAATTTGCCATGGCAGTCAGGGTTTGCTAAACACCAGCTGAGGTTTTAATTCATCACATTAATATTGGGAATCGGGATGATATAAGCAAAACTATCAGCATATTTTTGCAGTCCCATCTCCCTTCCTCTTCATATCATACTGTTCTCCCTTTCCTCCCCACTCCTCAACAGCTGTCAGCTGTGATCATCCAGGAAGGCAGATGAGCAGCTCCCTGACTCATATGTCTGACCAAATACCCTGTAAGATGCATTGCATGTAGTCCCATGGTCGATCAATCCTCCTGTCCCTGTCTGCACTACCCTGGAACATAGATGATACGGACATTGTTAAGGTTCCTTCCCCACTCAGAACTTTAGGGTACAGATGTGGGGGACCTGCATGAAAAGCTCTAAGCTCAGTTAACAGCTTAGATCAGGTTTGGCTGCCACCTGGGCAAAAACTTAATTACACCAGTGAAAATACCCAAATACCCAATTTGATTTTTTCTCTAATTGCACAAGACAGGTTACAAAGAAATAAACATAAACCTATTTGTTTTTTTTACTAAAACTTACTACTCTGATAAGAGGCTGGGTCCTTGATCTTTTTTACTTTAGCTGAAACTGAAACTGATTAAACAAAGGAAACTTCCCTCCTTCCTTTTGAAACATCTTGTTCCCCCATTGGTTTTTCTGGTCAGGTGTCAGCTAGGCTAGGTGAACTTTTTAACCTTTATAGGTAAAAGAGGCATTAACCTTTAACTATCTGTTTATGACACCCCCACCCCCAAATCTCAGACAGTGTTGAACCACACTGGTGGTGATTTTTTCCTAAAACTTAAGAATAAACAGATTAATAAAACACATGCACCTTTACATATACTACTAATTATGTAAAACTACAAGATTTTTTACATTTTAAGGACAATTTAACCAGTTAACTCTGGGAAACTTTTACGGGAGAGTGCATCAGCTACTTTGTTAGAAGGTTCTGAAATGTGTTGAATTTTAAAATTAAGATTTTGGAGAGCTAAACTCCATCGAAGCAGTTTTTTGTTGTTTTTCTTGGCAGTATGAAGCCACTTTAGCGCAGCATGGTCGGTTTGTAGCTGGAAACTCCATTTCCAAATGTATGGACGTAGCTTTTTTAGGGCATACACAATGGTGTAGCGTTCTTTTTTACTGATTGACCAGTGGCTTTTTCTTTTAGACAGTTTTTTGCTGAGAAACATGACAGGATGGAATTTTTGATCTGGTCCTTTCTGCATAAAACTGCTTCTACAGCACGCTCAGATGTATCTGTGGTTACTAGGAATGGTTCGTTAAAGTCTGGAGCCCTTAGCACAGGGTCAGACATGAGTGTCGCCTTGGGCTAAGTAAAGGCCTTCTTACACTCATTAGTCCACTGAACTGCATTTGGCTGTGTTTTTTTGGTCAGGTCTGTTAGTGGAGCAGCAATTTGGCTGTAGTGTGGTACAAATTGCCTATAATATTTGGCCAAGCCTAAGAAGGATTGGACCTGTTTTTTTTTACTTCGGGACAGGCCACTTTTGGATAGCATTTACCTTGGCCTGTAGGGGATTCATGGTTCCTTGACCCACCTGGTGCCCCAGGTAAGTCACTTTGTTTTGGCCTATTTGACACTTTTTAGCCTTAACAGTTAATCCTGCCTGCCTGATGTGCTCAAAGACTTTTTTCAGGTGCTCCAGGTGTTCTGCCCATGAATTAGAAAAAATGGCCACATTATTAAGATGGGCAACTGCAGATTTATTTCAATCCTGCTAGGAGACCATTTACAAGTCTTTGGAAGGTGGCGGGTACATTCTGCAGCCCAAAAGGGAGCACATTAAATTCATACACCCCTGCATGGGTGACGAAGGCTGACCTTTCCTTGGCGGGTTTATTTAGTGGTACTTGCCAGTACCCCTTGGTTAAGTCTAATGTAGAGATGAATTGGGCACGTCCCAA
The DNA here is from genome assembly GCF_007399415.2 of Gopherus evgoodei. Lineage (NCBI taxonomy): Eukaryota > Metazoa > Chordata > Testudines > Testudinidae > Gopherus > Gopherus evgoodei. The sequence continues at coordinate 144,529,903 of NC_044326.1, forward strand.
TTTTTTCAATAACTTATCGGTGCGCGGCATTGGATAGTTGTCGGGACGAGTTACAGCATTTAGCTTACGGTAGTCCATGCAAAAGCATATTTTCCCATTTGGTATAGGAACTAGAACCACTGGAGATGCCCATGAACTGTTAGAGGGGAGGATTATACCCATCTGTAGCATGTTCTGGATCTCCCATTTTATAGCAGTTTGGGCATGAGGTGACACCTGGTAGGGTGGGGTTTTAATTGAGTGAGCATTACCTGTGTTAATGGAGTGGTATGCCCGTTCGGTCCGTCCTGGGTTGGCTGAGAACATTGGCTCAAAGCTAGTGAACAGTTTCTTGATCTGCTGTCGCTGCAGACGTCCAAGGGTCGCGAAGAGGTTCACTTCTTCCACGCCACCATCACTTTTTTTGTTGTAGTAGATACCTTCAGGCCACTCCACGTCATCTATTTTCTGGGCTGTAAGCTGGAAAACCTTTAATTTTTAGGAATAGAAGGGCTTAATAGAATTAACATGGTATACCTTAGGCTTTATGCTGGAGGTGGGGAATGCTGTGAGATAGGTAACAGCTCCTAGGCACTCCTGGACCGTGAATGGTCCTTCCCGCGACGCTTTCATTTTATGGGCCTGGAGTGCCTTCAAGACCATGACTTGGTCTCCTACTTTGAAGGATCGTTCTCTGGAATGTTTATCATATCAGGCCTTTTGCTCTTTTTGAGCATCCTTTAGGTTTTTTTTAGCAAGGGCTAAAGAGTGTCGAAGGGTGTTTTGTAGGTGGCTTACAAAGTCTAGAATGTTAGTTCCTGGAGAAGGCATAAACCCCTCCCGTTGCTGCTTTACCAACTGTAATGACCCCTTAACCTCGTGGCCATACACAAGTTCGAATGCTGAAAACTCTAAACTGGGATGTGGTGCAGCCCTGTAGGCAAAAAGCAACTGCTGCAACACTAGGTCCCAGTCATTGGAGTGTTCATTGGTGAATTTACATATCATGGCCCCCAAAGTTCCATTAAACCTCTCCACCAGGCCATTGGTTTGATGGTGGAAAGGGGTGGTAACCAAGTGATTCACCCCATGAGCTTTTCACAGATTTTTTATGGTCCCTGTCAGGAAATTAGTTTCCGAATCGGTAAGGATGTTGGAGGGCCAACCTACCCTGGCAAAAATGTTTGCTAATGCCTGGCACACACTTTTAGCCCTGGTGTTGCTTAGAGTTACTGCTTCCGGCCATCAGGTAGCAAAATCCATGAAAGTCAGTATGTATTGTTTTCCTCTGGGGGTCTTTTTTGGGAAAGGACCCAGAACATCCACAGCTACTTGCTGAAATGGGACCTCAATTATAGGGAGTGCTGGAAAGGGGCTTTGATCTGGTCTTAGGGCTTTTCCACTTGTTGACACACCTCACAAGACCGGACATAATTAGCAACGTCCTTGCCCATTCCCTCCCAGTGGAAGGACTTCCCCAACTTGTTTTTGGTTTTGTTTACCCCAGAATGGCCACTGGGATGATCATGGGTTAAGCTTAAGAGCTTTACCCAGTACTTAGTTGGAACTACCAACTGTCTTTGAGGATGCCAGTCTTTCTGGTGTCCACCAAAAAGAGTCTCCTTGTATAAAAGTCCTTGTTCTACAACATCCGGGATTGGTTAGAAGAGCTGAGAGGCAGTGGGGTGCTCTGTGCCTCCACCCAAGCTTTCTGAAGGCTGTCATCTGCTTTCTGCTCAGCGTGGAACTGTTTCCTTGATGCTGGAGACATCCTTAGACTGTGGACTTGGGCTTGGTCCCTCTGGAACTGATGTAGATGATGGGGTTGTTTTTGCTGATTGTGAACCGCTCTCCGCTGGTGCACTATGTGATATTTTAGGCTCTGGCTGAGCCTCTTGGGTAGGGTTGTTTGCAGCTTTTGCCAGTTTAGGCCCACTGGTGCCTTCTGGCATTGCAGTTATAGATGGGTTTGCAAGTGATGGAGTTAGTGCTGGCAATGGTTCTGGTGTTGGTTGCTTTGCCAGTTCCAGTATTGGGACTGGATTTACTACGGCTGTAGCCTTTATGGGTAGAAGATCCTGTTCCACCACCTTTGTTTGGGTCTCTGGTAACACAGACGGGGCCCTGATGGATGGCTCAGGAACAGGGATGGGTGTGGAATCTTGCCTGGTTTGGCCGCGTGTAACCATTCCCACTCTCTTGGCCCGCTTCACATGATTGGCCAAGTCTTCCCCCAGTAGCATGGGGATGGGATAATTGTCATAGACTGCAAAAGTCCACATTTCAGACCAGCCCTTGTACTGGACAGGTAACTCAGCTGGAGGCAATTTTAAAGATTTTGACATGAATGGGTGAATTGTCACTTGGGCCTTTGGGTTGATGAATTGGGGATTCACTAAGGATTGGTGGATAACTGACACTTCTGCCCCAGTGTCTCTTTACGCGATAACCTTTTTTTCGCCCACTTTTAAGCTTTTGCTTTGCTTCGAGGTTATTTGAGAGGCATCTGGGCCTGGGGATCTTTGGTGTGATTGTGGCGTTATGAACTGTAGTCGGCTGGGGGTTTGGGGGCAGTGGACCTTTTCATTACATTTCCAGTTCATTACATTTAAAACATGGCCCAGCTGACTGGTCACTGGGCCAAGGTGGGTTGCTGGAGACTGGTGAGGTGGGATAATAAGGTGTCTGGGGCTTTCCCTGGGTTGTAGATGGGGCCTTGGGTTGCCCCCGGTGATAGGATTTGGTTTCAGTTTGCCCCCTCTGATATTTGCTTCAATTGCTAGTAGTTTTTCTCTCTTTTTCCACTTCCACCTATTTGGCTCCAATCTCCCCCGCCTCGGTTACAGTTTTGGGCTTCCCATCTAGGATGTACCTTTTTATTTTCTCAGGAACACCCTTTAAGAACTGCTCCATTTGCATCAGGAGAGACAGCTCTTCCAGAGATTCAGCACTTGCTCCTGATATCCAGGCATCCCAATTCTTTCCAATGTGGTAGGCGTGTCGGGTAAATGACACATCTGGTTTCCACCTTAGGGCTCTGAACCGCTGACGGGCATGCTCAGGTGTTAGCCCCATTCTGATTCTGGCCTTGGTTTGAAAAAGTTTATAATCGTTCATGTGTTCCTTAGGCATTTCAGCCACCACCTTTGCTAAGGGTCCACTGAGCTGTGGCCTCAGCTCTATCATGTACTGGTCTGCAGAGATGCTGTACCCATGGCAGGTCCTTTCAAAAATTTTTATGAAGGTCTCAGTATCATCACCTGCCTTGAAGGTGGGGAATTTTCTGGGATGGGAAGTGGTACCTGGAGAAGCGTTGTTAGGGTTGGCGGGTGCATCCTGTTTAGCCCTTGCTAATTCCAGTTCATGCTTTCTCTCTCTTTCCCTCTCCTCCATCTCTTTTTTTTTTTTGCCTCCATCTCTTTGTGTTTCTCCTCCATAGCTCTTCTGTGGGCATTTTCTTTGCCTTTTTCTTTTTTTTCCCCTTTCCTCCATAGCTTTTTTGTGTGCAGCCTCAGCCCTGGAGTTTGGCTAATTTTAGCTGCTGTTGTATGTTTTTTTTTCTTTGCCTGACATTTTCGCCCTGGTCTACCTTAGCTATCTGGGTGAGGGTGGGCGGGGGGAACAGCTTGGAATCTTTGGTTACTGTAATGTGACTCTTTAGAAAAAAACAAGTAAAACACATTTTTGTTACTTGCCTTGGCAATATGTTAATGACCCTCCAGTGATCACAGCTGGAGCTTCCCTTTTAATAAAAAGCACTCTGTTAGAATCTCTTATTTCTTTACCTTCAGTGTATCTCTCCTTCACTGCTTCCCCAGCATCTCAAAGGAGGAAAAAAAAATCTGGCTTTTGGTTCCTAACAAATCCCACCACTGCCACCATTTCAAGGTTCCTTCCCCACTCTAAACTTTAGAGTACAGATGTGAGGGACCTGCATGAGAATCTCTAAGCTCAATTAACAGCTTAGATCTGGTTTGGCTGCCACCACCCCCAAGCAGTACTTTCCTTCCCTGGGTAGCTGTGAGAGACTTCACCAATTTTCTGGTGAACACAGATCCAAACCCCTTGGATTTTAAAACAAAGAGAAATTAACCATCCCCCCTCCTTTTTCCCTCCAACTCCTGGTGGATCCAGATCCAACCCCCTTGGATCTTAAAACGAGGAAAAATCAATCAGGTATTAAAAAAAAGGCTTTTAATTAAAGAAAAGAAAGGTAAAAGAAAACCCTCTGGGAGAGATTAGCATACCAGCTACTCTTACAGACAACAGATTCAAAACACAGAGGATGTTCCCCTGGGCAAAAACTTAATTACACCAATGAAAATACCCAAATACCCAATTTGATTTTTCTTCTAATTTCACAAGAGAAGTTACAAAAAAATAAACATAAACCTATTTATTTCCTTCACTAAAACTTACTGCTCTGATAAGAGGCTGGTTCCTTGATCTTTTTCACTCCAGCTGAAACTGAGACTGACTAAACAAAGGAAACTTCCCTCCTTCCTTTTGAAACGTTTTGTTCCCCCCATTGGTTCCTCTGGTCAGGTGTCAGCTAGGCTAGGTGAACTGCTTAAGCCTTTACAGGTAAAAGAGGCATTAACCCTTAACTATCTGTTTATGACAGACATGTACACTACTGTCTAAAAGGGAGCCTCAGAGCTGGGCAACCTTTGAAATTAAAGCCAGCTTCCAGCTTCATCTGGCTAGGAAATGTTTCCCCTTCCTCTCAGATGAGGACTGGATACAGTGATCACTGTTTCACCACCTCTGGGTTAGATCCCTGCAACTCCCTGCATCTGGAAGTGAAGTGGAGGCATTGCAGGAACTCCTGGAATACATTGCCCCTGCTGGCTACCACTTAGCTTCCACTTCCAGTTGAAGACCTCGATCCTGAACATCATCAGCAGCAATGGGTGAAACCTAACTACATCAATGACCATATCACCATCTGTGACCTGTCCAGATGGCTGCGTTGTCAAAATAATGTATCATACACAGCCCAGGATGAAGCATGTGAGACCCAGATGCCAAGAGCTCTTGGTAGAAGGATTCTGGCTGTGGAATTAGCTTCCAAACAAAATGAGACTAGTCCACTTACAGGGCATGCTGCAAGACCCTCCTTCAAAAAATAGCTTTACACAGTTTATATAGAAAGAGCAAGAGCAGGGAGCTCCATGAATGCAGTAGGAACTGGCCATGCAGATACCATGTACCTGGGAAGTACTTAGATACTATAGCAGTGGATGCTGTGGAAAAACCGTAGAGACAGACAATTCTACCAGTTATAAAACAAGATCCTGCTTTGTCTTTTATTTTTGTTACAGTTACCAGTGCTTCAGCTATATGCATTAGAAACCAAATGCTCAATAGGGGGAAATGGAAAGAACAGAACAAGTTATCTATTTTGTGTTCATGTTATTTTTCTAAAAATTACATTGCTCACTTTTGCCATAAGTAGGATAAACCTCAGAAGATTAAAATAATGTGCTGGTGACTGCACAAGTCAAATCCCATCCTGGCTTTATTAACACTCCAGTGCATCAGCTGCTAGACTGAAAAATTAATAAAAACAAAGAGTACCAGGACTGTGACTTGCTTTAGCCAGGAGAGAACTAAGCTGATGATTGCTGATTCAGAACAACAGAGTGAAGTCTCTGTAACTACAGGACATGAACAGAAGAGGTTGTTTAAAAGTCTAAGTGAAAGAAGAACTATGTAACCAAGTTAGAGAGTAGAGTTTGGAAAAATGCTTTCAGAATGACTCAGAAGAGCGATCTCCCAGGGCACTGGAGCTTGCCGGAGGGAAGAAGAGATGATGTTTTTTCTCCTCTGCTGAAGTCAATTATTCACCATCTTGAAGTACGACAGCAGCATTGGGAAGTTGTTTTTGGCTAGAATACTTCTGGACTTTTCTGTTTCTGAAGAACTGTTTTGCAGCCTGCCTCACTGCTTCTCCCAAGATCTTTCTGAGAGGGCTGAATACTGACTACTACAAGGCTCTTTAATCTATCAGAGAAGGGAGAACAACAACCAGTGGCTGGAAGTTAAAGCCAAAGACATTCAAATGAGAAATAAGGCCCACATTTTCAACAGTGAAGGTGATCAACCATTAGCACAAACTACCAGGTGTGGTGGTGATTCCATCTCTTGAAATCTTCAGATCAAGACTGGATGTACTTCTGGAAGAAATGCTTTAGCCAAGATTAAATTCTCTGGCCTGTCTTACACAGGAGGACAGACAAAATGATCTGATGGCTTTATAGTCTGTACATCCATGCTGGCTGGTGAGTCTTGCCCACATGCTCAGGGTTTAGCTGACCGCCATATTTGGGGTCGGGAAGGAATTTTCCTCCAGGGCAGATTGGCAGAGGCCCTGGAGGTTTTTCACCTTCCCCTGCAGCGTGGGGCATGGGTCACTTGCTGGTGGATTCTCTGCAGCTTGAGGTCTTCAAACCACAATTTAAAGACTTCAATAACTCAGGCATAGGTTAGGGGTTTGTTATAGAAGTGGATGGGTAGGGCTCTGTGGCCTGCTTTGTGCAGGAGGTCAGACTAGATGATCATATTGGTCCCTTCTGACCCTAAAGTCTATGAGTCTATGAGTCTATAAATGCAAAAGATCTGAATAGTCCCAACACACCCTTATGCTTTCCTTCTCGCCCTCAGAGCATGCATAGGTTAAACCAGATTGCCCTGTCTCCCTCCCAGCTCCTGTTCAAAGGGCCATGTTGGTCTGGAGTTGCAACTTAAGGATTTGGGGAAAGCCTTTAGAACCAGTACTGTATTGAGCATGAGGGATGCATGGGGCAGGGGAAGGGTGAAGTGCAGCACTTGGAGTGCAGTGGCTGGAGGCTTTATAACTGCAGAGGCCAGGAGCAGGCATAGTGGGCCAAATTCAGGCCTGGCATAAGTGGGTGTATTTCCATTGATCCTGTGAGTGCTGAGGGCAGCATGTGCTTGCTGCACTGTTAGAAAAGAGCCAATATGTGCTAACTGCACACCAGGGCACGTGGCATGTCTCTTGCTCTGGCTTGGAGAGAGCAGGCCGTGCCCCAGCCCATGCAGACATGCCTGCTTTGGTCACTGAGTGGCAGTGTAAATAGCAGGCCAGGCAGACACACTCTGGCTGCCTCTGCACAGATGCATGAGGAGACTCCTTGAGCCCTGTCTGCCAGCTGTTGTTGAGCCGTACCTTTTAATGGAATGCCTTATCCTCCTGCTTCACCAGAGAGCTGCACGAACCCCCTCTGTAACAGTGCTATTGCAGAGCTGGGAGCAAACCATCCCAGCAGGATGGTGGTTAACCAGTCCTGGTTCATACAGGGGCTGGCGTAGTAATGTGCTTAGCCTCAGCTCTCACAACATACTACAGAGCAAGGCAGACATTCAAAACACTGTCCTTCATTCAGGTGCCTAAATCGGCCTTGGAAAACTATTGCTGAGGTTTACTGACCAAGGCAAAAATAGCCACTCCCTGGCCCTTTCCAGGATGGTGACAGTGAAAAAACTAAGCATATTGTACATACCTGTCCAAAAATCTGTTGTGCCCACAGGTGAGTGGGGAGGAGAATGTCTCTAGGCTGACTGGAGTGAATGTTTACATGATGAGCTCCTACAGATGGGGGAAAGGGCTCAGTCTTGCTATACGTTTGCACAGTTGGTGCTACTGTGATATAAATAAATACAAATTGAAGAGTAATGGGTTAGGTACACAATGCAGTTGTGAGCCACAGAATTTCTGAGCACAGCATCAGCTCATAGTAATCTAAAGAGAACCAATGACATTTGCTTTCCATAAGCTGTAGAGTTGCAAGAGTAAACTATGCCTGATTTCTGTAAGACACGACAGCATTCTAGCACTAGGGAGCAAACACATGCTGTCATAACCTAGTCCCAGATTTGGACCTTAGCGTCCAAAATATGGGGGTTAGCATGAAAACCTCCAAGCTTAGTTACCAGCTTGGACCTGGGAAAGCTGCCACCACCCAAAAAATTAGAGTGTTTTGGGGCACTCTGGTCCCCCCAAAAACCTTCCCTGGGGACCCCAAGACCCAAATCCCTTGAGTCTTACAACAAAGGGAAATAAACCTTTTCCCTTCCCCCCTCCAGGTGTTCCTGGACAGATACACAGAAGCAAGCTCCGTGAATCTAAACAGAGGGATTCCACCCTCTTTATTTCCAGCCCTGGAAACAGAAGTACTTTCCTCTTTACCCAGAGGGTATGCAAAGTCAGGCTAGTAAATCTAACACACACAGATTTCCCCCTGACTTCTTCCTCCCACCAATTCCCTGGTGAGCGCAGACTCAATTCCCTGGAGTCCCCCACTAAAGAAAAACTCCTACAGGTCTTAAAAAGAAAGCTTTATATAAAAAGAAAGAAAAAGTACATAAAAATGGTCTCTCTGTATTAAAGTGACAAATACAGGGTTATTTGCTTAAAAGAAATATGAATAAACAGCCTTATTCAAAAAGCATACAATTCAAAACATTTCAGCAACTATACCCATGTAAATACAAAAGAAAAACAATAGAAACCTTACTGCCTTACTATATTTGTACTTACAACTTGGAAACAGAAGATTAGAAAGCAAGAGACAGAAATCCTCCCATAGCCGAGAGAGACAGGCAGAAGACAAAGAACTCAGACACAAACTTCCCTCCACCCAGATTTTAAAAAGTCTTGTTTCCTGATTGGTCCTCTGGTCAGGTGTTTCAGGTTACTTCTTTCCAGGTGAAAGAGACATTAACCCTTAGCTATCTGTTTATGACACATGCTGCAAATACCTGGCTTAACCTCCAAATGGTAAACATGTCATGATGTGAAAATCAAGGTCTAGCTACACTAGGACAAGATTAGCTACATTAAATCAAGCACAATTAATGCTAATACACCGCTCCCATCACCAGTGCTCCCTAATTTAAAATCTCCTTTTGTGGATGTCTAGATTCAAGCAGGATATCAGCTCAGCCATCGCTGAGTACTTAACTCAAACACCACTATCTAAACAGATGAGGCCTGTTCTCCTGTAGCTCATTTTATAGACAAATTGTATGTGGTGGAGTTGCTCTTTTTCCAGAGATTCATCGATTTTTAAGGCCAGAAGGGACCATTATCTGGTCATCTGATGTGACCTCCAGCAGAACACAGGCCAGAGAATGTCACTCTGTGATTCCTGCATTGTGCCTTGTAACTTGTAACTGAACTAGCTTATTTCTTTTACAAGGACATCCAGTGTTGATGGATGTGATGAAGAATCCACCACATCCCTTGACAAGTTGTTCCAGTGATTAACTACCCACCCCCTTATACATTTGTATCACATTTCTATCTTGAATACTGGTGACTTTTTAATTTGGTGTATTTTACAGAGGAAGTGTTTTGGATGATAACAGTATTTCTCAATGTTTTAACATGAGTTAATCAATAGAGTTGCTATGTTACCTATCACTCTACAATAACTATTTGGTAGCTCAGAAGTGAATCTGACTCTAAGTCACTGTGTCCAGATGCCCAATAAAATCAAAGTTATAAAAATGTATTTTATGCTTAGGTAAGTGCAGCACTGTCTTGAGGAAGGCATGTCAAGATGACGTAAATACAGTTATACTCTGATTCAGTTTAAGTGGGTGTTTTCATCTGTTGGTTAGAAATTATTACTGACACAATGGAAGTTCAAAGGAAAAAGATGACATCTCTGTAAATTCCATCTAATGCATTCTGTCGGTCACAGAACAGGGTTCATGGTATGTTGCTTTATTTTTTTTTTAGCTTCTCCTTCTGGTGATAACCTTTTAATCCCAAGCTTTGTGCTCTTCATTTCTTATCAGCAATGTATATCCATCTGCCCTCCAAGGGAGCTATGACTCATGCCTGACTCAGAGTCACTGGAGCAGAGCTGCAACCTTTACTTCATTTCCTGGGAGAAGCATCTATTAGATTCAACATGGATGATTCGGCATTTCTCACTGTCGTTTACAAATGAAGGCATTTGTGATTGGCTGAGGCTGGATGAACTGACTCACTGCAATGAATGGAAAATAAATCTCTTAGGGCAATTGAGCTCCTCATCAGAGGAGCTGCAACACTTCCTTCACAAGCACAATTTCAAGTCAGTGGTCAATCTTTCCCCTGCAGAAGATGCAGATGGCAAGTGTCATGGTCTTCAGGAGCACCTAGCTTCACTGCCCCATGCCTCCTTTTCTTATCACTGGTGTGAGACTTAGTAAGATAAGCCTGAGTATGTGTATTTTTATAGAACAATTCCATGTGTTCACAGGAAATGCTGCAAATGAAAATTGTCACTGTTCCTTGCTGGCTGAATGATTGGCTGCAACCAGTCACTTTAAATTGATTTGCTCACATCCATCTGCTGTAGGAGTTCACACCAACTGAATAAAGGCCATTTCAGACTTCCCTTTCTGCATAATACTGCATCTATCGATAGCTAAGTTACCTTAAAAAAGCAGAGCACTGCTGTGAAAACAGCAGTTTTACAGGTCTTCCTTCTGACAATGGCTTTCCATTTAGGGAACATAAGAATGCCCCTATGGGGTCAGACCAAAAGTCATCTAGCCAAGTATCCTGTCTTCCAAAAGTAGCCAGAAGCATCAGGGAGAATGAACAGAATAGGGCAATTATCAAGTGATAGATCCCCTGTTCTCCACTCCCAGCTTCTGGCAATCAAAGGGTTAGGGACACCAAGATCATGAGGTTACCTCTCTGACCATCTTGGACCTATCCTCCATTAATGTATCTAATTCTTTTTTGAACCTAGTTATACTTTGGCCTTCACAATATCACATGGCAATGAGTTCCACAAGTTGACTGTGCATTGTGTGAAGCAGTACTTCCTTGTTTGTTTTAAACCTGGTGCCTATTAATTTCCTTGGGTGACCCCTAGTTCTTGTATTTTGTGAAGGGGTGAATAACACTTTCTTATTCACATTCTCGACACCAGTCGTGATTTTGTAGACCTCTATCATATCCTCCCTCAGTTGTCTCTTTTCTAAGCTGAACAGTCCCAGTCTTTTTCATCTCTCCTCATATGGAAGCTGTTCCATACCCTAGTAATTTGTGTTGCCCTTCTCTGTACCTTTTCCAATTTGAGATGGTGCCACCAAAACGATATGCTGTATATAACACACCATAGATTTATATAGCGACTTTGATTTCTGCCTTATTATGAATCCCTTTCCTAACGGTTCCTAACACTGATTGCCACTGCACATTGAGTAGATGTTTTCACAGAACTATCCATTTTGACTGCATGATCTCTTCCTTGAGTGGTAACAGCTAATTTAAACCCCATCTTTCTGTAGGTATAGTTGAGATTGTTTTCCAATGTACATTACTTTGCATTTATCAACAATGACTTTCATCTGCCATTTTGTTGCCCAGTCACCTAGTTTTAAGAGATCCCTTTATAACTCTTGGGAGTCAGCTATGGTCTTAACTATTTTGAGTAGTTTTGTATCATCTGCAAACTTTACCACCTCCCTGTTTACCCCTTTTCCCAGATCATTCCTAAATATGTTGACCAGCACAGACATCTTCCAGGGAGTGGTCATCAGGGCTGGCTCTAAGTTTTTTGCCACTCAAGAAAAAAAAGAAAGACACACACACACACAAAAAAACAACCTACGGGAGTGCAACTGCCAAAGCCAAAAAAAAAAAGGGTTGCTGGAATGCTGCCCCTGAAATTGTGCCACACGTGCTTGGTTTGCTGGTGCCTAGAGGGGTCATGGGGAAGACAGAAGTGAGTAACATTAGTTAGCACTGTACAATACTCATGCACTGGTCCCAGTATAGATCCTTGGGGTACTCTGCTATTTACCTCTCTCCACTGTAAAAGCTGGTCATTTATTCCTACCCTTGTTTCCTATTAACCAGTTACTGATCCATTAGAGGATCTTCCCTCTTGTCCCATGAGAGCTTACTTTGCTTAACAGGTTTTGTGAGGGATCAAAGGCTCTCTGAAAATCTAAATGTGCTATATCCACTGGATCACCCATGTGCACATGTTTTTTGACCCCTCAAAGAATTCTAATAGATTGGTGAAACATGATTTCCCTTTACAAAAGTCATGTTGACTCTTCCCTAACCAATCATGTTCACCTATGTGTCCGTGTTCTTTACTATAGTTTCAACCAATTTACATAGTACTGAAGTTAGGCTTACTGACCTGTAATTGTAAGTATTGCCCCGGAGCCTTTCTTAAAAATTGATGTTATATTACCTATTCTCCAGCCATCTGGTACAGAGGCTGATTTCAATGCTCTTGGGAGAATACCATCTGGGCCTGGTAACTTATCAATTTAAGTATCAGAGGGGTAGCTGTGTTAGTCTGGATCTACATGGGAGGTAGACTTTCTAGACACCACGGTGCAAAAAAGTGATGGTCACATTTACACCACCCTATACCGAAAACCTACTGACCACTATGCCTACCTTCATGCCTCCAGCTTCCATCCCGGCACACCACATGATCCATTGTCTACAGCCAAGCACTGAGGTACAACCGCATCTGCTCTAACCCCTCAGACAGAGACCAACAGCTACAAAATCTCCACCAAGAATTCTCAAAACTACAATACCCACACGAGGAAATAAGGAATCAGATCAACAGAGCCAGACGTGTACCCAGAAGCCTCCTACTGCAACACAAACCCAAGAAAGAAACCAACAGAACTCCACTGGCCATCACATACTGTCCCCAGCTAAAACCCTCCAACGCATCATCAGGGACCTACAACCCATCCTGGACAACGATCCCACACTTTCACAGGCCTTGGGTGGCAGGTCAGTCCTTGCCACAGACAACCTGCCAACCTGAAGCATATTCTCACCAGTAACTGCACACCGCACCATAGTAACTAACTCAGGAACCAATCCATGCAACAAACCTCGATGCCAACTCTGCCCACATATCTACACCAGCGACACCATCACAGGACCTAACCAGATCAGCCACACCATCACCGGTTCATTCACCTGCATGTCCACCAATATAATATACGCCATCATATGCCAGCAATGCCCCTCTGCTATGTACATCGGCCAAACTCGACAGTCCCTACGGAAAAGGATAAATGGACACAAATCAGATATTAGGAATGGCAATATACAAAAACCTGTAGGAAAACACTTCAATCTCCCTGGACACACAATAGCAGATCTAAAGGTAGCCATCCTGCAGCAAAAAAACTTCAGGACCAGACTTCAAAGAGAAACTGCTGAGCTTCAGTTCATCTGCAAATTTGACACCATCAGCTCAGGATTAAACAAAGACTGTGAATGGCTTGCCAACTACAAAAGCAGTTTGTCCTCCCTTGGTTTTCACACCTCAACTGCTAGAACAGGGCCTCATCCTCCTTGATTGAACTAACCTCGTTATATCTAGCCTGCTTCTTGCTTGCATATTTATACCTGCCTCTGGAAATTTCCACTACATGCATCCGACGAAGTGGGTATTCACCCACGAAAGCTCATGCTCCTATACGTCTGTTAGTCTATAAGGTGCCACAGGATTCTTTGCTGCTTTTATCAATTTAACTTTATCAATTTGTTATAAAACTTCTTTTAGAAACACCTCAATCTAGAACAGTTCCTCAGATTTCACCTAAAAAGAATGGCTCAGGTGTGAGAATCTCCTTCACATCTTCTGCAGTGAACACTGATGCAAATAATTCATTTAGCTTCTCCACAATGGTCTTGTCTTCCTTGAGTGCTCCTTTAGCACCTCGATTGTCCAATAGCTCCACTGATTGTTTTGCAAGCATCCTATTTCTGATGTACTTACAAAAACTCGCAGCATTTCTTTTTATCATTTACTCGTTGCTCTTCAAATTATTTTTGGCCCGTCTAATTATACTTTTACATTTGACTTGCCAGAATTTATGCTCCTTTCTATTTTCCTCAGTAGGGTTTGACTTCCAATGTTTAGATGTTTTTTTATCACTAGCCATCCCTTTTACTATTTTGTTTAGCCATCATGGCTTTTCTTTATTTTTTGGTTCCCTTACTATTTTCTTTTGTTTGGGATTTACAATTACTTTACCCTCTATTAATTGTGTTTTTTAAGTTTCCATGCAGCTTGCAGGCATTTCACTCTTGTGACTGTTCCTTTTAATTTCCATTTAACTAGCTTCCTCATTTTTGTGCAGTTCCCCTTTTTTGAAGTTAAATGCTAGTTCTGGTTTGGTTTTGGTGGAGTCCATCCTTCCTGTATAAGGTTCTCCTTTCGCAAAAGGTTCCCCAGTTCCTAATAAACCTAAATCTCTCCTCCCAACACTATCATCTCATCCAGACATTGTGACGGTAATTCTTCCTGTCTAACTGGCCCTGCACATGGAACTGGAAGCATTTCAGAGAATGCTAATGTGGAGGTCTTGGACTTTGACTTCTTACCTAGCAACCTGAATTTGGCCTCCGGGATCTCTTTTCCAGATTGAACTAGATGTATCCCAGCCAGGTTGCTAACTAAGCACCTGAGGTTTCTTAGTGGGGACATCCTGGCCAAATCCCATTCCTCCCACAACACAACAGCCCCATGTAGATGGATGAGTCTACTAGCTAGAGTCAGATGAGCAGGATTGGGCCATTAGTTACTTCCCATTTTCTGGCCTTGGCTGTAAATGCACAAGAATCCAGCCACTGGCTGCCAGGAGAGCTCCCGCATGTTGCTGACATCAGGGAGCTGAACAAGTGCAGCAGCAATGAGAAAGCTTTGAGAAAAGTTCCTAGTGTGGCAAAGGCTGGCAAGTGAGGAATGAAGCCTAGTGTCCAGCCTGCCAGCTCTCTGGCCTGCTGATGGATTGCCAGCATATTGCAATTCACTGACTGATAGCTTTAAATTGCTTTCCTGCCACCTCATTGCTGTTAACTGGAGTGCTGCCAGACCTACACTGCTGAATGCTGTAATCATCTCTACTGCTGGCTGCTCCAGCCTGATTTTCTCCCTATGGCCGGCTACTGTTCTTCCTCTTCAGTGCTTGTAAAGTGTCTGTGAGCAATGCCACTGGGGAGACCCTCCTGACCCCCTTGCCACAAGCCGGGGCTTAACAGCCCCCACACAGCCCATGGTTTGGGTTCTTTGGGATTTGTTGCAATGGCATTGCAAGGCTGCAGCCAGATTAGGGCCCCATTGTGCTAGATGTTGTACAATCTCAGAGGACATGGTTAGGGTTAGGGGAAAATGAAAAGTGCAAGGTCATGCACTTAGGGATTAATAATAAGAATTTTAGATATACATTGGGGACACATCAGTTGGAAGCAACAGAGGAGGAGAAGGACCTTGGAGTATTGGTTGATCACAGGATGACTATGAGCCGCCAATGTGATATGGCCGTTAAAAAAGCTAATGCGGTTTTAGAATGCACCAGGCGAGGTATTTCCAGCAAAGATAAGGAGGTGTTAGTACCGTTATATAAGGCGCTGGTGAGACCCCACCTGGAATACTGTGTGCAGTTCTGGTCTCCCATGTTTAAGAAGGATGAATTCAAACTGGAACAGGTTCAGAGACGGGCTACTAGGATGATCCGAGGAATGGAAAACCTGTCTTATGAAAGGAGACTCAAAGAGCTTGGCTTGTTTAGTCTAGCCAGAAGAAGGCTGAGGGGGGATATGCGTGCTCTTTATAAATCTATCAGAGGGATTAATATTAGGAAGGGAAAGGAATTATTTAAGCTTAGTACCAACGTAGACACAAGAACAAATGGGTATAAACTGGATACTAGGAAGTTTAGACTTGAAATTAGACGAAGGTTTCTAACCATTAGAGGAGTGAAGTTCTGGAACAGCCTTCCAAGGGGAGTAGTGGGGGCAAAAGACATATCTGGCTTTAAGACTAAGCTTGATAAGTTTATGGAAGGGATGGTACGATGGGATAGCTTAATTTTGGCAATTGATCTTTGATTATCAGCAGATAAGTATGCCCAGTGGTCGGTGATGGGATGTTGAATGGGATGGGATCTGAGTTACTGCAGAGAATTCTTTCCTGGGTGCTGGCTGGTGAGTCTTGCTCACATGCTCAGGGTTTAGCTGATCGCCATATTTGGGGTCGGGAAGGAATTTTCCTCCAGGGCAGATTGGCAGAGGCCCTGGAGGTTTTTCACCTTCCTCTGTAGCGTGGGGCACGGGTCGCTTGCTGGTGGATTCTCTGGTGGATTCTCTGCAGCTTGAGGTCTTCAAACCACAATTTGAAGACTTCAATAACTTGGACATAGGTTAGGGGTTTGTTATAGAAGTGGATGGGTAGGGTTCTGTGGCCTGCTTTGTGCAGGAGGTCAGACTAGATGATCACATTGGTCCCTTCTGACCCTAAAGTCTATGAGTCTATCATAGTCCCCAGTAAATGTGAACAGTGCTGCCAACTCTCACGATTTTATCCTGTTTTCTTAAAACCTCAGCTCCTGGAGCCAAGTGAGAATGTTTCTAGCCCCCCTGGCTCCAGAGAAATTGTGCCAATATGACCCAAATGCACCCCCAAGGCTCTTGGTGTTGTTGATACTACAGAAGAATTAATAGTATTAGGGTTTGAGACTCTCAGCAGGAGGGGATAAACTCTTAAAAGAAAAGAGAAATGTGGACACAGAGAGGCCAATGGGTGTTTCTCACGTGAGGGTTCGGGCATGCCATTTCGGCACAGGCTCCATTAGTGTGCTGTGCAGAGCAGCACTTCTCCCTGGCGAGCTCAGCGTGGGATATGCAGTCAGCCCCCCAGCTGTCAAGTGCAGGCATTGGAGAAGCAGGGAATGCAGGCAGCAGGGCAGCATCAGTGGGGCTTTAGAGCTGTTCCAGTATGGAAGGCTTTCCAGACTAGCTCTGCTTCTTCATCACCCAGAAGGTGTCTTAAAAACTCATTTCTAGTTCCTCTCTCTTCCTTAGAGTGGTGCAGGGACCAGCTTTTGTTCAGAGTTCTGTGTATGCACAGCACCTCGCACATTGGGACCCTGGTCCACGACTGAGATATACCTATCTCCTAGAGCAGGAAGGGACCTCAAAAGGTCATTGAGTCCAGCCCGCTGCCTTCACTAGCAGGACCAGGTACTGATTTTTGCCCCAGATCCCTAGATGCCCCTCTCAAGGGTTGAGCTTATAACCCTGGGTTTAGCAGACCAATGCTCAACCCACTGAGCTATCTCTCTCTGACAAAGCATCCTGGGAGGTGCCCATATCAGAGACATTACAGAGGGCTTGCCAAGGATCATCCAGCCTTCTGACTATAACCCCATGCTGCTCATCCATGTGGGCAATAATGATCCTGCGAGGTGTGATCAGAAGTGACTACGGGGCTCTGAGAATAAGGGCGAAGGAGCTGGGGGCCCAGACACACACACCCTGAAGGTGACTGCATGGCTACACAGTTGATGTTGCCAGGAGGGCTTTGTCCGTTGACCATGGGATGCTGTTATGAGATGAAGGATTGCTGAGCAGAGACGGGAAGAGTATCTTCAGATTCAGACTCACCTAGTGAGGCAGGCTTTAAACGAGGTTTGACATACAGAGCCAAAAGTAGGCATTTCAGCACCTGGGAGAATCAAGCATTTTGCGCCCCCCTACTGTATTTTCATCATTAGAAAAAACACACCCACAATTCTCAACACTGAGCTAATTTTTGATGATGCTAAACAACATATAGTCCTGATTTTTATGCACAGATGCTTCTTCTTTGGGTGTGTCACTGTTCCCACAAGTTACAGCCGAATGTCTGGTCATTTGCACTGCTTCTGTACTGGAGAGACACAAAGACTCACTCACTGTCAACTCACCGCTTCGGAGTTAGTGTAAACTAACAAAGTAATAATGTGATATCTGTGGCCTGCGCTGCACATTTCCCGCCTCCTACTGTGTGCTTCCAGGGATTGCCGTGAGCCAGACCTGGAGTCTCAGCTTCCATAGAAATCCTCAGCTGCAGGGAGGGGAGGAAATGACTAACTTTGCCCCTAACTGTGATTGCTGTGAGGGTAAATACACAGCTCTGACTGTGAGCAGGAAGCTACGGGATTTGCGTTCTTAGCATCCCCTGTTCTGATACCTTAACTCCGTTTTATGATTCAAAACCAAGACTGCATATTGAGACGCCACATTTTCACGGCTGTGCTTATCTCTGAATCCCCTCCTGTCCCGCAGTGTGATTCACGGGCTATAAGAACATCTGGAACAGTCTCCTTCCAGGGCTTTTCCCCCGTAGGATCCAGGTCTGTTGTAGCTCAGCGAGCCCATGTGGGATACTGCAGACTCTGCACCTGGCTGACAAGGAGTAGGGCGGTTTCAGCCAGGCTCAGGGATCGGGCTGGCTGCAGTTGGCACTGCTGCCTTCCAGTAGCCAGGGTAGCTTTCTGCTAGAATCGGAGCCGGGAGCTCCGGCTGCACTGCTGGAGTGTCCTGGTGGCAACATGTAAGATTTCCAAGCAGGGATCCCAGCTCCTTGGTGGCTGGGCTGGCCAGGATCACTGCAGGGATGGCCCAGCCATTGGCTCCAGGGCCAATCCCCTTTGGGCAGAGAGCCGCAGCAGAGCAGGGCAATCACACAGAGCCCAGGTGAGTCACGTTTATCCCAGCCCCTCTGCTTCCTGCTGCCCTGAGAATTTCCCAGCTGGGCTCACGCAAGAATCAAAGCAGCCCTGGGTTGCTGTGGTGGCTCAGAGCTGAGGCAAGTTTCTGGGCCCAGATCCCTGAGCACCAGCTAGGGTTGCCATTGCCAACTTTCTAATGGCAGAAAACCGAACACCTTTGCCCTGCCCCCAGCCCCACCCCTTCCCCAAGGCCCCACCCCCACTCACTCCATCGCTCACTTTCCACGTGCCAAGGCATCTCCCAGCACAGTGTATATTGGTTTCTTTGTTACTTTAATTGCCTATTAATTTCTTTAAGGAGACAGTTGCTTGTTTGGGGGTTTCTGTTCAGGCAAGCCTATGTTGGCTTCTTTGCGTACGTAATTGCCCGTTCATTTAAATGAAGTAGCCTGTTGCTTTTCGTTAAGTAGCTTTGTCACTGAAGGGTCTGGCTGTGTTTTGGCTTGGTGGCTGGCAGTGGAAGGTGCCTCCGAAAGGGGACTGGCTGTGAAAAGGCAGTGCAGCTTTTTTTAACCTGGGAGCTTCACAAACTTGCTCACTTTCACTGGGCTGAGGAAGGGGGTTGGGATATGGTAGGGCTGAGAACTCCAGCTGGAGGTGCTGGCTCTGGGGTGGGCTCAGGGATGAGGGGTTTGGGTGAAGGAGGGGGGTCTGGACTGGGGCAGAGGGGTGTGGGAGGGGGTGCAAGGTGCATGCTCTGAGAGGTAGTTTGGGTCTGGGATGAAATCCTGAGCTAGGGCAGGGCGTTTGGGTGCAAGAGGGGGTTCAGGGTGTGGGCTCCAGGTGGCACAGACCTCAGGCAGCTCCTGGAAAGTGAGGACATGTCCCTCCAGTTCCTAGGAGGAGGAGAGGCAGCCAGGGGGCTTTGCATGCTGCCCCTACCGGCAGATTCCACTCCTGCAGCTCCTATTGGCCAATGGGAGCTTCGGAGCCAGCGCTCGGGGCAGGGGCAGACATGGAGGCCCTGTGGCCACCCCTCTGCCTAGCAACCAGCGGGACATGCCGGCTGCTTCCCAGGAGCTGCGTGGAGCTGGGCAGGGAGCCACCAGGGTTGAAAAATGGACACCTGGCAACTGTAGCACCAGCCCAGACCATGAGCTGCCCCCAGAGCTTCAGTACATGCAGAACTTTGCTGCTGTGGCTGCATCGCTCTGTGCCAGGATAAGAGGCTTGCTGCACTGGGGATTCCCCAGCTTCTAGATAGGGATGGGGGCTCTGTGGCTACTGTAGGGGCTGGAGGCAGCCAGCTGTACTCCCTGCTCCCGCCTTGGGAGAGAGAGGGACAAGGGCAAGGGTAGCTTGGGGAAGGTACAGGGGAGCTGAGGGTTGGTGAACATTGGCCCATGTTGGGAGTTGGGGAGGGGGGGCTGGGAAGTCCAGAGGGGAGCCTTGGTGGGAGGTATGGGGAGAACTTGAGGGTTCCTGGAGGGCTTGGCAGAGTCCTTGAAGTCCTAGTGGGAAGGTAGCCAAGAGTGCAGGAGGGATCTGATTTTTTCCATCCCTGGGTCTGCCCTACTCCCCCACCCTGGTTACAGCCCTGGGGGCAGGAGACAAAAGCCCACAGGTAAGTCCAAAACATGGAGACCTGGGTGAAGGGGAAACTTGGGGAACATGAGCAATCACTGCAGGAAGGACAAGAAGGAATACAGAGAAGAAAGCTAATAAATATCTTAGGTGTTTGTAAACTATTGCAGAATAAACAAAAAGAATTAGAAAACCTAGTGAATAATCAGAATTATAACGTAATTGGCATCCCAGAAACTTGCTGGGATAATTCACATGAATTCACGTGGAATATTGGTATAGAATATTGGTACAGTTTGTTCAGGAAGCACAGGCAATCAAAAAAGGAAAAGATGTTGCCTTGTATGTCAAAGATGTATAAACTTGCCCTGTAGTTGAGACAGAAGTGAGAGGAAGACCTGTTGAAAGTCTCTGGGTAAGGATAAAAGGGGGGGAAACAAGGGTGATGTCATGGTAGGGGTCTTCTACAGACCACCTAGCCAGGAAGGAGAGGTGGATGAGTCTTTTTTTTTTAAACTACTAACGCAATCATCCAAAGCACAGGACATGGTGGTGATGGGAACTACCCAGGCATCTGTTGGGAAAATAACACAGCAGGGCATATCTTATCCAACAAGTTCTTGGAATGCATTTGAGACAACATTTTATTATAGAAGGTGGAGAAAGCAACTGGGGGAAAGGGTATTCTAGATTTGATTCTGATAAACAGAGAGTTGAGAATTTTGAAGGTGGAAGCCAGTTTGGGTGAAAGTGATGATGCAATGGTAGAGTTCATGATTCTAAGGAATGATAGGAGGGAAACTGCAGAATAAAGACAATGGACTTCAAGAAAGCAAGCTTTAGCAAACTCAGAGAATTGGTAGGTAAAATCCTATGGGAAGAAAGTCACAGGGAAAAAAGAGTTCAGGAAAGTTGGCCATTTTTTTAAAGAGACATTATTAAAGACACAAAAGAGAACTGTCCCAATGCATAGGACAGATAGGACCATGCTGTCTTCACCAGGAGATCTTCAACAGCCTGAAACTCAAAGAGTCATATAAAAGTGGAAACTAGATCAAATTACAAAGGATTATATAAAAACCACACAAGCATGTAGGGACAAATTAGAAAGGACATGGCATAAAACTAGAAACTAGCTAGGGACATAAAGGGTAACAAGAAAACATTTTACAAATACAGTAGAAGCAAGAGGAAGACCACGAACAGGATAGACCATTACTCCATGTGGAGGGAAAGACAGTAACAAGAAATACAGCCATGGCCAAAGTGTTAAATGTCTTTTTGGTTTTCAGCAAAAAAGTTAGCCGGGATCGGACAACTAACATAGTGAACGTAGTAAATGGGGTAGGCTAAAATAGGAAAAGAAAAAGTTAAGAGTTGTTTAGACAAGTTAGACGTGAGTTGTTTATACAAGTTAGACATCTTTAAAGTTGGCAAGGCCTGATGAAATTCATACTAGAGTACTTAAGGAACTGGCTGAAGAGATGTCTGAGCCATTAGCAATTATCTTTTACAACTCGTGAAGGCCGGGAGAGATTCCAGAGACTGAAAAAGGACAAATATAGTACCTATCTATAATAAAGGGAATAAGGACAACCTAAGGAATTATAGACAAGTCATCTTAAATTTGGTACCTGGAAAGATAATGGAGCAGCTCATCAAACAATCAATTTGTAAGCATCTGGAAGATAGTAAAATGATCTATAACAGTCACTGTGGATTTGTCAAGAGCAAATCATGTCAAACCAACCTAGTACCCTTCTTTGACAGGGTAACAAGCCTTGTGGGTAGAGGGCAATAGTAGATGTGATATATCTCAACTTTTGTAAGGCTTTTGATACTGCCTCACATGAGCTTCTCATAAGCAAACTGGAGAGATATAGCCTAGACAAACCTACTACAAGGTGGGTGCACAACTGGTTGGAAAAGCGTACTCAGACACAGTGAAGCTGAAAGGGCATATTGAATGGGATCCCGCTGAGTCCCGTTCTATTCAATATATTCCTACATGATTAGCATAACTTCCTACTTATAATGTTTGTGGATGGTACAGAGCTGGGAGGAAGAGTGATGCTATTCTAGTCAGGGTTTTATCCTAGCCTCATGACTGTAGTCCCTTCTAGTCATGCATTAAGCCATGTGATTAACATCCATGGCAGGCTGGTGCGAGCTGAGAGGTGGTGCCATGTGGGAGGAGGGCTGAGTCCATAGCTCCAAGGAGGGGATGGAAAGGAAGGCTCTGGTTTTTCACATGAGCTCTGTGGCTGGGAAGTCCCACACCCTCACGAGGGCTTTAGGTAATGAGTGTGGGAGGGGCCCAGCAGTCAGTGTGTCAAACATGCACCATATGTCTTCCATGACTGTCCTGCACCTGCAGCTCACCCTGTGCAGCACACGGACCTGGCCACAGTGGCCAGCCTGAGAGCATGATGTCACCTGAGTGAGCGGAGCTGAGGAGGGAGCTTGTGCCTGATTGGCCTCAGGCACCTAAGCCCCTCCCCCTCCTCATATTGATCAGCTGCTGCCACCCCACCCCAGGCTGAGTTGTGATGTGCATGCCCTGGCCTCCCTGCACTGAACTGCACCCCTGGACTCCTGCTCTCTCCCTGCTGGCATCAGGCTGAGGGGAGAGCCCCTCCCCTGCAGCATCCCTCCCCCGAATGGGAATGCCCAGAGGGAGAGAGCAGTCCACAAAGTGGGAGAGGGGAGGAGATTATCCAAAGTGGAGGAAGGAGAATTCTCAAAGGGGCGGGGGAGAGAAAGATGAGGGATTCTCTAAGATGGGGAGAGGGAGTGTGTCTATGAGACGGATTCCTCAAAAGGAGAGGGAGGAATTACCTACCATGAGGGATGAATTCCCAATTGCAGGTGAAAGAGATTAATGCCCAAGTGGGCAGGAGGGAATTCCCAAACTGCTGAGGAGCTAGGGAAAAGTCACCCACTGGTGGCAGTGGGGGAAGGGGTGCACAGTAAATGGGTTGTGGGATGCAGGGCTCATAAACTCACTTACTTTCAAATGTCATTAGTTGTCTTTAAAGGCATCATTTAACATTGCTCCCAAAGGAGGCCTATTCTGCAGCTGGACAAGAGCGTATCATCAGCCTCAGCTCCTGGACTCTGCAGGAAGAGACCAAGGGCCCTTGCCACGGAGTTGGTGTGATGCTCCTGCTGCTATAAACCCGCTGACAAATAAAGGTGACATCACACAAAGCCCAAAGGAGGGGTGGTTGCAGGCATGTACCCAGAGCCCCAAGCTTGTTGACATGGCAAAAGCTACAGGCTGCAGTAAGAGCTGTACTTAGAGCAGGTCGGAAATTTTCCAACAGAACCTTTTTCTGTTGGCAAGTGCTTTTGGTGGAGACTGAAATGTTTTGCAGAAATGGGTTGATTTTGATGAAGTTTTTTGGGGGGAGAAGGGAAGGGGAACCAGAACTGAGCATTTGGATAAGGTCAAAACATTCCATTTCAGTCTTTTTAGAACAGAACGTTTTGTTTTTCCATTTCAAAACAGCTTTTAATTTTTTGATGTAATCTAGCATAATATAAATCTGAAACTATAAAATATAAAATCTGAAGAATACTTTTCAATTGGCCTGAAATGTTCTTTCCCCAGAATTTTCTTTCATGAAATTTTTGGAATTGAAAAAATGTCAAAATTGTGGCATTTCCCATGGGAAAAAAATCCAGTTCCCACACAGCTCCAGTTAGAATATCTCCATGACATATGAGCTGTATAAGTAACAAAAGATACTTCCACTTCTCCTCTAAGGCCAAGTCCAGACTAGGTATTAAAATCGATTTTAGAAACGCAACTTCAGCTACGTGAATAACGTAGCTGAAGTCGAATTTCTAAAATCGAGGTACTCACCCGTCTGGACGGCACGGCATCGATGTCCGCGGCTCTCCATGTCGATTCCGAAACTCCGTTCGGGTTGATGGAGTTCCGGAATCGATGTAAGCGTGCTTGGGGATCGATACATCGCGTCCAGACTAGACGCGATATATCGATCCCCGAGCAATCGATTTTAACTCGCCGATGCCGCGGGTTAGTCTGGACGTGCGCTAAGGTGAGGCTGTGAGTGCAGGCTGCTGGCAACTCTGATTAAGAAGCAGGGAGTGCTTGTGAGAGAGAGAGCTTAGGGAAGGAACTAGGTCTGAATTACGCATGTTTTGATGGGGGTGAACTGCCCCGGTGGTTGTTTTCAGAGAGGTAAATTGGAGGGGAAAAGAGAAAGGAATCTTCCTTTGTTATCTATGTTTTAAATGTAGATGGTTGTGGCAAGCCTGCAACTAAGCCACCATTTTCCCTCAAAAGTGCCTAGCATGCATGGAATGTCTATGTTCAGTCTGGTTCTGCATTTCAGTGGGTGTGTGTATCTCTTTGCAACTGCACATGTGAGTTCAATGCTTGTTGAAGGTTTACATTGAAAAGAATTATTTCTATGGCTTTTGCAAAGCGATGGTTGTGATGCACAGGCTGCTCAGGTTGTTACAGTGCTCACAAGAGGTGACACTTGTAGATGAGATGAACTCGGCCAATAAAATGTATCCTGCTGCTTAGAACCCATTTGCTCAAGAAAAAATAAATTAAAAGGTAGCATTACAGTTAGATGTCTATATAGTAGGCTGTAGAAGGCTCATTATGAAACCTTCGCCCATTCCAAATGCACTTGATTTTGAATTTCTTTTTAAGCTTGAAACTTCAGTTCATCCCCAGAGGATTTGCTAACAGTCAAGCATACCTGGATCTTCTCAAGATGGACTCATTGCCAGTCTGACTTGTTTGCACTGAAACCATTTTGCATGGTTCTGAAGTGAAAGCTGTTGAAATTTAAAGCAAAGGACCCCATGCAGACTGAAACCTAAGAAAGGATCCAGACCAGTGGCGCATTAATGATTTTGCCGCCCCTAGGCCCAGGGTTTCTTGCTGTCCCAAGATCAAAAGTCCCAAAGCAAAAAAAAAAAAAACAACCCTTCAGCCAGCGCAAGTGCCATCCATGCAAATTTGCCGCTCTAGGCCTAGGCCTTGTCGGCCTAGGTGATAATACGCCGCTGATCCAGGCCTGCTGAAGCCACAGTAATACTAACTTACTTCTGCAGCGGCCAGTGCATGCCCAAAGCCTTCATTATACAGACCCTCTACGGGACTTTTCATCACAGAGATTTCTACTGCACTAAGAGACCAGGGTCTTTGCCCCCTTCTTGTGGCTGGTCCATAGAAGAGATGTTAATGAGCCCGCTACAGCTGTTAGTCGACAGATTTATTCTTGTAGCTCAAGAGATAGAGGCGTATGTTTTCATGGCCCACTCAAAAGCCCACTTATGGTGGGGGAGAAGGGGGCTTTCTATTTACTTCAGTGGGCTTTGGATCAGGCTGCTTTACTCTAAAGTGGCTGGGATCAGAACCTGCTGCCTGCCCTGTAAAAAAAAGTGATGGATAAGGATTTTTGTGTAAAGATAGGTTGGCATGACATCCACTCTGTCACCTTGTGTTACACTGCTCTACAGCCAAAATGCTTCTGAAATAAATGTAGCCCAGCTTTACTAATTCTGGGTCACTGAGAACGAAAATGATGCTTAAAATTGTTGATTGGCTCTAGTTTTCAAGATATGCTATTGGGTCAGTATATACGACCCTTGACTTGGGAATGGCAGAGGATAAGTGAGTTATAAAGGGAAGGGATCTCAATTTAAACCAGAAATGACTAAAATACATCTTTGACTGGATCTATGAATAAATCTATGACTGGGTTTGGACACTACTTGCTTTTTAGGCAAAAAAAAGAAAGAATGATGCAATCTGAAGCTGGTATTGCATCATACATGATATGAATTGCATCATGTTATTCCTAGAAGTCATGGATGATGTAATCATAATGAAGCTTACATAACTCTGCTGAACAAATTGCCCTATATCAGCTCTAGAAATCATACAGTGTTGTGCTCTCTTATTTGTCAGTGTTTGATTTTGCAAAGGGACACATTTCTGTTTAGCCAAAGTGAGCAGAGATGCCTCATACTTGTGTGAACAGTGCAGATAACTTCTGCTATGTTTGTGGTGAAGTGAATTTTGCATCACAAAAGCGCAGCATAACCACTATGGTTAAGAAAGCCTCTCACCTTTCTTTTGGCTGCAAAATTGGAGATCAGGGCAAGAGGTGGGCCCCACACATATGCTGCAACACTTGTGCAACAAATCTTTGCCAGTGGTTGAACAGGAAAAGGAAATCTATGCCTTTTGCAGTGCCAATGATTTGGAGAGAGCCAACAGATCATAGCAGCAATTGTTACTTCTGCATGGTACCTCCAGTTGGGAAAGGTGTGTCAAAGAAGAAAAAGTGGACTGTGCATTATCCAAACATTCCATCAGCTATACGCCCAGTACCCCATGGAGAAGGACTGCCGGTTCCTGATGCACCAGAATCATTCTCACTTGAGTCAGACGAGGAAGAGGAAGAGGAGGAAACTTCTGGTCCTGAACCATCAATGTCACAGGACCCACATTTTCTCCCATCCTCCTCCTCTGAACCACACCTCATAACACAAGGTGAACTGAATGATCTTGTCAGGGATTTGGAACTACCCAAGAATAAGGCAGAGTTGTTGGACTCCAGACTACAGCAGTGGAATCTCCTGTCAGGCTATCAGGGCAAATGGAGCCCATCAATGCTTGCAGACTATTGCTGGACAGTGACCAGAGATGGTCCATTTAATGAATACAAGAGACAAGCCAAGAAGCGCCGATTAGACACTGAATAGGACTAAACTATGTACAAAATAGGTTTTTGCCTTTTGTTTCATGATATTATTTATATAACCCTTTTGCTGATTTTTAAAGTGTTACATAAACAGGACAGGTGAAATATTATCATGGAAAGGAACCATAAACACATGAAAAGACCTAGGTTTACAATTTATGATTAAAACTCTACTATCTACACAATATACATAGACATAAAATGTAAAAACGTAACTATCTTAGAAACAGTAGGCAATCAGTTGTTTTAATTGTCATATTTGAATTCAGCACATCAAAATACATAATAAATATCACATTTTATCTCTGAAGCAGACGACTTCTCAAAAATTGTGGACCAGTGTTATTAATGTTCAGGTGCTAACCTCTCAGCCAAGCAGGAGCCCACCCCTAGCTAGTGTGGAATGGAGAAGATTGCAGACTCTCACTTTAGAGCTGGTTCTACACGCAGTTTTTGTTCTGCTTTACAAACGGATGGTTAAATCAGTGCAACACCTTCAGGTCAATGAATTTATTCCATTATAAGAGTACTTATTTCAGTCAATTTGCAGGAATTAGTTGTATCTCTATAAGTATCTCTGTGTCCGTGTAATTGGGGCCATGTACAAGGGTTGTGCCACTTTAATTGTATTGCCTTCTAAATTGATATAGTTAAATCAGTACAACAACTGTGCATAGACAAGCCCTTAAGTGGGGATTCTAGCTTACACATACTAGAAGTCCCAGAACACAATGCTCCATCTTGATCTGATCACTTTCCTGGTCAGTTCAAGAAGAAGCATTACATGCAGAAACCTGTAGCTTCTGAAGGATACTTTTTTATATTAGAGATGAGGGTCCCTGCAGGGGATAGTACATAACCCTGCATGATGCACTGCAAGCCAGGAACACTGGGGTGAGTTTATCAGAGCAAATGGCAGAGTTTTTACATTCCAGGGTGACTGAATACAGAACATCAGACATGATTAAAGGGGTAAAAACAGGAGACCCTTCAGGCAATTGGTTTTAACCAAGGCCTTGTCTACACACAAAAGTGGTATCATTTCGACTATACTGGTATAGTTAAAGTCTACAATCCCCTCTAGTGTGGGTGCAGTTATGCAGTATAAATGGATATAGATGTGTTTATACAGGCGTAAGTTATTCTGCAATGGGAAGGGGAATACACTATACTGGTACAAGGCATCTGTATAACTGCATCCACAATAGGGATTGTGCAAGTTTAACTATTTTGTTTTTTTTTTTAAAAATCACATCCCTACTAGAAATAGTTATACCAGTATAAAGTGAGTGTGAAGAGCTATTTTACTTTGCATCAGAGTTAAACTGTTATGCAATCTGGATACAGAATGATTTAAAAAACAAAAAAATGACCCATCTTAAATTACAAAAATGTAGTTTTGAATGCTTTTTGACCAACAGTAGTAAAAAGATGATTTTTTTAAAAACTAATTTTGATGCCTTTTAGCATGGACTTTGAGAATCAAATCCAACAGTGCATACACATTCCCAATGAACTCACAGGATATGTTATGCAGGATTTAGCCCTATGTTTTTTAATTATAGGTCAGAGTCTCTCCTAGATGGTTGATTTCCTGCATAAGAAAACCCTTCCCAACTGGGAGTCTCAGAATTTTTCTTCCATTGGAGGGTCAGATTTGTCTCCCATGGATCTGCACTACCACTCAGTTACCAGCAATGAGAGGACCCCCCAGAATAAGAAAAACTACACAACAGTCCCAAAGCAGTTCTTTTCCTTTTTCTGGGGTACAAAGAGATCAAAATTAAAGTCTTCCTATTTCAGAGGACAAACAAATGCCAAATGCAAACCCTAGTTATTTGTACAAATGTTATCATACTCTTCTCCTTAATGCATGCATTCTGCTTTTGTGCTGCCCAGACACAATATGCACCACACCAACATTTATTTAAAGAAATTTTTTAAATCGACTTCACTTATCACCCAAGAAAATTTCCAGTAATTTGTTTCCTACCTACTTCTTTTCTTTAATTGTTATTAACGTTCTGTAACAACACAATGCATGGCCTGCTTTCTGTGCCTCCCACCCCGGGGATGTAATTTTGGTTGATATATGTTCACATATTTAACAGTTTGAATTATGTTTCTAGGTGTGATCGTCAGTGTAACCAAATGAGTTTTGTTATGACTGTCGATCTTACCTGGATCTGAACTGTATCTAGTGACAGACCTTAGTGCCAATTGTTGTATTCAGTCACTCCATTCACAAGTGAAAAGTAACCGGACTTTAACCTCCTACTGGGCACAAATAAATTTTAAGGATGTCTCACCTACTCATGCTATGGATTATGTTTTTGCATCAGTGCGCTAGAGGGATTATATGATGTGTGTTTAGACTAGGTTGCTGATTTGTAATAATTGCCATTTGTGAAATAAATTTTAAAGCCAAAATTCATTTAACCTCAGCCACTAACGAACTAGTCACTGCCCTAATTAGATAGTAGATCCACTACAGGGCTGGATAATAATCTAACAGCCCTCCATTAACCACGCATGTGTGAATGGTTTGATTTTCCTAGTGAGAACATTCAGCATAGAAAAGTACAAATAAATTATGTGATGAATCATCCAGGAGATGAATCTGAACCTCCTCCTGATGGATGAATCGTTTACATAATCGACCAGCAGCAGGTGAGCTGAAGTGATACTGCTGGGCCTACGTGGCAATCAATAAAGCTCTATCATGTGCACAGGGGGCCATCTCCATCTCTCATTCTCCAGCTGCCATCCCCAGTAACAGCCAATATCCTAGCCTGGGAGCCTCAGCTCAGCCTGTTGGACATTAAACACAAGGCAAAGTGCCTGACTAGAAATGAATGTAATCTACCAAAAACTACACTAATGTTGAAAAGTTCAGCCCTCAGACCTAAGGTCATGATTAATGGTTCCATGTCTAGTTGGCAGCCAGTATCAAGCGGAGTGCCCCAAGGGTCTGTCGTGGGGTTGGTTTTGTTCAATATCTTCATCAATGATTTGGACGATGGGATGGATTGCACTCTCAGCAAGTTTGCAGATGACACTAAACTGGGAGGAGTGGTAGATACGCTGGAGAGTAGGGATAGGATTCAGAGGGACCTAAACAAATTAGAGGATTGGGCCAAAAGAAATCTGATGAAGTTCAAGGACAAGTGCAGAGTCCTGAACTTCAGATAGAAGAATCCCGTGCACTATTACAGACTAGGGACCAAGTGACTAAGCAGCAGTTCTGCAGAAAAGGACCTAGGGGGTTACAGTGGACAAGAAGCTGGATAGGAGTCAGCAGTGTGCCCTTGTTACCAAGAAAGCTAACAGCATATTGGGCTGTATTAGTAGGAGCATTGCCAGCAGATCAAGGGAAGTGATTATTCCCCTCTATTTGGCACTGGTGAGGCCACATCTGGAGTATTGCATCCAGTTTTGGGCCCCACACTACAAGAAGGATGTGGACAAATTGGAAAGAGTCCAGCGAAGGGCAACAAAAATTATTAGGGGACTGGAGCACCTGACATATGAGGAGAGGCTGAGGGAACTGGGATTGTTCAGTCTGCAGAAGAGAAGAGTGAGGGGGGGGGGGGTTGATCGCTGCTTTCAACTACCTGAAGGGGGGTTCCAAAGAGGATGGATCTCGGCTGTTCTCAGTGGTGGCAGATGTGTGTTCAGGCACGCCTCCTCCCACTGCTCTGCAGCCGTATTGCTCCTGTCCTCTGCCTTGGAGTCCCTGGCCATCTGCTCCTGGGACCCTCCTGCTGGCTGTGCAGAGCGGAGGGGAGGAGAGGGGGCACTGATGTCAGGGTCTCCCTCTCCCCCACCCATGTACCCCATCTCCGCAGAGTGCGGAGGGCAGGGCTCAGGAGCAGGACGGAGCTGCTGGCAGCTGCTGCAGTCTGAATGAGCCTTCTGATGAGTGCCACTGTGCTTAAAGATCAGAGGGGTAGTCATGTTAGTCTGGATCTGTAAAGAGAGACAAAAAGTTCTGTGGCACATTATAGACTAACAGATGTATTGGAGCATAAGCTTTCACGGGTGAATACCCATTTCATCAGATGCATGCCTCTGACGAAGTGAGTAGTCACCCACGAAACCTCATGCTCCAATACGTCTGCTAGTCTATAAGGTGCCACAGAACTTTTTGTGCTTAAAGAGACAGCACGTGTTCATAGAATTCCCCAGCAAGCAGTCCCCAACACACACTGTCTCTATGACTCTCTCACACAGACACTTGTCTCTCTCTCTCTCACACACACACACACATTCTGTCTCTGACACACACAATCCCAGCAGTTGTTTTTTAAAGTGAGTCTCCAGCCTTTTTCCTTGCACAGATCAACCAGAAAATGGCAACCAATTACTAGCGTTGAAAGTCTGTCAGTGTGATAATCCATGCCCCCACCCCCAAAACTCACCAGGTATTTATGGTTCCCTGTTTAGAGCTGAGGTCTGACATTCATGGCCACAAAACACACAGCTGTGGTGCCTTCCATTCTGAGGGCAGCCCCAGATCAATTTGCAGCCATTATTGATGATGGTCAGACCTCTGCAAACTCTCCCCCTCCCCATCAACCCCGGCTGCCACTGTCTGCAGAGTTGAAACTAATGAGGCCCCTTGCTGCAAAAAAGATATTCCAACAGTACAAGAGGCAGCTCAACCCCATGGCCTAAGTATGAGCCTGGGGCCATTGTACAATAATCCCAGCTCTGAGGCTGACTTCCCTGTGACCTTGGCCAGATTTTTAACCTCTTTGAGCCAATTCCTACCTCTGTAGACTGGAAACCTGCCTTCCCATGATGATGGGACTGGCGCAGAGTACTCAGAAGGATGAAGTATTAGTATGAGTGGGGGGAGGAGTTCGAAGCGAGCGGACCCCAGGTGAGAGTAAGGGTGATTTCTTGGGGCAGGGGACAGAGGGAAGGGAAAGGGAAGAGACAGCATATCATGGGACAAAACAAGGGGTGGAAAACGAGAATCAATGTAGGAGCGGAGATGGTGCTTCTCAAAGTAAGAAAAATGCACAGGGATGAGGTGGATGGGAATGGCTAGAATGAGTCAGAAAAGGGGATAAACAAATGGAAGGGGACACAGCACAAAAGGCCCCCAAGTAATGGGGGGAGTGAATTCTGTTCTGCTTGTTAGTCCTTCATTTTACTGTGTTTCTTTGGAGACATCCCCCATCCCTGTCAAGTGGAGGGGCTTGAGCACTTATGTTACTTGATATCACTGGATTTGGTAGTTAAATAATTGAAGGGGAAATCTCCTGAGGCTCTCCTGTCTCTTCTGTGGACGCTAGCACTCACACCAGGAGTGAAATCCTGGCCCCACTGAAGTTCACTTCTATTGAATTTTGTAAGGCCAAGATTTTACTGCAGGACTCCAGTTCCACAGCAGAAGAAAACTGGTGGCAGAATGAAGATCTGGTAAAACACCAAGTTATTCTTCACGCTTCTAGTGCCAGACCTGTGTAGAATGGCATGTTTGCAGAGGGACAGGCAGGGTATTGCATTGCTTTGCCAAACCATCCCAAACAGCTGTGACTAGCTCTGTTCCATATGCATAGAGACCAGAGAGGAACTTGAGTTTTTAAGATGCATTTCCCACATCATGTGGCAGCTCACGAAGAAGCAATCCAGAAGAGATTGTTTGTTTGTTGTGTCTGGATAGGAGAGAACTTAGTGATGACCAAACAGAGGGATTACAATGCTGAGAGGATTAAAGTAAAACAAGATGAGTCATTCATGTTGATGGGGGCAAATCTTTAACTGTGAGGATAATTATCCATTGGAACAGATTGCCAAGGGATGTGGTGGGTCCTCCATCACATGATATCTTTTAAGCCTGGATGTTTTTCTAAAAGATACAATTTGACTTGGCCAGAACATTTGGGGCATGATGAGAAATCACTCAGTGGGAGTCTTTGGCCTGTGCTATGCAGGAGGTCAGACTAGATGATCTAATGGCCCCAGCGGAAATACATGTGTACATCAAGAACAGGAAATCCATGTAGGCCAAGGGCCAAGTCTGGAGATATGCTAAGCACCTGTAGTCCCACTGAAGTCAAAGGGCTTATTCTGCACCCACTGACTTTCATTAATCAGTTTGTCATTCACTGCAGTGGGTGCAGAATTGACCCCAAAGACAATTTCAGGTGCTCCCAAGACTTGGCTGTAAGTGGTGAAACTACCCAAGCAAATAGCTCGAATGCATTTGAAGCAGCCAAGTGTGAGTGGGCTGGAATGATACAGTCACACAGCCTAGGCCATCTGAGAAAGACCTTCAGGGGACAGGCTTGTTAGGCAAAATGGCATTTTCATCTTAATCACTTCTTTTTGCCCTAAGCCTATGATTTCCTCTGACAAGTTATCTTCATTCATGCCTAGCACTAGAATAGGAATAAGAGGTGTGTGTGTGGGGAGGTGATTTTGTGCTACCATGGCAACAGTCGCCATAGCAACTTTAAATTAGTTGGCTGCAGATGAAATGCAAATGCTAATATGGTTTCAGTGAAGTTATGTTGAAGTAATTACAGGAGTTTCATTCATCCAGTCCTCGCGGCACTCTGGGAATGCAAATGTTGCTCTGAGAAGTCTCAGCAATCTCACAAACATGACTGAGCAGCTTGCAGCATCAATGGAAGACTAATCCTTATGCTGAGGGATTTGCATTATCCATGCAGACAGTTCCCCTGCACTTGAGAAGGAAGAGATTACAAGCTGGTTAATTTCCCAGACTGCAGCCGGATAGCCAGAGAGCAATGCACCTTCACAGTCATTCTTGGAACTGTGCCTTTGGCAAGGTAAATGATTTAAACAGTCCTGCATGACATTTCCCATTGCCCTGCAATACCTTCAGTAGTAGCTGAGTTTAAAAATCTCAAGTGATTTTTCTTTTTTTCCAAGTGATGACAAAGCATAAGAACATAAGAACGGCCGTACGGGTCAGACCAAGGTCCATCTAGCCCAGTATTTGTCTGCCGACAGTGGCCAAATCCAGGTGCCCCAGAGGGAGTGAAGCTAACAGGCAGTGATCAAGTGATCTCTCTCCTGCCATCCATCTCCATCCTCTGATGGACAGAGGCTAGGGACACCATTCTTTACCCTTCCTGGCTAATAGCCATTTATGGACTTAGCCACCATGAATTTATCCAGTTCCCTTTTAAACACTGTTATAGTCTCAGCCTTCTCAATCTCCTCAGGTAAGGAGTTCCACAAGTTGACTGTGCACTGTGTGAAGAAGAACTTCCTTTTATTTGTTTTAAACCTGCTACCTATTAATTTCATTT
This sequence comes from Gopherus evgoodei, assembly GCF_007399415.2. Classification (NCBI taxonomy): domain Eukaryota; kingdom Metazoa; phylum Chordata; order Testudines; family Testudinidae; genus Gopherus; species Gopherus evgoodei. The sequence goes on from NC_044326.1 coordinate 144,564,032, forward strand.
GGTGACCCCTAGTTCTTGTATTATGGGAATAAGTAAATAACTTTTCCTTATCCACTTTCTCCACATCACTTATGACTTTATCTACCTCTATCATATCCCCCCTTACTCTCCTCTTTTCCAAGCTGAAGAGGCCTAGCCTCTTTAATCTTTCCTCGTAGGGGACCCTCTCCCCCTCTCCAAACCTCTAATCATTTTAGTTGCCCTTTTCTGAACCTTTTCTAGTGCTAAAATATATTTTTTGAGGTGAGGAGACCACATCTATACACAGTATTCGAGATGTAGGCGTACCATGGATTTCTATAAGGACAATAATATATTCTCAGTCTTATTCTCTATCCCCTTTTTAATGATTCCTAACATCCTGTTTGCTTTTTTGACCACCTCTGCGCACTGCGTGGACACCTTCAGAGAACTATCCACAATGACACCAAGATCTTTTACCTGCCTCATTGTAGCTAAATTAGCCCCCATCTTATTGTATGTATAGTTGAGGTTATTTTTTCCAATGTGCATTACTTTACATTTATCCACATTAAATTTCATTTGCCATTTTGTTGCCCAATCATTTAGTTTTGTGAGATCTTTTTGAAGTTATTCACAGTCTGCTTTGGTCTTAACTATCTTGAGTAGTTTAGTATCATCTGCAGACTTTGCCACCTCACTGTTTACCCCTTTCTCCAGATCATTTATGAATAAATTGAATAGGATTGGTCCTAGGACTGACGCTTGGGGAACACCACTAGTTACCCCTTTCCATTCTGAGAAATTACCATTAATTCCTACCCTTTGTTCCCTGTCTTTTAAACAGTTCTCAGTCCATGAAAGGACCTTCCCTTTTATCCCATGACAGCTTAATTTATGTAAGAGCCTTTGGTGAGGGACATTGTCAAAGGATCTCTGGAAATCTAAGTACACTATGTCCACTGGATCCCCCTTGTCCACATGTTTGTTGACCCCTTCAAAGAACTCCAATAGATTAGTAAGACATGATTTCCCTTTACAGAAACCATGTTGACTATTGCTCAACAGTTTATGTTTTTCTCTGTGTCTGACAATTTTATTCTTAACTATTATTTTGACTAATTTGCCCAGTACTGATGTTAGACTTACCGGTCTGTAATTGCCGGGATCACCTCTAGAGCCCTTTTTAAATATTGGCGTTACATTAGCTAACTTCCAGTCATTGAGTACTGAAGCCAATTTAAAGGACAGGTTGCAAACCTTAGTTAATAGTTCTGCAACTTCACATTTGAGTTCTTTCAGAACTCTTGGGTGAATGCCATCTGGTCCCGGTGACTTGTTCATGTTGAGTTTATCAATTAATTTCAAAACCTCCTCTAGTGACACTTCAGTCTGTGACAGTTCCTCAGATTTGTCACCTACAAAAGGCGGCTCAGGTTTGGGAATCTCCCTAACATCCTCAGCCGTGAAGATTGAAGCAAAGAATCCATTTAGTTTCTCCGCAATGACTTTATCGTCTTTAAGCGCTCCTTTTGTATTTTGATCGTCAAGGGGCCCCACTGGTTGTTTGGCAGGCTTCCTGCTTCTGAGGTACTTAAAAAAACATTTTGTTATTACCTTTTGAGTTTTTGGCTAGCCGTTCTTCAAACTCCTCTTTGACTTTTCTTATTACACTCTTGCACTTAAGCTGGCAGTGTTTGTGCCCCTTTCTATTTACCTCACTAGGATTTGACTTCCACTTTTTCAAAGAAGTCTTTTTATCTCTCACTGCTTCTTTTACATGGTTGTTAAGCCACGGTGGCTCTTTTTTAGTTCTTTTACTGTGTTTCTTCATTTGGGGTATACATTGAAGTTGGGCCTCTATTATGGTGTCTTTAAAAAGTGCCCATACAACTTGCAGGGATTTCACTTTAGTTACTGTACCTTTTAACTTTTGTTTAACTAACCCCCTCATTTTTGTATAGTTCCCTCTTTTGAAATTAAATGTCACAGTGTTGGGCTTTTGAGGTGTTCTTCCCCGCCCAGGGATGTTGAATGCTATTGTATTATGGTCACTATTTCCAAGTTGTCCTGCTATAGTTACCTCTTGGACCAGCTCCTGCGCTCCACTCAAGATTAAATCTAGAGTTGCCTCTCCCCTTGTGGGTTCCCGTACCAGCTGCTCCATGAAGCAGTCATTTAAAGTATCAAGAAATTTTATCTCTGCATTTCGTCCTGAACTGAAATGTTCCCAGTCAATATGGGGATAAATGAAATCCCCCACTATTATTGGGTTCTTAATTTTGATAGCATCTCTAATTTCCCTTAGCATTTCATCATCATTATTATTGTTCTGGTCAGGTGGTCGATAATAGATCCCTAATGTTATATTTTTTATTAGAGCATGAAATTTCTATCCATAGCGATTCTATGGAACATGTGGTTTCACTTAAGATTTTTACTTCATTTGAATCTACATTTTCTTACACATATAGTGCCACTCCTCCCCCTGCACAACATGTTCTGTCCTTCCAATATATTTTGTACCCCGTAATGATTGTATCCCATTGATTGTCCTCAGTCCACCAGGTTTCGGTGATGCCTATTATATCAATATCCTCCTTCATCACAAGGCACTCTAGTTCACCCATCTTATTATTTAGACTTTTAGCATTTGTGTACAAGCACTTTAAAAACTTGTCCCTGTTTATTTGTCTGCCCTTTTCTGATGTGCCAGATTCTTTTTTATGTGACTGTTTATCATCTGATCCGGCCCTTACATTATCCTTTTCCATCCTCTGCTCCTGAGTATAACTTAGAGATTCTCTATCACCAGACTCTCCACTAAGATAAGTCTGTGTCCAATCCACATGCTCCTCTGCAGCAGTCAGCTTTCCCCCATCTCCTAGTTTTAAAACTGCTCTACAACCTTTTTAATGTTTAGTGCCAGCAGTCTGGTTCCACTTTGGTTTAGGTGGAGCCAATCTCTCCTGTATAGGCTCCCCCCATCCCAAAAGTTTCCCCAATTCCTAATGAACGTAAACCCCTCCTCTCTACACCATCGTCTCATCCACACATTGAGACTCTGAAGCTCTGCCTGCCTACCTGGCCCTGCACGTGGAACTGGGAGCATTTCTGCGAATGCCACCATAGAGGTCCTGGATTTCAGTCTCTTCCCTGGCAGCCTAAATTTGGCTCCCAGGACATCTCTCCTATCCTTTCCTATGTCATTGGTACCATTGTTACCATTACATATACTTGTAAAGGTGTCCATCTGACACACAGAAAGCATACAGGACAAATACAGAACAAGGTGCATCATATCTGCACTCAGAGAGGACAGAATATTTAGCAAAGACAGATTTAAAAGATTGGTGTTATTTAGTTTAGAGAGAAAGCAGGAGCGGCGCCAGGGTTTTTGGAGCCCTAGGTGGGAGTCCTTCCGTGCTCCCGATCGTTGGTGGCAATTCTGCGGCCGGGGGGTCCTTCCGTGGCTCCCAGTCTTTGGGGCACTTTGGCGGAGGGTCCCGGAGCGAGTGAAGGACCCGCCGCAGAATTGTCCCCAAAGACCCGAAGCGTGGAAGGACCTCCATCCTCCGAACTGCCGCTGAGGGTGGCAAAATGCCGCCCTCACCGAATCCTAGTGCCCTAGGAGACTGCTTAGGTCACCTAAATGGAAGCGCCGGCCCTGAGAGAAAGGAATAAAATAGTTTAGAGAGAAAGGAATAAAATATAACACTATAGAGGTATATAAAGCAATGAATGACATAAGGAAGGGCCATCATGCATGAAGAAGATAAACTATACAATTAAAAATCCTGAAAGATTGATCTATATTTGATACATTGCTCAGCCAGCCTCACCCTCCCACAGCTGCATGACATGATAGACTGATGCAGGAGTTACCAGGAGGCCGAACTGTTCCCCTCTATGCAGAGCAGAGAGGAGAAAAGATGTTTAATTCACAGTTTCTGAGGGAAGAAGGCAGGATCTTTCCCCATGACTGCTTGGTGGTCCCTCCCCAACGGAAGGAAGGGCAGGGCCACCCAGAGGATTCAGGGGACCTGGGGTCTTCGGCGTTGGGGGGCCCCCACCACTGAATTGCCACCAAAGACCCGGCACTTCGGCGGCGGGTCCCTGGGAGGAAGGACCCCCCCCCAATGCCGAAGACCCGGAGCGGAAGAAATTCTGGGAGCCTGGGCCCCTACAGAGTTTTCTGGGGCCCCCAGAGCGGGTGAAGGACCCCTCTCCAGGGGCCCTGAAAAACTCTCGAGGGGGCCCCTACAGGGCCCGGGGCCTGGGGCAAATTTTCCCACTTGCCCCCCCCGGGCGGCCTGAGGGAGGGCATGATTTGATACACCCTCAAAGGGAGGTATTTCCCCCAACACACTAACTTGGTCTGCTTGTGTTAATTCCTCCTGGTTTTGTTTTTGGGCTATCCCGCAAGGGGAGAAACTTGGAAGTAAGGGTGTGGTGTGGTGTTGCCACTCTTACTTCTGCGCTGCTTCTGGTTGGGTGCCGCCTTCGGAGCGGGGCACCTGAGCAACAGCTGCTGCTCTCCGGCCACCCAGCTATGAAGGCAGCACAAGAAGTGAGGGTGGCAATACCATAACCCCCCTAAAATAACCTTGCAACTCGCCTGCAACTTCCTTTTGGGTCAGGACCCCCAATTTGAGAAATGCTGATCTCCCCCATGAAATCTGTATAGCATAGGGTAAAAGCACACAAAAGACCAGATTTCATTTTTTTTCTCAGACAAAACTATTCATCAAATTTGACCTGAATACATGAAACTTCAGAACACTGAAAAATGTATGTTTGATGCAAAATCTAGCCATAAAAAAATTGGCCAGCTCTAGTTATAATTTACAAGCATTGATCTCAAACTTTTGCCATGTTTAACCAATTATCCTTAGTGACAACTCCTACTCTCTCATCCAATAGAACAGCCTCACTCTGCAGAATGGATTAAAATGAACCCTTTGTGTTACATCAGGGTACTACTGCAATAACGATAGCTATGCCACGGGTCCAATGCAGCTTTTTTATGCTTGGTGTGACTCGGGGTACCTGGGCAGCCCTCCCTGAAAATGACAAGGTCAGGACAGGCTACAAAAGGGAGCACAGACACTCCCAAAACTAGTGGTTAACACTGAAGTTAAACTCACCAACCACTCACAAACTCTGCTTCTGTTCCCCCACACTGGTTATTGACTAGAAAAGAAAGCACCCAGGCCCCTTTATTTCATTCCAGTTCTCTGGCTCCCAATCAGCACCTAGGTCCAGTGCAGTGAGAAGTTATTTAAAAACTCTGCTCACTGTAGAAAATATTCTTCTGACCCCAAAGGGTCATCCAAGTTATCAAGTCAATATTACTTTGGATCTTACCCAAAATACCACGCTTGCCAGCCAATCCATTAGTATCTAAAACTAAAGGTTTATTATAAAGAAAAAAGAGAATTAGAAGAGAGTTGTTAAATGATAAAACTCTCAGATACATACAGATACTACAAAGTCCATAGATCAGATTCATAGCAGTATTGGTGAGTTTGCTGGCTTGAAAGTCCCCTGGAACACATATACAGGTTGGATGGGTCATTCAGTCCTTTGCTCAGAGCTTTGTAGAGAAGTTACTCCAGAGGTAAGAAGCAGGAATGAAGACAAAAATGGAGATGATACAGCTGCCCTTTGTATTCCTTTTGCCCATGGGCAGTGGGTCGCATATGCTGGAGGAGGCTGTGCCTCCCCAAACAGCCCTCCCTGCTCCCTGCGTGCAGCGGCTCCAGTCCTGCTCCAGTCCTAGTGCTCTGCTTGGGGCTAGGGAGGCTGTGTTCATGTGCCACCTGCCATGCATTTCAGCACTCCAGAGTAGGGGAAGATGGGGCCACATGCAGCCTGCCTTCCTGGCACTCCAGGGCTGGGGGTACTGTGGCCACATGCCCTCCCATGCTCCAGGACCAGGGGGTAGCCTGGGGTAGGATTGGGCTGGTGGCCGCAGTGGGTGGGTGGGGGCTGTGGGCTCTGGCGGGGACAGAAGGGGCGGGTCTGGGACTAGCCTTCCCCAGCCGATGGTTCACGTGCTGCCCATGCTTTTGCCCTGTGGCTTGTACTTCCTTTGTCCCAAACACAAGCGTCACAGAACCTGGCACAGAAAAGAGTACAGTTCTGCCCATAAGCATGCCCCTACATGGCTTGCTGAGTCATAAAGTGTATCTCCTGACTCTGTTCAATGGGTTCATTGTACAGCTGATTATCTTGATGGGCCATCAAACAGGCTAGGCAGTGCTGATGCCAATCTGCCTGGGGGTGTTGTCCAGAAACACAGAACAAGTTTGGAAATACAAATATACCCTACATATCTATAACTCACAATACAACGGTGATACAAACATATAAACAAGATCATCATACTTGACAAAGTGTAGCTCTTTTCACAAATTCCGCACATGGCATATCTGGTCAGATTCCCTGCAATTTTATAACATTGGTATCACTAATGTAACAAAGTGTTCCACATAGTCCATACAGCATCACATATGGGCAGCCCCACTGAGGCTGCTAGAGTGTAACTGAGAGCAGCCTTCAGCTCAGTACCTGTAGCTTGCTTGGAACAAAGTTACATTCAGTCTTGTTTACTCCTCATAACACAAGAATTAGGGGTCACCAAATGAAATGAATAGGCAGCAGGTTTAAAACAAACAGGAAGTGTTTCTTCATACAATGCACAGTCAAATTCTTTGCCAGAGGATGTTGTGAAGCCTAAGACTATAACAGGGTTTAAAAAAGAACAGATAAGTTCATGGAGGATAGGTCCATCAATGGCTATTAGCCAGGATGGGCAGGGATGGTGTCCCTAGCCTCTGTTTGCCAGAAGCTGGGAATGGGCGACAGTTGATGGATCACTTGATGATTCCCTGTTCTGGTCATTCCCTCTGGAGCACCTGGCATTGGCCACTGTCAGTAGACAGGATACTGGGCTAGATGGACCTTTGGTCTGACCCAGTATGGCTGCTCTTATGTACAGAGAGATGGAATTCAATCCTGCATAGAGGTCTCAAAGCTATCTACATACTAATTGTTACCTGAACTAGGGCCTTCTGCAGCTGCTCTGCACTGGAGTGAATTGCAGTCAAGGTAGTTCTGATTTCCAAAATTGTGCTTGTGTTGGATGTGCTTGTGAACCCACACTGAAGAGGTTCCAGAGAAGCTGCTGGAACTATAGGTGTGGGGGTGCTGCTGTACCCCATGGTTTGAAGTGGTTTCCATTATATACAGGAAAAACAATGGGGAGTCTTTGTGGCACCTTAGAGACTAACACATTTATTTGGGCATAAGCTTTCGTGGGCTAAAATCCACTTCATCAGATGCATGGAGTGAAAAATACAGCAAGCAGTATATATATACAGCACATGAAAAAATGGGCATTGTCTTACCAAGTGGGAGATCCCATATTTTCATGTGCTCTATGTATATACACACTGCTTACTGTATTTTTCATTCCATGCCTCTGATGAAGTGGGTTTTAGCCCACGAAAGCTTATGCCCAAATAAATTTGTTAGTTTCTAACAAGGGCGGCTCTAGGTATTTTGCCGCCCCAAGCATGGCAGGCAGGCTGCCTTCAACACCTTGCCTACGGGACGTCCCCGGTCCTGCGAATTCGGTGGCAGCCTGCAGGAGGTCCACCAAAGCTGTGGGAACAGCAGACCCTCCGCAGGCAGGCCGCCGAAGGCAACCTGCCTGCTGCCCTCGTGGCAACCGGCAGAGCGCTCCCCGTGGCTTGGCACCCCAGGCACGCGCTTGGCGTGCTGGTGCCTGGAGCTGCCCCTGGTCTCTAAGGTGCCACAAGGACTCCTGGTTGGTTTTGCTGATACAGACTAACATGGCAACCCCTCTGAAACCTGTCATTATATTCAGGGTTTACAGTTTGTTTCAATGGCTTTCAGCACCTCCGCTCTAAAAATTGTTACAGCAACCCTGGAGAGGCCTTGGGAGCACAGATAGTCCCACCCCTCAATCTCTGTCAATCATATATGATAGCAGGAGGTCTTTAAACCTAGGGCAGCTTCACCAAACCTTAGCTGAGAAGTACCAGCCCCTGACATGCTTGTTGGACGAGAAGGTGCAAGGAGCCTTGGTTGGGCTCATTTTACTCAGCTGCTTGAAACTGAAGCTCCCACAAGGTTCTTTTTTTGGGTTGGAGCAAAAGTCTTCAGACCGTCGGAAGATTTGTTGCCTCCGACTCCTGGATGGTCCTCTGATGGCTGACCCTGCTGGGATGCAGAAAGCAGCTGTTCCTTTTTACAGTACTCTGAACTCACCTGAAGCCTGGGATGTGCTGGCAATGGAGGCGTTACCCTGTCTGACTGGTGAGGAGCAGCATTCCCTGCATTCCCCTCTGTCACTGCAGGAATTCACTCTTGCAGTCCCAGCAGCTCTCTACAGGCAAGACCCCAGGCATCAGTGGGCTGCTATCAGAATTCTACAAGCGTTTCTGGCATTTTACCTGTCTTGACTTTTTTCTAGTGGCGCTGAAGTGTCTCCTGGAGAAAGAGCTGCCCCTCACTTGCCACAGGGCAGTGATCACCCTGCTGCACAAGAAAGGGGATCTCTGGCTTACAGAACCAGTGATCTATTTTCCTTCTCTGCTCTGATTATAGGATTTTATCCAAGGGCTTAACCAACCAGCTGAAGGACATCTGGACTCTCTGACACACCCTGATCAGATATATTGGATTCCTTGCTGCTGGGTTTTTTATCATTTATTTTTAATTTGTGATGTTTTTACAGTTAGCAAACTGTGGGCACGGCTCCATTTGCAGATGTAGAGCACCAGGAGTTAAACCAGCCCTCGAAGACCGCAGCAGGGAAAGCGCTGCCATGTGTTCACACTGTCAGCTGCCAGCGCACTTGCATAGATCTCTGGTTGCCACATTTGTGGCACTTGCAGCGACATTGGGAGTGGTGCATTATGGGCAGCTATCCCACAGAGCACCTCGTCCCATTCTGGGCTTTGGCTTGTGGGAAGGGGGCCGGGGGTGCGAGGCATTCTGGATCCGGTCCCAATGCCCCATGATGCATCACTTCACATCCCAGCAATCCCTGTGCTTCCTTCCACATTTAGTGCCATCTTTCAACTTTTTTTGTTCTGCACACTCTGTCTTCCCTTTCGATCTGCGGGAATGGATCGCGAACTGCTTAGGAATATGCTGATGGGTCTCGCCAGCATGTCACAAATTGCAGCTGAGTTATTCCTTAAGCTTCAAAGTGACAGTGAGGAGTCTGACAATGATGTCAACTCACATAATGCATACGACACGAGATTGCTTGTGACATTCACGGACAAGCTCACCACAGTGGAACACTGCTTCTGGGCCTGGGAAACAAGCACTGAGTGGTGGGATCACATCGTCATGCAAGTCTGGGATGACGAGCAGTGGCTGCAGAACTTTCAGATGAGGAAAGCCACTTTCATGGCACTGTGTGCTGAGCCCGCCCCTGCCCTGTGGTGCAAGGACATGAGATTGAGAGCTGCCCTGCCGGTGGAGAAGCGGGCGGGTATTGCAGTCTGGAAGCTGGCAACTCCAGCCAGCTACCGATCAGTTGCTATCCAGTTTGGAATGAGAAAGTCGACAGTTGGAATCATATTGATGCAAGTTTTCAGGGCCATTAATCGCATCCTGCTCAGAAGAACTGTGACTCTGGGTAACGTGCATGACATTGTGGCTGGCTTTGCACAAATGGGTTTCCCTAACTGCGGAGACGCATATGGGACGCATATTCCAATTCTGGCACCAGCCCAACTAGCCTCCATGTACGTTAATTGGAAGGGGTATTTCTCGATGTTCTCCAGGCGCTTGTGGTTCACCAGGGGCATTTCATTGACATTAACGCAGGCTGGCCCGGAAAGGTGTATGGTGCATGCATCTTTCAGAACACCAGCCTGTTCAGAAAGCTACAAGCCGGGACTTTCTTCCCAGACCAGAAGATCACTGTAGGGGAAGTCGAAATGCCCATTGTGATCCTTGGAGACCCCACTTACCCTTTAATGCCGTGGCTCATGAAACCCTACACAGGGAGCCTTGACGGCAGGAAGGAGCGGTTCAACAACAGGCTGAGTCGGTGCAGAATGACTGTTGAATGTGCTTTTGGCCGTTTAAAGGGCTGCTGGCACTGTCTGTATGGGAAGCTGGACATGGCTGATGACAGCATTCCCATGGTTATATCCGCATGCTGTACCCTCCATAACATTTGTGAAGGGAAGTGAGAAAGCTTCGCTCAGGCATGGACCTCGGAGGTTCAATACCTGGAGTCTGAATTTGAACAGCCAGAGAGCAGGGCTGTTAGAGGAGTCCAGGGATTAGGGATGCCTTGAGGGAGCAATTTGAGTCTGAAAGCCACTAGTAATGTTTGGTGTCCTGCACGGGAGTGAAGTGCAGTGGTTCCAATGCTAGTAGGAACCTGTGTTTGCTACATAAGATGCACTGACTTGCAGTGCCTGTTGCTTTCCTGGGCTATGGTATCTTTTACTCAATGCAATAATAAAGACTGTTTTCAAAGACAAAGAATTCATTTATTGAAAAGAAACACAACTGCTGGGGAAACAGAAAGGGCATGACACATCTATGCCGTGTGGAACGAGGGAAGGTGGCGGGGTGCAGAATGGGACAATCAGAGATTTGCGTATGTCCTGTTATTGTACTCAGCCTTCCTGTTTGGAGTTCTGTGCAATGAGTGCTGGACTTCAGGCTGGCTAAAATGCATGGTGATGGGGGTTGAGTGCAGTGGGTAAGGGTCATAGTTTGCAGGGCTGGGTGGTGAAGCTACAGGTGTTGGAGGAAGCTGGTGGCAATAAGAAACCGGTTGTTGGGGAAAGTGGGTTGGAGGTGACATGAGGACACAAGGGAAAGAGTTTTGGGAAAAGGGTGTGGGGTGGGCAGAGAGGGGTGGATGCGGAAGTGCTCCACCGGCATTGCTTTGAGCGCCTGGATCGAGTCCGATTGGTGCTCCATGATGCTTAGCAGCCGCTCCATGCTTTGGTGCCGGCAATCTGCATTCTGCAGGCAGAGCCCCCTTTCAGTCTCCCGCCACTCCTGCACTTTTTGATTTTCATTAAGGGACTGCTGAAGTCAATCTTCTTTGCTTTTTCTCGTCCGCTTCCTGATTCTTTGGAGTCTTTTGGCCACTGATAACAAGGACAGCTGGGATCTCAAGATTGCATCTGTAAAGCCAAAATGCAACACTTAACAGAGGCAGACTTGTTCACACTAGACAGAGCAATGATTCGGCTGTACTTAAAGAGAAGTACAGTGTACACAACAGCAGAAATTGCCCAACCCAAAGTGAGCGCACATAACCCACAGGAGCCCCCAAATGGTGAGTGACCACAGGGGCAAGGGGGACTGATTGTTTACGGCTGTACTGTCCTCTGGGGTCCTGTGCCTTGGGGAAAGCCAACAGCTCCAGGGGCCCCTATAGTGAACACCATCCTCACATTTTCCACAGAATGGATTTATCCTGAAGATATCTCGCTGCTGAGGGTGACCTACTCTAATGTGGCTTCCACCCTGGCCCTTATGCAGCTTGCCTGTGTTCAGCAATGGTCCCCCACCCCTCACGGCACAGTAGTGTGGACATGTTAGCCTGACTGGGACAAGGAGCACAGTAGCTCTGCCAAGGAACCTGAGCAAGCAGATTGCCCAGCTTCTGCGTGAGACCTTTGAAGAGATCACTGAGGCCAATTACCACCGTGTGAGAAAGCACATCAACGCCCTATTCTGCATCTAGGCATGCCTGCAGCCCTAACCCTCCTCACCGCAAGAGCCCGCACTGAACAACTTCCTTCCCTTCCCTTGTCTGTTCACTCTGACTCTCCACTGACCTTGGAAGTCCCCTGACTTCTCTGTCCTCCGTCCTGTTGAGGGATGGGCTTTGACTCTCGCCTACTTTTGTTGGCATCTAGTCAATTACAGAGCCTAGATTTGCCTTCATTCTGTATCACCTGGTGATTTCTGCAAAGTGCATGACCAAACCAGGCACTTTCCAGTTTATGGCTCTTGAAAAGCTGCTGGTTTTTAACCCACATTTTCTTGCTGGAGCTCTCTCCTCCAGGTGCCTGTTTTCTGCCCTTCAGCCTGGGCTCACCAAGCTGTTGCTCCTAATTGTTCCTAGTTGGTCAAGCTGGAAGTTGGCAACAGCTCTGGCTGTTCAGACCAGAACCCAGATAAGGTCCTCTCTGCATGCCAGCTGGTGCTCCCCTCGTGGGCTGCAGAATTGTTCCCTCAGTGGGCTGCAGAATTGTTCCTCCAGGAGGGAACACTTTGTTCCTCTCACTAGTTGTTTCCCCCTCTGCAGATGAGATCTCTGTGCAGCTGAACACGCTGCTGTCGAGAAAGGGTTTGGTGGAAGTTCCTTTTGCAGCCAGTACCAAGAAGCAGCTCTATCATAGCTGCATCAAGGCGTGGCAATATGCCAGCCTCTCTGATCTCTCTGATACAGCCTGGAGAGGCCTCTGTTGCTGGATCATTGATTCTATGTCCCTATCTTGAAGGACGTTATACAAACCTTCTCTTCCTTTGCAGCTGAGGCTCCTGCATAGCATCATAGCAGCCGATCATTTTGTGCACCATATTACCCCATGTGTCTGCACAGAGCCCCGCCTGTTCAGCTTCAGACACAGTGTTTCATTTTTTCCTACATTGCCCCCATTTGATTCCTCTTTTTGTTTTTTTGCAGCAGCTTTTCAGCAGTTTGGGGTGTGCTACAGACCGCCGGGATCTGATTTGGATATGGATAGAGACCTCTTTCATGTTTTTAATGAAGTAAACACTAATGGGAATTATGTGATCATGGGAGACTTTAACTTCCCAGAGATAGACTGGAGGACAAGTGCTCGTAAGAATAATAGGGCTCAGATTTTTCTGGATGTGATAGCTGATGGATTTCTTCACCAAGTAGTTGAAGAACCAACAAGAGGGGATGCCATTTTAGATTTGGTTTTGGTGAGTAGTGAGGACCTCATAGAAGAAATGGTTGTAGGGGACAACCTTGGTTCGAGTGATCATGAGCTAATTCAGTTCAAACTAGATGGAAGGATAAACAAAAATAGATCTGGGACTAGGGTTTTTGATTTCAAAAGGGCTAACTTTGAAGAGTTAAGGAAATTAGTTAGGGAAGTGGACTGGACTGAAGAACTTGTGGATCTAAATGCGGAGGAGGCCTGGAATTACTTTAAGTCGGAGCTGCAGAAACTATCAGAAGCCTGCATCCCAAGAAAGGGGAAAAAAAACATAGGCAGGAGTTATAGACCAAGCTGGATGAGCAAACATCTCAGAGAGGTGATTAAGAAAAAGCAGAAAGCCTACAAGGAGTGGAAGAAGGGTGGGATTAGCAAGGAAAGCTACCTTAGTGAGGTCAGAACATGTAGGGATAAAGTGAGAAAGGCTAAAAGCCATGTAGAGTTGGACCTTGCAAAGGGAATTAAAACCAATAGTAAAAGGTTCTATAGCCATATAAATAAGAAGAAAACAAAGAAAGAAGAAGTGGGACCGCTAAACACTGAGGATGGAGTGGAGGTTAAGGATAATCTAGGCATGGCCCAATATCTAAATAAATATTTTGCCTCAGTCTTTAATAAGGCTAATGAGGAGCTTAGGGATAATGGAAGGATGACTAACGGGAATGAGGATATGGAGGTGGATATTACCACATCTGAGGTAGAAGCCAAACTTGAACAGCTTAATGGGACAAAATCAGAGGGCCCAGACAATCTTCATCCAAGAATATAAAAGGAACTGGCACATGAAATTGCAAGCCCATTAGCAAGAATTTTTAATGAATCGGTAAACTCAGGGGTTGTACCGTACGACTGGAGAATTGCTAACATAGTTCCTATCTTTAAGAAAGGGGAAAAAGGTGATCTGAGTAACTATAGGCCTGTTAGTTTGACATCTGTAGTATGCAAGGTCTTGGAAAAAATTTGGAAGGAGAAAGTAGTTAAGGACATTGAGGTCAACGGTAATTGGGACAAATTACACATGGTTTTACTAAAGGTAGATCGTGCCAAACCAACCTGATCTCCTTCTTTGAGAAGGTGACAGATTATTTAGACAAAGGAAATGCAGTAGATCTAATTTACCTCGATTTCAGTAAGGCATTTGACATGGTTCCACATGGGGAATTATTAGTTAAATTGGAAAAGATGGGGATCAATATGAAAATTGAAAGGTGGATAAGGAACTGGTTAAAGGGGAGACTACAACGGGTCGTACTGAAGGGTGACTGTCAGGCTGGAAGGAGGTTACTAGTGGAGTTCCTCAAGGATCAGTTTTGGGACCAATCTTATTTAACCTTTTTATTACTGACCTTGGCACAAAAAGCAGGAATGTGCTAATAAAGTTTGCGGATGACACAAAGCTGGGGGGGGATTGCTAACACAGAGAAGGACCGGGATATCATACAGGAGGATCTGGATGACCTTGTAAACTGGACTAATAGTAATAGGATGAAATTTAAAAGTGAAAAGTGCAAGGTCATGCATTTAGGAATTAATAATAAGAATTTTGGTTATAAATTGGGGACGCATCAGTTGGAAGTAACAGAGGAGGAGAAGGACCTCGAAGTATTGGTTGATCACAAGAAGACTATGAACCGCCAATGTGATATGGCCGTTAAAAAAGCTAATGCAGTTTTAGGATGCATCAGGTGAGGTATTTCCAGCAAAGATAAGGAGGTGTTAGTACCGTTATATAAGGCACTGGTGAGACCTCATCTGGAATACTGTGTGCAGTTCTGGTCTCCCATGTTTAAGAAGGATGAATTCAAACTGGAACAGGTTCAGAGCGGGCTACTAGAATTATCCAAGGAATGGAAAGCTTGTCTTATGAAAGGAGACTCAAAGAGCTTGGCTAGTTTAGCCTAAACAAAGGAAGGCTGAGGAGGGATGTGCTTGCTCTTTATAAATATATCAGAGGGATTAATATCAGGGAGGGAGAGGAATTATTTAAGCTTAGTACCAATGTGGACACAAGAACAAATGGGTATAAACTGGACACTAGGAAGTTTAGACTTGAAATTAGACGAAGGGTTTCTAACCACTAGAGGAGTGAAGTTCTGGAACAGCCTTCCAAGGGGAGTAGTGGGGGCAAAAGACATATCTGGCTTTAAGACTAAGCTTGATAAGTTTATGGAAGGGATGGTATGATGGGATAGCTTAATTTTGGCAATTGATCTTTGATCATCAGCAAGTAAGTATGCCCAGTGGTCTGTGATGGGATGTTAGATGGGATGGGATCTGAGTTACTGCAGAGAATTCTTTCCTGGGTGCTGGTTGGTGAGTCTTGCCCACATGCTCAGGGTTTAGTTGATTGCCATATTTGGGGTCGGGAAGGAATTTTCCTCCGGGGCAGATTGGCAGAGGCCCTGGAGTTTTTTCGCCTTCCTCTGCAGCGTGGGGCATGGGTCACTTGCTGGTAGATTCTCTGCAGTTTGAGGTCTTCAGACCACAATTTGAAGACTTCAATAACTCAGAAGTAGGTTAGGAGTTTGTTATAGAAGTGGATGGGTAGGGTTCTGTGGCCTGCTTTGTGCAGGAGGTCAGACTAGATGATCATATTGGCCCCTTCTGACCCTAAAGTCTATGAGTCTATGAGTTTGGGTCTTGTTTGTTCTGGGAATGACATGCCCGTACACATTCAGACAGTTTCCTGCCTCAGTTCAGCAAAAGTAGCCATTTTGAAATCTCACCAGAACAGAATGGCTGGGGAAGAGCCATGTGATGTGCTCGGGCTGTTCTGCACACTGCTTGTGGCCTGGCTGGGAGATTGATTACACCTTTAGTAAGTTGACTTGTAACCTGGACACTATTGGTGGACTTGCTGTGTTAACTATCTTTTGAGAGAACCTGGTAATGATAAGGGTGTAGTGATCCATGTTTAATGTTCACTTAAGACAGGTTTTGCTTTAATTTTGTCATTTCTTTTTCTGTCTGTATCAGTAATTTTATAGTATTTGAATAGTTTTTCTAGTGATTTTATGTGAATAAAGATTTTTGTCCCATCAGTCTCTCTCTGTCTCTCAAAGAGTGAATCCTTGGAGTATGTTGATATCTTGCAGCATCCTTACAAATTTGTACAATACCAATATTTTGACATCAGGTGTTTTTGCTTCTTGGCATTTTAAACTTTTAAGAATTTTGTGCACTTAGGCACATGGCCTCTTTTGTTCTTTAGAAAAGGGATAATTGTAAAATAGATTAATTTTACACATTGATTGGGAAATCACTGGCTCCAAATTAAATTTAAATTAAATTAAATAAAGCATTGATCAAGATGGAATACTAAGAAATCCAGTAGGCTAGTGAAAGGGAATCCTGCCATTATTTTCTGGTTTACTCCATAATTATGTATGATAATGCTAAAGTACAAAATAGCTTCTGTGTGGAAAATTTCTTCACATTTGACAGAACAATTTTAAAGGTTATTGCATATAACCCTGTGCTCAGAGAGAAGAGGAGTTAATCTATATTCCGGTAACTCATAAAATTCATGTAGAAAACAAACTTTAATTATACTTCTCCCCCTCTGTGATGGGGTGGACCAGCCCCACATTGGGTCTTCAAGGTCAATCTTTCTCTTTGGGTCAAGGAGGCCCCACTCTCTCAGCTCTGCTGGGCATGCTGCAGCTGGAACCAGGCTATAAAAGGAAACAGCTGATTGCTGGAGAGCTGCAGGCTCCTATGGAAAGAATGCCTGCAGTCCAAGACACAGAGGCCAGCCAGATGGTGATGACCCATGACCCCCAGGCTTGGGATGCCACAGAGGGAAGAGAGACTATGGGGACCCCGAGATGGCAAACCATGGAGAAATGGATAGTAAGTGACCCAGGAAAACTTTGTGGGGAGTCAGTTGTAGAACTGGAGGCCAGCTCGGTGTGTTTCAGCAAGATCCTGGTGGAGAGGGAGGGCCCAGGTCCCCCTTCCCTGGCTGTTTCCCCCTTTTATAGACTTAAGGTCAGAAGGGACCATTATGGTCATCTAGTCTGACATCCTGCACAACGCAGGCCACAGAATCTCACCCACCCACTACTGTAACAAACCCCTAACCTATGTCTGAGTTATTGAAGTCCTCAAATCATGGTTTAAAGACCTCAAGGTGCAGAGAATCCTCCAGCAAGTGACCCATGCCCCACGCTGCAGAGGAAGGCGAAAAACCTCCAGGGCCTCTGCCAATTTTCCCCGGAGGAAATTTCCTTCCCGACTCCAAATATGGTGATCAACTAAACCCTGAGCATGTGGGTAAGACTCACCAGCCAGCATCCAGGAAAGAATTCTCTGTAGTAACTCAGATCCCACCCCGCCTAACATCCCATCACAGACCATTGGGCCTATTTATCTGCTAATAATCAGAGATCAAGTAATTGCCAAAATTAGGCTATCCTATCATATCATACCCTCCATAAACTTATCAAGTTTAGTCTTGAAGCCAGATATGTCTTTTTCCCCCACTACTCCCCTTGGAAGGTTGTTCCATAACTTCACTCCTCTAGTGGTTAGAAACCTTCATCTAATTTCAAGTCTAAACATCCTAGTGTCCAGTTTAGATCCATTTGTTCTTGTGTCCACATTGGTACTAAGCTTAAATAATTCCTCTCCCTCCCTGATATTTATCCCTCTGATATATTTATAAAGAGCAATCATATCTCCCCTCAGCTTTCTTTTGGTTAGGCTAAACAAGCCAAGCTCTTTGAGTCTCCTTTCATAAGACAGGTTTTCCATTCCTTGGATCATCCTAGTAGCCCGTCTCTGAACCTGTTCCAATTTGAATTCATCCTTCTTAAACATGGGAGACCAGACCTGCATACAATATTCCAGATGAGGTCTCACCAGTGCCTTATATAACGGTACTAACACCTCCTTATCTTTGCTGGAAATACCTCACCTGATGCATCCTAAAACTGCATTAGCTTTTTTAACGGCCATATCACATTGGCGGCTCATAGTCATCTTGTGATCAACCAATACTTCGAGGTCCTTCTCCTCCTCTGTTACTTCCAACTGATGCGTCCCCAATTTATAACCAAAATTCTTATTATTAATTCCTAAATGCATGACCTTGCACTTTTCACTTTTAAATTTCATCCTATTACTATTAGTCCAGTTTACAAGGTCATCCAGATCCTCCTGTATGATATCCCGGTCCTTCTCTGTGTTAGCAATCCCCCCCAGCTTTGTGTCATCCGCAAACTTTATTAGCACATTCCTGCTTTTTGTGCCAAGATCAGTAATAAAAAGGTTAAATAATTACTATTACTCCAGTTTACAAGGTCATCCAGATCTTCCTGTATGATATCCCGGTCCTTCTCTGTTTTAGCATACCATTACACCACAGTAATTGAATGCAGAATCTGACAAGATTTAGCCCTATATTAACATAACCAAATACAGGTATGGAAATATCACGCCAGATACCATTCAAACACATGCACCTTCTCACTGAATGAATCAATTAACATTCCTAGCTGCGATCATTACATCTTTGTTCCATTCTGCATTATTAGCTCTGCAATATTGTACTTTCTCTCCATTAACTACCAGCGGGTCACAAAGAAAGAAACAACTATAACTCATATTCCAGAAATCATCCTACCATGCACTGATTCAGTCACCATTCCCAATTAAATTCATGAAAGATTAATTCCTTAATTAATTAACATAACAATTAATTAATTATAACCATTAGCTGCCCTTCCATTAACCATTCAATAGTTCACAGTATTACACTGATTTCTTAATTAGCCCATGGTGAGTCAAAAACCAATAAGTAACCTCTCACATCCTCCTTGTTCCTTAGGCAAAATTATCTGCAGGTTGCTCCTCTATTCCATTTACTTGTCAGCTCTCTCCGGAGTACCTCTCCGCCACAGTTACAAACATACATGGCTTCGGCTCCCTCTTACGTTTATAAGAATGAACAGCTCGCCCAAGGAAAAGGCAGGGTCAAGTCACTTCTTTTTTCCCCCCCACTGGGAGAAAATACACCTTTATGGACCTCTCTCTAGAGTAATCTGGATAGAAATATCTGCGATTGAAAACTGCATGACATCCGATCTGCCTACCAATTAAAGGAAGGCCTCTAGTGGCATATATTGATTTATTATTATTACTATCATTAGTTGCAGCAATGATCATGTTGCTCTGCTTTATACAGTGCCTGCCATCTACAGTGGCAGCCAGAAGGGATCATTATGATCATCCACTCTGACTTCCTGATAACTCAGGCCAGAAAACCCCACCCAGTGATTCCCTCAGCTAGCCCATAACTTCTAGTTGAGTGTATTTTATACAAGGGCATGTGGCCATGATTTGTGAGGATTTCTTATTGCTTTCACAGCTTTTGGCACACTCCTAAGGGCTGCTGAGCAACTGCAACTCCCTGGGAAGTCAAGGGGAACCGCTGGTGCCCAGTTCTTCTCAGGATATGGCCTGTTATAGTCACTGAGGCCAGGTCCTCCAAGGGATTTAGGCACCTAGCTCCCATTGGGAGGTTGTCTCTGCCTTGTGTACCACACTGTAGCATTTAGCCAAAGGCTGCACTGGGGCAATGCGAAGGTTCACCACCCAAGGAGAGGCCATTGGCTATTCTTTCTGACTGTTTTGTCATGAAAGTCTTTGAAAAGTCTTGAGTAAAGAAAAAGAAAACCCCTGAAAACCCTACACTTTCCACAGAACAAGAAAGCTATTTCCTGCCCCACTCCAGCTGATAGGTATGAAAGTCCCTCAGGTGTTTCTGAGGTGCCATTAGGCTGCAGGTGAGGTGCAGGTGAGGTGCACTTAGAGTGCACAGCTCACATGAGGGGTTATCTCAGGATAATGCACCTTGAATGGCAAAATTTAGGCCTACCCTTCAGCCGAGCATCTTTTCTAAAAATTGGGCTAACTGACCTGTGCATGTGTGACTGAGGTGGCCCTCATACGCTAACAGCATTTAAGCAAGGGTTGGAATATTTATATTGCAGCATGCAAGTCCTTGCACTCCTAAAGCAGTGAGCATCCATTCTGAGTCGTGTGTATGAGAGAATGGGGGCTCTCAGGTGGTGTGTGTGTATAAAAGGACAGGGGTTCAGGTGGGGATGTATAAGAGGGCAGGGGGTTCAGGTGGTGTGTGTGCATAAGGTGATGGGGCTTCAGGTGGGGTGTGTGTATAAGAGGATGGGGTGTTTACATGGGGTGTGTGTGTGGAAGAGGACGAGGACTCTGGTGGCAGGGGTATGTGCGGGTTGATTGTGGCAAGACAAGGGGGCGTTAGTGGGATGTGTGTGTGTAATAGGGCATTGTTGTGTGTGTGCAAGGTCAGGGCACTCTCATGGCAGAGGGAGGTGTGGGTGAAGGCCAGGGGCTCACAGGGGAGGGGCTGAGGTGCGGAAACCTTGGCCATCAGTCGGGGTTTAACTAGGTGTAAGCAGGGTCTGAATGAATCCTTCCCTGACAGCTAGCTGAGAAGGGGAGAGACTTCATGTAAATACAGTCTGCTCCTGCTCTGCTCAGATATCCAGCAGACAGCTGTGTTGCTCAAAGTACTCAACGTTGGCTGGTGTTGGGTTATGAATCTCTTTAGTACTGAATGCAGGGGGAGTGAAATGCTGTTATAAATGTTCTCATTATTGTAGGAATACAGGGAAGCAGAACTATGCTTAACCTGTCCCAAATGAGGGGGTCACCCTCAGCTGTAAGGACCTCCTTAAGCCAGTGGCTCTACTGCCAGAGGCCTGTGAAACTAAGAGGGGTGGGGACAGGTGTCCTAACCAGGAGATGTGGGCTCTCTCCCCAAGGATCCTCCTTGTCCTTGTCCTTGTCCTTGTCCTTGTCCTTGTCCTTGTCCTGGTTTAACCTGTTCCTCCTCCTCCTCCTTCTTGTTTAAAGAAGGAGCTAAAGTGGCTTCGCTGGGAGACTTTATTATATTAAATGGTCAGTCAGTGCTGAACTCAGCTGTGGTGGGGCAGTGTCTCTGCCCAGCCTGCGGAGATGGCTGTTACTAAGAGAGAATGTGCAGAGGTCACAGCAGCAGAAGGTGATGGACAGTCAGCGGGTGGCTGGTGAGGTGATGAACAGAACAAGCAGCTGGCAAGGCAGAGAGGAACTGCTGCTAGTGGGGTGGTGAGGTGGCCAGGTGCAGGGGACAGCGAGGTACAGGGGCTGGCGGGGTGGCGAGGCGCAGGGCCCAGTGGGGTGGCCAGGCATGGGGACCGGCAGGGCAGCTGGGTGGTGAGGCCCAGGGGCTGGCAGGGCAGTGGGGTGCTGAGTAGGAGGGGCCGGTGGGGCAGAGAGGTAGAGAGGAGGAGAGGCCGGCTGGGCAGCGAAGTGGCGAGGGGGATGGGCCGGCAGGGCTAAAGGGCCGGCGGGGCGGCGGGCAGTGAGTAGGAGGGGCCGGTGGGGCAAAGAAGCAGCCAGGTGCAGGGGCCAGCGGGGTGGCCAGGCAGCGAGGCACAGAGGCCAGTGGGGCGGTAAGTAGGAGAGGCCAGCGGGACAGGTGGTAAGGAGGAGGGGCTGGCTGGGCAGTGAGGTGGCCAGGCACAGGGGCTGGCGGGGTGGCCAGGCAGCGAGAAGGAGGGGCTGGCGGGGCAGCCAGGTGGCGAGGCACAGGGACCAGCAGGGTGGCCAGGCGGCGAGGCACTGGGGCCAGCAGGGCAGCCAGGCAGTGAGACACAGGGACCGGTGGGGAAGCCAGGCGCAGGGGCCAGGAGGCCAACAGGGCACAGGGGCTGGTGGGGCAGCTGGGCAGCAAGGCGAAGGGGGTGGCGAGGCAGCATAGAGGAGGGGACAGCGGTGCAGCCAGGCGGCGAGGAGATGGGGCTGGCCGAGCATCGAGGCGCAGGGGCCGGTGGGGCAGCCAGCTGGTGAGGCACAGGAGCCGGCAGGGTGGCCAGGCGCAGTGGCCAGGGAGGCACAGGGGTTGGGGGGGGCGGCCAGGCGGCGAGATGCAGGGGCCGGCGGATCAGCTAGGCGGCGAGGAGGAAGGGCTGGCGGAGTGACCAGGCTCAGGGGCCGGTGGGGCAGCCAGGTGGTAAGGAAAAGGGGCTGGCGAGGCGCAGGGGCCAGCGGGTGGCAAGGCGCAGGGGCCGGCAGGGCAGCCGGGTTGTGAGGAGGAGGAGCCTGCGAGGTGCAGGGGCCAGCGGGTGGCAAGGCGCAGGGGCCGGCGGGATGGCGAGGAGGAGGTGCCAGTGAGGCGGCGAGGTGCAGGGGCCGACAGGCCAGTGGGGTGGTGAGGAGCAGGGGCTGGCGGGGCATCAAGGAGGAGGGGCCGGCAGGGCAGCAAGAAGGAGGTGCAGCAGGCTGGTGAGGCGCAGGGGCCGGCAGGGCGGCCGGGTTGTGAGGAGGAGGGGCCTGCGAGGCGCAGGGGGCAGCGAGGCGGCAAAGAGGAGGGGCCGGCAGGGCAGTGAGGTGGCGGGCAGCAGGGGCTGGCGAGGCAGTCAGTGGCGAGGAGCAGGGGCCGGCAGGGTGGCCAGGCGCAGCGGCTGGCAGGGTAGCTCACCAAAGCAAGTGG
The DNA here is from genome assembly GCF_007399415.2 of Gopherus evgoodei. Classification (NCBI taxonomy): domain Eukaryota; kingdom Metazoa; phylum Chordata; order Testudines; family Testudinidae; genus Gopherus; species Gopherus evgoodei. The sequence goes on from NC_044326.1 coordinate 144,586,508, forward strand.
TTGTTGATTACTGATTACTCTCGCCCCTTGCTCCACCAATATGGCCACCAGGTGCCCGTTATCTACCGGGTAATGAGCGTTGGGGTAGGGCGGAGGTTCGATCACTGGATGCCCTGGGGGGGGTGTCAAGTGCCCACGGGTAGCGACGGAGAGCACGCAAGCAATCACTCTTAGTGTTTAAGAGAATAAGGGTTTATTAAATGAATCACAGATAATGATAAGGGAGAACACGATCAGTTACATCTGGGGCTTACAACACACTACCAAAGCTAATAATACAAATACTGCAATTACAAATAAAAGCTGGCCCTGGTATTTTTCTAAATCCCAATAGTTATCTAAATCATTCCAGGGGTTAGTTGAAGTGATATTGGTGCTATTAGTAATCATAAGTGCAGCAACTAATTTCCCTAAATAAATTGTGAGGCTTAACTGATCCCCCTTGCTTTCGAGATTTCCTGGTCAACGGGTTTCCCCTAGCAGGAGTCTCGGGGCGGCTGGAATCAGTCTTTGCCTCTTATCTACCAGTACAGAATACTTAACAGCTAATTATACTTACACATACAAACCACAAAAGTTTCATTACGGCCGGCAACCGGTTAGGCTTCAGGAAACGCGTGAGCCGAGAGAGCATGCAGGGTGATCAGGCCTGGATACGGTTTCGACAGGAATTCGGGGGCTCTCCGCCCGTCCCCGGGAGGGGACCGGCAATATATAGTAAATTTGTCGTCATAGTTTGTGATAAGCCAATTGGGGGGTCGCGAGTGGCAAATGCCCATACAAGGGAGGCAGTGGGCCCCAACGTCTCTACCCAGGAAGCGACTGTTGTCAGGGGAACTTGGTCTCTTCAGGCTGGCTAACCACAAGGCTTCCTGTTGCAAGTTCTGCTTTCTGAGCGTGACAGGTGGCAGTTCTGAGGGCTGGGGGAAAAATCCGTTGGGGGGGGTGGAGGCCGGAGCACCCGTAGTCTGGCCCTGGGGCCCCACTTGGGGGTCTAACATGCCCCCATGCTCCGGCCGACAACACCCCACGTACCTAAACCTCAGTGTCTGAGTCAGCATCCGCCCCTACGAGCGGACGTTTCTCAGTAGCCGAGGCAATAAGGGCACTTCCCACCATCCGCCGAACACAGGCCTTAACAAAAGCACACCCAAGGCAGAGGAGGCAGAGGCCCACCACAAGCGACACAAAAAGGGATTGAAAATAAGCCTTATAGGCTCCAAGCCCCAACCACTCCAGCCATGACCAGAAGCGGAAGGTCTCTCTGGACTCACGCACAGCGGTTCCTAAGGCCTTAAGATCATCAATTACTTCAGTTAAGTTTCCAGAAATAGAGGAAAGAGAAATACAGCACTTATCTTTAAACTGGGGATACATAGATACAAGGGTTTCACAAAAATCCCGTGATTGCAACAAAAATTGTATCATTAAGCGATTCTGAAAAGTATAATCTGCTAATTCACCTAGCCGCTGATTAACTAAAGTAAAGCCTTTTGCAGTAGTATTAGCTAGCGTTTCAATAGCCAGTGATTGGAATAATACTTGCTCACGCAATAACATGTACCCCACGGGGTTGAACGAGACTACGGAAGAAACCATAGAGGACAACGCCCCTTTCGCCCTCTCCCACCATCCCCAAGAACGTCGAACCCTCCCGGCTGAACTGGGCTGCCAGGTCTTAACATAAACACCGCCCCCTTTTATCAAGAGAGAGCCAATAGTACATATGCCCTTGGGGTTGGGAGGGAGTGCCGCAAAGGCAACCTCGCCACATAGCCAGAAATGACCGGGTCGTAATCTATTTAAAACCCAATTAGAATAAAAATAGGTGTGCTTAAGAGGGTTAAAAAAGGTGCTAAAGGGTGGGTCCCAGACATCTATTTCCACGACAGTTTCATTGACTATTGGCAAGGGGGTGTCCCGATCCATAACAACGTCACCGTGAGACACGTTGCCATAGACAAGGGTTTGGGAACAATTCGGATACGTGCCGACCCAATGAGGTGAGTCTGACCGGTTTTTATGTTCCTCCCTGCCATAAAATGCCCAACAGTGGGACGCCACGGGTCTCTGTGCCGGTGACAAGGGGAGTGGGTCCCTGCAGCGTGCTCTAGTTCTATTAAAAATAGGGAAAACAAGAGGGGAAATGGGATTAAAAAGGTCATTCGTGCAACCTGTCCACTGCGCGGTAGGGAGCCACTGAGCTGAGGGGGAAGAGCAATTAAGGGGACCATTAATACTACTAAAGTTAAACACTAACGGTAATAAATTAAACAAAGGCCTATTTACAGACAGCTTGTTAGAACATGCAAGGCAGTTATCAGAGGTCAGTGAAGATAAGTCGATGTTTCCTCCCAGGGCTTCCTGGATCCAATAGGCTGCAAACAGAAGGTGATGGGCATTTTCGCCCACAGGATACCGTCTCAGGTTCAGCAGAGGTGGGCCCCTCCGATCGTCGTTCTGGCTCCCTGCCGCTATGGCAAACTGTAAGACAGAACAGAAGGCGGCCTTATTGGCCCCCGTTAGTTCGCTCCTGACTCAGAACGTTTGCTTATCCAGTTGTGGTGGACCAAGGTGTGGGTGCCCTGGGCATCCACAACCGTATAGGTATTGGGATATTTACCTGCACTTACAATTTGTGCGGCGTAGGGTTCCCGGCGACCTGAGGCCTGTGGCTCAGCCACCCAGACTAGTTGATCAGGGTGATATACAGGAGTCCAGGGACCTCTAGGTCTGGGGCTGATCTCCGGCCAACGAGAATAGTTTGCATTGAGGGAGATAAGAACCTGGGGTAATAGCGCACTCCAGCCCTTATAATCATCATTGGGATTAACTGAACGTATCATGGTTTTCAGAACCCCGATTTTCCGCTCTACAACACCGTTACTTTCGGGGTGATACTTTAAGTGAATATGGAGGGAAGCCCCCCATCCCAGCACTAATGCTTCGAAACGTTTGCTGGTAAACGGGGGTCCTCCATCTGCTTGAACCTCGGAGGGCACACCCCATGCTGCAGCTACCTGTTGCAGCGCCCCAGCCACGGCCGCAGCCGTGGTGGTATTCAGGGGAATGCAGTGAGTTTGACGGGAGCCCAAATCTACCACTACCAGGGCCTTAGGGTGGCGACGGGCTCCGGGTAGGGGTCCCATTAAATCTATTTGCCACACCGCGCCAGGAGGGAAGTACTCTGCAGCGTACGCCCACCGCTCGTAGCGCGGGCGGTTTTGGGACTTGATTTGTGCACACTTAAGGCAGGCCTGCACGACTCTTTCGCAGTCCTGCCGCCGTACCTCAGGCTTTCCCTGAGCACCTAGGGCTAACTGATTGTATAGGCGGCCGCTAGGCAAATGCCCCCAATCCTCATGAAGCCATTGGAGGAATGGGTCGGTGTTAAGCTGGGGCTGCTGCCCCAGGCACACTTGGGGTGGTGCCTGAATTTCCCTCATTCTGTGATCCAATTCGGAGTGGAGGGGGTTAGAGTCAGGACGATGTGACGGGCAATGGGTTACAAACCAGGGCCGTGGAAACTTACGTACGAGGTCAAAAATAGTCTCCCACAGGGGCGTAAATGCTGTGGGGTTAGCCTCTCCCGTGAGGATGCTGAGACAAAATTGTGAGTCTATACCTAGCACGACCTGAGCAGAAATGGAATGGGCCTGGGTAACGTGCTGGGCAGCGAGAAGGACCCCATGAACTTCGCTATGCTGGGCCGATGAACCCGGGAGAAGGAGGTCAACCTGGAAGTGGTCGCATTTAGCACAGAGGACACCTGCCCGGGGGGTCGGGGAAGTGCCCCCATCAGATACAATCCAGGGGTCATATTTTGTTTCTATACACAGGGGCTCCGAGGCTATTGGGAATCGGACATCGTTTGGCAGCGATTTGAGCGTCCATTCCCGCCACGTGATCTCCCCCACAAAACACAGCTGTTGCCACGTTAGGCTGGTTCCATGAAAACTGGGAGGGGGCAACCGCGTGAGCCAAGGAATGAGGTGTACCTCAGGGCCAATCAGGGTTCCCTTACTAGATAGCGGGGCCCAAATGCGTGCCTCACCTGCGGCTAGTAACATGAGTCCTATGGGCCCGTATCGATACTGAGGGCCCTTGAGCCGTCGGGCCCAGTTATAGACCGGTTGCCCGTCCTGTGATACTGAGTACCCATAGTGATGTTGTGTAAAGAAAAGGGTGATGGTAAAAGGTGAGTCCCTTTTGTATCGGGCCAGCCGTGGGTTAGAGGCAAACCAAGTGGCTATTCGTTCCAGGCTTTTTTGGGCCTCAGGACTCCATATTTCCCGTCTCCGTTTGGACGAGAGGGGTTCCTGGATCGTTTCCAGGTCCACGAGGTGTTTATCTGGGATGAAGTGTCTGTGATAATTAATTAGGCCTAAAAGTCTCTGCAGTTGCTTTTTATTCTCGGGCGGGTCTGTTACCCAAGGATCTAGAATCCCCGAGGTGGGTTGGCCACAATCGTAGGGGTCATAATGTTGGCCTAAGAAGGAAAAGCTTTGAGAGGGCACAAGGTGGCTTTTTGCCTCATTAATTCGCCACCCATTGGCCTTTAGTTCAGCTACCACGGCGTTAGTTACGTGCTGAACTATGTGTTCGTTGGGCCCAATTACAATTATGTCGTCCACATAGGCTAAAATGGTGGTGCCCCCAGTGGCTTCTACCCCTTTTAAGGTTTTCGCAAGAGCGGCCGTTGCCAAGGCTGGGGAATTACAGAACCCCTGAGGGCACACCTTCCACTGGTACTGCGCGCCCTGGAAAGCGAAATTTAAGATTTGGGGTTTGTCCTCCAAAGGAATTTGATAGAACATATCCTTTAAATCCAGGGTGCAGGCCCACCTCCCACCGGCATCACTTAGCTGCTGCCGTATTTCTGGAATGGTGGCTGGGCCTGCAAACGGGAGGTGTCGGACTCGGCTATTTGCCTGTCTATAATCAATGACCAATCGAAATTCAGAGGGGTTGCCGGGCTTGGGGATTCCCCAGCCGGGAGATAGATAGTTGGACGCGGTCGCCTGTGCTATCCGTCCCTCCTTTAACAACTGGTCGAGCAGCTGCTTAATGAGGGGGATGCCTTCAGGCTTCGTGGGAATAGGGGAAAATTTCCATGAACTGTTATTAACAAGCTCGGGGCTATAAGGGGGGGGGTCATCGGGTGACAGGGCGACAGGCAGGGCCTGACAGACCTGTTTTTGTAATCGCAGTCGTTTTATATCCCCAACCCCCAACAAATTGGTTCCTCCCAACAATGCCTTTACTTTTCGCTTGTACCCCTTATGAATTAAAGTAAAGCTGACTACAGGCTTTTCTTCAATACTGTTAAGACCCTGAACAAACATAGTAGAACTTGTGGGTACGTGGGGCACATCGGATTTTATAACGGAGATTTGAGCTCCGGTGTCCAACAGAAAGGATACAGGGCTGTAAGGGGGTTTGGGACCAGCTACTAATAGGGTGTGGTATGGTCGGTCATCCCAAGTCTCTGTGGAGGCCGGGGCGCACCCGGCCTCTACTCGTTTTTTGTCCTCAAATAGTCATCCCAATCCTTCCATCCTAACTGTTTTCCCAAATCTTGCTGTTGGGTATCAGACATCTTCCGCAGTGCCTCCTTGGGGATCCCCTTATGTAATAGGAACCCAAAAAGCGCCCTTTCAGCCTTGGTTCGTTCAGGGTGTTTAGGCTGACCCTTATTAACAGGGTTCCCAGCTGGAAGGGCTGAAATGGGATTCTTCGGGGTCGGTGGCATTCGGAGCCGGGACACGGCCTCATATAAGGTAATAAGGGGTTGCCCCACCCAACTTTGCAACAGCAGGAGTCCCCCTGTGTCAATCGGTGGGGCGCCCTCTACGGCCAAGTCCACCGCGTCCCGGTGGACCGGGATTTCAGTGGGGTCTGTGACATAAATAAAGGGGACACCTGTCTGAACCTGTTCGTCGCTTAAATTTAACGGCACCGCTTGTGCATCCCACGTTACGATGGACGCTCCGGCAATAGCCCAGATGATCTCATGGGGTGTATTTACGCTGCCAGGAGGCACATACAGTCCCCTAAAACTGCCTTTCATGGTCAAGACGGCCGCGGCCGGGGTGGTAATCGGCCATAGCTGATTTCCCAAGAGATGATGACCTGGGAACCCCGACGCCCAATTGGACGTTTTTGCCAGAACAGCGGCTTCCTCCCTGTCTACCGTCTCTGCCCCGTGATCCAGGGCCAGACGACCCAGCCACACTAGGGGTGCCTCGCCCTCCCTGCGCCTCGTGTCTGCCACAAATTCCTTCATCTCCGCCTTGGTGCGAGTTCGATACTCGGTAGTCGTAACTGTCTGACCTGTCTCATAATCCACCTTACTTTTAGTGATAGCAACGGGCATTGCCTCCATCTGCCTCTCCTGCTCAGGCGCAGGTGGGGCTGAGGGAAGAGCAGGGGGGAGAGCAGGGTAGATCGAAGGGGGAGCTTCATAGGGGGGTGGGCTTTTACCAGCCTGACTCCCGTCCTCCTGCTCCTTGCCACTTATCTCACTTTCTGCACTGTCGGTACCGCTCGCAGCGGCTTGTTTAGCAGCAAACATAGTGCTTCCATGAAGGACCGCACAGAGGTCCAGCGCTTCGTTAAGTGCACTGAACAAGACCGTGGACACGTCCTCCGACTTAAACTCATCTGGTCTAAGTTTCTTTGTCCGCCTGGTCTGCTCTAATTCCTGCAGTAACTGGGCTAGCAACCCGTGGGCAGGATCACCTGGCTCTACCCGGGGCGGGGGTATGAGTTTAGAAACGGTGGCCCCGGATTTTTTGATGATACGGCTACACTCCTTCCAGATGCCTGATGGTGTCTCAGTCCGACTAGTTTCCGCAACCCCCGTGCACTGGGGTTGCAGGGAACCATCGGCCGGCTGACACTTAAAGGTGGGATGGCAGTGGAGGAGGCATCCTACGGCAGGCAGGGTTAATGAGGTAGTATAGCTTTTCGACCCTGACCCTGACTCTATAGTACAAACCCAATCTAGGGTGGGCCTCGCAGACTGTCTGCTGGCCACTTGGTGAAATTGTAAGTGTTGAAATTGCTCGAGCTCAGATTGTTCACGGTCCCCACTACACCACGGGCACTGACCCTCCCGAAGGCATCCTGTTCGTGACGCCATGTTGATTACTGATTACTCTCGCCCCTTGCTCCACCAATATGGCCACCAGGTGTCCGTTATCTACCGGGTAATGAGCGTTGGGGTAGGGCGGAGGTTCGATCACTGGATGCCCTGGGGGGGGTGTCAAGTGCCCACGGGTAGCGACGGAGAGCACGCAAGCAATCACTCTTAGTGTTTAAGAGAATAAGGGTTTATTAAATGAATCACAGATAATGATAAGGGAGAACACGATCAGTTACATCTGGGGCTTACAACACACTACCAAAGCAAATAATACAAATACTGCAATTACAAATAAAAGCTGGCCCTGGTATTTTTCTAAATCCCAATAGTTATCTAAATCATTCCAGGGGTTAGTTGAAGTGATATTGGTGCTATTAGTAATCATAAGTGCAGCAACTAATTTCCCTAAATAAATTGTGAGGCTTAACTGATCCCCCTTGCTTTCGAGATTTCCTGGTCAACGGGTTTCCCCAAGCAGGAGTCTCGGGGCGGCTGGAATCAGTCTTTGCCTCTTAGCTACCAGTACAGAATACTTAACAGCTAATTATACTTACACATACAAACCACAAAAGTTTCATTACGGCCGGCAACCGGTTAGGCTTCAGGAAACGCGTGAGCCGAGAGAGCATGCAGGGTGATCAGGCCTGGATACGGTTTCGACAGGAATTCGGGGGCTCTCCGCCCGTCCCCGGGAGGGGACCGGCAATATATAGTAAATTTGTCGTCATAGTTTGTGATAAGCCAATTGGGGGGTCGCGAGTGGCAAATGCCCATACAAGGGAGGCAGTGGGCCCCAACGTCTCTACCCAGGAAGCGACTGTTGTCAGGGGAACTTGGTCTCTTCAGGCTGGCTAACCACAAGGCTTCCTGTTGCAAGTTCTGCTTTCTGAGCGTGACAGGTGGCAGTTCTGAGGGCTGGGGGAAAAATCCGTTGGGGGGGGGGTGGAGGCCGGAGCACCCGTAGTCTGGCCCTGGGGCCCCACTTGGGGGTCTAACAGTGGTCAGATAGCAGAGCAAGCCAGGTGCCTTCTTCCCCAGGTGAGAGGTGAACTCACACAGATGCACCTCTGAACCCTGGCTCCTCCCTGACCCAGGACAACCACTGAGAGTGGGGTACGGTGAGGGAGCAGAGAGGGGCACAGAAAAGGAACTGTGGTTGTAGAACTCAAGAACACGAGGCGGAAAGCTCTGCCCCAGGTACTCTGGAGTGGGCATCCTGCTCAGTTTTATGAATATGAATCATGCTTGTGGCATTTTCCCCAATTAGTGTCAGGTGATTTCCCTCCTTTTATCGAAAGGTTCTTTTCTACACTCAGGGTACGTCTACACTACAGGATAAATTCGAATTAGCGTAAACCCATTTTATAAAACAGATATTATAAAGTCGATTGTGCGCGTCCACACTAGGCACATTAATTCGGTGGTGTGCGTCCGTGGTCCAAGGCTAGCATCGATTTCTGGAGCGGTGCACTGTGGGTAGCTACTGTAAAATAATGAGGCCAATAATGTCTATTTGCGTCCAAACTAAGCTAAATTGATATAGTAATATCGATTTTAGCGTTACTCCTCTCGTTTTGTAGGAGTACAGAAATCGATTTAAATAGCCCTTTAAATCGATATAAAGAGCAGTGTAGTGTGGACGGGTGCAGCGTTAAATCGATTTAACGCTGTTAAAATCGGTTTAACAGCGTAGTATGGACCAGGCTTCAGACTCTCTGCTTGCAAGTGGGGAAGTATCGCTTCTCAGAGACGCCCAGGGGGTGGGGTGTAATTTTCCCAGGTCACTGAGTGAGGGCTTGAGCCGGTTCTGTGTTGTGTTGATGGAAAGGAACCCCTAGACACCTGCAATGCTGGGCAGTCTGCTCAGGAGCTCTCCTGCAGGGAAGAGTCTTGGCTTACCACCAGCCAGCTCTCCTCTGTTCTGTAGGCAAGCCAGGCTCTTGCCCACCAGACCTACCTGACTCCCCCACCCCCACTTCTCCTGTAGAGATGGGAGTAATTTCCATGCCCCCAGCCTCTGCAGGGTAGGGAGGAAGAGGGAGCTCCAGCTCTGCCTCAGCTTCTGGGGAGGTCGGGGGGCTTTTGATGTGAGGTTTTGCAGCCTCTCTGAGCTGGCACGAGCGCCTGTGTCCTTCCAGCCAGGAGGTGCCCAGGCTGTGTGATATGGGACTTCACAAGTTCCCCTCAATAACATGGTCTGTGCCATTTGGCACAAGGTGAATGCCAGGCCTGGTAGAAACACCAGCCCCAGCTGCACAGCCGCAGTATGCAATATACTGCTCAATACAGTTAAGAAGGCAGCATGGTAAGTGAGCATTAGCTGCCATTGTGGGTGAAAGTGGCCAGGAGAGGGGAGTTTGCTAGTGTGACACAGTACACGTGCCCTCCGTTCCCTTGAAACTGAACAATTTATTTTGGAGTTTCTACTGTACCAGGTTGGGAACCCTGCTCTTTCTATAGGTATGTCTAGCCTTAAAAATGTCATATTTGTGAGAGTTAAGAGATAGCCTGCAATATTGATTATCGGCTTACCATAAGCATTCTTTGCAACCTTGTTACAAGCTGTAATACACCACAAAGCTTTGTCTATGCTATTTGGCGATAACCCAGGATTTGAATTTAAATTAATATACAGTGTTCTCCTTTTATTCTTATAACCAGTTGGTTCTTACAAGTGAAATATAGGTTAGCATAGGAATAATTTTGTCCCAGTGGTTTTGATCACTAGCTGCAGTTGATTTTTCTATCAGTGATTCTTATAAAATGTCTAGCACTGTAGTTATACCAGTGTAACTTGCCGTATCGACAGGCTCATTTTGGTTTTCCCTCTGCTATTTTTTCAGCTTATGGACGAAGTTAGAGCTAAACCAAAAACACCAAAACAAAACCAGCCCTTATGATAAGCTACGAATGCCCACATGAAGGGTTTTGCTGATAGAACTCTCCCCTGTGTCACCATACAAGTGGCACAACTTTATTGTCTCAACAAGACCTACATGTTTGCTTGACAACATCACCAGGGACAGGACAGAAGCGACTTTGTCTGTACAAAGTGAAAGCTGGTCTCCATATTGGAAGAGAAGACTCGAGGTCTGGAGAAACAAGCATCGACCCTGCGTTGCATACGAGAAAATGAAGATTTCCTGGACAGACGTCAGGATATGCTTCTATGGGCACAATGTTCTGAAGAATCAGAGCAGGCTGTGCAGAGGGGAGAGAGGAACCGTGAAGAAATTTGGCAGAACGTGACCTCCATAAGAAGAAAGAAGAGTATCCATGTACCAGCAATGGAGACACAGGTTAGCAACTGTTTTCATGTTCTTTCCACAAGTACTAATGTGGAGAGTGGACTAGATGGTACATCTGAGGGAAGGGAGCAGAAGGAGACTCCACCGATTGGAAGGCACGAGACGCACTGTCCTAGGGATGGGAGTTCCACGACCACTGCTCCCAAGAGAAGGAGGAGGGTGGTGGTGGTCGGGGACTCCCTCCTCAGGGGGAGTGAGTCATTTATCTGCCACCCCGACCGAGAAAACCAAGAGGTCTGCTGCTAGCCAGGAGCTAGGATTCACGATGTGACAGAGAGACTGCTGAGACTCATCAAGCCCTCGGATCACTACCCCTTCCTGCTTCTCCATGTGAGCACCAATGATACTGCCAAGAATGACCTTGAGCGGATCACTGCAGACTACATGGCTCTGGGAAGAAGGATAAAGGAGTTTGAGTATCAAGTGGTGTTCTCATCCATCCTTCCTGTGCAGGAAAAAGGCCTGGGTAGAGATTGCCGAATTGTGGAAGTCAACTAATGACTAAGCAGGTGGTGTCAGAGAGAAGGCTTTGGATTCTTTGACCATAGGATGGTGTTCCAAGAAGGAGGAGTGCTAGGCAGAGACGGGCTCCATCTAATGAAGAGAGGGAAGAGCATCTTCGCAAGCAGGCTGGCTAACCTAATGAGTAGGGCTTTAAACTAGGTTCACCAGGGGAAGGAGACCAAAGCCCTGAGGTAAGTGGGGAAATGGGATACCAGGAGGACTCACAAGAAGGAGAGGGCAAGAGGGGAGGACTCCTGTCTCAGACCGAGAAAGCGGGGCAATCAGCGAATTATCTTAAGTGCCTAAACACAAATGCAAGAAGCATGGGAAACAAGAAGGGAGAACTGGAAGTCCTGGCACAGTCAAGGAACTATGATGTGATTGGAACAACAGAAACTTGTTGGGATAACTCACATGACTGGAGCACTGTCATGGGTGGATATAAACTGTTCAGGAAGGACAGGCAGGGCAGAAAAGGAGGGAGAGTTGCATTGTATGTAAGAGAGCAGTATGACTGCTCAGAGCTCTGGTATGAAACTGCAGAAAAACCTGAGAGTCTCTGGATTAAGTTTAGAAGTGTGAGCAACAAGGGGGATGGCGTGGTGGGAGTCTGCTATAGACCACCAGACCAGGGGGATGAAGTGGACGAGACTTTCTTCCAGCAACTAGCAGAAGTTACTAGATCACAGGCCCTGGTTCTCATGGGAGATTTCAGTCACCTGATATCTGCTGGGAGATCAATACAGTGGTGCACAGACAATCCAGGAAGTTTTTGGAAAGTGTAGGGGACAATTTCCTGGTCCAAGTGCTGGAGGAACCAACTAGAGGCAGAGCTCTTATTGACCTGCAGCTCACAAAACAGAGAAGCGTTAGTAGGGGAAGCAAAAGTAGATGGGAACCTGGGAGGCAGTGACCATGAGATGGTTAAGTTCAGAATCCTGACACAAGGAAGAAAGGAGAGCAGCAGAATACGGACCCTGGACTTCAGAAAAGCAGACTTTGACTCCCTCAGGGAGCTGATGGGCAGGATCCCCTGGGAAAATAACATGAGGAGGAAAGGAGTCCAGGAGAGCTGGCTGTATTTTAAAGAATCCTTATTGAGGTTGCAGGAAAAAAACATCCTGATGTGCAGGAAGAATAGAAAATATGGCAGGCGACCAGCTTGGCTTAACAGTGAAATCCTTGCTGATCTTAAACACAAAAAAGAAGCTTACAAGAAGCAAAAGATTGGACAAATGACCAGGGAGGAATATAAATATATTGCTCAGGCATGCAGGAGTGAAATCAGGAAGGCCAAATCAGACTTGGAGTTGCAGCTAGCAAGAGATGTTAAGAGTAACAAGAAGGGTTTCTTCAGGTATGTTAGCAACATGAAGAAAGTCAAGGAAAGTGTTGGCCCCTTACTGAATGAGGGAGGCAGCCTAGTGATGGAGGATGTGGAAAAAGCTAATGTACTCAATGCTTTTTTTGCCTCTGTCTTCACAGACAAGGTCAGCTCCCAGATTGCTGCACTGGTCAGCACAGTAGGGGGAGAAGGTGACCAGCCCTCTGTGGAGAAAGAAGTGGTTCAGGACTATTTAGAAAAGCTGGACAAGCCCAAGTCCATGGGGCAGGATGCGCTGCATCCGAGGGAGCTAAAGGAGCTGATGGATGTGATTGCAGAGCCATTGGCCATTATCTTTGAAAACTCATGGCGAACGGGGGAGGTCCTGGATGTCTGAAAAAAGGCTACTGTAGTGCCCATCTTTAAAAAAGGGAAGGAGGAGGATCTGGGGAACTACAGGCCAGTCCACCTCACCTCAGTCCCTGGAAAAAATCATGGAGCAGGTCCTCAAGGAATCAATTCTGAAGCACTTAGAGGAGAGGAAAGTGATCAGGAACAGTCAGCATGGATTCACCAAGGGCAAGTCATGGCTGACTCACCTAATTGACTTCTATGAGGAGATAACTGGGTCTGTGGATGAGGGAAAAGCAGTGTATGTGTTTGTTAATCCTTGACTTTAGCAAAGCTTTTGATACAGTCTCCCACAGTATTCTTGCCAGCAAGTTTATAGAAGTATGGGCTGGACGATTGGACTATAAGGTGGATAGAAAGCTGGCTTAATCGTCGGGCTCAATGGGTAGTGATCAATGACTCCATGTCTAATTGGCAGCCAGTTTCAAGTGGAGTGTCCCAAGGGTTGGTCCTGGGGCTGGTTTTGTTCAATATCTTCATTAATGATCTGGAGGATGGCGTGGACTGCACTCTCAGCAATTTTGCAGATGACACTAAGCTCGGAGGAGTGGTAGATATGCTGGAGGGTAGGAATAGGATACAGAGCGACCTAGATAAATTAGAGGATTGGGCCAAAAGAAACCTGATGAGGTTCAACAGGGACAAATGCAGAGTCCTGCACTTAGGACGGAAGAATCCCATGCATTGCTACAGACTAGGGACCAAATGGCTAGGAAGTAGTTCTGCAGAAAAGGACCTGGGGTTACAGTGGATGAGAAGCTGGATATGAGTCAACAGTGTGCCCTTGTAGCCAAGAAGGCTAACGGCATTCTGGGCTGTTTAAGTAGGGGCATTGCCAGCAGATCGAGGGATGTGATCATTCCTCTTTATTCGACATTGGTGAGGCCTCATCTGGAGTACTGTGTCCAGTTTTGGGCCCCACACTACAAGAAGGATATGGAAAAATTGGAAAGAGTCCAGCGGAGGGCAACAAAATTGATTAGGGGGTTGGAGCACATGACTTATGAGGAGAGGCTGAGGGAACTGGGATTGTTTAGTCTGCAGAAGAGAAGAATGAGGGGGGATTTGATAGCTGCTTTCAACTACCTGAAAGGGGGTTCCAAAGAGGATGGATCTAGACTGTTCTCAGTGGTAGCAGATGACAGAACAAGGAGTAATGGTCTCAAGTTGCAGTGGGGGAGGTTTAGGTTGGATATTAGGAAAAACTTTTTCACTCAGAGAGTGGTGAAACACTGGAATGGGTTCCCTAGGGAGGTGGTGGAATCTCCTTCCTTAGAGGTTTTTAAGGACAGGCTTGACAAAGCCCTGGCTGGGATGATTTAGTTGGGAATTGGTCCTGCTTTGAGCAGGGGGGTTGGACTAGATGACCTTGTGAGGTCCCTTCCAAGCCTGATATTCTATGATTCTATGATTAGATGCCAAAGAACAAATATTCATTGGGATTTGAGAGAGGAGCTCTGAGTCTGCATTCTTTGCACCCTGTTGGTAAACTTTGTTATTTCTGGTTCTCCTAAGGCACAGGAGAACGAGGCTCATTTTGCTCATATTCACACATATTATTGTTAGTGTTCGGTGACTCACTCCTGAGTGTGCCCCAGTGGTGCAAGTGGAATCCACTTCTTACTGGCATGTGACCTCCTCACATGACCCTCCACACCCCACCCCCAGCCTGGGGCCCCCACGCTCTCCCCCTTCCTTCCCTATGATCCACCCCCCTTACCTGGGGAGGACTGTCCTCCTCCCACTGTGCCTTCAGAACCACAGCAGTGCAAAGAGCAGAACATAGGGCCATTGGGCATAGCTCCTCTGGCATGGCTGTACTGCCCCCAGCCCTGTCCTCCGGCACGGCTACTGTTCAGAAGGAGGAGACCCTGCGTGGAAGGGTTGGGGGTGGTACAGCTGTGCTAGGGGAGCTGCTAGTGTGGGGCCACCCAGCAGCCCCTCATTCTGCTGCTCCTCTTTCCGGTGCAGGAGTGGGGCTGCGATCTCTGAGTCTGACCACCATATGAGGTTGTGATTCCTGACCCCAACCAGGAGAGGGGCTGAACCTGGAGCTGGGGCATCCAGGACGCTGTGAGCCCCAACCCGTGTACTCAGGGTGTCAGGCAGAGCCCAACCATGCGGAGAGTTATTACTTGCTTCAGATCATTAATTGCTGTCAAGTACTAAAATAAAATTCTATTTAAAAATAACTTTTTCACTTATATGTAATTTGATAAAAATGTGTTTTAGTCTTAATTTAAAAGCAATGAGAAAAGGTAAATTCATTTTAAGCAACAGAGTTTAAATTTAGTATTTAACAGTGTTAAATATCAAAAATGTGTTTTTAATGTCTAAGGGTCGGGGGGTCACACTCAGAGGCTTGGTGTTCAAAAGGGGTCACCAATACAAACAGTTTGAGAACCACTGCTTTAGAGGGACCAGGAGATCAGCTGGGCCTCTGAGTTTCCTCCACCCTAGGGGTAAAGTACCAGGTGTGACTCTGGGTAGACAGGGCAGGCGTTGAGGAGGCCTGTAACCCTGGCAGGAGTCTGCAAGTGTTTCTAGGCCCGCCTGAGAGCAGAGCCTGCAGTGCTGTTACCTGTGGGCTGAAGAAGGGGCAAAGTCAGCAACAGGGCCATAGCAACAAAGAACGTGGCCCCCTCCGAACATATGTTCGGGACCCCTTACAATGCAGAAACTGGAATGTGGTATTTATTTTATACAATATACAGGGTTCATATTATGTATACATAGGCCTACAGTGTACATGTATTCCATATTTACGCAAAGCGCTTCTTTCGAGCATTGTTCTCTGCAAATTGGTTAATCAATGCATCATAGTCCAGAGATCTGGCAATCTTGTTTTTGATTGAGATAACTGCAAGCGCAGAAAGCCTGTCATCTGTCATGGTTGAGCGCAGGATATTCTTGATCAGTTTCATTCTGCTTTCAGCACCAGCGACAGTAACTGGTGTGGTCAGAAGAATTCTGATGCAAATGCAAAGATTCGGATATATCTTCTGAAGGCTGTTCTTGTATATGTACGTTAAAAAATTGTTTGCCGTGACAAGTCCTCTCTCTTTCTCGATGACATAAATAAAACAATTCAATTCCATTATAAGTTCGTTGGCATCAATGTCTCCCATTTTTCTTTCAAAATTTTTGCTGTGATTCTCCAGTTCATTTTCTCTGTGACACTGCTTCAGGCTGTTAGCGTTGTACCGAAATCCAAACAACTTATACCACTCCACGAGTTGGTCAAATCGCGATGAAACAGAAGATATGGCCTGATCAGTGAGAACAAGAAAAAACTGCGATTTGAATTTTTCTTCGGCAGAAAGATGACTCGAATCATCAGCACATTCATAATCAAACATTCTCTTCTTACGTCGCACCCTGGTTTCTGGAAACACCTGCTCAATACCCATATGCTCTGCTATTTCACGTGCATTTGTGACCACAGAGTTATATCCTGTATTTCAATAGTTTTCCAAAAACTTCATTGTAGCACCAACTTCTGCCTGCAGTACGTCAACTGACACATCTGGTGACTGAATTAATTTGCTGGTTTTATTGACGTGAAATAGTATATTGTACCAAGTGTACACAGTCATAACAAAAGGCCACGTAGTAACATGGTCTAAAAGCACACTGGCTTCTGTTGCTGTATTGCCATCTTTCTTTTCGAGCGCATATTCTCGCAAAGATGACAAAGCATTGTACAATTCTTCAAGGTGATAGCGCAATGGCTTCACAGCATCAATTCTCGACTCCCAACGAGTGTCTGATAACCCTTTAACAGATATTGGCATATGTTCTTGAAGTATATCCCAACATGAAGGTGAAGAAGAAAAGATAACGCATATTCTGTTAATCAGACCGAAAAAGTCAACGGCATATTTCGATGACTTTGCCGCGTCTGAGATCACAAGATTCCAAGTGTGAGCTCCACATGGTACATACAAGGCACGGTCATTTATTTCTAGCATGCGGGCTTGAACTCCTTTATTCTTTCCTCTCATATTTGCGCCGTTATCATAAGCTTGGCCTCTCATGTCAGCAATGTCTATTCCTAAGTTGTTTGCCTTTTCAAGAAACGCTTCCAATAAGCCCTCACCAGTTGTATCATGAACATTAAGAAAACCAACAAACGCTTCACGAATATTGACACCATTGCATTCAACAAACGTAACACCACAGACATCTGTTCTTCATGTGACACGTCAGGAGTACAGTCCAAAATAACTGAATAATATTTTGCTTTTTTAAGCTGCGCTGTGTTGGCCTCTTGAATGTTACTGGCAACAAGTTGAATCAGCTCCTTTTGGATCTGTGGACTGAGGTACTGAACATGTGTCTCTGCCTTCTTAATCCTCTGTAAAAGTTCACTGAGGACAGTATCATACTTTGCAAGCAATTCAAACAGTCCCAAAAAGTTGCCATTCAAAGGATGGTCGAGCTTTTCATTACTTCCTTGAAATGCCAAGTTTCTTTCGGACAAGAAAATAATGACATCAACCATGCGTTTGACATCATTTCTCCAGAAATCTCTTTCTTTCAGAAAAGCCTGCAATTCGAGTTGCTCAATAGATGTACAGTTTACTATGCCTGACCGAAGGTCAAACCATTTCACCATACAGTCTTGATGACCTTTGCCTGTTTCATGCTGCTGAAGTCTTTTTGACAGTGCTTTCCAAGCAGATGTTCCACTATGTAGCGGTATGTCGCCAGTGCCAAATAATTTACAACAAAAACAAAAAATGGCATCTTTCTGAACTTACATTAACCATGAACATCTTATTTTCTCGCCATTTGCCATGGTTCGATAGAAATGAGTACTTGTGAACCTCCGTCTTTCCTCGTTAAATGGAAATTCGTAACTTTCATTCTGCTGCGGTGGGCCACGTGCAACAATGTCACACACTTGCCTGTCCAATATTATAGACGGCCAATCTCCTGGATCATCAGTCAATGGTTCAGATTCAGATACTTCTTTCCTGGCAGCAGCTGGAATATCTGTCACAGTTTGTTTGGTAGAACAACTGGCTTCACCTTTGACCTCACTTGAAGCACTTCTGGATACTTCTGGATACGATTCGTCGCTGCTAGTGCTGTCCGTTTCATGTGCCTGTACCTGTACGTTGGATTGCAGCGCAAAATACGTTGACAACTTTGGAATTTTCTCAAGTTCCTTCTTGGCATCTTTTGCTGCCTTTCGTTTACTAGCTCCACTCTTATACATTCTGTTAGACATCACAAAGCACGCTTCTGCGTTGGAAACGATAAAAAACTAAACAACTAAATTAATAACATTTATCCGCCGACCGCCATTTAGAACGCAAATACACATTCTTTGAATGGGTCCAACTAAAATTCGAAACTGACCGACAGACAACTGATGTAGCCACTAACATTATGATGTATCTTAATGACTTCACGGTTTTGTCAGTAAAACCGACATGGATTGTGCAATAGTGTCAATAAATGTCACTTACCTAGTTATACCTTACATTTTTTTGCCACTTTTAGGGGCCCCCTTCCTTGCAGGGCCCCCGCCGGTCGGAGGGTACGGAGGGCGCTCGCTACGCCTCTGGTCGGCAATCTGTCTCGCTTTCTGAGGTGTGGAAGGCGAGGGCCCGCCGCTATGGTTTGCTGTCCCTATATCCTCCGCAGCTTGTGCGGCAATGCCTTGGAACAACAGACCATTTCCCATTCATGGGAAGATGGGCGTATGGTATTACAACGCAATATTGTTGAGGAGGCTGCACATATGCTCTGATAATTTCTTGAGCATCAGAAATGGTTTGGATCCCAAATACCCAAATCAAGGAGCATGTGAGAAGCAACACTGCCCCCTCATGATGTAATGGTGAAAGCACAGCCCAACATTCAAACTACAGTTCATTTCTGTGGAACAAGGAGACCTGCACAATAAATATACAACAGTGTGTTCCTTAAAGCAACATTTTGTTGGGGAGATTTGGAAGTCACCAAAATGTCCTACAACCTCTGGATGTTTTTTTTAACCAGCAGGGAAACCGCTCTAAATCTGAATCCTGGCATCTGGATCTGATGCAGCAGATCTGGGCATGTAGATTTCCAAACCTACATTATAATTGGACCTGGTCAGCCTTGGATCTGATCATTATACTTGGTCAGCGTTCACCCAATACCAAGGCCCATGTTCCTTCTAAAAATGACAAGAAACTTTTCAGTATTTAGTGGGTCAAACATCAAAGCCCAGGAAAAGGGAATGCTTTCTTTGCAGAGACAGACCACTAGAGTAACAATACATTTCAGCTAGCAGCACATACATGAACATTGTGAAGTGGCAGGACATAAGAAAGATGGTACATGGCTTTTCTTCCACTCAGAGAAGGCATAAGCTAAGAAATCCAGACACAGAGTTTCTCAAACTTCAGAGGTGTTTGGCTCCAAGGATTGGGGCTGGCCCAGTCTCTATATTAAATTTATTTACTCCTTGATTCGTCTAAACTGATATTGTTTGGGGGCACTGTACTATCTATCTGGCTGACAATTCAGGTAACTGAGGGCATTTTCAATGTGATTAATGGACATGGTGAGTCATGACCATGTGCTGAATTACAGGTTGTTTTGAAGTTCAGATCATCTTTACTGGTTTATAACAAAATAACTAATGCTGGTTGTAAGAACTATTGATTTTCCTCACAAAAAATTGCCCTTGAACATTTTGAGGCTTTTAGTTTTCAACAAAAAGCCAGAAAATATCAAGAAAAATGGAGATTTTCCATGAAAACTTTTGTTTCTATGAACAAGCCCTTTTCTCCATTGAAAATGAAAAACTTCAAGCAGCTCTCAAACTAACATTTTCCACTGTGCTTTCAAGACTGTGAGATTCACTCTCTAGGTGGAAAGTTGCCTAACAACATATTGTGAAAGTACAAAAAGATAGAAAAGCATGAAAAGAAAAAAAATCAAAGTCTTCTTCAGTGATGAAACCCATACACAGTCAGTGTGTGATCCGGGTGAGGGCTCAGGATGCCTTAGTTAACCAAAATGAAGCTCTGAGAACATAATCACTGCCAGCTCACCTGGGCCAGACCCTTTTGTTTCTTCTCATTGCTTCCTTGCCATCTGCAAGGTCTGCTCTCAAATGCTGCTAGCTGCTACAGATCTTCCTTTCATCAAGCCAGGAGCCTTGTTAACTCGGTGGGGGATTCAGCATCCTTCACAGACAGAGTGTGAACAGGTCAGATCTCAGAAGAGCTTACGCTATTTACTGCGCCACACCGAGAGAAACACAGGCCCAGCTGGGAGGAAATGCCATGTCTCAGACATGAGAAATAACGCTGGCCAGTTCAGCAGTGACAAAGCAAATGTCTGTTGCTGCCCATACATGATGGCAGGTTTTTATCTCCCAAGCAGTAACGCAGCAGGGCTGAGGTCAGAGATGATGCCTCCATGACATTAAAGGCATCACCAGGAAACCAAACACAAACAAGGAAAACTTTCTTAAATCTAAAGAGAAGGCTTCGAAAGAAGGGGGCAGGGAGGCTCCTGGCCACATGGCTCTGCTGCCTACCACACTACCAGAGTCTGTGTCATGTACATGAAGGGAGGGTAGGAAGAAGGCAGAGAGAGGCTGACTTGCATCCTCATATTGAAGCACTGGTTCACCTCTCTTGATTGATGTTATGTTTCTGATGGGAGTCCAAATCCAGCAGCTGCTTCTCCAGGCTGAGGCTGGCATGAGCCAGAAGTGAGACACACCAGGGGCCCTCCATGCAGCACAGGGGCCCCCGCGCCCTTGGCAGTAGGAGGCAGAGGTGGAACAGCTCCACAGTGACGTAAAAAAGGAAGGGCAACCCCACTCTCAAAACGAAAGTCAGTAGTGCCCTGCTCTCTGGGTGGCACCAAGGCAGGTGGCATGCTTGTAAGCCTGAACATTGACCCTGGTGCAGGCACTGCAAACTGAACATGAGACATTCCATCAAGTGGCCCCGAGACCACTTACAGAGAGTAAAATGAGTCCGTTCTACAGCCTTAGCTAACAGCCGGATGGCTTTTAGCTCATGCACTGGAGGCTCATGCATTAAGCTCCAGAGGTCCTCAGTTCAGTCCTGCCCACCAGTGACTGGGGTCTGTCGGCGTTAAACCAGGTCCTCAGGGGAGTGCCCTCCACATGCAAGGCCGAACCCAACCCCCTTTGGGAATGCTCAGCTGGGGGTTGTTCTGATCCTTCACTCACACCAAAGTAATCTGGTGCCTCCCTTCTGTGGATGAAGGGAAGAGGACTGCCCACGTTCAGAATGATCCAGAAGAACTTGGTGTGTGGGATGGTGGCACCTTTCTAGGGCAGGACAAGTGCAGAGAGCTGCCGTTATGACTCGGGAAGAATCCCCAAGCAATCACTGAAGAGAACATTATGGGACATCAATGCAGACAATGCGTGTGAATTCAGGAATGTGTAGCAGCATTCAGCTTCCAATGGCTAGGCTACAGTTTTGCATGGCTGTAACCAGTGAGGGCTCAAATGGCCCCACAGCCTGCAGACATCCCACCTTTTCAGATGGCTCATGTCTGCACGTAACAATGAACCAGCATCAAAGAGCCAAGCCGATCCAGAGATCCAAAGAGCCCCAAGTGAGTAGGCATCCCAAAAGCTGACCACAGACCCAAATCTGAAATTTGCAAATGGCATCATCTTTCTAATGGGCAAACCCCAAGCTGGGCTCTGAACTGCAAGGGGACTGGACTCTGAATCCAAAATGGGCCATCCCTTCTTGCAGGAGTAATTTGCCTTTTCCCCTCTGATGCCTTTTTAGGTGTATCATAGTGGCATTATGATCAGAGCCCCATTGCTGTAGGCAGGGTACAGATCACATTTAGTCCTTTCTGTAGCCCTCACTCAGGAAGGACCATGTTACTTTGTGGTTAATGCATTAAACCAGGGGGTCTCAAACTGGGGATCAAGACCCCTCAGGGTGTCACGAGGTTATTACATGGGGAATGGCGATCAACCTCCACCCCAAATCCCGCTTTGCCTCCAGCATTTATAATGGTGTTAAATATATACAAAAGTGTTTTTAATGTATAAGGGGGGGGTCACATTCAGAGACTTGCTGTGTGAAAGGGCTCACCAGGAGAAAAGTCTGAGAGCCACGGCATTAAACCAATTGAATTACACACTGAATGGGGTTCTTCTCACACTTTAAACAAGTGTCTCATGAAAGGTAGCGCGCTGAGAGCCTTAACTGAAGTGGGTGACTTAAGCGAGAGGCTGGCTGGCTGATTACAGTGCGGTCATGGCGCCAGCCCCAAGGATTCCTTGGCTTCCTAATGAAGATCAATTAAGTGCCAATGACAGCAAGAGGTCTCTGTGGAGTGAATAAGATGCCGTCTCACTTGTAACTGAGTTCCGCTCATGTGGCCAATATGACTCATGGTGCTGCAAGAGGAAGAGCCATGGAGGGCTCCTGTATCCGCTGACTGCGCTTTGTCTGTGCAAGCAGAAGGCCTGGGTCAGTCACTGCGTAGGTACTGTCAGCAGCTCCTGGCCCTATCTTTAGATCAGTGGCAAGAACATGCACTGTCCAAAGGATTGAACAGCCAGACTTCTCTATGCAGTCACTTGGCAATACTGTGTTGTTTAAAGGGGATCTCATCCATTAGCTTCATTAACTTTCTCTAGAAAACAAATAGCCTCCCTATTCTGGCCCTTGTAATGGAACTAAGACCCTATTCTGTGTCCATCACCTTGTATAAAACTCCAGACAGATGGATAAACAGAGACTGATGGATTCCCTCCAAAAGTTTGAATACACAAGCAAATTTGTGGGTGCTTATCCGAAGCCACCTGGGGTCTCTGAAGCTGGTCCAAGCCTATTACTGCTCTCACCTCCAAGAAGCTCAAAGACTCTGGGTTCTTTTTATGATACTGACATGTTAGTTGATGTGATCAGAGAGCTCTCAAACGGGTGCTCTGAACACCCCGAACATTCTGGCTATAGAATATGCTAACACCAGAGGTACCATGCAAACAGGATGCAGAGAGGGCATGCACTCCATCATCCTCACTGAACCGAACCGCCTAGGTGAGCTAGTCTCCCTCCCTTTGCCAGGCTAACTTCTCCCTGGCTACTGTACCTCTGCTGAAGCAATGACCCCTAGGAGCCATGAACTACTTCATTCATAGTCACCTTCTCTGGGCCTTGTGTCTCTACCTGTGAGCCCAACACAAGCTCCGCTTGGGGGAATCACAAGGCATGGGATCTGGCTGGGACACACAGTATCCAGAGTGCTGGCACAGAATGACTAGTCTCCCCCCTTGTCTTGAGTGCACATGAGTGCCATTGCCCTGAGTGACCATCCTTTCATAAAAATATTCACTGAGGAATACACTAAGAAACTGCACCATCTACTCAGGACACTCCCTACACTAACACCAGAACAAAATCAACATACCCTTACAGCCCCAACAAGGGTTATTCTATCTACTACCCAAGATCTACAAACCTGGAAATCCTGGATGCCCCATCATCTCGGGAATTGGCCATCTCACTGAAGGACTGTCTGGATATGTGGACTTTCTACTCAGACCCTATGCCACCAGCACTGTCATAACATATTTCCCAGATTTGGACCTTAGCGTCCAAAGTATGGGTGTTAGCATGAAAACCTCCAAGCTTAGTTACCAGCTTGGACCTGGTAAAGCTGCCACCACCCAAAAAAATTAGAGTGTTTTGGGGCACTCTGGTCCCCCCAACAACCTTCCCTGGGGACCCCAAGACCCAAATTCCTTGAGTCTTACAACAAAGGGGAATAAACCATTTCTCCCCCTTCTCCCTTCCAGGTGTTCCCTCCCTGGGTTCCTGGAGAGATACACAGAAGCAAGCTCCGTGAATCTAAACAGAGGGACTCCACCCTCTCTATTTCCAGTCCTGGAAACAGAAGTACCGAGAAGTCTAATCTCCCCCCCCCCTTCACCCAGAGGGTATGCAAAGTCAGGCTTAGTAAATCTAACACAAAGAGATTTTCCCCCTGACTTCTTCCTCCCACCAATTCCCTGGTGAGCTGCAGACTCAATTCCCTGGAGTCCCCACTAAAGAAAAACTCCAACAGGTCTTAAAAAGAAAGCTTTATATAAAAAGAAAGAAAAGGACATAAAAATGGTTTCTCTGTATTAAGGTGACAAATACAGGGTCAATTGCTTAAAAGAAATATGAATAAACAGCCTTATTCAAAAAGAATACAATTCAAAACACTCCAGCAACTACACACATGTAAATACAAAAAACAAATATAAACCTACTGACTTATCTCTTTGTACTTACAACTGGGAAACAGAAGATTAGAAAGGCAGGAGACAGAAAGATCACTCTCAGAGCTGAGAGGGTCAGACATAAGACAAAGAACAAAGAACTCACACCCAAAACTTCCTTCCACCCAGATTTGAAAAAGTCTTGTTTCCTGATTGGTCCTCTGGTCAGGTGTTTCAGGTTACTGATGTTACCCCTTTACAGGTAAAAGAACATTAACCCTTAGCTATCTGTTTATGACAAGCACTCCCAGCTATCTCCGTGACACCACTGATTTCCTGAGAAAACTACAGTGCGTTGGTGACCTTCCAGAAAACACCATCCTAGCCACCATGGACATAGAGGCTCTCTACACGAACATCCCACACACAGATGGAATACAAGCTGTTAGGAACAGTATCCCTGATGATGCCACAGCACAACTGGTTGCTGAGCTCTGTGCCTTTATCCTCACACACAACTATTTCAAATTTGATGACAAAATATACCTCCAGATCAGTGGCACCGCTATGGGCACCCGCATGGCCCCACAATATGCCAACATTTTTATGGCTGACCTGGAACAACGCTTCCTCAGCTCTCGTCCACTCACACCCCTTCTCTACCTATGCTACATTGGTGACATCTTCATCATCTGGACCCATGGGAAGGAGACTCTGGAAAAATTCCACCACGATATCAACAGCTTCCACCCCACCATCAACCTCAGCCTGGACCAATCTACACGGGAGGTCCACTTCCTAGACACCACCGTGCAAATAAGTGATGGTCACATTAACACCACCCTATACTGAAAACCTACCGACCACTATGCCTACCTTCATGCCTCCAGCTTCCACCCTGGACACACCACACGATCCATTGTCTACAGCCAAGCACTGAGGTACAACTGCATCTGCTCCAATCCCTCAGATAGAGGCCAACACCTACAAAATCTTCACCAAGTATTCTCAAAACTACAATACTCATATGAGGAAATAAGGAAACAGATCAGCAGAAGCCTCCTACTGCAAGAAACAAACCAACAGGACTCCACTGGCCATCACATACAGTCCCCAGCTAAAACCCCTCCAACGCATCATCAGGGATCTGCAGCCCATCCTGGACAATGATCCTCACTTTCACAGGCCTTGGGTAGCAGGCCAGTCCTCACCCACAGACAACCTGCCAACCTAAAGCATATTCTCACCAGTAACTGCACACTGCACCATAGTAACTAACTCAGGAACCAATCCATGCAACAAACCTCGATGCCAACTCTGCCCACATATCTACACACCAGCGACACCATCACAGGACCTAACCAGATCAGCCACACCATCACCAGTTCATTCACCTTCATGTCCACCAATGTAATATACGCCATCATGTGCCAGCAATGCCCCTCTTCTATGTACATCGGCCAAACTGGACAGTCTCTACGGAAAAGGATAAATGGACACAAATCAGATATTAGGAATGGCAATATACAAAAACCTGTAGGAGAACACTTCAACCTCCCTGGCCACACTATAGCAGACCTTAAGGTGGCCATCCTGCAGCAAAAAAACTTCAGGACCAGACTTCAAAGAGAAACTGCTGAGCTTCAGTTCATCTGCAAATTTGACACCATCAGCTCAGGATTAAACAAAGACTGTGAATGGCTTGCCAACTACAAAAGCAGTTTCTCCTCCCTTGGTTTTCACACCTCAACTGCTAGAAGATGACCTCATCCTTCCTGATTGAACTAACCTCGTTATCTCTAGCCTGCTTCTTGCTTGCATATATATACCTGCCCCTGGAAATTTCCACTACATGCATCCAATGAAATGGGTATTCACCCACGAAAGCTCATGCTCCAATACGTCTGTTAGTCTATAAGGTGTCACAGGACTCTTTGTGCCCTTCCATAAAACTAGCCATGGAGCATCCAGCTATTTCCAAAGACCCTTCAGCAATAGCAAGAACTGACCTTTCTTTCACTTTCAGTCATTTGCAGAGCCATCACTAAGCTGGGCTGTGCCAGCTTTCAACATGCCCTCCACACAGAACCTTTTTCTGGATCTGCCACAAGAGAATCCCCTTGGTACATCCAAGTAAAGAATGACTTGCACAGGTGGCTATCGTGCAAGAGCCCCAAGTCTCGGTGAGATGATGTCACACCACTTCCATACACATCTTGTTAAGTGTTAGGACACAGCACTGTATAAAAATGGCTCCACCTAGCTTGTGCTGTGCAGCATGAGGCTTCTGTCATAGAATCATAGAATTATAGAATATCAGGGTTGGAAGGGACCTCAGGAGGTCATCTAGTCCAACTCCCTGCTCAAAGCAGGACCAATCCCCAACTAAATCATCCATCATTGTATAGCCTGCCAGCACAGCCAATCTGCCTGCTTGTGACAATAGAGCGTGGAATTAAATTAGATGTGGTTGTGCTATCAAAGCTTCTTCCCATTTAACACTGGGTCTTCGGCTTCCAGATGCTTGTGAACATTGTACCCTTGGTCTAGATGTTTGTGTTATTACAACAGGTTCTAGGCTGGATTCTCGCAGCAGGATTCTTCATTCCCTTTGACATCTGAAAATACCTTTGGGTGCCCACGCAGCCAGGATCAATTATTTTCCTGTAACTCGTGGCCTTCGTTAAGGTTCAGTCATCACCTATGATGGCCAAAAGATGGCTAGTTTTGGGTGGGGTCAGGCTACATAAGCCCAGTGTTCTATGATGGGTCCAGTGATTGGATTTTCCAAACTTCTTCCATGTTGAAAGATATTTCTAAGGCAGCTAACACCTTGGCATGTATGTAAGACTGATCCAGGTTTAACAGTGTATTTGTAGCAAACACAGAGCCTGATTCTGCCCCTCTTACTCCCACTTAACAGCATCTTACTCTAAGGAGTTGTGTTTTCTGCAGTGGGACTGCTTGTGGAGTGTGTGTCTCTATGGCACAATCTAGCTAGCCCATAGGAAGAAATTCAGCCCAGTTCTAAGGAGCAGCCCTTCAAAGCTAAGGCTACACTGCCACACTAAGTCGATCTAAGTTACACAACTCCAGCTATACGAATAACAGAGCTGGAGTCAACGTAGCTTACGTGGACATACTGCGGTGTCTACACTGCGCTGAGTCGATGGGAGACACACTCCCGTTGACTTACCTTACTGTTCTCATTTAGGGTGGAGTACCGGGGTTGACTGGAGAGCGATCTGTGGTCAATTTGGTGGGTCTTCCCTAGACCTGCTAAATTGACCTCCCAGTGCATTGATTGCCAGAGCGTTGAGCCGGCTGTAGTGTAGATGTAGCCAAACTAAACAATTGTGTTTGCTTCCTGCCCCTGGCAATGCAAACAGCAGAAAAATGAGGCATGGAAGGGTCAGTGAGAGCTACAGTCCAGTCTGCCAATCACAGCATAGTGCCTATCTCCATGGCTCTGACCCAGGACAATTAAATGAAGCAGAGCAGGTGTGCATTGCATCATGATATTGAGAGACAGCGCTAATAGCTGGTGAGGTGATTAGAGCCCTATAAACACCATGGATGGGTGACATTCTGACAAGCTGTGAGGACTCAGCCCTGTTATGTATCAATGCAATGGCATTGTGTGGAGGCATAAATATCATCCCACTTATTTTTGTCCTACAAGACTAGAACTAGTTGACAATTCCAGTTGCCAGACATTTGAGATGGAAATTAACTAACCCACCAGCTTGTGAACATCAGAACTGCTTTGCCCTGATAATTGGCTGCAGTCGCTGTGCACTAATGGAACCCAGTAGTCATTTTCCAAAAGCCAATGGGCTGCTTGCACCTGAGAAAGGCAGATGCTAGTAATCAGTGCAGAACTGAAGGCCCAGTAAGTTGGGCAGCCATGAAGATAGCTACAAATCTATTGCACTCTCTTCAGTTTCCCATCTCTTCCTTAAGCCACTTTTCTGACTGATCAGGGTTCTGGCTGACCTGTAAACTACAGCGGTGACTGGCAGAGCTTCAAGAGGGGCTTCTCAATCCGAGGGGTGTCCTGAACACAACACTTGAAGGGTGCACCCGAGAATAATCTCTGCACATTAAAGACCGAGACCTGGTAGAGCTGCGGTTCAGAGAGCTCTGGAAATGGCAAATGTCCTGGCATGTGGCTGTCAGAGACTTGCCCCACCTCAGGAGCATTGGGCGATGTGTGGCATTTCACTGCCAGAGGACAATGAGTCCCAGTTTGTTCTCCAGCTTGTTCCTGGCAACTGCAGCACCTTGACAGGGAGCTGGGTTACTATTATCCCCTGGAATTTTCCAAGGAGTTGCACATTGGCTGCTTGACTCCAATTGGCTTCCTTCCAATGGGATTTGGGCACCTAACTCCCTTAGGATCCTTTGACAATCTCGGTTTTGTTACTGAGATGACTGACTAACCAGTAAATGAATTTCAGCTGACAGATAAGGACTGTGAGAATGAATATCTGCCTGTGGTGTAGATGGAGAGAAACTTTCACTAGGAGGGTGGTGAAGCACTGGAATGCGTTACCTAAGGAGGTGGTGGAATCTCCTTCCTTAGAGGTTTTTAAGGTCAGGCTTAACAAAGCCCTGGCTGTGATGATTTAGTTGGGGATTGGCCAGCTCTGAGTAGGGGGTTGGACTAGATGACCTCCTGAGGTCCTTTCCAACACTGAAATTCTGTGATTCCATGATTATTGATCTGGATGATGGGATGGATTGCACCATCAGCAAGTTTATGGATAACACTAAGCTGGGGGGAGAGGTAGATATGCTGGAGGGTAGAGATAGGGTCCAGAATGATCTAGACAAATTGGAGGATTGGGCCAAAAGAAATCTGATGAGGTTCAAGAAGGACAAGTGCAGAGTCCTGCACTTAGGATGAAAGAATCCTATGCACTGCTACAGGATGGGGACCGACTGGCTAAGCAGCAGTTCTGCAGAAAAGGACCTGGGGGTTATGGTGGACGAGAAGCTGGATATGAGTCAGCAGTATGCCCTTGTTGCCAAGACGGCTAATGGCATATTGGGCTGCATTAGTAGGATCATTGCCAGCAGATCGAAGGAAGTGATTATTCCCCTCTGTTCGGCACTAGTGAGGCCACATCTGGAGTATGGTGTCTAGTTTTTGTCCCCCACTACAGAAGGGATTTGGACAAATTGGAGAGAGTCCAGCAGAGGGCAACAAAAGTGATTAGGGAATTGAGGCATATGACTTATGAGGAGAGGCTGAGGGAACTGGACTTATTTAGTCTGCGGAAGAGAAGAGTGAGGGGGAATTTGATAGCAGCCTTCAACTACCTGAAGGGGGGTTCCATAAAAGATGGAGCTTGGCTGTTCTCAGTGGTGGCAGATGATGGAACAAGGAGTAGTGGTCTCAAGTTGCAGTGGGGGAGGTCTAGGTTGGATATTAGGAAAAACTATTTCCCTAGGAGGGCGGTGAAGCACTGGAATGGGTTAGCTAGGGAGGTGGTGGAATCTCCATCCTGAAACATTTTTAAGGCCCGGCTTGACAAAGTCCTGGCTGGGATGATTTAGTTGGGGTTGGTCCTGCGTTGAGCAGGAGATTGGACTAAATGACCTCCTGAGGTCCCTTCTAACCCTAATCTATGATTACACTATGGTACTTGTAGGAGGTGAACTGAAAAATACAATGTGTTTTGTTTATCATTTTTACAGTGCAAATATTTATAACCAAAAATATTGTTTCGGATTTCAGTTACAATACAGAATACAATATATATGAAAATGTATAAAACATTCAAAATATTTAATACATTTCAATTTGTACTCTATTGAACAGTGATTCATTATTGTAATCACAATGAATTTTTTTGAGTTAATCATGTGACTTGCCTGCAATTAATAGACAGCCCAGGTCAATAGTTTTTAGTCTCACAGTCTCTAGTCAGCACTATTGGCCTTCTCCATCTGGAAACCTTTTCAACAGGTCTAAAATGCTTGGGAATCTTTCCTTTCCCCAATATTTCCCCTGCTGCACCTCTTGCTTCGAGCCTGCAAAGGGCCCCCTCCCCCAATACCTTAGGACAGGATGTCCTGCCAGCATTTCCAGCCCCACCAGAAGCAAGACGCCATCCAGACTCTGAGAGTAAAGCCAAGCAAAGAGAATTTCAGTAACTCACCCAAGAATAGTGCAGTGAAGAGCTGGAAAAGAACTCAAGACTCTCTTCTGCATTGTCTTGCTAAAATCTTCCCAGTTTCTCGTGGATGTGGTGTGATGTTTTATCTTTTGAGTAACTAAACAGCTGTTATATTATCTCCAAAGGTCATGTCAGTGGTGGGTAAAGGGATATCTGCATACCACTATGAAATAATTCCTGACCTCTAAATACTTCATAATTATCATTCAGCTGCACAGCATGGCTGCTTGACACTTCATGGAGAGCAGAGATAGAGCTTAGATACCCCGATTCCAAAAAGTCCCACCAGATGGCCTAAAGGAAATTCTCCCTTGGCTAACAAGCAGCATGATGCCTATGACATGTGTCATGGTATAATCCCCACTCTGAACCTTAGCATCCAAAAAGATGGGGTACCAGCATGAATTCCTCTAAGCTTAATTACCAGCTTAGAACCTGTAGCGCTGCCATCAACCAGGAATTCCAGTGCCTGGTACACTCTGGTCCCCCCAAAACCTGGCCCGGGGACCCCCGAGACCCAGACCCTCTGGATCTTAACACAAGGAAAGTAAACCCTTTCCTTCACCGTTGTCTCTCCGAGACTTCCTCTCCCTGGGTTACCCTGGAAGATCACTGTGATTCAAACTCCTTGAATCCTGAAACAGAGAGGAAAATGCACCTTCCCCCCTCCTTCTCTCTCCCCCTCCCAGACTCTCCCCGAGAGAGAAAGTAATCCTAACACAGAGAGAAATTAACCTCTCTCTCCCCCTTCCCTCCTTTCTCCCCACCAATTCCCTGGTGAATCCAGACCCCGTCCCCTGGGGTCTCACACCAGAATAAAAAAACAATCAGGTTCTTAAACAAGAAAAGCTTTTAATTAAAGAGAGAAAAACAGTAAAAATGATCTTTGTAAATTTAAAATGGAATAGGTACAGGGTCTTTTAACTATAGGTACTGGGAATACCCTAAGTATACAAGTACAAATTAAAATCTTTTCAGCAAAATACACATTTGAACTCCTTCCAGCCAAATACACATTTGCAAATAAAGAAAACAACCATAAGCCTAACTCGCTTTATCTACCTAGTACTCACTAGTCTGAATTTATAAAAGCCTGGATTGGAGAGATTGGAGAGAAACCTGGTTGCACGTCTGGTCCCTCTGAGCCCCCAGAGTGAACAACCACCAAAACTAACAGCACACACAGAAACTTCCCTCCCTCAAGATTTGAAAGTATCCTGTCCTCTGATTGGTCCTCTGCTCAGGTGACAGCCAGGCTCACTGAACTTGTTAACCCTTTCCAGGCAAAGAGATATGAAGCACTTCTGTGCTATTAACTTTTCTTATCTGTTTATGACAACATGCCATCATTCTGGGGCTTCTGTTGTTTCTGATTCCACCATGCTTAATTTACATAGCAGACAGATAGCTAAAAGAACAGGAGTACTTGTGGCACCTTAGAGACTAACAAATATTCATCACCAGTGTCATTAGTTTTCAGAAAAGACCTCACTCTGTGCACTCTTAAGACAGTAATATTGTATGCAAGCAGTTGATTTAATTATCATTCTTGCCAAGCCCCTGAAAGTGGGAGGGATGGTAGCAGACAGGTGGTGCCCAGAGAACCTCCGAGTGTGAAGATTGGCTCCCCCTGTGATGGGAGCACCCCCAGAATTGGCAATGGATCAGTGCGGTGCAGGTGACTGTGCTGGGGTGTCCTCTGACAGGGACTTTGGATGTAATTTGACTAATAATGTTGTGGCCTGGTTAAAACCCAGACCATGTGTCCGTAGGATTCTTCCATGCAGTGAGTGCACCAATCCCTCTTTATAAGATGCAGCCTGCTTCCCCATTGCATGTGTCAGTCCCATTCTGTGGGTCAGGGACCCATGCCTTCCTCCCCTTTTGGCTGCCTTTCTAGAGGAGACCTAACTCTGCTGCTGCTACCATGGCATTGGAAAAGAGACCTCAGTCAGACAAGTGGGAGTGCAAGAGAGCTCCCCTCTCAACACCGCTTCTAAGAGAACCTGCTCCAGAGTTGATCAACATCTGTTTGATGGATAATGGAACAAGACATGGAAAAAAACTATTTGATCTATTTTATCCCCAGTATTCAACCCTCTCACTTAAGGATTCAGTTAGCAGCAGTTATGTCTCTGGCCGGAAGCCTGGTGCTCACATGCGATGAGAGATTATTTCAGTTTACACCCTCTTACTTGTTTATGAATTCAACATTTCCTAGCAACACCTCCAATGTTTGCACTCATTTCAAGTCTCTCCTTATTTATTGATGGCCAGGCACTTTCCAAGCATTCGCTGCTCCAAGGAGCTCACAATCTAATCTTTAAACCTGAGGATGGTTTCCCAGAGGAATATGTGCTCATTAAAGCAGGAGACTGAGTCACAGAACCGAGTGACGTCTTGTAGCTGACCTTCCACGTGGGGATGAGGTGAGTGCCAGGAGCCCGGTCTGGCTGTCGGACTGTGGACCATCCAAAGCATGGCTGGAGTTATTTTCAGTTGCTTATTTAATTTGGCAGGTCTTCTGGAAACAGTGGTGGTTACTCCATAACCACTCGTAACACCAGTATGACCTTATCTTGCAGTATCAGAGTCCATACCTCATGCCTCTCCACCCTAAGAGCCAAATTCTGAAATCAGATACTTGCATGTGGCTCCTATTATTTGCCAAAGGGAGACATGAGCATTTCCAGTGGTGGAATTTTGCCTTAACTGATGACATCAGAAGGTTATTTCACTAACCAGAAGGCAGAAGCAGCCTCCTCTCAATAGGAGCATAACTTCTAATTACGTATCGTTCCCAGAGGCTCTGCGCTAGGATCATTATTAACTTGCATGTTTATTAATCAGCGAGCTGGTGTTAACAAAGATCTTTTTTAGAAGATATGCAAATAGCTCTGCAATTTTCTCTCAGTGACTCAGCACTCTTATTAGAAGCTCATAAGACACTCAACCCACTAAAATGCCCTATGAATAATTAGCAACTTCATGTCTTTGAGAGCAACAAAAATGATTAGGGGGCTGGGGCACATGACTTACAAGGAGATGCTGAGGGAACTGGGATTATTTAGTCTGCAGAAGAGTGAGGTGGGATTTGATAGCTGCTTTCAACTACCTGAAGGGGGGGTCCAAAGAGGATGGATCTAGGCTGTTCAGTAGTGGCAGATGACAGAACGAGTAGTAATGGTCTCACGTTGCAGTGGGGGAGATTTAGGTTGGATATTAGGAAAAACTTTCACTAGGAGGGTGGTGAAGCACTGGAATGGGTTCTCTAGGGAGGTGATGGAATCTCCTTCCTTAGAGGTTTTTAAGGCCCAGTTTGACAAAGCCCTGGCTGGGATGATTTAGTTGGGGATTGGTCCTGCTTTGAGCAGGGGGTTGGACTAGATGGACCTCCTGAGGTCCCTTCCAACCCTGATATTCTATGAGGCGTTCAGGATGGAGTGGGCTCTAGAGTGAGACACGGGTTTGGGAGGGGCTATGGAGTCAAGCATGGGGCAAGAGATGAGGGGTGCATGGGGCTCCAGGCTGGGGCAGAGTGTTGGGTGGCATGAGGGAATGAGTGCTCTGGCTGGGGGACAGCTGTCAGAAGCTGGCAATCCAAAAGCAGTGGTAAGCTACTCCTTGAATGGTTATTAACCTAAACTGTTCTAGCTTCTTCTCTGCCTGTCACAGCCCAAATGTAGACCAAACACCCCAAATGAGTAAGAGAAAAGTATGGATGAGGCAAAATTGAAGTGCTGGGAGATTCCTTTTTAATGTTAAAGAAAAAAGTCTACATTTTCCATTTACTTATTCTTTATTTCTCAAAAAAAAATCGAAGTACAAAAAAGGCCATGGAGAATAATTCCAGAGGTGACATTGCGCAACATGGAAGGCCATCTTGAAGGCTCGCACACATCTAGGATAGAATCGACATGAGCAAGTATTCAAAGAAATAATGTAGTTCTCTTTCCCCAATTTACTCAGACATTTTGGCTCCAGTTCTGAAATGAGCTCCATGCTGGTAGACTCCTGTGCTCACACAGAGATCCACTGAAATTGTCAGGGCTCACTGCAATATGGAGTCTCATCGAGTTTAATTATTTGTGGGATTGTCAAGGTGGAGCTAGTTAATGAAACTGTCACACATTGTACATCTAAGGGTATATTACAGGATTTTTAACTCAGGAAGTACTTTCTAGAAGACAATTTAGGATACTCAAATCATCATTTAAGCATTTATGCAGTGGCAACAGTGCCAATAAGTGCTCTTTCTGTAGAGAGTTTACAATGGCTGGTGTTGAGAGGTAGATTGCAGTTGGGTTCACTGTAGTATTAATTCAGATGGTATTACAAGGCTAGTACCAGTCATGCTGCTGTATTCTCAGTGACTAAGGAAACAGTGTCAGTATTGACTCTTGGTGACAGTAGGAGTCATCCGTTGTTAGCCAATTGATATTCCAGCTCGATCTCCTGGTCATTTGTGTTGCTCTTCTCTGGACTCATTCCAGTTTGTCCAAATCTTTCCTAAAGTGTGGTGCCCAGCACTGGATACAGTACTCCAGCTGAGGCCTCACCACCATAGGAACAGTTGCAGCTGTGTTGAAGTCCAGGGGTTCCTCTCTCTGACTGGAGATTTCCTAGTCTGGCCTGGTCCACACTACAGGGTTAAATCAATTTAAACAGCGTTAAATTGATTTAACGCTGTACCCGTCCACACTACAAGGCATTTTAAATCGATTTTAAGGGCTCTTAAAATCGATTTCTGTACTCCTCCAACGAGAGGAGTAACTCTAAAATCGATATTACTATATCGATTTAGGGTTAGTGTGGACAGAAATCGAAGTTATTGGTCTCATTCTTTTACTGAGCTACCCAGAGTGCACCACTCCGGAAATCAATGGTAGCCTAGGACCATGGACGCACACCATCGAATTAATGTGCCCTAGTGTGGACGCATAAAATCGATTTTATAAAACCAGTTTTATAAAACTGGTTTTAATAATTTCGATTTTATGCTGTAGTGTAGACGTGGCCTCTGTTACTCACCAATACCACCAAATGTAGCAATTTTGATAGCAATGAGTGTGACACCTGACCATTCTACAAGGGGCGGCGCTTCAGTATAGATCCAGACCCTTCTCTGAATCATATTTGACCCCCACACACCCTAAGCTGGAGCTTGGAGTCCCTCCCTTGCTATTTATCAGTACCTGTAGTTTGTTAAATGTGTACTTCATGCTGAAGACACCATGCTTGACAAATATTGTATGCCAGCTACACAAGTGTCTTATTCTAGTATTTATTAAACCCCAAGTCACTGAGACTAGTACAAAGCCAGAGAGTAATTAAAAGCCATTGCCAGCCACACACTGAGTCAGTACACCCTGCCCTGACAGCAAGCGGACATAAATAAAATGGTTTAACCACAGAAAGTGATTTACATCCACGAACACAGTAAAGTACATATAAGCCAGTCCCTGAAATTAAAACTCAAAACAAATGGTTCCTGGAATCTTTTCTGGTTCAGAGAAAAAAATGAACCTGTTTCTCCCCCCAAGTATCTTCATGCAGCTCTCCTACTAGAATGCTGTCCTGATTACAGGTTGTTTAACATGTAGAGCCTGCCTTGTAAAAAGCCACCAGACTGCAGCCTTCCCAGCATGCTTTGTTAAAAACGATTGACAGACCAGGAGGGTGCGCGCAAGGGCCATGGGTTAGAACTTTCACTTTTTTTCTGAATGGTAAGTCTTAATTACACACACACACACACACACACACACACACACACACACACACACACACACACACACACACACACTCTTTTTGAAACCAGATTAGTTTAACATTAGGGGAAAGCCGACCTATACTTCTCAAGGCTCTAGCTCTGGGGCTCAAACCAACAGAGTGAATAGG
Source organism: Gopherus evgoodei (assembly GCF_007399415.2). Classification (NCBI taxonomy): domain Eukaryota; kingdom Metazoa; phylum Chordata; order Testudines; family Testudinidae; genus Gopherus; species Gopherus evgoodei. The sequence continues at coordinate 144,622,509 of NC_044326.1, forward strand.
GGAGCTTGTTAACCAGCTTGCTCTTTTCTTCCCCAGGGATTGCTAACTCCCAATCATACAGCCAGGTGTATTGGCCCCAGACCCTTTGGCTAGGCACTGTATAGACATATGACAATGATGGTCCCTGTCCAGCAGAGCATACGCTAAGTTGCTACAGCAAACATTTGATGAGACCACAAAATAACAAATGAGAAGATGGTAAGCTGCAGTCATGGCAAACCAGCTCTTTAATGGATGATATTGTTGCATGTTAAGATGTCAGTGTTTTTCCCACAAACTCGGCTGGTAACAGATTTGGGAACAAAGGGTTCCTGCCCTATGCTAAAGCTATACAAAACCAAAAGTGCCATCTTTTGTTCTTCACTCCCCACACAAGACGACACGTGGAAACATCTGAGGAACAAAGACTGAACTGGGGGAAGTGATAGACCCAGGCTAAAGGGATTTCTAGCCTGTATATGACAATCTGGGAAACCCAAGCTGCAAAGCAAAGTCAGCTTGTGCCTTAAGAATCTGTAAACCTGCTTATATCAACAGGGTGAGAATTTGCTAGTTCATATCCAGTCTTTCTAGTCCCTTAAGGTTAGTTTGGGGTTTTGTTTATTTACTAGGTAATCTGCTTTGATCTGTTTGCTATCCCTTATAATCACTGAAAATCTACCTTTTGTAGTTAATAAACTTATTTTATGCTTTAATTTAAGCCAGAGAGACTTGACTGAAGTGTGTGGGTTACCACAAGTGTGCACTGTCCTCTTCACGTTGAGGGAGAGGCAGGCTGGGTATTGAACCCATAGACTGGCCAAATTTGAGCAGGGCAAGATGGGACTGCTCTGGGGGTCCTAGCCTGGGAAGCTGGTGGTTATTTAGGCTGTGCCTTTCTACTGTTGCTACATGCAGTGGCTGGACAGAGCCTGCATGTAGCTGCAGCTAGGTGTCCGCCTACCTGTGTGAAAGTTGGTGGAAGTGCAAGCTTGGGGGGCTTTGCAGCTTGTCACAGCAGCAGAGTATGAGAGGGAGCCCAGGCTGGTGGGTCAGAGGGCTCAGTGGTACCCCAGTTCCAAGTAGCACTTCGGGGAGGAACCCATCACACTAACAATAAATTTAAATATTTAAGTATATTAAAGTCTTTGATACTGTCTAACTCTCATGAAGTTCTGGCTTGCCAGTTTCATGTACTTAATTTCTTCTGTCTAATTGTTGTACAGCATCAAGCAATTGACTCTCAAACCTTTATACTTTAAGAAAGCCTAGGAAGAGAATTACGAAGACAGGGGAAAAAACCTTAGTTGATTAGTGATTGTGGCCACTTCACTTTGTCTGTTCTGTTCAGTGTACTTTATAGTGTTAATATCATGCCTTTTACTGAAAATGTACCTTTACGAGTATTTAAATATTTCTTAATCACAACACTATCCAGATTTCCTCAAAAGCAGTTCAGAAAGTACAATCACTAATGTGAACACATGTTTTTATTCTAATGCATATAGTGAGATTCTGAAAAGCATCTGAAAAATATTATTCTCTCCCACATCTAAGACCAATTCTTTCGTGGAACTTGAGGTTATCTTGAGCGGTTCAGAGGGTGAAGCAGCAGGGTCATTAATATGTATTCTCATCTATTGTACAATTGAATATTTAAGAAATTCAGAAGATTAGTAACAAGACACCATTACTATATAGTCACAGCACAGTCAGTGGTACACCCAATTCAAAGTGATCTAGAACAATGGCAGGGCCAGTTCTAGGGCTTTAGGGGCTGCAGGGCCCTGGGGTAAGGGGGCTCTGGGGCCCTGGCCTGCAGCTCTAAAGCCCCTTTTGGAATGCAGCCCTCAGGCCCAGAGCAGAGCGGACAGGGAGCTGCAGACAGGGGAGTTTGAGAGGGAGAGCAAAAGATCCTGCAGCTGAACTGGCTACCACGTGAAAGTCCTAGCTCTTGGTGTGAGTGAGGGTGCTCGACTGTTTGAATCTTAATTGTGATTCTGATTTCAGGTGACTTCAGTTTCAGTGACATGTGCTGTAGCAGTTGGAACTGAGTGCCTGACCTTGTTCCCTTGATTAGCCTTCCCCAGTGTGACTCACGAGGGGGTGGGACTAACCTAGGCAAGCAGGCTTTAAAAGCCAGAGACAAAGAGACCAGGAGAGCAGAGCGGACAGGGGGCTTCAGACCGAGGAATTTGAGAGCGATTTTGACAGAGAGAGGCCTACGATGGTTAGGAAGACCTGCAACACCTGTGCTGGCACTGCTTCTGTCTCCTCCACCTGTGCCTGTAGCCAGACAGAGCACCTGAGCATGGATGCTTCTACCCGATCCTGGTGTGGTTTTGCAGGCACTGTAACTTGCAATTTCCACTTACTGATATCCAGGCTGCGGGGGGGATCCAATGTGAAAGGTGCCTACTGGTGGAATCTCTCAGCCAGCAGGTGGGAGAGCTACAGGAGGAGGCGGCTAGGTTGAGGAGCATCCGAATCCACGAGCGATTCCTGGACAGTGTCCACGTGGAGACAGCTGAGGTAGCTGTCCCAGTACACAGGACTGCTGACACACCTCTGGTGGAGGAGGAGATGGCTCAGGGTGGATGCTGGCAGCTGTTACTTCTGGCAGCAGGCAGTGCTCCACCCTGCTCTGAAAGCCTCCCACCGTGGTAATAGGTAACTGTTATGCTCTTCTTGATACAGGAGAGAAGGAATCACCCCCTACAGTAAAGCAGGAGAAGCCTTGTACCCTTAAGGCTGGGAGGTCTGCTGCCACTGCGAATAGCAAACGTAAGGTAGTGGTGGTCAGAGACTCTCTGCTGAGGGGGACAGAGGTGCCCATCTGTTGCCCTGACATTTCATCTCGGGAGATATGCTGCCTGCCGGGGGCCTGTATCCAAAGTGTTACAGAGGCATGGTTGAGGATTATCCAGCCCTCTGACTACTACCCCATGCTACTCATCCATGTGGGCACAAATGATACTGTGAGGTGTGACACTGAGCAGATCAAGAGTGACTACAGGGCTCTGGGAGTATGGATGAAGGAGTCTGGAGCGCAGGTGGTATTCTCTTCAATTCTTCCTGTCAAAGGTAGAGGCCCGGGTAGAGACAGATGCATCATGGAGATGAATGTCTGCAAAGATAGTGTCGCCAGGAGGGCTTTGGCTTCCTTGACCATGGGACGCTATTGGAGGAAGGACTGCTAGGCAGAGATGGCGTTCACCTTTTGAGGAGGGGAAAGACCTTATTTGCACACAGACTGGCTAACCTAGTGAGGAGGGCTTAAAACTAGGTTCGATGGGGACAGGTGAGCAAAGCCCACAGGTAAGTGGGGAACATGGAGACCTGGGAGATGGCTCAGAAACAGAAGGGAGCGTGGGTCATAATGGTGGAGAGAAAGGAGGGTCAGGGCAGAACTGGGAGATAAGATCAAACCAGTATCTTAGATGCCTATATACAAATGCGAGAAGTATGGGTAATAAGCATGAAGAACAGAAAGTGCAAATAAATAAATACATACATACATACAACTATGCCATTGTTGGCATTACTGAAACTTGGTGGGATAATACACACGACTGGAATGTTGGTGTGGATGGGTATAGTTTGCTCAGGAAGGATAGACAGGAGAAAAAGGGAGGAGGTGTTGCCTTATATATTAAAAATTTACACACTTGGACTGAGGTGGAGATGGACATAGACGGAAGTGTTGACAGTCTCTGGGTTAGGCTAAAAGGGGTAAAAAACAAGGGTGATGTCGTGCTAGGAGTCTACTACAGGCCACCTAACCAGGTGGATGCGGCTTTTTTTAAACAACTAACAAAATCATCCAAAGCCCAAGATTTGGTGATGATAGGGGACTTCAACTATCTAGATATATGTTGGGAAAACAACACTGCGGGGCACAGACTATCCAATAAGCTCTTGTACTGCATTGCAGACAACTTTTTATTCCAGAAGGCTGAAAAAGCTGCTGGGGGGAAGCTGTTCTAGATTTGATTTTAACAAATAGGGATGAACTCATTGAGAATTTGAAAGACGGCAGCTTGGGTGAAAGTGATCACGAAATCAGAGTTTGCAATTCTAAGGAAGGGTAGAAGGGAGTACAGCAAAATAGAGACAATGGATTTCAGGAAGGCGGATTTTGGTAAGCTCAGAGAGCTGATACGTAAGGTTCCATGGGAATCAAGACTGAGGGGAAAAACAACTGAGGAGTCTTGGCTGTTTTTCAAAGGGACACTAATAAGGGCCCAAAAGCAAGCTATTCCAATGGGCAGGAACAATAGAAAATGTGGCAAGAGACCACCTTGGCTTACCCACGAGATACTGCATGATCTAAAAAATAAAAAGGAGTCATAAAAAATGGAAACTGGGTCAGATTACAAAGGACGAATGTAGGCAAACAACACAGGAATGCAGGGCCAAGATTAGAAAGGCAAAGGCACAAAATGAGCTCAAACTAGCTATGGGAATAAAGGGAAACAATACATTAGAAGCAAGAGGAAGACCAAGGACAGGGTAGACCCACTGCTCAGTGAGGAGGGAGAAACAGTAACAGGAAACTTGGAAATGGCAGAGATGCTTAATTACTTCTTTGTTTCAGTCTTCACCGAGAAGTCTGAAGGAATGCCTAACATAGTGAATGCTAATGGGAAGAGGGTAGGTTTAGAAGATAAAATTAAAAAAAAATGAACAAATAAAAAAATCACTTAGAAAAGTTAAATGGCTGCAAGTCACCAGGGCCTGATGAAATGCATCCTAGAATACTCAAGGAGCTAATAGAGGTGGTATCTGAGCCTCTAGCTATTATCTTTGGAAAATCATGGGAGACGGGAGAGATTCCAGAAGACTGGAAAAGGGCAAATATAGTGCCTGTCTATAAAAAGGGAAATCAAAATAACCCAGGAAATTACAGACCAGTTAGTTTAACTTCTGTGCCAGGGAAGATAATGGAGCAAGTAATTAAGGAAATCTGCAAACACTTGGAAGATGGAAAGGTGATAGGGAATAGCCAGCATGGATTTGTAAAGAACAAATCATGTCAAACCAATCTGATAGCTTTCTTTGATAGGATAACGAGTCTTGTGGATAAGGGAGAAGCGGTGGATGTGGTATACCTAGACTTTAGTAAGGCATTTGATACTGTCTCGCATGATATTCTTACTGATAAACTAGGCAAATACAATTTAGATGGGGCTACTATAAGGTGAGTGCATAACTGGCTGGATAAGCGTATTCAGAGAGTAGTTGTTAATGGTTCTCAATCCTACTGGAAAAGTATAACAAGTGAGGTTCCACAGGGGTCTGTTTTGGGACCGGCTCTGTTCAATATCTTCACCAACGACTTAGATGTTGGCATAGAAAGTATGCTTATTAAGTTTGCAGATGATACCACAGTGGGAGGGATTGCAACTGCTTTGGAGGACAGGGTCATAATTGAAAATATGGACAAACTGGAGAAGTGGTCTGAGGTAAACAGGATGAAGTTTAACAAAGACAAATGCAAAGTGCTCCACTTAGGAAGGAACAATCAGTTTCACACATACAGAATGGGAAGAGACTGTCTAGGAAGGAATATGGCAGAAAGGGATATGGGGGCATAGTGGACCACAAGCTAAATATGAGTCAACAGTGTGATGCTGTTGCAAAAAAAGCAAACGTGATTCTGGGATGCATTAACAGGTGTGTTGTAAACAAGATACGAGAAGTCATTCTTCCACTCTACTCTGCACTGGTTAGGCCTCAACTGGAGTATTGTGTCTAGTTCTGGACACCGCATTTCAAGAAAGATGGAGAAATTGGAGAGGGTCTAAAGAAGAGCAACAAGAATGATTAAAGGTCTTGAGAACATGACCTACGAAGGAAGACTGAAAAATTGGGTTTGTTTAGTTTGGAAAAGGAAAACAAAGGGGACATGATAGCAGTTTTCAGGTATCTAAAAGGGTGTCATCGGGAGGAGGGAGAACTTGTTCACCTTAGCCTCTAATGATAGAACAAGCAGCAACGGGCTTAAATTGCAGCAAGGGAGATTTAGGATGGACATTAGGAAAAAGTTCCTAAGTGTCAGGGTGGTTAAACACTGGAATAAATTGCCTAGAGAGGTTGTGGAATCTCCATCTCTGGAGATATTTAAGAGTAGGTTACATAAATGTCTATCAGGGATGGTCTAGACAGTATTTGGTCCTGCCATGAGGGCAGGGGACTAGACTCGATGACTTCTCGAGGTCCCTTCCAGTGCTAGAGTCTGTGAATCCTCCAGCCCGCGGAGAAGCAGGGGCAGCCATGCAGCCAGCGGCCAGAAAGAAGTGGCTCTTTCCCCTTCACAGGTGGCTGGAGAGAAGTGGCCGCTTCTCTCCGGCCACTGGCTGCGCAGCTGCCCTTGCTCCTCCTGAGTCCTCTGGCCTGTGCTCGCAAGGCTGCAGTCTGAAAGGGGCTTTAGAGCTGCAGGCTTAGTTCAGGGCCCTGCAGCCCCTAAAGCCACTGCGTTCTGGGGGGCCCTCGCCTGGCAGGGGCAGGCAGCTTCCAGAATCGTAGCCATGGGGGCAATGCTGCGCTTCACAGAGCCACCTGCACCCCCCCGTACCAAACAGAAGCTGCCTCATTTAAGTGCTCTGCACCTCCTGTCTGCCCCAACTCTGAGCCTCCTCCCACACCCCCACCCTGAGCATTCTTTAGCACCCTAACACCCTCCTAGACCTGGCAACCCACCCTGAGCACCTTCCCACACCCTAACTCCCTCCCAGACCCCACACCCCACTGTTAGGGGGCCTATTCCTTCATCCTCTTACTTCCCTGGTCCTTCTCACATGGAGAGAAATATCTGAAGTGCAAAGGCACAAACAATTTGATGTTTATTGGGGTGAACTTCCAGCAAGCATGATTCCAGTTTCTTTCCTTAGTGTCCCCCTTCCCAGCTCTGACACCACAGAGCCTTGCCTGTGTCCCTGTTCCCGTTCCCATTTCCCCCTTTAGGAAAACATGATCCCAATTCCCTCATCCCCAGTCCCCGTTCCCATTTTCCCTCCGCCTTACTTCCTAACTGACTGCAGACTATATACTAAAACTTGAGTTCTGCTTAGCTATACCAGAACCAATTATTTTACTAAAATTTAACTAACCAATCCTAACATATTGTAACATGGTTATTTAAGTATCAGAGAGGTAGCCGTGTTAGTCTGGATCTGTAAAAGCAGCAAAGAATCCTGTGGCACCTTATAGACTAACAGACGTTTTGGAGCATGAGCTTTCGTGGGTGAATACGAAGTGGGTATTCACCCATGAAAGCTCATGCTCCAAAACGTCTGTTAGTCTATAAGGTGCCACAGGATTCTTTGATGGTTATTTAACCAATTATACCCCACCACCTTAATTGGTTTACACCCAACAAAATTAATTGTACAGCAGACAGAAACAATCACAGAACCAGACAGATAATACAGACAAACAATAGGGAAGTGGAGACTACAGTGATAGAACAATACAGAAATGGGGATTTCACATCCCAGCTATTGATAAGTGAGTTCTTGCCAGACAGGATGCTATTAAACTAAGTTTCCTTTTACATCTTCTAGGCTCTTCCCTTTCTCTGGAGGTGATAGAAATATCAGGACAGGGTTCTATTCCTAACAGCCCAATAGCACCTTATTTTCATGTAACTAGTTTAAAATGTAAGAATGTGACCATACACTTTCCAGTTTATGGCTGCCTCTGCTGGTTAGCTGAAAAACCAGGCCCCAGACTGTCACAGTAAAAAAAGGCCATTACAGACAAACGGTGATTTTTGATTCTCTCTTTTATTCCTCTTGTGGCAGAGCTCTGACCTTGCACCCGTGGGTCCTGCGCTTCTAAGCGGTTTATGCTAGCCTCAGTGGCTCACTGCGACCTTCCACGTAGCCCTTCTCTCTCTAGGGCCAGGGTTACAGTCTACTGAGCCCTTTTCATCATAGGCCAGCTAAGAGGTTGGTAAGAGAACCTCCACAGTCTCTGTTGTCCCTGGGGGCTTATTTCAGAACAGTTTAGCCTCCTGTCCGGACAGGGGCCTGACTTCCCCTCCCAGATGTTCCTGTTGTGAGACCTGAATAAAGATATTGCAGACAAAACCAGGTATGCCAACCTGACCAAAGTCAGGCTAACAGAGGTTTTTGGGTAATTCCTGAGTGGAAAACACTAAGAAGCAGCAGCATGTCTCACAAGCGCTGGGAAAAAGTAAGATAAGCGAGAAGCTGCATTCCTGGCATAGTACCAGATATGTTGTGCTCGGGCAGCTCCTTCGAAGAACTGATAAGAGCCCTAGTTTCCCAGCCTCCTTGTTTTCACTCCCTGGTTTTGTTCTTTGTTTGTTTTTAACTCCCCTACATTTCTAACTTTAGGCATGCATGTATACTAAAGGTGTCTAGTTTCTAGTTGTTAAAAGAAGGGGGTAGGTTGCTCCAGTAAATAATTTATAACGCAACAAAACTGTCTATATAGGCTTATACTAAGATGTAAAGAGCGGGCTGGTTCTCTCGGGAGACGAGTTACTCTCTATTGATGCGTGCACTTGTCAATAAAGAGTTTTTGATCGGACCTTGCTGGTGTTGCCTGTCTCTCTCGCGGTCAGACAACGAACTTTGCCATCTGGGGGTTAGAGTCCCTGACACTGTAGCGGTGGGTTGGGGGAAACCCGGGCCCACCCTCTACTCCGGGTTCCGGCCCAGGGACCCTAATGGTAGCAGCTGTTGGCAGTCGACCTTTCACTGCCAGAGTTGCTACATTTCCCTGGGCCACTTCCCCTCAGCTCTCCTGATTCTCCCTTCTTCACCCTTACCTTAGGGCTCCCTTACCGATGGCTTGAGGGTGTCTTCATTAACAGCCCTTCAGCTGCACTTCCACTCCGTGGCTCTTCCCAGCCTGACTGGAGTGAGCCCTTTTTATAGTTTCAGCGGGGCCTTAAATAGAGTCAGGTGCTCACATTAACTCAATGGCCTCACCTGACTCTTTGCAGGTTAATTAGAGTCAGGTGTTCTTATTACCCTGGAGCAGCCCCTGCTCTGGTCAGTCAGGGAACAGAAAACTGTTAATCCAGTGGCCAGTATATCTGCCTTCAGCTATTCTGCTGTACCCCACTGGCCTCGGTCTATCAACCTCTATAACTAGCTAAGTGATAAGAATACACCTACATTCTTAAAGTCTAGGCCTTTGCAGACAGGCCTGAATATCTATATCCTAACACCCACCCTGAGCACCCTCCTGCACCCAAACTCCCTCCCAGACCCTGCACCCCACTCTGAGTGCCCTCCCACACGCTAACTCCCTCCCAGACCCTGCACCCCACCCTGAGCGCCTTCCTGCACCATAACTCCCTCCCAGACCCTGCACCCCACTCTGAGCGCCATCCCACACCTTAATTTCCTCCCAGACCCTGCACCACACCCTGAGCGCCTTCCTGCACCTTAACTCCCTCCCAGACCGAACATACCAACCCTGAGTGCCCTCCCACACCAACTCCCTCCCAGACCCCAGACCCAATCACTGAGTGCCTTCGCACACCCTAACTCCCTCCCAGACCCCGCATCCCCACCCTGAGCACTTTCCTACACCCTAACTCGCTCTCAGATCGTGCTCCCCACCCAGAGCACCTTCTCGCACCCTAACTCCCTCCCAGACCCCATTGTTGCAGACACAGCAGTGCCAGAGGCAAGCAACAGTGGTTCGTTGCCTAGAGTGCTTAAGCGCCAATAAACACACCAGGGTGGAGAAGCAAACAACCAAATTTATTTGAGCTCAAATAAGGTGCCAGGGAGAAATAACAATCTCAGATCCTGCACACCTAAAACAAGCAGTTTCTTCCTTTTATATCCCAGTTGTTTACTACAAAACTTTCTTGCTGACTAGCTGATCTTTCACTCTCCTGTACTTTCCCATCCAGCTGCAGTATCCTTTTTCAGTCAATCTTTTGACTTCCCCCTCTCTGCTGCTGAGACATGTACACAGTATCTTAAAACGACCTTGAACGTGCTCTAGCCTAGCTTCAATGTGTTACAGCAGAGAACTGGCTATTACAATCAAAAGCTAACTGCTAATACTACATTTTTGCAGCTATTAGTACATTAGGTTACACTAGGTTACACAAAGTGTTTAACATGGAGGAACATTGGTTCATTAAGACCTACAGCAGAAGGCTTCATTGACACTTGTGGTCTATCACCTTTTTGAGTTACCTAGGGTTATGCCAGAGTGACACAAACAACTCCCTCCTTTGAGAATACTCAACAAACTTTTGGCTGAGTGTTCTCACATTTAAAGGATAACATGTGATTAAGCTCTAGGGAGCTGGAGTGCTTTACAGCAAGCAAGCAAGAGAAGAGTAACAATACACAACACCACACCAGTGAGCAGGAGGTGAACAATACCTTCCCTTAGTTCTTCCAGGTTGAGCAACCAGCCCCAGGGGGAATCAGAAATAGTAGGTTTCCTTTCCTGGGCCTTCCACTGTTCAAAAGCCTGTTTGGCTGACAGGATGTGCTTGTTAATATCCTGTGCGCTTTCTGGGACATAAGTACAGTATTCATCCCCTATAAGGGCGCACACCTTGCCCTGGGAAGCCACACTTCCACCCAGGAAGTGTCCACATATGTCTCCATGATCACAGATCAGATGGTATTCCTGATGCGTCTGTAAGGGCAGTGGGCCAAGTCTGGTACTCAAGATCACTCCGAATGGCCATCAGCTGGTCATTCAGGAAATCTCGAATTCCTAAACATACTAGATTCCACTGCAATGCCTTCCCAGCCTCAGTTATATTTAATACCATCCCTTCTTGGTGTAGTACTATAATACACCTATTATTTAACTATTCTCAGGTACTGTCAAAAGGCATTCCCATTAAGAGCATACATTATTAGTCATTGGAATGGTTTCAATATGGGTAAAATTTTTAGTAGCAGAACAAACTTTTGGGTACTTGTTATTTAAAATCCAATTAGAGAGAGCTATATATGCTGAGGGATTTATCCAAAACACAGGGCACAGCCTGTAGAATAAACCCCAAAATCCATTCAATACCACATTCCCAAACATGGGTCCCACAAATGTCCTCCCACCAGTGTATAATTCTTTGTTTCCTCACCAGGGTCAGTTCTTAATGTCCTTTCTAGTCAGGAATTCCTGGACTTTGGCAATTTCAGTGGAGCGAGTGTTCCTTCTTCTTTCCCAAAACAGTCGTGATGCAGCATCCTACAGGGCAGAGGTTACTAGCACATAACCCTGTAATGGTTTTGATTCTTCTAGAAAAATTCAAAGGCACAGTAGATCTGTCAGTGGATAAGAGAGAGGTTACTAGCACGTCACCTTGTACTTTTTCCCTGCTGTCCAAAAGGCACAGTGGAGCTAGAAGGTGAAATAGGCTAATCATCAGTAGGAGAATTCTCCCTATGTGGAGTGGGTCTTTTTGCAGTGAGAATCTTGGGTCCAAGCAGTCAGTCTTTGGCACTTCACAGCAGTGTTGGTAGTCACCGGGACTTAAGGGCCTTTCCAGCATGGAGCCAAAGCAGTCTTTCATCGGTGGACCTTTACATCAATCCCGTCTCCTGGTTCCAAGGAGTGGCAGGGCTGCTAGGGTCTTTGGGTAGTGCTTCTTTACCTGTGAGAAAAGAAACTTACACATTTCATTAGTGCCTGGCAGTGTTTTTCAGATCTCATAGCTGTGTGGGCAAATTCAAACCCTCCTTTTCCTAGTTGTTAGCCAAGTCTTAACTGTGAGCAGTGTCCTTGAATGGAGTCAGTGTCTTAGCTATAGCCTGAGCTTGCTAGCTAATTCTTTTCTTTTTTCCCTTAACTTATTCTGTGCTTTGTTCTTCTTTCTTTCTTGTTTTCTTTTAACCTGCAAAGGAAACTTCCACTTTTTACTTATACACCTTTTTCCCAACAATGAAGACATAAACATTGTCATTATACAGTAATTAGTCTTATTATTTAATATATGCCACACACACCCTTTTACTAAAATAACCTTATTACAGAGCTTTGGAGCAACAAGCCAGGACAAGCACACCCACTTTGAGGAGTTCATTAAATTTAACCTCTAGTCCAATAGCTTCCCACCATCCCCAGCCCTCTGGCTAGAAATTTGAGGTAGCCAGAAAGATCCCATATACAATATGGGGAGTGGGTTAACTTTTCATGTCCTTGCTTTCAAAGACTGTTGGTATGCAAATTTTAATAACAATTTTTGCAACTAACAGTTTGACCAATGAAGTTTCTTTTCTTTACTTAAGGAAATGCATTAGACTTTAGTATATTACATTCTTCTGATTTACCCAAACACTTTGTATTCCAAGTTGAACAAAACAAGTATCTGCATTTTTAATTTAACCTTTTTGTTTGATTTTAAACTAGACTATTTTATAAAAATATTAAACACAAAAATTCCGGCCACAAGACAAACACCACAAGACAGAACATAGAACACAAAACATAATTTCTATTGTGCCAGTAAATGCATGATATGTTGAATGCTGTTCAGCTGGCATCAGTTTTCTCTGATTATCTGAAAGACAAAAAAACAAGAGGTCTACCCACCCTTGCTGGGCAGACAATCATCACTTGAAATATACAAATACCCTTGTTGACTTCAGGCAAAAACAGAGGAATTACCCCATATTTTCTTGTATTTGTTTCATAAGCAGCCCAGGTTTCCAATTACATGACACTGTATACATTCTTCAGCTAATTTAACTAAATTGTTCATAGCCAAACCAAATGATTGCAATCCAATAATTTATTTGCCTGAATTTATTTACAAACATTTCACAGACACCAAAAACCTTTTTTCTTTAGCATTTTTACAAAGTTCAACTGCTGTTTTCTCCAGCAACTACAGAGTTAACTTCTCACTCTTCCTTAAATCACTTGCTTGTCTCCCAACAGCCACTTTTATCAACTTAACTCACCATTCCAAGTAAGTCCTAGGTATTTGAAATCCCCATCCTTACACTTACTGGCTCCTTCCTTCCACTACACCCTTAAAGTTTTCCAACCTGTTTTCCAATCTCTCTGTCTGTTGCCTGCCTGCCTGGGCCCGATCCTGCTTTTCTTGCTGAACCGTCCCTTCCATGGGCACCAACTTGTTCCACTACCAGTTTAGCTAGGAGGGTGGGCTTCTCAACTAGCCTCCACCCTTCCTGGTCTCTTCCCTTAAACATTCTTACTGACAAGACTACCCAAGTCCTCCTTCACAAGGCTTGTCACCTGGACAAAAACACATGGCCCATTGGGCAAAGGCCAGTTACTTAACATATAATTTAAAGGACTATTCTTAGAGGGTTTACCCAGAGACTCATTCATCTGTTTGACACTTAAACAGAGAAGAGAATTACACAGAGAGCAGAGGGAATTACAGTCTAAGCCAGACTTTCCCACTTCTATACACTGACCGCTACAGGGGACGGGACAGAAGGATCTCAATTCCACCTCAGAGCTCTCTCGCACACATGGCTTCCACTCCGAGGAATTACGAACGAGAGGTTCAGTTCCGCCCACACTCCTAACGTCCAAATGAACAGAGCAGAAAAACAACAGTAACCGGTTAAACAGAACAGAACCAAAACCAGATAGTGTTTCCTTATCCTATTAGGGCTCACTTTTACTCATGCAATTCTCAACATGTAACACCAACAGTACCAAGCAAAGCAAACACAAAATAACAAGGGTAAAACAAATAGATGGTGTAAAGTCTGCAGGGCTCCTCCATTCTTAATTGCTCTCCAAACTGTGACAAATTTTTGTTACCAATCTATCCCTCATGTCAGGTGATCAGGCTGACACTACAGGATCGTTGAGGGAAGATAAAGAAAACACACCATATAACTGAATTTTAAAGCTTCATTAATAAAATAATAAAACAACAATGGAGATTGTTGGGAACGCACCCACATTACTCAGGAAAACATTAATGCCCCAAGCCCCTTTCAGACCCACACACGTACGTCCAGACTGGCCACTTCTGTGTATAATGTTCAGAGGAGGGGGAGAGGTAGACAGGAGATTATCCTGTATACAGCTTGTCCAGAATTTCCAACATGCTTTTGCTCTTGGGAGGGCTGTTCTCTTACACCCTGGAATCTCCTGCGGCGTCTCTTTCAGAGATTCCAGTCCAGGTCGGCTGCCTGTGGCTTCTTTGGTGTCACCAAGCCACACCGACTCCAGGGTCACAAAGGCACACTTACTGGACAGTTAAGCTTTACAAATGTAATCTCAGTTCTGTAACTTGTATTGCCTTTGGTTCGCCTCTGTCTATATTTTTTCACAGCAAGCAGCCCCTCCCTGCACCAAGCACAGTCCGTGCCGATTCCTGACCCTGAATGCAGAGCACCTCCCCCCCTTCCATCCCTGGGCCAAGATGATTTTTAAATTAACCCATTCCTTTCCTCAATAGACAAATTTGCTCATGCTGAGTCAGGGTTTTTTGGTGATTAAACGCTCCTCTTCGATGTATGATCTTATCTAGATTAAAGTACCTTCTAGTGGGCATTGTTTAGTTGGATTTTCACGCATGTAAATATTCCAGTTCTCTAAATACCTGCAGGTTGTTGAACCATAATGTACATACATATAATATCCTGGGGTACTCTTAGGGGGTGAGATGGAATGTTTAGACTGCCCCTCCCCCATTTTCCACTTACACACACAGTGAGGGTGCCCTGTCCGCGCTAGCGGCTCATAAACTAAGGATTTTTCCCTACAGGGTACTCACACAGGAGAGGCTAACGAGGATGGCCACGACCCTGCTACACCTCCCTTCAGCAAAGAGCGTCGGCTAGTCTCTGGGAGATGGCGCCGCTTACTCTGATTGCATCCAGTGAGATGATCAGACTGCCAGTAGCCCACACGGAAAGGAAATGGGGAGGGAAGATGGTTACACACACTCCTAGACCCAGGCAGCTTCCTCACCGGACGATGCCAGGCCGAGTCAGCCCACCATGGGTCGGACATCCTAAAGATCCACTAGTTACCGGGCTTGCGTTAGAGTAGTCCTGATCACGAGTTTTTGCTTCACAGGGGACTCTGGGCGTCTTCCGGTAACAGTTACTCATACTGGCCCCCCCCCTTTTTTTTTTTTTTTTTTTGCAGCCACAACAGGGAGAGAGTGCACTAGGACATAGTGTCTCGCCTTCCTAGACAGGTCCCTCCTTTGTCCCTGAACTATCCCAAACCTGCTTTTGGATCCTTGCACTTCGCCAGACAAGGGGAAGAACAGGAGCTACGGTTTGATTTTTTGTTTTTGTTTTCTTTTTCTTTTTTTTTTTCTTTTTTTTCTTTAACCAGAGCTTTTCATACAAACAGTTTCAGAACCTACCTGTTCACTGACAAAACAGGAGTAATTGTACTGTACTTTACTGAGCCTTCAGGTGGCCACCTTTCCTGACCCTTTAATTTGTACTGAGGCCAGTCCACTGTACAAAACCTTTGTAACCTAGTTTTGGATAACGGATCTGATCCAAACACCTTCCAATTCTCCAGAATGCATTCTAAGGGGGAGCCCCTTGCCTTCCCCACCTTGCTCTGCCCCTGCCCTGTGTCGCAGGTAGATGCTGGGCGTCCCCAGATCCTAACAGAGAAAGTCCGGACAACCGGACTGTTCCTACCTTATCCAAGGGACCAGTTCCTAACTGTCGCCCGGGACCGGTTCCACACTGTCGCTCACAACTGGTTCTCCACTATTTGAGCGCGTTGCACCGTTGTGCCCTCTGGGGTCGCTCACACCGCATCTCCGCCAGGGCCCCCAGTGAAGTCACCGGTGTGCACTGGCCATCGGTCGTCACCGCGATCCTTTGACCTCCAGGAGGGATCCAGGCAAGGCTAATTTTCGCCTCAGCCCACCCAGGGACACCAAAAACTGTTGCAGACACAGCAGTGCCAGAGGCAAGCAACAGTGGTTCATTGCCTAGAGTGCTTAAGCGCCAATAAACACACCAGGGTGGAGAAGCAAACAACCAAATTTATTTGAGCTCAAATAAGGTGCCAGGGAGAAATAACAATCTCAGATCCTGCACACCTAAAACAAGCAGTTTCTTCCTTTTATATCCCAGTTGTTTACTACAAAACTTTCTTGCTGACTAGCTGATCTTTCACTCTCCTGTACTTTCCCATCCAGCTGCAGTATCCTTTTTCAGTCAATCTTTTGACTTCCCCCTCTCTGCTGCTGAGACATGTACACAGTATCTTAAAACGACCTTGAACATGCTCTAGCCTAGCTTCAATGTGTTACAGCAGAGAACTGGCTATTACAATCAAAAGCTAACTGCTAATACTACATTTTTGCAGCTATTAGTACATTAGGTTACACTAGGTTACACAAAGTGTTTAACATGGAGGAACATTGGTTCATTAAGACCTACAGCAGAAGGGCTTCATTGACACTTGTGGTCTATCACCTTTTCGAGTTACCTAAGGTTATGCCAGAGTGACACCAACACCAGGAACCCACCCTGAGGACCCTCTCACCCCCAAATTCCCTCTCAGGCCCCGTACCCGACCCTGAGTGCCCTCCCACTCCCTAACCCTCTCCCAGACCCCACACCCCCACCCTAAGCGCCCTCCCACACCCTAACTCCATTCCAAACCCCGCATCCCACCCTGAGCATCCTCCCACACCCTAACTCCCTCCCAGACCCCACACCCCAACCCTGAGTGCCCTCCCCCACCCTAACTAACTCTCAGGCCCTGCGCCCCACCCTTAGCACCCTCCCACACCCTAACTACCTCCCATACAGTGCACCTCACCCTGAGTGCCCTCCCACACCTTAACACCCTCCAAGACCCCGCAACCCCACCCTGAGCACCCTTCCACACCCCAACTCCCTCCCAGACCCCACACTCTGCACACTATCCTGAGTGCCCTGCCACATCCTAACTCCATCGCAGACCCTACACCCCCACCCAGAGCCCCCTCCTACACCCTAACTCCCTTCCAGACCCCACACCCCGTCCTTGAGTGCCTTCCCACACACTAAATCCCTCCCAGACCCCAGACGCAATCCCTGAGCGCCTTCCTGAACCCTAATTCCCTCCAAGACCACAACCCCCACCCTGATCACACTCCCACACCCTAACTCCCTCCCAGACCGTGCACCCCACCCTGAGTGCCCTCCCAAACTCAAACTCCCTACCAGAACCCATACCCCACCCTGAGCACCATCCCACACCCTAACTCCCTTCGAAACCCCTCACCCACACCCTCAGTGCCTTCCTGCACACTAACTCCCTCCCAGACCCCACAACCTCACCCTGAGCACATTCCCACACCCTAACACCCTCTTACTCCCCACACCCTCACCCTGAGCGCCTTTGCTCACCCTAACTCCCTCTCAGACCCCGCACCCCCATTCTGTGTGCCTTCCCACATCCTAACTGCGTCCCAGACCCTGCACCTCATCCCTGATAACCTTCCTGCACTCTAACTCCCTCCCAAACCCCGCACCCCACCCTGAGCACCCTACCACACCTTAACTCCCTCCCAAACCCCGCACCCCACCCTGAGCACCCTCCCACACCCTAAATCCCTCCCAGATCCCGGACCCCATCCCTGAGCTCCTTCCCGCACCCTAACTCCCTCCCAGACCCCCCCGATTGCCTTCCCGCACCCTAACTCCCTCCCAGACCCCGCAGCCCATCCTGAGTACCCTCCCACACCCTAATTCTCTCCCAGACCATGCACCCCACCATGAGTGGCCTGCCACACCCTAACTCCATCCCAGACCGCGCAACCCACCCTGAGTGCTCTCCCACACCCTCTCACCCAGACCCCACACCTCCACCCTGAGCGCCTTCCCTCATCCTAACTTCCTCTCAGACCCCACACCACCACCCTGAGGGACTTCCCTCACCCTAACTCCCTCCCAGACACAACTCCCCACCCTGAGCGCATTCTCGCACCCTAAGTCCCTCCCAGACCCCGCACCCCACCCTGAGCATCTTCACTCACACTAACACCCTCCCGGACCCCACAATCTCACCCTGAGCACCCTCCCACACCCTAACTCCCTCCTAGACCCTGCACCCCACCCTGAGCACCCTCCCACACCCCAACTCCGTTTAAGACCCCATACCCAACCCAAAGCGTCCACCAAGACCCTAACTCCCTCCCAGACCGCAAACCCCGATCCTGAGCACCTTCCCACACCTTAACTCCCTCCCAGACCCCACACCGGCACCCTGAGTGCCTTCCCACACCCTAACTCCCTCAGAGACCATGCACCCCTCCACCACCCTAACTCCCTCCCAAAACCTGCACCTCCACCCTGAGTGCCTCCCTGCAACCTAACTCCCTCGCAGACCACACAACCCCACCCTGAGCCTCCTCCCACACCCTAACTCCCTCCCAGACCCCGCACCCGACCCTGAGTGTCTTACCTCACCTAACTCCCTCCCAGACCCCACACTCCCACCCTGAGCACCTTCCCTCATTCTAACTCCCTCCCAGACGCCACCCCCCACGCTGAGCGCTTTCTGGCACCCTAACTCCCTCCTAGACCCCACTCCTCCACCGTAAGTGCCCTCCCACACCCTAACTGCCTCATACAACCCAGACCCCATCCCTGAGCACCTTCTCGCACCCTAACTCCCTCCCAGATCCCGCACCCCCACCCTGAGTGCCGTCCCACAACTTAACTCCCTCCAAGACCCCACATCCCCACACTGAGCACCATCCCACACCCTAACTTTCTCCCAGACCACACACCCTTACTTTGAGTGTCTTCCCGCACCCTAACTCCCTCTCAGACCCTACAATCCACCCAGAGCCCCCTCCCACCCCCTAACTCTCTCCCAGACCCCACACCTCAAGCCGGAGTGACCTCTCACACCCTAACTCCATTCCAGAACCTACAGCCCGCCCTGAGTGCCTACCCTCACCATAACTCTCTCCGAGACCCTGCACCCCACCGTGAGAGCCCTCCAACACTGTAACTCCCTCTGAGACCCCACACCCCCACCCTGACTGCCCTCTCACACCCTAACTCCCTCCCAGACCCCGCACATCACCTAGAGCACCCTCCGAGACCCTAACTCCCTCCTAGACCCTACACTCTCACCCTGAGCGCCCTCCCAAACCCTAAACCCCTAACAGAAACTACACCCTGACCCTGAGCACCTTCCCACACCCTAACTCCCAGAATCCCAGAATCCACACAACCACACTGAGCACTCTCCCATACCCTAACTCCCTCCAAGGCCCCATATCCCCACCCTGAGCGCCTTCCATCACCCTAAGTCCCTCCCAGAGCCCACTCCTGCCCTGAGTGCCTTCTTGCACCCTAACTCCCTCCCAGACCCCGCACCACCACCCTGAGCACTTTCCTGCACCCTAACTGTCTCACAGACCGACACCCGACCTTGAGCATCCTCCCACACCCTTACTTCTTCCCAGACCCCACAGCCTCACCCTGAGCACCCTCTGACACCCTAACTGCCCCCCAGACCCCACAACCCCACCCTGAGCGCACTTCCACACCCTAAAACACTCCCAGACCCCAGACCCTACCTTGAGCCCCATCCCACACCCTAACTCCTTTCCAGACCTCACACCCTCACCCGTAGCACCTTCCCTCACCCCAACTACCTCCCAGACCCCGCACCCACCCTGAGCTCCCTCCCAGATCCTAAATCCCTTCGAGACCACACACCGCCACCCTGAGTTCCTTCCCATACCTTCACCTCCTCCCAGACACTGCATCCCTACCCTGAGCACCTTCTCTCACCCTAACTCCCTCCCAGATCCCACACACACACCCTGAGCGCCTTCTCACACCCAAACTCCCTCCCAGACCCCGCAGCCCACCCTGAGTGCCCTCCCACACCCTAATTCCCTCCCATACTTTACACCCCACCCTGAGCACATTCCCACACCCTAACTTCCTACCAGATCCTACACCCGCACCCTGAGCGCACTCTCACACCCTAATTCCCTTCTAGATCACACTCCCCACCCTGAGCACCCTTCCCCACCCTAACTCCGTCCGATATCCCACGCTCCACCCTGAGCGCCTTCCTACACCTTAACTCCCTCCCAGACCCCACACCCCTACCCTGAGCACCTTCCCACACCCTCACCCTCTCCCAGACCCTGCACCCCCACCCTGAGCACCTTCCCTCACCCTAACTTCCACAAAAGACCCCACCTCCCACCCTGAGTGCCTTCTCGCACTCAAACTCCCTCGCAGACCCCTACCCCACCCTGAGCTACCTCCCACACCCTAAGTCCCTCCCCGACCCTGCACCCTACCCTAAGCGCTCTCCCACACCCTAACTCTGTTGCAGACCCCACATCCCACCCTGATAGCCCTCCTACACTCTAACTCCTTCCCATACCGTGCATCCCACCTTGAGTGCCCTCCCCCTACCATTACTCCCTCCCAGACCCCGCAGCCCACCCTGAGAGCCCTCCCACACCCTAACTCCCTCCCAGACCCTACACCCCCTCCTTGAGCACCCTCCCAAACCCTAACCCCCTAATAGAAACTACACTCCGACCCTGAGCACCTTCCCACACCCTAACTCCCTCCCAGAATCCACACCCCCACACTGAGCACTCTCCCACACCCTAACTCCCTCCAAGGCCCCATACTGCCAGCCTGAGTGCCTTCCATCACCCTAACTCCCTCCCAGAAACCGCACCACCCCTATGAGCGCTTTCCCGCACCCTAACTCTCTCACAGACCCGACAACCCAACTCTGAGCATCCTCCCACACCCTGACTTCTTCCCAGACCCCACACCGCCACCCTGAGCACCCTCTGACACCCTAACTGCCCCCCAAACCCCACAAGCCCACCCTGAGTGCACTTCCACACCCTAAAACACTCCCAGACCCCGCACCCCACCCTGAGCCCCATCCCACACCCTAACTCTCTTCCAGACCTCACACCCTCACCCGTAGCACCTTCCCTCGCCCCAACTACCTCCCAGACCCCGCACCCCACCCTGAGCTCCCTCCCAGACCCTAACTCCCTCTGAGACCACACACCGCCACCCTGAGCACCTTTCCACACCCTCATTCCCTCCCAGACCCTGCACCCCAACCCTGAGCGCATTCCAACTCCTAAACTCCCTCTCAAACACTGCATCCCTACCCTGAGCGCCTTCTCTCCTTCCCAGACCCCACACTCCCACTCTGAGCACCTTTCCTCACCCTAACTCACTCTCAGACCTCCTCCACACACACACCCTGAGCACTTTCTTGCACCCAAACTCCCTCCTATATCCTGCATCCCACCATGTGCACATTCCCACACCCTAACTTCCTACTAGATCCTACACTCCCACCCTGAGCGCACTCTCACACCCTAATTCCCTTCTAGACCACACTCCCCACCCAGAGCACCCTTCCCCACCATTACTCTCTCCCAGATCCCACAGCCCACCCTGAGCTCCCTCTCACACCCTAACTCCCTTCCAGACCCGCACTCCAACTCTGAGTGACTTCCTTCACCGTAACTCCCTCCTAACCCCGCACTCCTACTCTGAGCACCTTCACCCTAAATCCCTCTCAAAACCCGCACCCCCACCCTGAGCCCCCTCCACCAGCGTAACTCCCTCCCAGACACCACAGCCCACCCTGAGCACCCTCCCACACCCTAATTTCCTCCCAGACAATGCACCTCACCCTGAGCGCCCTCACACACTCTAACTCCCTCCCAGACCGTGCACTGCACCTTGAGTGCCCTACCAGACCGTAGCTCCCTGCCAGACCCCACCCTGAGCAGCCTCCCACACCCTAACTCCCTCCGAGACCCCACAACCCCACCCAGAGCACCTTCCCTCACCCTAACTCGCTTCCAGATTGCACCCCCCATCCTGAGCACCTTTTTGCACCCGAACTCCCTCTGAGACCCCGCACCCCCACCCTAAGTGCCCTCCCACACCCTAACTTCCTCCTAGACACTTCACCCCCACCCTGAGTGCCTTCGCACACCCTAACTCCCTCCCCGACCCCGCACTCCACCCTGAGCACCCTCCCACACCTTAACTCCTTCCCAGACCCCACACCCCCACTCTGAGCACCTTCCCTCACCCTAACTCACTCTCAGACCCCCCCCACACACACACCCTGAGCACCTTCTTGCACCCAAACTCCCTCCTATATCCTGCATCCCACCATGTGCACATTCCCACACCCTAACTTCCTACTAGATCCTACACTCCCACCCTGAGCGCACTCTCACACCCTAATTCCCTTCTAGACCACACTCCCCACCCAGAGCACCCTTCCCCACCATTACTCTCTCCCAGACCCTGCAGCCCACCCTGAGCTCCCTCTCACACCCTAACTCCCTTCCAGACCCCGCACTCCAACTCTGAGTGACTTCCTTCACCGTAACTCCCTCCTAACCCCGCACTCCTACTCTGAGCACCTTCCTGCACCCTAACTCCCTCCCAAACCCACACCCCCACCCTGAGCCCCCTCCACCACCGTAACTCCCTCCCAGACAATGCACCTCACCCTGAGCCCCCTCCCACACTCTAACTCCCTCCCAGACCGTGCACTGCACCTTGAGTGCCCTACCAGACCGTAACTCCCTACCAGACCCCACCCTGAGCAGCCTCCCACACCGTAACTCCCTCCAAGACCTCACACCCCCACCCTGAGCACTTTCCACACCCTAACTGCATTCCAGAACCAACACCCCCATCCTGAGTGCCCTCCCACACCCTAACTCCCTCCGAGACCCCACAGCCCCACCCAGAGTGCCTTCCCTAACCCTAACTCGCTTCCAGATCGCACCCCCCCATCCTGAGCACCTTTTTGCACCCGAACTCCCTCTGAGACTCCGCACCCCCACCCTGAATGCCTTCGCACACCCTAACTCCCTCCCCGACCCCGCACTCTACCCTGAGCACCCTCCCACACCCTAACTCCCTCCCAGACCGTACACCCCACCCTGACCCCCTTCCCACACCTTAACTCCCTCCCAGACCCCGCACCCCACACCCTGAGCTCCCTCCTACACCCTAACTCCCTCCCAGAGCTCACACCCCCACCCTGAGCGCCTTCCCGCACCCTAACTCCCTCCCAGAGTCCAATTCCCCCCCCCCCCGAGCAACTTCCCTCATCCTAACTGCCTCCCAGACCCCAGACCCCACCCTGATCGCCTTCTCATACCCTGACTCCCTCCCAGACCCCACTCCCCTTCCCTGACGTCCCTCCCGCACCCTGACTCCCTCCCAGACCCCACTCCCCTTCCCTGATGTCCCTCCCGCACCCTAACTCCCTCTCAGACCCCCCCCACCCTGAGCACCTTCTCTCCCTCCCAGACCTGCACCCCCACCCTGAGCGCCTTCCCGCACCCTAACTCCCTCCCAGACCCCGCATCTGACCTTGATGTCCCTCCCACACCCTAACTCCCTTCCAGAGCCCATACCCCCACCCTGAGTGTCCTCCCTCACCCTAACTCCCTCCCAGACATTGGAAAACTCAGCAAGGAAAAGCAAGGGCAAGGATCACATTAAACTGATAAGATCTGAATTTTAATTTAATTTTAAATAAAGCTTCTGAAACATTTTGAAAACCTTGTTTACTTTACATATAATAGTAGTTTGGTTATATATTATAGACTTATAGAGAGACCTAAAAACGTTAAAATGTATGACCGGCACGCGAAGCCTTAAATTAGAGTGTATAAATGAAGACTTGGCACACCACTGCTGAAAGGTTGCCAACCTCTGCTTTAGCCTAATGCATCTCAGGGAATTCCCAGGCCAGATGCCCTGGATCCCACCAGTCCCCAATGCAGACTGACCAGCCTCCAGCTACTGGGCCTCCGACCTGCCTGTTGCTCGTTCCCCACTATTTGTCTGCTTCCTGGGCAAAGAGTGACCTGGTTGCAACCCTCTCCTGGGACTCAGGTTACAAAGGGCATCGGTCATTGTTTATGTGTAGGCAGACGGGCAGCCTGACCTGTCCCAGAGCCTCAGTAAAAGTCACACACCCAGTTCCTATCACCATCTAGGCACTGGTGCAGTACCCAGGGAAACTGAGGTACACCCAGTGTTAGTATAGGACAGCAAGACTCACATGCAACATCACAAGGTGCACAAAACCCCAGTTCATCACATCCTGTATTGTTGACAGCTATTTTGAAATAATTTACCAAAATAACTGAAAATGGTGTGATTCTATTGTGTTGCTTTGACAAATGAAATATGCAGAATTTTACAATATTGTGCACTGAATTTTCATTTTGTTTGGCCCAGAATTCCATCGGGGTAGCATATGTATGTTAACACTGTACTCTGTGCTACGAATGGTAATGATATGGTAGTAAGTTCTGGTTTTCTTTCTCTTTTGTAGCGCGGGCTTTACTCTTCTATTATTTTCATTCTTCTTTCTGACAAGGTTAGTTCTGCTTGTTCTGCAAAATTAATAAAGATTTTTTTAAATTAAAGATTTCATTAGTCCTTTGCATTGATCTCAAAAAATACAATTATTTTGCTATCTCGTGGGTTTTTAAAACATGTGCTTATAATCAGTTGGTGACAGGGTGGACACCCCCCCAACACCCCGTCCAGGCTGCCACTGGATGTACTGGGGTTTCACTGCTCCACCAGCCTGGATCCCCGTCTCTGTTTTGCTGAATTAGGCTCTCTGGCCTCTTGCAGCACGCACTGAAGTCAGTTCTTTGTGCGAGGACTCACCCAGCACTCCCGTGCACACCGCTTCTGGGGGCTAAACCCAAAACAATGCTGTCTCGCACTGTATAGAAATATCTGTACAGCACAAGCACATAAAATGTTGCCTTCTTCCTCAATGTGAAGAGAGATATGCACAATTTCTCCCTCCCATTATAAATTACATAAACTGGGGTTAATAATAAACAAAACACATGTTATTAGCTATAAAAGGCAGATTTTGGCTGTTAAAGAGATAACAAACAGAACAGAGCAGACGACGAAGCAAATAAAACAAAACATGCAAACTAAGTTTGATTCACTAAAGAAACTGGTTACAAATAGTAAATTTTCCCCCTAAATATTGTCACAGGCAGATTACAGAAAGTCTTGAAAGCCAGAGTCATCATTTGCAGCATGAGACTTCAGGTATTATTACTCACAGGCTAGACGCCCTTCCAGCTTGAGCTCAACCCTTCTCCCTCCAGTTCAGTTCTTGCTTCCGGGTGCTTTTGAGTGTCTCTTTGGGTGGGAAGGCAGAGGAGAACCATGATGCCGTCACTCTCCTGCCTTATATCGCTCTTGTGTATGGTGGGAACCCTTTGTCATCCCGTGGAAAAACACTGGCAGTCGAAAGGGAGGGAAACCCAGTGCCAGGTGTCTCAGACCCAGGTCTCTGCAGGGCTGTGGTAGCCATTACTCGCAAGCTGTCTGGAGTGTCCACACGACTAACCCCTTTCACAGTCCTTTGTCTTTGCTAATGGGCCATCAGCCTGTCTGGCTTGTCACTGCTGTACCTGAAGGAGTAGTTGTGGGTGACACCCAAAGTAGTACATTTGAAATACAGACACATGGTCAATATTCCTGACTTCAGCTACAGAAATGATACAGGCACACCGACTGGATATTCACATTCAATAAATCACAACCTTTCCAGTCATATTTTCCATGCGCTCTCTTGCATGAAGTACATCTCAGTTAAGCCATATCCATATAAGCATATTTACATAAAGAATCAATCAATCAGTCCGGTTTCCCCAGTATGGAACATTGGCTATTGGCATTTAATCTAATTTATATATTAATTTATATATTAATAATGTATATATAATATAAATAATAACTTTACTTCCTGGCTCTCCCATAACTCCAACCCAGTGTCCAGCCCTCTCCCATCCTCTCTCCTTCACCCTGTCACTCTGCAGATACCCTGGGATCACTACACACCCGATTCAAAACCGGGAGCTGCAGTCACTCACCTGTCCAGGAAGGGTAAGAGCCTGGGGGGGTTCCAGCCCCCGCCTGGAGAAAGTCCCTCAGGCTGGGCACAGAGGGGCACTAGGGAAGGGCACTCCCCGCACACACCCCACTGGAGAGCAGCAGCGGCTCAGCCCAGGTTCCTGGCTCACATTAAAGCAGAGGTTCTCAACCTGCAGCCCAAGAGCTGCTTGTGGCCCAGTCTGCACATGACTGCGACCCATGTGACATTCCCAGAGCCATATAGGTAATACTGCATGCGTCCCACAACGGTAACTAGCTCGAAAACCACGGCAAGAAAGGTAGCAGGAGTGGTGGCGTCTGACCCAGGAAGTTCAATGTCTGATCTGCTGAGCAGCACTAGGGATGGGCTTCTACGAAACGTGTCCCAAGACTGTTCTCTTGCACAATTTGCTGCCAGTAGCGGATACAGACACCCACCTATTCTTTTCTGCTACACTGTCAGAATTTGCTACATCCCATCCCCCTTCCCCATCTCCTGGACTTCAGATAGCAAATTCTCACAGAGCAGGGGCTGCCCTTTACCTTGACCATCTCCTGGCCCTCGTGATGTCATGAATTAAATTTCCCTTAGCTGTGGTGCCAGGGGCTGGCAATAGCCACTGGGGGCCATGACAGTGATGCTGCAATACGCAGACACACAGAGGAGCTAAGAGACAGTGCCATCCTTAGTGTGGTGGGTGCCACAGATTTGAATTCCACATGCATCTGCAGGGCCTCCAGCTGCCATTAACTGTGTTCAGTGTAGCTGTACTGAATGGAGGAATTAGCTGGATCAGCTTGGCAAAGCAGGGGGTTGGACATAGATCTGCCACCTCCCATGAACAACAGACCTCCTTCCGCTGGGCAAGACGGCAGCACCTTGCAGGTTAAACATACAACACCTGGCCTAGCTGGCACGTTTATTGTAACAGCAGATAGGGAAAGAGGAAAAGCAACAGAGGACGTCCTTTGGCTTCCAGCATGATCTGAGCCCTGCGCCTTTATCTCCCTTCACAGCTTCAAGCCATCACTATAATGGGAGGTACATAGCCCAAAGGAGGCACAGAGTCATTCCATGATGCATAGAGATAAGGCACTTGTGGCTACATTGTTAACCTCTTGGGTTTAGACTAAATATTGCAAAAGTCTATTAATTTTGCAGTGCTGTTTGTGGTAACATTCAGGTGTTAAATCCTCTTCTCTAAGGGACGGACAGTACTCTGTTTTAGCATGATGCACACTGTAAGGGCTGGCAGGATAGGGGGTGTTTTCCCCCTACTCCTGCACCAGCTGTGGGGGCACCATCTTCACTACAGATCTCGCTGATTTACCCATTGCCTTTTTTGAACAAGACCCTTCTCTGCCTCTCTGGAACACACCTCAAGGTAAAATCCTCCAACATAAGAGGAGGCTGCAGAAGTGTACCTGCAAATATTAACCTATTCCTTGCTCCCCCCACCCCACCACACACCCAGCAGTTGTACAGGCATCCTATTCAAGAGTGAAGTAAGGTGGAAAATGTCTTACCATCTCTAAGAGCAGCCCAGTCTACAAAAGCACATGGAAGTGGCATTTAAAAAGTGAAACGTGTTATATCCTTGGGGGCAGCCAGTTTAGGAAGAAATCACTTGAGGCAAGACAGCAGACAGCTAACAAAACTACCATTTATTTACAGACACAGAGCTCCCCTAACTGGCTGGGCTACATCCTAATAACACCGGTCTACAATTTTTGAGAAGTCGTCTGCTTCAGAGATAAAATGTGATATTTATTATGTATTTTGATGTGCTGAATTCAAATATGACAATTAAAACAACTGATTGGCTACTGTTTCTAAGATATTTAAGTTTTTACATTTTATGTCTATGTATATTGTGTAGATAGTAGAGTTTTAATCATAAATTGTAAACCTGTCTTTTCATGTGTTTATGGTTCCTTTACATGATAATATTTCACCTGTCCTGTTTATGTAACACTTTAAAAATCAGCAAAAGGGTTATATAAATAAAATTGATTATGAAACTATGTACAAAGCTTAGTCCTATTCAGTGTCTACTTGGCGCTTCTTGGCTTGTCTCTTGTATTCATTAAA
Organism: Gopherus evgoodei; assembly: GCF_007399415.2. NCBI lineage: Eukaryota > Metazoa > Chordata > Testudines > Testudinidae > Gopherus > Gopherus evgoodei. The sequence continues at coordinate 144,650,475 of NC_044326.1, forward strand.
TGGAGCATCTCTTGTCACTGTCCAGCAATAGTCTGCAAGCATTGATGGGCTCCATTTGCCCTGATAACCTGCCAGGAGATTCCACTGCTGTAGTCTGGAGCCCAACAGCTCTGCCTTACTCTTGGGTAGTTCCAAATCCCTGGCAAGGTCATTCAGTTCACCTTGTGTTATGAGGTGTGGTTCAGAGGAGGAGGATGGGAGAAAATGTGGGTCCTGTGACATTGATGGTTCAGGACCAGAAATTTCCTCCTCTTCCTCTTCCTCGTCTGACTCAAGTGAGAATGATTCTGGTGCATCAGGAACCGGCAGTCCTTCTCCGTGGGGTACTGGGCGTATAGCTGATGGAATGTTTGGATAATGCACAGTCCACTTTTTCTTCTTTGACACACCTTTCCCAACTGGAGGCACTATGCAGAAGTAACAATTGCTGGTATGATCTGTTGGCTCTCTCCAAATCATTGGCACTGCAAAAGGCATAGATTTCCTTTTCCTGTTCAACCACTGGCGAAGATTTGTTGCACAAGTGTTGCAGTATATGTATGGGGCCCATCTCTTGTCCTGATCTCCAATTTTGCAGCCAAAAGAAAGGTGAGAGGCTTTATTAACCATAGTGGTTATACTGCGCTTTTGGGATGCAAAAGTCACTTCACCACAAACATAGCAGAAGTTATCTGCACTGTTCACACAAGTACGAGGCATCTCTGCTCACCTTGGTTAAATAGAAATGTGTCCCTTTGCAAAATCAAACACTGACAAATAAGAGAGCATGACACTGTATGATTTCTAGAGCTGATATAGGGCAATTTGTTCAGCAGAGTGATGTAAGCTTCGTTATGATTGCGTCATCCATGACTTCTAGGAATAACATGATGCAATTCATATCATGTATGATGCAATACCAGCTTCAGATTGCATCATTCATTGTTTTGCCTAAAAAGCAAGTAGTGTCCAAACCCAGGCATAGATTTATTCATAGATCCAGTCAAAGATGTATTTTAGTCATTTCTGGTTTAAATTGAGATCCCTTCCCTTTATAACTCACTTATCCTCCGCCATTCCCAAGTCAAGGGTCGTATATACTGACCCAGTAGCATATCTTGAAAACTAGAGCCAATCAACAATTTTAAGCATCATTTTCGTTCTCAGTGACCCAGAATTAGTAAAGTTGGACTACATTTATTTCAGAAGCATTTTGGCTGTAGAGCAGTGTAATCTAACTCAGTTGCCACAGGAACAAAAACCATGACAACCAAATACACAGCCTATTCCTTCCCCCCTAATAAGAACATCCCCTAAATAAAACACACAATAGACTAGAAAAGGAGGGTAGACTGCCTCCATTCCCGGCTAAACCCTGGGGATTATTTTGCCCCATAACCGTGGGTTCGCCCTCGCTAAAAATCCAGTCGATGAGGAGGCCTTCTGTCTCTAGGTGGATTACGATGAACTTCTGGTGCTGTTGCACCCAAAAGTATTACGGGCTCAGGGTCTGCAGCACGAACAGGTGAGCAGGTGTTATCAGCTCATGTTGGGCAAAGGGGTATCTCAACCGCCGGCAGTAATGGAGGAGAACGGTCAGGAACAGGTGATTCGTGATTCGGTGTCTCACCGGAAGAGGTGAAGTCAGACCACTCAACTGCAGATGTGTCCTGAGGACTGGCATGACCTGGCAACAGCTGAGCTACATGTCGCCGCCAGGTAAGATTCTCTGCAGTCCGGACTGTGTAGGAAACAGGCCCTGTTTGAGTGATGATAGTGGCAGGGACCCATTTAGCTCCAGAAGTATAATTCCGAGCCAGAACTGGGTGTCCCGAGCTAAAGGTTTGGTCTCTTGCTCTGGGTGCCCATCTGATGACTTAATATTGCTGCTGATGTTGCACAATTTGTCAAGGTTCAGAAGGTTTCAGCAGATCAAAGCAAGTGCGCAGCTGTCGTCCCATCATTAGAAAGGCCGGGGATGCCTTGGTCGTAGCATGAGGTGTGTTTCTGTAGGAAAGTAAGAAGGTATCCAGACGCTTTTGAATGGAGTGTTGTCCCCTTGCTGATTTCAAAGCGTTTTTCATTGTCTGCACAAATCTTTCAGCTAATCCATTGGTGGATGGATGATATGGTGCTAAAGTGATGTGGTGTATCCTATTTGCCTTCATAAAATTTTGAAACTCCTGAGAGACGAACTGCGGTCCGTTGTCGCTCACAAGTTGTTCTGGCAGACTGAAACGACTAAAGAGTCCCTGTAGTTTTTGGATAGTACTCTCTGCAGTAGTGGACTGCATTATAGAGACTTCTGGCCATTTAGAATGGGCATCTACTGCCACCAAGAACATGTTTCCTTCAAGGGGGCCAGTGGGTTTTCAGGTCAGTCCCATGGGTGTAGGGGTGCCCACTGGGGTGCATTCCTCACGCTCTGACATGACATACAAGCTTTTGCCTTCTCTTCAATAGCACTGTCCAATCCAGGCCACCAAAAATAGCTTTGTGCAATTTCCTTCATGCGCTCTATTCCACTGTGACCGGAATGTAGCTGTTCTAACATCTGTGATCTCAGTGGCGGTGGAATAATGACATGTCTCCCCCACAACAAACAACCAGATTGGACCGATAACTCCGTCCTCCTGGACATGTAGGTAACAAGGTCGGGTGAGACCGGAGAGGTTTGTTGAGATTTTCCATGCATCACCAGGTCCATAACTTGGGACAATACTGGGTCAACGTGAGTTGCCTTCTTTATCTGAGTAGCAGTGATGAGTGTATTCTCTACCTGTTTGAAATAGAAGATTTCCTTTTGGGCACTATCTTGATGTTTGACCGGCAAAGGCAACCTTGAGAGGCCATCTACATTGCCGTGCAGAGTGGATTTCTGATATTTGATTTCATATGTGTGTGCTGAAAGTAACAATGCCCAATGTTGCATATGACTAGCAGCTAACGGGGGAATGCCTGTGTAGGGTCCAAAAATTGACATCAGAGGTCGATGGTCTGTGAGAAGAGTAAACTTTCACTCAAACAGGTACTGATAAAACTTCCGAATTCCAAAAACAATTCCTAATGCCTCATGTTCTATTTGGGCGTAGTTAGTTTCTGCTTTGCTTAGAGTGCGTGAAGCAAAAGCAATAGGTCTCTCTTCTCCTGAAGGCATAATGTGTGACATGACTGCTCCCACTCCATAAGGGGAGGCATTGCAGGCCAATTGTAGGGGGTAAGGATGGATCAAAGTGAGTTAGAACTTCAGAATTTAGCAATGCATCCTTAGCTTTGTTAAATGCAACATCACAGGCTTCAGTCCACTTCCAGGCCTTGTTCAGCCCAAGGAGCTCGTGAAGTGGTTTTAGCAGTGTGGCTAACTGTGAGATGAACTTTCCATAATAGTTCAGTAGTCCTAGAAACAAGCACAGCTGGCTTATATTTCAAGATGGGGGAGCCTCCACAATAGCCTTAACTTTTGCAGCGGCCTCATGGAGACCTGCAGCATCAATGATGTGTCCCAAATATTCAACAGAGGGCTGGAAGAATTCACACTTGTCTTTGCAAACTCGTAGGCCATACTCTTCCAGTCTTTGTCGGGTAGCCTCTAAATTCTTTAAGTGATCCTCTTCATTCCTTCAGTGACCAGGATGTTGTCCAGATAGCACTGGACTCCTGGCAAGCCACATAAGATCTGGTCCATAGCCCTCTGGAACAGGACAGGAGCAGATGTTATTCCGAAGGGTAGGCGACAGTATCGATAAAGCCCCTTATGAGTCACAATAGTCAACAGCTCTTGGGACTTTTCATCGACGTGCATCTGTAAATATGCTTGACTCAGATCAATCTTACTGAACTTGTGTCCCCCAGCCAGGTCTGCGAAGAGGTCATCAATGCGGGGAAGCGGGTATTGCTCTGCACATAACACTGGGTTGACAGTGACTTTAAAATCACCACAAATCCGGAAAGAGCCATCTTTCTTCACTATTGGAATGATAGGAGTTGCCCATGGGCTATGGGTAACTGGTATTAGGACTCCATTTGTGACCAGGTGCTCCAGGTCTGCTTCAACTTTCGGCCTGATGGCATATGGCACAGTTCTGACTTTCAGATATTTTGGTGGACTGTCAGGTTTAATGTTCAATGTCACAGTGATTCCCTTCATACTTCCCAGATCCTCTTCCTTAGTATAGTGGTCAGACCGGTTTCTTCTTTAGTCACTCGGTGCACTTCTGCCCAGTTCAGGTGAATCTTCCCAAGCCAAGACCTACCCATTAAGTCTGGGTAGTTACCTCTCACCACAAACAGCGGCAATTTAGCAGCCTGTCCATTGAGCTCCACATTAACATCAATAGTGCCCAACATGGACACAGCTTCTCCCATATACGTCTTCAGAACAGTTTTTGTTGCCTTAAGTGGAAGATGCATTAGCTTTTCTTTATACACATTATCGGAGAACAGAGAGATGGCTGCACCGGTGTCCAGTTCCATGCGTATAGGTTTGCCGTCCAACAACGGGGTTACCCAGTATTCATGTGAGCCCACTGCCAAAGACAAAACATGCAGTGGCACTTCCTCTTGCGATGAGGTATCACCTTGATCATCCTGGGTCTGCTCTAGGGTATGCAGGGTTCCTCTTTTTGTCGGCCAGACCACAGGCCTCTTTTTCTTTTGTTTACAGGCACACTCAATGTATCCCTTTTTACCACAGTGTTAACACACCAGGTCCTTACACCAGTATTCTGAGGCCTGGTGACCTGGCTTACCACAGCGGTAACATTCCTGACTCCCCCCAGTTTTGTGGGTTGGTTCTTGTGACACTTTTTGCACCCTAGGGGATGCAATACTGGATTGCGCCTCCCTTGTAACCAGTTCCATGGAGACAGCAATATCAACAGCCTTCTGTAAGGTAAGCTGAGCCTCTGTCAGCAGGCGCTTCCGTATAGCTTCACTGTAGAGGCCACACACTAACCTGTCACGCAGGGCATCATTTAACATCTCTTTAAATTCACAGTGTTCTGCTAGATTTTTTTAAATTGCTACAAATTGTACAACTGTTTCATCTCCTTTCTGGTCTCTTTTGTGGAACCTGTATCTTTCAGCAATTACTAGTGGTTTTGGGGAAAAATGGGACCCCAGGATTTCCACAATGTCACTGTAAGATTTGGTCTCTGGCTTAACAGGGTGTAGTAAGCTGTGCAGCAGGGAGTAGGTTTTAGCCCCTACAACACTTAAGAATATTGGCACCTTCTTTGCTTCTGTAATGTCATTTGCAATAACAAAAAGCTCAGAACGCTCAGTATACACAGGCCATTATTGCACTATAGTCTCCTCAAAAGGTTCCAGTGGCCCGGTCAGAGTAGCCATGATTTTTAGTTTCACTTTCACAGTCAGTGCAAACAAGCAGTTTTTCTGTTTGTTTGTTCTCTACCTTGACTTCTACTTCCTTCTGTTACTGGAGCAGCACCGGAATCCCATCTATCATTGCCACTTGTTATATCCTTGTGGGCAGCCGGTTTAGGAAGAAATCACTTGAGGCCAGACAGCAGACAGCTAACAAAGCTACCGTTTATTTACAGACACAGAAGCTGGCTGGGCTATCCCCTAATAATCTAACTCAGTTGCCATAGGAACAAAAACCATGACAATCAAATACACAACAAAACGGAAGCAATCTGTTAACATGGCTGTCTTGGAAATGAGTGTTGGCACAAGAATGATTTCTGATATCTTTGAGTTCCCCTAGCACCTGCAATGCACGGTCCATGCACAGAGAGGCCTTATAAGCCACTGAATGCCTGGCAAATCTTCAAGGAAATGGAAAGAAGATGAGAAAAGACGTGGCTGTTGAAACTTTGGTTTCCTTCCAGCCGAGGGCCCTATAAGGCAGAAGTGTGGAGAAGAGGTTTCCGGAAGCAATCTGAAAGTCCCATAAGTGAACAGAAAGGGAAGGAAAGGGAGCGCCTGGCCCGGGAAAGTGAGTGGTACATCTGGTACAGATGCAAACAGCTGTGCGGGAGAACATTTCATTGCTAAAATCATGACTAGCCACCCAATCGAGCCATATCCTGCACCCAGGGGAGAACACAGGATTGTGCAATCTCCATTGACACCACCCCCTCCCAAGTAGCAGGGCTTTGCCCCTGCTATTCCACCCCCAGGAAAAGCAAAGGGTGAGCTGATGGTTCCTCTGTGACCAGCTCCGAGCACCCAACTTTCACGAGTGTTGGAACCCAGCAGCACACACAGAGGTGCACTGAGCACTGGGGCTATGCTCAGCCTCCACTCCATTGCTCCTACCTTTGCACCATGTTATTGGGTAACTTGTTTTGATCAATTGGAGCTACTTTATTTTTATAAAGCCCAACTCTACTTATAAAACCACTCTGGAATATTCCCACCAATGTGAAACATTCCCTGGAGCAATTCTTAATAAAATCAAAACTGCAACATCTTTCAGTCATATCTTTGCTTTCAGCACCTTTGTTTCACACCCTTCCACCTTGCTAGGATCCCCGCACCATCATGCCCCTATTTCCTTTACTATTTGGGGTGTTACACTGTAGCATCTTCCCTGCCAGTTCCACACGTTCCAGAAAATCTCTCCCCGTCCACCACCCACCCAGCAGCACGGATCTCCCCAAAGCACCTGGCACAGAGCTGTCAATCTGCAGCTACCCAACATATAGTCCAATGGCTGCTCTCTCCTCTCCAGTGAAAGGTTCCTACATCAGAGAAGCAGCGGGTAAGGTGGGTCCCTCAGAACCACAGGAGGAACCACAAACACCCGCGTGTTCATACTCGCCTTGGGAACAAAGGTTCCCATTTTAATTGGAGAAAAGAAAGCAGAAGCTCCTGTCACCACTGACCTGGCCAGATCACTCCACTTGAATACTGGGGACCTTGCCAGGGTGATCCACCAAGCCTTGCTGCACCATGAAAGAATAGCTCAGGCCTTTGGTAAGCTGTAAGACCTGGTGCGGGGGACAATGATTAGGCACGAGTCCCAGCAATTCCACTCAAGAACCTCAACCATGCAAAGCCACCAATAACTTCCTGTGCATGGCCAAGCTTCATACCCCAGCCCAGCAGCACCCCCTCTATAGCAGCACACGAGTCCCCAACGATTGATCCAGCTGCACTACACTGGTTAGCTACCCACTGTGCCTGTCAGATATGAGGAGCTCCCGGCTGGCGATGGCCACATGAAGGGCTATCCTTAGGGAAAACAACACCCTGAGCAAACCTGTATTATGGCACCGCCAGCAGCAGATGCCTTCCAAGGCTCCTCCCCACCTTCCCCCCCCAGCCTATGCTTCCCCCACTCATTGCCCCAAACTCCCTTCCATGACCTGGCACTCCAGGCTCACCCTGCTTTTTGCTTCTTAACCACAGCACTCCCCTGACCACATCACCCACCTGGAGGGCCAGCCTTGCCCTGCAGTGACCCATGTCTGGATGCCATGGTGATGGGCACCATAGGAAACCCCACAGCAGTCACTTTGACTCCCCCAGCCAGTGCCACAGGGACCTTCATCTGGACGCTGAGCAGGACAGCAAGACGAGGTAGTAGGAGGTCCACTGCACTCTGACAGGGTGAGAGGGCTATGGGGCAGAGTCGTGCCTCTCCTGCACCTGCTAACCTCTCCCACTCAGCACGGCATCCAGCTCCTCTGCCAGAGCCCCAGAGGGTCGGCAGCCCAAGGGGAAGTGCAGTGACAGGAGGGCACCAGAGGGCCATGGTGACAGGGGCGCATGGTGACCTGAGAGACCCAGAAAGGGGGGAGGGAACCAGAGGTGTCTAGATAGAATCACACTGGTGTGGGGATACCAGGAGGCGGGCAGAGACATGCAGGCTCCAGGACAGATTTCTCTCACCCCCATACTGAGCATCTCCAGTGTCCAAGTGCCCCTCTCCAGGCCCAGAGCAGGGGGTTATTGGGGGGAAAGAGGTTAAAATGCTCCAGCACACTGGAGGTAGCAAGGGTGGGTGGTGATGGTGGACGGTTGGCTCCCAAAATATCCCCAACTCCCTGCACTAGCACGTCCCTTTGGGCTGAGTAAGAAAAAGGGGGAGCCCCTGAGAGCTGGGGAGCATGGGGACCTGTAGGGTCAGAGTGTGGCATGCAGGAGGGGGACTCTGAAAACTGGGGAGAATGGCAGCAGGGGGCTGAGAACTGGGAGGCTTGGACCTGTGGGGTAGAGGAAGGGGGGTTCCTGGGAGCCGTGTGGACATGGAAGTGGGTGGGAGCTCTGCGCGTAGGGAGGAGTCCCCCAGGCTCTGGGGCATAGAGAAGGGCCTCCTGGGAGTTGGGTGGGATGGGACCTAGAGGCACAGGGTGGGCCCTGGGAGTTGGGTGGGTGTGAGCTGGGGGCACAGGGAAGGGTCCCCTGGGAGCTGGGTGGGGGTGTGATGGGAGACTGGATTGGGACCCCCTAAGACTTACTGGTCTCTCTGCTCTGCAGTTTTAGTTCCCAGTCCCGTCCCTTCCCCTCCCACCCTGGAAGAGTCTGGCAACTTCCAGCTCCCATTGGCTGGCCACATTCATCTTCCATTGGGCCCACATAAAGACGAATGGCAGGGCTGGGACAATCTGGGGTGGTGGGGGGAGGGGAAGGGGAGTGTGGTGGATTCACTTGTAGAGCCCCCCTTGGGACTGTCACTTGATGTGCTGAGATACCACTGAGCCTAACCCTTCCCCCAGAATGGGCACCCCTTGCCTCTGTCTGCTGAGCCAGGCCCTGCAGGCCTCCTCCAGCACAGACCCTGAGACAGGGCCACACCCTCTGCAGAACACAGACACAGAGATTCACTCAGCCCTGGGGCAGCTCAGTTAAAAGGGACTTGCCCTAGCACCCAGTGCACAGCCTTTCTGGGAGTCTGAATCCCAGATGAATTTGTCTCACACTCTATAAAGTGGCATGCAGTGTGGGTTCATATTATTCGCCCTCTTCCCCGTTGTAGAGAGATATGCACAAACTGTTTGCCCCCAGGTAACAATTACACTGGGTTTATTAATAAACAAAAGTGATTTTATTAAGTATAAAAGGTAGGATTTAAGTGATTAGAAGAGATAACAGACAGAAAAAAGTAAGTTGCTAAGCAAAATAAAACACACACGCAAGGCTAACCTTAATACACTAAGAAACTAGTTACATGTAATATCTCACCCTCAGATGTTCCAATAAGCTTTTTTCACAGACTAGACACATTTCTAGCCCGGGCCCAATCCTTCCCCGTTTACTGTATGTTAGTTCCAGCAGACATCCTGGATGGTAAGCAGGGCCTTCCTCATGACTGGCCACAGTTTCTGTCCTGTTTCATCCCCTTCTATAGATTTGGCAAAAGGCAGGCGTCCTTTACTTCAGCTTGACCCTCCCAGTTCCTTATGGGAAAGTACTTGGTTTAAGATGGATTCCAGTATCAGGTGACATGGTCACATGTCCCTGTGAGACCCCAGGCTCCATACTTTATGGGCTAGCTCACACATCCGCAGGAAGACTTACAGGAAAACAAAACCATTCACAACTAGTTCTAGTTAAATGGAGCCATCCAGTTCCTGAAATACCATTAATGGTCCTCACTTAGTATGACTACATTAGTAAAACAAATATATACCTCATATTTCTAACTTCAGACAAAGAAATGCGTGCATACAAATAGGATTAACACATTCAGTAGATTGCCACTTCTCTAGCCCTGATCCCAGAGCAGCCACAGCTGGGGAGAGGCACCTCTCCCTTGGCCCTGGGCTGCTGCACAGAGAGAGGGTTATGGGTAAGGAATGGTGTCCCTAGCCTCTGTTTATCAGAGGATGGAGATGGATGGCAGGAGAGAGATCACTTGATCATTGCCTGTTAGGTTCACTCCCTCTGGGGCACCTGGCATTGGCCACTGGGCTAGATGGACCTTTGGTCTGACCCGGTACTGCCGTTCTTATGTTCTTATGCTGCAGCCTGTACCCCCTCATCCCTGGACCCACCCCAGAGCCTGCACCCCCAACAGGAGCCCTCACTCCTCACACCCCAACCCTCTGCCCCGGTCCTGAGGCTCCTCCTGCAGCCCAAACCCCTTAGCCCCGACCTCCACCCAGAGCCCGCAGCCCCTGCTGGAACCCTCACCCCCAACATTCTGCCCCAGCCCTGAGCCCCCTCCCATACTCTGAACACCTTGGCCCCACTGCTATCACATATCACCTCCTTATTGGTGCACATAACAAAATTCATTCTGCATATGGATATAAAAAAATTAGAGGGAACACTGCTTCAGCAACTCGGTCATCTAGCTAAACCAGTGGTTCTCAAGCTATTTACTGCTGTGGGTCGCAATGCAGCGCTCTCTGTGTTATGTGGGCTGCATCCACCCAAGATATGTACCACCTGAATGCCCCTGAGGATGTCACATGAGCCACAGCTGCATGCTGATTGGGCTGCAAGTGGCCCATGGGCCGTGGGTTCAGAACCAATAAGCTAAACCTTCTAGATCTATGAATTCATGGCAACTATGGGGAATAAACAGCAGAGCCCTGCTAGACTCTAATTTAAATGAAACACTTCAAGAGACTTTCCTAAAGGTCCCATCTCACCCCATGAAGGCCCATTCTCACATTCTTCTCCTTTGCAGATGAATGAATTTGAGAAACTCAGACCCATGTTATTCCTCCTCCTGCACAGCAGGAAAGTTGCAAATAAATCGTCATCCTAAGGCCAATGTCAGGACATTGCATTTCAAACCTCATGGAGACCATTATTTCTCCTGAATGTATCCATTAAATAACGTACTATCAAGTATAAATGAAAAGTTGAACCCTATCGCTGTACTGGAAGATAGGGATAGGGTCCAAAGTGACCTAGACAAATTGGAGGATTGAGCCAAGAGAAAACTGATGAGGGTCAACAAGGACAAGTGCAGAGTCCTGTACTTACGACGGAAGAATCCCATGTACCGCTACAGGCTGGGGACCGACTGGCTAAGCAGCAGTTCTGCAGAAAGGGACCTGGGGATTACAGGGGACAAGAAGCTGGATAGGAGTCAGCAGTGTGCCCTTGTTGCCAAGAAAGCTAACAACATATTGGGCTTCATTAGTAGGAGCACTGCCAGCAGATCAAGGGAACCGATTATTCTCCTCTATTTGGCACTGGTGAGGGCACACCTGGAATATTGCATCCAGTTTTGGTCCCTACACTACAGAAGGGATGTGGACAAATTGGAGAGAGTCCAACAGAGGGCAACAAAAATGATTAAGGGGCTGGGGCACATGATTTATGAGGAGAGATTGAGGGATCTGGGCTTATTTAGTCTGCACAGGAGAAGAATGAGGGAGGATTTGACAGCAGCCTTCAACTACCTGAAGAGGATGGAGCTCAGCTGTTTTTAGTGGCAGCAGATGACAGAATAAGGAGTAATGGTCTCAAGTTGCACTGGGGAGGCCTAGGTTGGATATTAGGAAACACTATTTCACTAGCAGGATGGTGAAGCACTGGAATGGGTTCCCTAGGGAGGTGGTGGAATCTCCATCCTTAGAGGTTTTTAAGGCCCTGCTCAACAAAGCCCTGGCTGGGATGATTTCATTGGGGTTGGTCCTGCTTCAAGCAGGGGATTGGAGTCTAAGTTCCCTCTCAGCTGCGCGGTTGCGCAGCAGCTATAAAGGGCCTGGAGAGGAGAGAGGTAGGTGGGAGCGGAGCCAGTTGGGGTATGAAAGGCAGCTGCAGGCCTCTCTCCCAGCCCCGGAGCTTGCTGCTGTCAGTGGGGGGAGAGAGACCCCTTCCCCCAGAGCTCCTTGTTGCCAGAGCCTGGTAGGGAGAGAGAGGCCCCTTCCCCCAGAGCTCCTTGTTGCCAGAGCCTGGTAGGGAGAGAGAGGCCCCTTCCCCTGGAGCACCATGCTGCTGGTGGGGAGACGGCTTGGCGGAGTCCTCTGGCCTGAGTCCCGGCACAGCCTGTCTCCACCCAGGGCCAGATTAGCATTTCTGGGGGTCCAGAGCTATTAGATTTTGTGGGCCCCCTAGGCTCCAGGGTGTGGCGAAAAATGCAGAATTCAGAGTGCAGGAGGGGGCTGCAGGTTGAGGCAAGGGAGTGGGTGCAGAAGGTGGTGAGGGTGCCGACTGGGGGTGCGGGCTCTGGGGTAGAGCTGGGGATGAGGGGTTTGGAATGCGGAAGGGGGCTCAGGGCAGGAGGTTGGGAAGAGATTAACACCATTTAGGAAACTAAAAAAACCAAAACAAGTAGAAAACATCACTTTGACAATGTAAGACCATAAAATGGAAGAGAAGAACTAGCAATATGTAAATAAGAAATTTGATTTAAATTAAAAAAAAACCCAAACCATATTTAAATGTCATAATTTAAATAAAATTTTTAGTTGTGATTTTTAGCCACCCTAAACAGAGGAGCTTCCAAAGGGTGCTGATGAAAATCTGGGCAGGTAGGAGAAACACCAAAACAAAATCAAGACCTGTTGCTTGAAAACACAAGGCAAAGGAGAAAGTGACAACACTCAAGGCAACCGAATTAAGAAGAGAAAATTACTCTTGCCTTTTGTTGAAAGCAACCCGAGCAGAAGGAGTAGGTGAAAGACAGATTGCAAGGGACAGAGGAGAGTTGGGAAAGTGAGAGGTAAAGGCCATGTGGTCCCAATACAACAGTCTCTTTGATCCTATATAAAATGTAAATGAATTGAAAATTTATACATGTGTGCTTTAATGGAATTTCTATACAGATAGGGTCTGAAAGCAAGACAATTTAACACATTCTGAAACGGGGGCTGAACAGCTTATAGTTTCTGGTAAATCTAATGTGGTTGGTGTATTTATTATTTTTTATCATCAGTCAACACCCTCATTTCCCCCCCACCCCCCACCCCAACCCTCTGCCCCAGCCAAGAGCCCCATCCTGTCCTCTGAATCCCTCATCCTCAGCCACACCCCAGAGCCCTCACCACCACACCCCAACCCTCTGCCCTAGCCTGGAACCCCCTCCCACATACCGAACAAACCCCTCAGCTCCACCCCACTAATTTTGACATGTGCCCCAATATGGAGGTGATCTGTCACACACCACCTTCATGTTGGTGTCACATAAGATTCATTTCGTACACGAGTGGCAAAAAATAGAGGGACACTGGAACTTGGACTAGACACCTCCTGAGGTCTCTTCAACCCTAATCCTCGATGAGTCTGTGACGCTAAATTGCAAAGAATAAGAAAATCAAACTGGAGCTGCACGGCAGCAGAATTCTATTCTGTGTGGATGCTTACACCAGGCGCATCCCCACAGTATGTGAGCACCTTTCAATGGTGCTGTAAGCAATCTTCTGTCACATGTTTGTTCTCTCATCATTTCCTGGGGGACAAGTGCGTGCAGGGAAGAGATCTATTACGGCAGCTTTTGTTTGTGGCAACAAGTATATGTGTTGATATGTATTTATACTACAGAAGGCAAAGTTTAAAAAATGTGGCTTACATCTGGAGCAGAAGGTGGTCAGGTTGGTAATGGTCTTTAGCTCCTGGGAGAGTTCATTCCAATGTCTCAGTCTGGCCACCAAGGCAGTTTTGTCTCTGCCCAAATAAACTTTACCCTTATTGTGGCCAGTTTCAATGTGCCAGAGTTGCAAAGTTGCTGTCTATGGTCTTCTTCACAGAGCTTTAGGAATGGTTTTAAATAACCCGGGCCCAGGCCATGGAGCACCTTGAAGATAAGGACCAAGATCTTGAACATAATTTGATATTCTGGGACAGGCCATGTAGGGAGTGGAGGACAGGCGTATGCTCACAGGAGTTTGCGTTGCAGAGAAGATGCACTGCAGCGTTCTGTACTAGCTGAAGCTCCCTTGGCACTGATGGTTTCATGGCCAGGCAGATCACATTGCTGCAGCCCTGCTGAGGGATGACAAAGCTGTAAGTAACTGAGGCAGGATTTTTGTCTGCCTGCAGGGAACAGCATCTCCTAGCCAAGGGGAGATGATAGAGAACATTACTTGCAGATGCTACTATGTGACAGCTTAGTGTCAACGAGGAATCCAACATGCTCCTTGACTATGGCCTGAATTGACAAATTGTGGGGAATTAACTTAAATGTAGGCATTGATCAGAAGCTGTTCAAAGCTTCTTGAAAAATCATAAACCAATCTCATCCCAATGTGGGAACCTTATCCCAGCCTCTTGTTCTACACAGCTCTGTCCCCAGAATGTGGTTTTATTCTCTGCCTTAGAACCATTGCATAATCCCCATTACACAGCCACTCCAGCCTGGCCTGACACTCTGAGATTCACAGGAATTGGCAGAAATGTTATTCATTTGTCCCTTCCCTAGTCAGGGCACTTCAAGGATTTCTTGCCTGTGTGGCTTCTTTGATGCTTAGAAAGGTGTGAGCTACATCGGTATGTTTTCCCACAGGTCAGGCATTTATAGGGTTTCTCTCCTGTGTGTGTTCTCTGATGTACATTAAGGTCTGGGCGCCTCCTGAAGCTTTTCCCACAATCACAGCATTTGAAGGGCTTCTCTCCTGTGTGTATCTTCCGATGACCATTAAAGGTTGTGATGCTACTGAAGCTTTTCCCACACTCAGGGCATTTATAAGGTTTCTCTCCAGTGTGTTTTCTCTGATGTGTAGCAAAAGCTGAACTGTATCTGAAGCTTTTCCCACAGGTCGTACATGTATAGGGTTTTTCTCCCGTGTGGATTCTCTGGTGTTGATTTAAAAGTGATTTATCACTGAAGTTTTTCCCACAGGTCAGGCATTTATAGGGCTTTTCTCCAGTGTGGATTCTCTGGTGTCTAACAAGTTGTGAGGGCTGAACAAAGCTGATCCCACACTTGGGGCACATATAGGGCTTCTCTCCTGTGTGGATTCTCTGATGGATAATGACCCCAGCAGTGTCAGAGAATTGTTTCCCACAGTCAGGGCACCCATAGGGTCTCTCTCCCGTGTGCATTCTCTGATGTGAAACAAGGTGGTAGCCCTCCCTGAAGCTTTTCCCGCACTCAATGCATTTGAAGGGCTTCTCTCCTGTGTGCATCTTCTGATGCCTGTTAAAGTTTCCACTGCCACTGAATGTTTTTTGACACTCAGGACATTTATAAGGTTTCTCTCCAGTGTGTTTTCTCTGATGTGTAGCAAGGACTGAGCTGTATCGGAAGCTTTTCCCACAGATCAAACATGTATAGGGTGTTTCTCCTGTGTGGATTCTCTGATGGTTAATGAGAGTAGTACTCTGAGAGAAGCTTTTCCCACACTCTGCACATCTATAGGGTTTTTTCCCCATGTGGATTGTCTGCTGAGTAATATGGGCTGAACTCTTACGTAAGCTTTTCCCAGAGTCACCAAACATATTGGGTGTCTCTCCAGTGGGGACTGTGAGCTGAGCAGTTTCTTTGATTTTTCCAACCCCTCTGCTCCAGTGAGCTGATTCATCCTGTCTCTGCCCTGGATCTTTTCCCTGTTGCCCCTGTGGCCGGGACTGGGTCTTACAAGTTTTTCCCATCCCCAGTCACTGGGAAATATTCACCTTGAATCTTCCCAAACTGTCCTGTGTGGTTCTGCTCTGGACTTCTAGCTGAGGGTTCTCCTCCTCAGTCTCACTCACCGTCCCATCACCTGCTGGGACAGAGAGAGAATCCAGTTTGGAGTCACCCACTGAGATGCAGAAAAAAGGGGACATCACAAAGGGGAATGGGAAAGAAGAAACAAACTGAACAACTGCCCCCAAATCCTTTCCTCAAGGAGAGAAAGAAGGGAACAATTCTGCCACCTTATTCCCATCTGAATATGGAGGAGAGTGTTTGTTTCTACATGGGCACACGGGACTGGTGAAAACTCAGGAGTGGCATATGCCATGAGGGTGTAAAACACAGTTTCAGAGCCACTTTTGCCAATTTCTTACATCTCAGTATCTCTCTTTCCTCCTCTCTCTGGAGACTGGGGCCCCACAGCTCCTCTCTTCACTCCAGCCAGGAGATCACGTCAGGTCTGGACATTGGAACTTCTACTTGGGGTCAAGCAAACAAATGAGCAACATCAAGGTAGGTACCTCAGTTACCTCTAAGTGGCCTGAGTTTCAAAAACGCTGAGCCTGCAACAGTGGGGCTTGGTTCTGAGTGTCCAGAGCTATTGACACCAGGCCACTTATTCCACTGCCTGAATATGGATTTGGAAATGTACTTTTAGGGTCCCGTAATTAAAGTTCCAGGCCTTGGTCATTTGATTATAGCACAGACTCTGCCCCTGCCACCAGGAATAAATCCGTGAGACATTTTTAAACCTGACCAGAAACAGTGATTTAATAGTCAATGAGACCGCTCAGATGGCTAAAGACAAGCACGTGTGGAAGTGTTGGCAAAATCAGATCCTAAGTTAATAAACAAAACTTAGCAAATGAAAGAAGAAATCAGTGTGTGTGCAGAATGGAGAGTTATTCAACCCTCAGGAAACACACACATCACAGAAGGGCAACTGAAATTATTAGGGGTTTGGAACGGGTCCCATCTGAGGAGAGATTAAAGAGGCTAGGACTTGTCAGCATGGAAAAGAGGAGACTTAGGGAGGTATGATAGAGGTTTATAAAATCATGAGTGATGTGGTGAAAGTGAATAAGGAAAAGTTATTTACTTGTTCCCATAATATAAGAACTAGGGGCCACCAAATGAAATTAATGGGCAGCAGGTTTAAAACATTTAAAAACAAGTTCTTTTCACACAGTGCACAATTAACTTGTAGAACTCCTTACCTGAGGAGGTTGTGTAGGCTAGGACTATAACAGGATTTAAAAGAGAACTGGATAAATTCATGGAGCTTAAGTCCATTAAGGCTATTAGCCAGGCTGGGTAAGGAATGGTGTCCCTAGCCTCTGTTTGTCAGAGGATGGAGATGGATGGCAGGAGAGAGATCACTTGATCGTTACCTGTTAGGTTCACTCCCTCTGGGGCACCTGGCATTGGCCACTGTCGGTAGACAGGATACTGGGTTAGATGGACCTTTGGTCTGACCCAATATGGCCAATCTTATGTTCTTATGTCATTTTTAACTAGAGCTGAGAGATAAGCACGTCTGACCTAGGAATTCTCGCTGTCTCAAGTATAAAGTTACCAGCCTAAATCCTTCTGCTACCGAATTAGTTCAAAAGTTGATAACACTTATTCATTCTGGAGAGACTTTCTAGCCTGAAGATGAACAAAGGTGCTGCCAGACTCGCTCAGACCCAAGGTCCATCTAGTCATTTCAGCACTTTGTAAGCAACTGAAAAGGATAAACTTGTGCAGCCAAAGAGCAGAATCAAAGATGCCTCTTTCCGGGACCCCCTGACCTGTCCCCAGGGCTGCGCGCCCCCCCAGCGGCGCGGGCACCAGCCAGAGGCAGGACCTGGCTGATCCTCTCCCTGCCCCCCCTTCTCCCCAGGCCAGGCACTGCCCGGGGGGGCTGGGAGCCGGGAGCCCCCCCCATTGCTCCTGCGGTCTCTGCCCCCGGCTCCCTCCTGCCCTCGGGCGGGGAGACTCGGGCTCTGGCCCGGCCGGGGGGGGGCAGCAGCTCTGGGACTCGCAGCCCCCGGGAGCGGAGCTGGGGCGCGGCCGTGGGGGCAGAGTCACTTCCCGGCCCTTCCCCCGGGCCCCTCACCTGCTGGCTCGGCTCGGCTCGGCTCCCAATGGGGGCGGGGGCCTGTGGCCCGGGAAGTCCAGCCCCGGCTCCGCGCAGCCGACAGAGGGAGCCCCGAAGCTGGGAGCTCCCCGGGAGCGGCTAGTCGGGGCGGGGCATGCGCAGTAACCGCTGCTGAAGCCGCTGCCCTCACTCCCCACTTCCCAGCCTCGCCCGGTCCCTGCAGCAGCCACTGGTCGGAGCGGGGCATGCGCAGTAACCGCTGCTGAAGCCGCTCCCGCTGCCCTCACTCCCCAGCCCCGCCCGCTCCCTGCAGCAGCCAGTAGGCGGGGCGGGGCGGGGCGGGGCATGCGCAGTAACCGCTGCTGAAGCCGCCGCTCCCCGCGCTGCCCTCACTCGCCAGCCCCGCTCACTCCCTGCAGCAGTCCAGCCCGGCAATCTAGATGCACACTTGGGGCTTTTCAGGAGTCAGTTACATGAAGCTGAAAATAATTTGAGCCAAATCAGCTGAGCAGAAGAATTGAAATAGAAAAATGTGAATGAGAATTGGACATTGTTTAAGAACACATTAGTAAATGTCCAAAAATGTGATTGTGAACAAGAACACACACTGGTTTAAACAAAATTGATTGATGGCAGCTATATAAAATCAATCCATCAACCCATCTGTCAAATTCAAAACATGAAGATTGATAGTTATACAAAGAAATCACCAGCTACAAGCTATAGAAAAATGAAACGGGAAGGACAGAAACTCCAGGAGAACTCTATGGCCAGCAGAGTTAAGGATGAAAGAGGAGTTAGGAAGGGATTTTTAAAGAATATTAAGAACAAAAGGAATTCTAAAAATGATCATGCTCCATTATTAGATGGAAATGGTAGAATGATAAAAAATAATGCAGAAAAAGCTGAAGTCTTCAATAAATATTTCTGTTTTGTATTTGGGAAATAGCTGAATATTGTGGTCATAGCAGATGATGCTGATGAAATTTTTCCATTCCTGAAGAATTTCTGGGGGATGTTAAACAGCAGCTACTAAAGTGAGATTTTTTTAAAATCAGCAAGTCAAGCTAACTTGCATCAAGAGTATTAAAAGATCAGGCTTAGGAACTCACTGTGCTGTCAGAGTTGATTTTCAATAAGTCTTGGAAAAGGGGAGGGTGGGGTTTATGTGGGTAATTATAAGCCATCAGCCTGACGTCCATCCCAGGCAAGATGATGGAATATCTGATATGGGACTCAAATAATAAAGAATTAAAGTATTTTGCTCCGGCAGCTGAGCTGCCATAAAGCATTATGTAAAACAAGTGGAAAACAGATGTCATAAGTGCGCTGAACAGAGCGTCATCTTAATCGGTAGGTGGGGCATTAACTCAGGCCAGGGCTTTATAAAGCCGGGCACAAGCGACCAGGGAGCTGGCGAACAGGGGCTGCTAACAGAGAGTTTTGCAAGGGAGTTGGGAAGGGAGGGGGAGTACCTTGTCAGTCCTACCTGTTCCCCTGTAGTCCACTTAAAACCTATAATCCAAACCATTTTCCAAAACCCCTTTCTTTAAACCACCCTTCTATTAACTAGGAGACAGTGCAGGCAGAAGCCCAGCAGCAGAGTGGGGGCTATCCAGTTTATTGCACTGAGTGTAGCATGTATGATTACCTGCCCTGTGGGCGGGTGGCGTATGTGTGCAGTCGGTGCAAGGAGCTCCTGGCCCTCAGAGACCACGTACGGACTTTGGAGGCCAGGGTGGCGGAACTGGAGGAGTTAAGAGAGGCAGAGAAGTATGTTGATGAGGCTTTCCAGGACACTGTAGAATTGTCCCACCTCCGCTCACACAGCCCCTGCGCTGTTGAGGAGGATGAAAGGCCTAGGGAAGCAGAGCAGTCAACGAGAGCAGAGGGAAACCTCCCATAGTTGGGACCCTCCTTCCAGATGGTGCTGGGGCTGCCTCTCGCACTGAGGTTACCTCTCCGGGGGAGGGAACTCCAGTTTCCAGGAAAAGGCAGGTGTTAGTAATGGGAGGTTCGATCATTAGAAACGTAGATAGCTGGGTTTGTGATGACTGGGAGAACAGTTTGGTGACTTGCCTGCCTGGTGCGAAGGTTGTGAATCTCTGAAGGCATCTGGACAGACTTATGTGTAGTGCTGGGGAGGAGCCCGTGGCCGTGGTACATGTAGGTACCAATGATATAGGGAAGGGTAGGAGAGATGTCCTGGAAGCCAAATTTAGGCTGCTAGGGAAGAGACTGAAATCCAGGACCTCTATGGTGGCATTCACAGAAATGCTCCCAGTTCCATGCGCAGAGCCAGCTAGGGCAGGCAGAGCTTCAGAGTCTCAATGCGTGGATGAGACGATGGTGTAGGGAGGAGGGGTTTAGGTTCATTAGGAACTGGGGAAACTTTTGGGATGGGGGGAGCCTATGCAGGAGAGATGGGCTCCACCTAAACCAAAGTGGAACCAAACTGCTGGCACTAAACATTAAAAAGGTTGTAGAGCAGTTTTAAAACTAGGAGATGGGGGAAAGCTGACTGCTGCAGAGGAGCATGTGGATCGGACAGAGACTTCTCTTAGGGGAGAGTCTGATGATAGAGAATCTCCAGGTTATAGTCAGGAACAGAGGGCGGAAGATGATAATGTAAGGGCAGGATCAGATGATAAACAGTCACATAAAAAAGAATCTGGCACATCAGAAAAGGGCAGACAAATAAACAGGGACAAGTTTTTAAAGTGCTTGTACACAAATGCTAGAAGTCTAAATAATAAGATGGGTGAACTAGAGTGCCTTGTGATAAAGGAGGATATTGATATAATAGGCATCACAGAAACCTGGTGGACTGAGAGCAATCAATGGGACACAATCATTCCGGGGTACAAAATATATCGGAAGGGCAGAATAGGTCGTGCGGGCGGGGGGAGTGGCACCATATGTGAAAGAAAATGTAGATTCAAATGAAGTAAAAATCTTAAGCGAATCCACATGATCCATAGAATCGCTATGGATAGAAATTTCATGCTCTAATAAAAATATAACATTAGGGATCTATTATCGACCACCTGACCAGGACAGTAATAGTGATGATGAAATGCTAAGGGAAATCAGAGAGGCTATCAAAATTAAGAACCCAATAAGAATGGGGGATTTCAATTATCCCCATATTTCACTTCAGGACGAAATGCAGAGATAAAATTTCTCCATACTTTAAATGACTGCTTCATGGAGCAGCTGGTACGGGAACCCCCAAGAGGAGAGGCAACTCTAGATTTAATCCTGAGTGGAGCACAGGAGCTGGTCCAAGAGGTAATTATAGCAGGACCACTTGGAAATGGTGACCATAATACAATAGCATTCAACATCTCTGTGGGGGGAAGAACACCTCAACAGCCCAATACTGTGGCATTTAATTTCAAAAAAGGGGACTATACAAAAATGAGGGGGTTAGTTAAACAAAAGTTAAAAGGTACAGTGACTAAAGTGAAATCCCTGCAAGTTGCATGGGCCCTTTTTAAAGACACCATAATAGAGGCCCAACTTCAATGTATACCCCAAATGAAGAAACACAGTAAAAGAACTAAAAAAGAGCCACCGTGGCTTAACAACCATGTAAAAGAAGCAGTGAGAGATAAAAAGACTTCCTTGAAAAAGTGGAAGTCAAATCCTAGTGAGGCAAATAGAAAGGAGCACAAACACTACCAGCTTAAGTGCAAGAGTGTAATAAGAAAAGCCAAAGAGGAGTTTGAAGAACGGCTAGCCAAAAACTCCAAAGCTAATAACAAAATGTTTTTTAAGTACATCAGAAGCAGGATGCCTGCTAAACAACCAGTGGGGCCCCTTGACGATCAAAATACAAAAGGAGCGCTTAAAGACGATAAAGTCATTGTGGAGAAACTAAATGGATTCTTTGCTTCAGTCTTCACGGCTGAGGCTATTAGGGAGATTCCCAAACCTGAGCCGGCTTTTGTAGGTGACAAATCTGAGGAACTGTCATAGATTTGAAGTGTCACTAGAGGAGGTTTTGGAATTAATTGATAAACTCAACATGAACAAGTCACCGGGACCAGATGGCATTCACCCAAGAGTTCTGAAAGAACTCAAATGTAAAGTTGCAGAACTATTAACTAAGGTTTGTAATCTGTCCTTTAAATCGGCTTCTGTACCCAATGACTGAAAGTTGGCTAATGTAACGCCAATATTTAAAAAGGGCTCTAGAGGTGATCCCGGCAATTACAGACTGGTAAGTCTAACGTCAGTACCAGGCAAATTAGTCGAAACAATAGTTAAGAATAAAATTGTCAGACACATAGAAAAACATAAACTGTTGAGCAATGGTCAACATGGTTTCTGTAAAGGGAAATCCTGTCTTACTAATCTATTAGAGTTCTTTCAAGGGGTCAACAAACATGTGGACAAGGGGGATCCAGTGGACATAGTGTACTTAGATTTCCAGAAAGCCTTTGACAAAGTCCCTCAGCAAAGGCTCTTACGTAAATTAAGCTGTCATGGGATAAAAGGGAAGGTCCTTCATCGATTGAGAACTGGTTAAAAGACAGGGAACAAAGGGTAGGAATTAATGGTAAATTCTCAGAATGGAGAGGGGTCAGTCCTAGGACCAATCCTATTCAATTTATTCGTAAATGATCTGGAGAAAGGGGTAAACTGAGGTGGCAAAGTTTGCAGATGATACTAAACTACTCAAGATAGTTAAGACGAAAGCAGATTGTGAAGATCTTCAAAAAGATCTCACAAAACTAAGTGATTGGGCAACAAAATTGCAAATGAAATGTAATGTAGATAAATGTAAAGTAATGCACATTGGAAAAAATAACCCCAACTATACATACAATATGATGGGGGCTAATTTAGCTACAACAAGTCAGGAAAAAGATCTTGGCGTCATCGTGGATAGTTCTCTGAAGATGTCCAGGCAGTGCGCAGAAGCGGTCAAAAAAGCAAACAGGATGTTAGGAATCATTAAAAAGGGGATAGAGAATAAGACAGAATATATTATTGCCCTTATATAAATCCCTGGTATGCCCACATCTTGAATACTGTGTACAGATGTGGTCTCCTCACCTCAAAAAAGATATTCTAGCACTAGAAAAGGTTCAGAAAAGGGCAACTAAAATGATTAGGAGTTTGGAGAGGGTCCCATATGAGGAAAGATTAAAGAGGCTAGGCCTCTTCAGCTTGGAAAAGAGGAGACTAAGGGGGGATATGATAGAGGTATATAAAATCATGAGTGATGTGGAGAAAGTGGATAAGGAAAAGTTATTTACTTATTCCCATAATACAAGAACTAGGGGTCACCAAATGAAATTAACAGGTAGCAGGTTTAAAACAAATAAAAGGAAGTTCTTCTTCACACAGCGCACAGTCAACTTGTGGAACTCCTTACCTGAGGAGGTTGTGAAGGCTGGGACTATAACAGGGTTTAAAAGAGAACTGGATAAATTCATGATGGCTAAGTCCATTAATGGCTATTAGCCAGGATGGGTAAGGAATGGAGTTCCTAACGTCTGTTTGTCAGAGGATGGAGATGGATGGCAGGAGAGAGATCACTTGATCTTTGCCTGTTAGGTTCATTCCCTCTGGGGCACCTGGCATTGGCCACTGTCGGTAAACAGATACTGGGCTAGATGGACCTTTGGTCTGATTCAGTACGGCCATTCTTATGTTCTTATGTCAGAGCACCTGTTTGTTTTCTTTCCTCCTCCCCAGCCCCCAGTCACGAGGGCACAGAGCAGAATGCACTGGGTACTGCTGATTCAGTGCAACGTCACTTGTAATCAGATTCTCCCTCCCCCAGAGTTCAAATCAGGGTGGCTTTTTCGCTGTGCAGTGGGAGGTGTGGTCAGATGTTAGGCTGCATGTGTCTGTGCTTTCTGCAGTCGCCACTGCCTCTGGCCGGACAGCCCAGCAGGCTCCAATCAAACATATTTCCACAGATTTGGTCTGTAGCAAAGGACGAAGGTGCGTGGTCAGGTTTCTTATCAACAGAGAGGAGAGAGCAGCCATTGGACTATATGTTGGGTAGCTGCAGATAGACAGCTCTGTGCCAGGTGCTTTGGGGAGATCCGTGCTGCTGGGTGGGTGGTGGACGGGGAGAGATTTTCTGGAACGTGTGGAACTGGCAGAGAAGATGCTACAGTGTAACACCCCAAATAGTAAAGGAAATAGGGGCATGATGGTGCGGGGATCCTAGCAAGGTGGAAGGGTGTGAAACAAAGGTGCTGAAAGCAAAGATATGACTGAAAGATGTTGCAGTTTTGATTTTATTAAGAATTGCTCCAGGGAATGTTTCACATTGGTGGGAATATTCCAGAGTGGTTTTATAAGTAGAGTTGGGCTTTATAAAAATAAAGTAGCTCCAGTTGATCAAAACAAGTTACCCAATAACATGGTGCAAAGGTAGGAGCAATGGAGTGGAGGCTGAGCATAGCCCCAGTGCTCAGTGCACCTCTGTGTGTGCTGCTGGGTTCCAACACTCGTGAAAGTTGGGTGCTCGGAGCTGGTCACAGAGGAACCATCAGCTCACCCTTTGCTTTTCCTGGGGGTGGAATAGCAGTTGCAAAGCCCTGCTACTTGGGAGGGGGTGGTGTCAATGGAGATTGCACAATCCTGTGTTCTCCCCTGGGTGCAGGACATGGCTCGATTGGGCGGCTAGTCATGATTTTGGCAACAGAATGTTCTCCCACACAGCTGTTTGCATCTGTACCAGATGTATCACTCACTTTCCCGGGCCAGGCGCTCCCTTTCCTTCTCTTTCTGTTCACTTATGGGACTTTCACATTGCTTCCGGAAACCTCTTCTCCACACTTCTGCCCTATAGGGCCCTCGGCTGGAAGGCAACCACAGTTTCAACAGCCACGTCTTTTCTCATCTTCTTTCCATTTCCTTGTAGATTTGCCAGACATTCAGTGGCTTATAAGGCCCCTCTTTGCATGGACCGTGCATTGCAGGTGCTAGGGGAACTCAAAGATATCAGAAATCGTTCTTGTGCCAACACTCATTTCCAAGTCAGTCATGTTAACAGACTGCTTCGGTTTCATTTTTTAAAAGCCACTCCCATATGCTTTTGTAGATGGGGCTGCTTTTAGAGATGCTAAGACATAGACTCATAGACTCATAGACTCTAGGACTGGAAGGGACCTCGAGAGGTCATCGAGTCCAGTCCCCTGCCCTCATGGCAGGACCAAATACTGTCTAGACCATCCCTAATAGACATTTATCTAACCTACTCTTAAATATCTCCAGAGATGGAGATTCCACGACTTCCCCAGGCAATCTATTCCAGTGTTTAACTACCCTAACAGTTAGGAACTTTTTCCTAATGTCCAACCTAAATCTCCCTTGCTGCAGTTTAAGCCCATTGCTTCTTGTTCTATCATTGGAGGCTAAGGTGAACAAGTTTTCTCCCTCCTCCTGATGACACCCTTTTAGATACCTGAAAACTGCTATCATGTCCCCTCTCAGTCTTCTCTTTTCCAAACTAAACAAACCCAATTCCTTCAGCCTTCCTTCATAGGTCATGTTCTCAAGATCTTTAATCATTCTTGTTGCTCTTCTCTGGACCCTCTCCAATTTCTCCACATCTTTCTTGAAATGCGGTGCCCAGAACTGGACACAATATTCCAGCTGAGGCCTAACCAGCGCAGAGTAAAGCGGAAGAATGACTTCTCGTGTCTTGTTTACAACACACCTGTTAATGCATCCCAGAATCACGTTTGCTTTTTTTGCAACAGTATCACACTGTTGACTCATATTAAGCTTGTGGTCTACTATGACCCCTAGATCTCTTTCTGCCATACTCCTTCCTAGACAGTCTCTTCCCATTCTGTATGTGTGAAAGTGATTGTTCCTTCCTAGGTGGAGCACTTTGCATTTATCTTTATTGAACTTCATCCTGTTTACCTCAGACCATTTCTCCAACTTGTCCAGATCATTTTGAATTTTGACCTTGTCCTCCAAAGCAGTTGCAATCCCTCCCAGTTTGGTATCGTCCGCAAACTTAATAAGCGTACTTTCTATGCCAACCTCTAAATCGTTGATGAAGATATTGAATAGAACCGGTCCCAAAACAGACCCCTGCGGAACCCCACTTGTTATACCTTTCCAGCAGGATTGGGAGCCATTAACAACTACTCTCTGAGTACGGTTATCCAGCCAGTTATGCATCCACCTTACAGTAGCCCCATCTAAATTGTACTTTCCTAGTTTATCTATAAGAATATCATGCGAGACCGTATCAAATGCCTTACTAAAGTCTATGTATATCACATCCACCGCTTCTCCCTTATCCACAAGGCTCGTTATCCTATCAAAGAACACTATCAGATTAGTTTGACACAATTTGTTCTTTACAAATCCATGCTGGCTATTCCCTATCACCTTACCACCTTCCAAGTGTTTGCAGATAATTTCTTTGATTACCTGCTCCATTATCTTCCCTGGCACAGAAGTTAAACTAACTGGTCTGTAGTTTCCTGGGTTGTTTTTATTTCCCTTTTTATAGATGGGCACTATATTTGCCGCCTTCCAGTCTTCTGGAATCTCCCCCGTCTCCCATGATTTCCCAAAGATAATAGCTAGAGGCTCAGATACCTCTTCTATTAACTCCTTGAGTATTCTAGGATGCATTTCATCAGGCCCTGGTGACTTGCAGGCATCTAACTTTTCTAAGTGATTTTTTACTTGCTCTTTTTTTATTTTCTCTTCTAAACCTACCCTCTTCCCGTAAGCATTCACTATACTAGACATTCCTTCAGACTTCTCAGTGAAGACTGAAACAAAGAAGTCATTAAGCATCTCTGCCATTTCCAAGTCTCCTGTTACTGTTTCCCACTCCTCACTGAGCAGTGGGCCTACCCTGTCCTTGGTCTTGCTTCTAATGTATTGATAAAAAGTCTTCTTGTTTCCCTTTATTCCCATAGCTAGTTTGAGTTCATTTTGTGCCTTTGCTTTTCTAATCTTGCCTCTGCATTCCTGTGTTATTTGCCTATATTCATCCTTTGTAATCTGACCTAGTTTTCATTTTTTATATGACGCCTTTTTATTTTGTAGGTCACGCAAGATCTCGTGGTTAAGCCAAGGTGGTCTTTTGCCACATTTTCTATCTTTCCTAACCATCGGAATAGCTTGCTTTTGGGCCCTTAATAGTGTCCCTTTGAAAAACTGCAACTTTCTTCAGTTGTTTTTCCCCTCAGTCTTAATTCCCATGGGACCTTACCTATCAGCTCTCTGAGCTTACCAAAATCCGCCTTCCTGAAATCCATTGTCTCTATTCTGCTGTACTCCCTTCTACCCTTCCTTAGAATTGCAAACTCTATGTTTTCATGATCACTTTCACCCAAGCTTCCTTCTACTTTCAAATTCTCAACAAGTTCCTCCCTATTTGTTAAAATCAAGTCTAGAACAGCTTCCCCCCTAGTAGCTTTTTCAACTTTCTGAAATAAAAAGTTGTCTGTAATGCAGTCCAGGAACTTATTAGATAGTCTGTGCCCCGCAGTGTTATTTTCCCAACATATATCTGGATAGTTGAAGTCCCCCATCACCACCAAATCTTGGGCTTTGGATGATTTTGTTAGTTGTTTGAAAAAAGCCTCATCCACCTCTTCCACCTGATTAGGTGGCCTGTAGTAGACTCCCAGCACGACATCACCCATGTTTTTTACCCCTTTTAGCCTAACCCAGAGACTCTCCACACTTCCGTCTCCTATGTCCATCTCCACCTCAGTCCAAGTGTGTACATTTTTAATGTATAAGGCAACACCTCCTCCCTTTTTCCCCTGTCTATCCTTCCTGAGCAAACTATACCCATCCGCACCAACATTCCAGTCGTGTGTATTATCCCACCAAGTTTCAGTAATGCCAATAATGTCATAGTTGTATTTATTTATTAGCACTTCCAGTTCTTCCTGCTTATTACCCATACTTCTTGCATTTGTATAAAGGCATCTAAGATACTGGTTTGATCTTGCCTCCCAGCTTTGCCCTGACCCTCCTTCCTCTCTGCTATTATAGCCCGTGCTCCCTCCTGTTTCCAACCCATCTCCCAGGTCTTGTTCCCCACTTACCTGTGGGCTTTGCTCACCTGTCCCCATCGAACCTAGTTTAAAGTTTTCCACCACATTTTCCACCATACTTCACCCTCGAATAGGATGCCTGTACAACTACTGGGTGTGTAGGGGTGGGGGGAAAGCAAGGGATAGGTTAATATTTGCAGGTACACTTCTGCAGCCTGTTCTTATGTTGAAGGATTTTACCTTGAGGTATGTTCCAGAGAGGCGGAGAAGGGTCTTGTTCAAAAAAGGCAATGGGTAAATCAGCGAGATCTGTAGTGATGATGGTGCCCCCACAGCTGGTGCAGGAGTGGGAGGAAAACACTCCCTATCCTGCCAGCCCTTACAGTGTGTATCATGCTAAAACAGAGTACTGTCCAGCCCTTAGAGAAGAGAATTTAACCTCTGAAGAGTGCCACAAACAGCACTGCAAAATTAATGGACTTCTGCAATATTTGGTCTTTTTATATAACCTCGGCTGAGGCCATGGAGCACCCAGAAGATAAGGGCCAAGATCTTGAATATAATTTGATAATCCATTAGAAGTCAGTGTATGGAGCAGAGAAGAGGTGTGATATGCTCACAAGAGCTTGTATGGCAGAGAAAATGCACTGCAGCACAGGGCCGATGCAAGGATGTTTCGCACCCTAGGCGAAACTTCCACCTTGAGTTCTCTCCCGTCCCCAAGCCCCTGCCCTGAGGCTCCCCCCCTGCAGCAGCTCCCTCCCTCCACCCTGCGGTGCCCCCCCGCGGCAGCTCCCCCCCCCACCCTGAGGCACCCCCCCATGCCCCAGCTCACCCCTGCTCCGCCTCCACCCCGAGCATGCTGTCGCCACTTCACTTCTCCCGCCTCCCAGGCTTGAGGTCCCTACGCTGATTGGTGCTGCAAGCCTGGGAGGTGGGAGAAGTGAAGCGGCTACGAGAAGTAAAGCGGTGATGGCGCGCTCGGGGAGGAGGCGGAACAGGGGTGAGCTGCTTCACTTCTCTCCCATCCCAGGCTTGCGGTGCCAATCAGCTTAGACACCGCAAGCCTGGGAGGTGTGAGAAGTGAAGCAGCCACGGCGTGCTCGGGGAGGAGGCAGGGCAGGGGTGAACTGGGGTGGGGAGTTCCCCTGCGTGCCGCCCCCCCCCTTACTTGCTGCAGGCGGTCCTCCCCATGCCCCTCTGCCCCAGCTCCCTCTGCCTAAATGCCGACGGCGACCAGGGTGGCCGAAGATCTGGCCGCCGCGGTTGTTGCTGAAGAAAATGCCGCCCCCCAAATCCTAGCGCCCTAGGCAACTGCCTACGTCACCTAATAGGTTGCACCAGCCCTGCTGCAGCATTCATCTGAGGAAGTGGGTATTCACCCACGAAAGCTCATGCTCCAAAACGTCTGTTAGTCTATAAGGTGCCACAGGATTCTTTGCTGCTGTCCCCAGAATGTGATTTTATTTTCTACTTTATAGCCATTGCATATCCCCATTTTACAGCCACTCCAGCCTGGCCTGACGCTCTGAGGTTCACGGGAATTGGCAGAGACGTGATTCACTTGGCCCTTCCCTAGTCAAGACAGTTCCAGGATTTCTTGCATGTGTGGATTCTCTCATGTTTAGGAAGGTGTGAGCTATATCGGAATTTCCCCCCACCATTTCATGCATTCATGGGGTCTCTCTCCTGAATGCATTCTTTGATGTTCATTAATGTCTGAGCTCTTACTGGAGCTTTTCCCACAATCACAGCATTTGAAAAGCTTCTCTCCTGTGTGTATCCTCTAATGCCTATTAAAGGTTGAGCTGTCACGGTAGCTTTTCCTGCACTCAGGGCATTTATAAGGTTTCTCTCCCGTCTGTTTTTTCTTATGTGTGGTAAGGGTTGAACTGTATCAGAAGCTTTCTCTACAGATCAGGCATTTATAGGGCTTTTCTCCCATGTGGATTCTCTTGTGTATAACAAGTTCAGAGTGCCAAACAAATCTTATCATGCACTTGGGGCATTTATAGGTTTCTTTCCTGTGTGTTTTCTCTCATGTGTAATAAAGGTTGAACTCCATCGGAAGCTTTTTCCACAGATCAGGCATTTATGGAGTTTTTCTCCTGTGCGGACTCTCTCATGTAGATTAAAGTGTGATTTGTCACTGACAGGTCAGGGATTTATGCAGCTTTTCTCCCATGTAGATTCTGTGGGGCATAACAAACTGTGAGTTCCAAACAAAGCTCACCCCATATTTGGGGCACTTGTAGGACTTCTGTCCTGTGTGGATTCTCTGATGGATAATGAGGGTAGTGCTGTGAGAGAAGCGTTTCCCACACTCAGGGCACCTATAGGGTCTCTCTCCCGTGTTTCTTCTCTGATGAGAAATAAGGTGCGAGCACTGACTGAAGCTTTTTCCATACTCAGCAGGGCATCAGGAAGTTTTTCCTAATGTCCAACCTAAACCTCCCTTCCTATGATTTATATTACTGGATTAGTTCGAAAATTGAGAATGCTTTTTTCTAAACATGATAAAAGGGTCATTTCCGGCTGGCCTTTTCCAGCCATTCAACTCACGGAGACTCAGTGTGGGTTTTTGTTTGTTTGTTTATCTTTGTTTTTAATCACAGTTTCTAAAGCAAATTCACAATGGACACAGACTTTCTACCCTAAAGATGAACGTAGGCACTGCCAGATTGGATCAGACCCAAGGTCTATCTAGTAACTTTCAGCAGTTTATGTTTTCACCAGAAATTGAAATTAGGGGGTGTACTCAAAAGTATGGGGGAGTGGGGAGGACCGAGGAAGGGTGAAACTGTGAGGGTGAAGGGGGGCTGTTTGGCACCATAGTAAAAACTGAAAAATGTCTCATGACCATTTTATTAGATTTAATTCATGTTTTAAAATCATCTCACACATTAAAGTTGGCTACTTAAGCCTTCTATGACGCACTATAGCTACATCCTTCTTGGTTTCTTCTTGTGATTTTGCACAAATCTGTTAATGAACTTCTTAAATGCAGTGCATTCATTTTTGGTGGTTTCTAATGTATCCGGTACTTCCATTCCTTCATGATATGCTCATGATCAGGCAGAAGACATCTTCTTTCAGAACACAAAATTCTATTCAATGAGAAAAAAGAAGACTCAGCTGTAGCTGTTGTGATTGGCAATAGCAAGAGATGAATCTCTACTTCCTTCAACCCAGAAAACAAAGCACAAAAATTGGGGTGATGGTATAGAAGAAGATTTGTTCTTCACCATCCTCCTGCTCCCCATCCTTGACGCTGCAGGCAGGGAGAGAGGAGGAGCTTCCAGGGGTCACAGAGATGAGGGGCTGGGGACTGGTTAGGGAGTCCTCCAAGGTCACAGAGAATGAAATGACGGTAGTGAGAGAAGTCCATCTTTTCATTCTTATTCCTTCACCCCCTGCCCATTTATCAGTGACATAGTGTGAGCCTGGATGCTCAAAGTCATCCTGGTCCATAGAGAACAGTGACAAACAGGCTAAAAAATCCTTGGGACAATGAGATTGGCTTCTCTGCCTCCATTATTCCCTGCTCTCTATGGTTTGACAGTCCAGAGACTCCACAGAGAGTGCAGGGTACAAAGTCTGTAGGAAGACAGGAGTCCTCCAGAGTCAGAAACTAGGACACCTGAGGCTAGAGAGGCTGATTTCAGGGTCCCCAGAGGAATATTCCCTCCTTCCCCTGTGTTTCAGGAACACAGTCTGAGCTGGGATCCCCCCAACCCAGAGCCAGGGGTGGATTCTTTCCCCAGGGACAAAGCCCAGAGGGAAAGCAAAGATCGGGGCCTCATTACCAGCATCAAAAAATGTCACTTGCCTCTGTTCACAGTCCAGACAAACCTGGATCCTGCTGGGGACCCTGCTCAGGGGCAAGGGGGTCAAAGGGGAGGTGAGAGCCTAGTACCAACCCCAACACCACTCCACAGCCTAGATCGCCTCCTTAGGGTTAAGGTTGATCCATCCCTTCCTCCTCACAGACTCTCTGGTTACACCCACAGCTCAATGTCCCCCATCCTGCACTTTCACCTCCACCTGCCAGGAATGTCTCCCCAAGGTGAATCCCTCACAGCCCAACACACAGGACTCAGAGTCAAATCTCTCAAGAGTGCCAGGCAGGTCCTGGCATGTGTGTCCCCACCTCACACTTTTTCGATCCTCAAACAGGATGAGCTGGGGATGAGCCGTGTCTGGATCCAGTGTCACATTCACTGGAGAGAGAGAGAATCAGAGCATTAGGGGCAGAGCTCAGCCCTGGGGGAGGCTGGGACCATCTCTCACACTCCCCAGCAGCAAAGCTGTTCTGGCTGGGACAGGCCTGGATCCCAGGGAACTGCCTCTGTCCTGGGCACCTGAGGCTGAGCAGAGATGTCACTGCAAGTCCAGGACCCACTGAATTAGTTTCTCATTTGTTTGCAGATGCTTCACTTGAGCCTGAAAGGGAACATTCCATTCCCAGCGTCAGGGACACAGCAGAGAAAATTTTAGTGATGAGTGAGCAGAGGAGGCAGGTACCAGCTTTATACCCTTGAGTCAAGCTCTCTCCCATAAATGCAGCCTCTAAGTTCCCAGCTCAGAGAACAGAGAGGAAGATACAGCACTGGGGAATAGCCACCTAAGACCGGAGAGTAGGAGGTGACATTTGATGGGGTAGCTCCATTCCCAGTGCAGAGAGAAGGGAAGGGGGCCAGTACCAGAGGCAGAGCATCTCCCCAATCCAGGAAGCAGTGAGTAGCTCGACTGGGAGAGAATAGCCCTGCCCAGAGGAAAGGCAGGATGTTGGAGAAGAGCGATGGGGAGACCCCCTGCACTGAGGTAAAGCAAAGAGATGCATCAGCTCTCAGGGCAGAGAGCTCTGTTCAGGTGCTGCTCAGTGAGTGTTTCTGCTCATCAGTGTGGGCATGAACTCAGCACCAAGGTTGGTGTCAGGAATGTCTGTGTGACTCAATGTACTCAATGATTTTTTTGCCTGTCTTCATGAACAAGGTCAGCTCCAAGACTGCTGCACTGGGCAGCACAGCATGGGGTGGAGGTGACCAGCCCTCCGTGGAGAAAGAAGTGGTTCGGGACTATTTAGAAAAACTGGACGAGCACAAGTCCATGGGTTCAGGACTATGCGCTGCATCTGAGGGTGCTAAAGGAGTTGGTGGACGTCATTGCAGAGTCATTGGCCATTATCTTTGAAAAATCATGGCGATCGGGGGAAGTCCCGGATGACTGGAAAAAGGCTATTGTAGTGACCATCTTTAAAAAAGGGAAGGAGGAGGATCCAGGGAACTACAGGCCAGTCAGCCTCACCTCAGTCCCTGGAAAGATTATGGAGCAGGTCCTCAAGGAATCAATTCTGAAGCACTTAGAGGAGAGGAAAGTGATCAGGAACAGTCAGCATGGATTCCCCAAGGGCAAGTCATGCCTGACTAACCTAATTGTCTTCTATGAGGAGATAACTGGGCCTGTGGATGAGGGGAAAGCAGTGGGTGTGTTATTCCTTGACTTTAGCAAAGCTTTTGATAAGGTCTTCCACTGTATTCTTGCCAGCAAGTTAAAGAAGTATGGGCTGGATGAATGGACTATAAGGTGGAAAGAAAGCTGGCTAGATCATCAGTTTCAATGGGTAGTGATCAACAGCTCCATGTCTAGCTGGCAGCCGGTTTCAAGTGGAGTGCCCCAAGGGTCGGTCCTGGGGCCGGTTTTGTTCAATATCTTCATTAATGATCTGGAGGATGGCGTGGACTGCACTCTCAGCAAGTTTTCAGATGACACTAAACTTGGAGGAGTGGTAGATACGCTGGAGGGTAGGGATAGGATACAGAGGGACCTAGACAAATTAGAGGACTGGGCCAAAAGAAACCTGATGAGGTTCAACAAGGACAAGTGCAGAGTCCTGCACTTAGGAAAGAAGAATCCCATTCACTGCTACAGACTAGGGACCGAATGGCTAGGAAGCAGTTCTGCAGAAAAGGACCTAGGGGTTACAGTGTATGAGAAGCTGGATATGAGTCAACAGTGTGCCCTTGTTGCCAGGAAGGCTAGCGGCATTTTGGGCTGTATAAGTAGGGGCATTGCCAGAAGATCGAGGGACGTGATCATTCCCTTCTATTTGACATTGGTGAGGCCTCATCTGGAGTACTGTGTTCAGTTTTGGGCCCCACACTACAAGAAGGATATTGAAAAATTGGAAAGAGTGTCCAGTGGAGGGCAATAAAAATGATTAGGGGATTGGAGCACATGACTTATGAGGAGAGGCTGAGGGAACTGGGATTGTTTAGTCTGCAGAAGAGAAGAATGAGGGGGGATTTGATAGCTGCTTTCAACTACCTGAAAGGGGGTTCCAAAGAGGATGGATCTAGACTGTTCTCAGTGGTAGCAGATGACAGAACAAGGAGTAATGGTCTCAAGTTGCAGTGGGGGAGGTTTAGGTTGGATATTAGGAAAAGCTTTTTCACTAAGAAGGTGATGAAGCACTGGAATGGGTTCCCTAGGGAGGTGGTGGAATCACCTTCCTTAGAGATTTTTAAGGTCAGGCTTGACAAAGCCCGGACTGGGATGATTTAGTTGGGGGTTGGTCCTGCTTTGAGCAGGGGGTTGAACCAGATGACCTCCTGAGGTCCCTTCCAACCTTGATATTCTGTGATTCTATGACTCCAGCGTGGGATCTCCTCACTGTTCAATGTGTGTATTTTTAGGGCTGTGTGTGTCATGGCCACTGTCAGTTCGGTTGGTAACTTTAGCTACAATCTCATAAAGCTGTTTTCTCTGGATTTTTCTCAGAATTTAAAGCTAATCTCCACCTGCAATCTCACCGAGTGCTCCTAGGAGTTCCCCTCTTCTTGTCTCCAGTTTAGATGGCAGAGTGTCTGGAGGGAGAAAGGAGAAAAGATAGGTGATAATTTAGGCTTTCTTATTTATAACAGCATCCCCATGCCGAACTCATACAGCTGTGCTTTCAGCATGGCAGAGAAACAGACAGAGAGGCCCGGAGACACACTCAGGTATTTAATATAAAGTTGTCTGCAAGCCTTCTATTTCCTCTCTCTTTCAGGCATCTCCGAGCAATCAAGCCAACACCCATGAAGTCTTGCAAACATCCCAGAACACACAATCTATCAGTGCAATTTACTTGCCCCTCATCATCCCCTCCCACTCTTCAGACCCTGGTTGGCTTCTCTCATTCACTCACTGCCTTTTGTCACAGCCTAGACCCAGGTCATGCAAAGACTTTGGCAGAAAAATAACTTGACCCACTTTGGTCCCTTTGACACCAACGGGATGTTCAGAGTTTGTGAAATCCTGGCTCTAATTGTGAGCTGTTGGGGCTGTTCACTCAGTGCCTCTACAAAGAGCAGCACGATGGGGCCTTGTCCTCCATAGGCAGAAATAGGAATAACAATAACATCATTTTATCCATGTGGAAATGGAGGCAGGGGGAAGGTTGGCTCCATGGGCCAGATTCACCCCTGTCCTGGCTAACAGAGAGAGGGGCGGCAGTTAGTGACTGCAGGGGCCGGTGCAGACCTTTGCACAGGCTAAGGATTTTCTGACCCCAGCCAGAGTTACACCCCTATGACAATGGCCCCCGTGTGTCTTGGCCAGTGCGCAGAGTGTCAGAGGCCCAGCTCTACACTGCTCACATCCCGATATCCTCATCCACCCCCTCCCTCTTCCACCCACCCTCCATTCCCAGGCCTCTCCAGAACATGCCTTGGGCCTGCAGCTGCTGGGGAGAAGGCACAAGAGGCTCCTATGTAGAGGGGTTGGGCACCCACAGCTCCCATTGACTCCACCTGCAGCTGTGGATGCTACACAGCTCTGGAGCACCTGCCCTGCAGCTCTCTAGTTGAGAGAGAGCAAGTCAGATGTCCCAAATTAGGCCATTTTGCTAAATTTGGGCCTTAATGTTGTTACTCATGGAAAGTCATTAATTAAATGTGAGACTCCATGACACCTGCACCTTTGCTCCATCTGCTCCATTTGTCTACTCTCCACTATTTATTATGTTAAGTATTGAGAATTGGTACATGGGTCATTTCTCATGCATAAGTTTTGACAGACGGAGATTGTGCATTTGTACTGACTGACTTGGCTTTGGCTTCACATAAAGAAATGTTTCCTTAAGTGACCTTGTTATATTAAGAGATGTGTTCATAAGTTGCTATGTGGGACAAAGAGATGTTTTGGCCCCACAATGTGCTTAAAACAACAGACATCCAAAATGTACTGCCCAGGAGCAGTTAGCAAAGTCTGAAAACCCCTAAGCCTCTCTCTGACCTATGCATAATCAGTGGTAATAAACCAATCAGGAAAGAGAACAATAACATGAAAAGAACTTGGACAGCAAAAGCCCTGTCAACTGAAAAGTCCATGCATGTGTATTGTATGAGTTGTATAAGATACTTATTATGCACAACACTCAAACGTGATTGGAAGAGAACTAACATTTATGTAATTTGGATGTGTATAATATGTCAGACATTGTAAGTGATAATCAGAGCTTTATAGGAGAAATACATCGTGACCCACCTATCCCCCAGGAGATGGTAACTAGCCAGTTCTTCATTTTGTAATTTTGTCAATTCTTACTTTAACAGTAATCGTAATTGCAAGGCATGCTTTGGTTAAAATAAAAGTTCAAATTATTTAGCCTGAGTGTCTTGTGTGGCATTGTCACCCAACAATTAAATCAATGGATAATATAATTATGAAGCAACTGGCCAGAGCCCATCTCCTCGCACAGTCTCAAGGCTCATCCCAATTTACCCTCCTAGATCCCTTCTCAGTACCTTAGAACTTCCTCAGAGTCTGTTTGAGCAACAGGTTTCTGGGAGAAATCACTGAGTCTCTTTTGCAGCTCAGGAGAAATCTGCACTGGCTGCTGGAACGTCCGCTTCTCACGTATAGAGAGAAACAATTTCACACAATTGTATTTTATTTAGTGACTCATTATAAGTTCTTGCTAATGAGTTGCTGCCTGGCCTGAACAGTGCCAGAACCTCAGCAGAAGTTGGGGCGAGGGGACCACAAGGCCCCACCCCCTTGATGACCCCTGCTCCTCCTCTTCCCCGCAGAGGCCCTACCCTGGCTAGGCCAGAAACCAGAGCTGGGCCATGGTAAAAACTGCCCAGGAGCCTAGGCCACTGTGAGGCACACTAGACTCTCCACTTGCCTTGGAGGGAGGGCGGTCTGGGGAGGGGCCGAGAGCAGCCCCTAACCCATGTCCCTGCTCCCGACTGGGAAGAGGCTGATCCTGCTGACGGGGGCTGTGCTTCGCGGTGGGGAAGCTGATCACTCCACTTGGCAGTGCGGCCCCTGCTGGCACTGCTCCTTGCCTGCCCGAGGCTCACAGTTTGGGGGGTAACATGCCTCCCTGCCCCCAAACCATGCCTATGTTAAAAAGTGAGCAGGTGGTGCCCTCTGACTTTTAAAAGTGTATGTATGGCCAAAGCCCCCTGGATCCCCTCTGGTTCCGGCACCCCTACCTGGAGTTACAATTTCTCTACTTCTCCCAGCCTCACCGCAGGTGCAGCATTGGTCATGGCAGTGCCACCCCCCCCCCCCAAAGGTCACATTAATGTTCTTCAGCTCCAGCCTGGAGAGATCTGCTCTGGGGACAGAAGGGGAATTGGCCAATTCAGTCCTTGGTGTCATGCTGTAGAAATCTGGCCACTAGGAATTAGCCTGATACACCGACTCCCCCCTCCCCATCTTATACCACACAGGTCTCCAAACTGTCCTCAGGTGGGAAAGACTCTTGATCACGAGGCACCAGTACAGGGGGGCAACGAGAGTTACATAACCCCCCCTGTGTTGGTGCGGCCCCCGTGGGCCCCTCCCCATTTTTTCCGGCAGTCCCCATGCCCTCCACCCACTTTTTTAGCAGTGCCCCTGCCCCACTTTTTCTACTGGTGCTGTCCACTGCTGCCCTGGGCTGAATGGTAACCAGTGCCCCAGCAGTGAAAGGGCCATATTCCAGCCCCCCACAGTCCTGCAACAACCAATCCTCTAGGGCAGTGGTCTCCAACCTTTTCATCTGGAGGGCGCCAGATGAAGGACCGTGGTGGTGGTCGAGCATCCACCGAATTTCTGTGGCATTTTGGCTGTGACGCCTCTCGATGACATCACTTGTCGGCTGCAAGCAGCGTCATTGAGAGGCGTTGCCGCAGAAATTCGGCAGCATTTCAGCAGATGCTGAACCGCTGGCCAAGACGCGGGCTCCATGGTGCCCGTGGGCACCGCATTGGGGACCCCTGCTCTAGGGATGTGACATCTCTAGGAAAAACTTTAGGTTAATCTTTCCCACTGAGTGGATCATTCCAGAGACTTCTGCACACAAATCTAACACAGAAAATCTAAGATCATGGAGAAACACACACACATCCACATTCACCAAGGACACAGAGGAATCCACCTACTAGCAGACCTCTCACTATAACTCTCTGCAGCTTAACAGGCCTACCGACAGCAATTCTGGGCCCCAGGGAAGAACAGTGAGTGGACCCCCATGCACAAGGGAGTTTGGGTGTAGGGTGCAGGGTCTGGGTGCAGGTTGCAGGCTCTGGGAAGGAGCTTGGATGCAAGAGTGGGGAGGAGTTGGGCTCTGGGAGGGAGTTTGGGTGCAGGAGTGGGGAGGGGTTGGGCTCTGTGAAGGAGTTTGGATGCAGGAGGGGTCGGGCTCTGGGAGGGAGTTTAGGTGCAGGAAGGAGGAGGGGTCAGGCTATGGGAGGGAGTTTGGGTGCAGGAAGGAGTAGGGGTCGGGCTCTGGGAGGGAGTTTGGATGCAGGAGGAGTTGGGCTCTGGGAGGGAGTTTGAGTGCAGGAAGGAGGAGGGGATTGGGCTCTGGGAAGGAGTTTGGGTGCAGGAGCGGTTGGGCTCTGGGAGGGAGTTTGGGTGCAGGAAGGAGGAGGGGGTCGGGCTCTGGGAGGGAGTTTGGATGCAGGAGGGGGTGGGCTCTGGGAGGGAGTTTGGGTGCAGGAAGGAGGAGGGGGTCGGGCTCTGGGAGGGAGTTTGTGTGCAGGAGTGGGGAGAGATTGGGCTCTGAGAGGGAGTTTGGATGCAAGAGGGGTCGGGCTCTGGGAGGGAGTTTAGGTGCGGGAGGGGTCGGGCTCTGGGAGGGAGTTTGGATGCAGGAGGGATCGGGCTCTGGGAGGGAGTTTAGGTGCGGGAGGGGGTCGGGCTCTGGGAGGGAGTTTAGGTGCGGGAGGGGTCGGGCTCTGGGAGGGAGTCTGGATGCACGAGGGCTCGGGCTCTGGGAGGGAGTTTAGGTGCGGGAGGGGTCGGGCTCTGGGAGGGAGTTTGGATGCAGGAGGGGTCGGGCTCTGGGAGGGAGTTTGGGTGCGGGAAGGAGGAGGGGTCGGGCTCTGGGAGGGAGTTTAGGTGCGGGAGGGGTCGGGCTCTGGGAGGGAGTTTGGGTGCAGGAAGGATCGGGCTCTGGGAGGGAGTCTGGATGCACGAGGGCTCGGGCTCTGGGAGGGAGTTTAGGTGCGGGAGGGGTCGGGCTCTGGGAGGGAGTTTGGATGCAGGAGGGGTCGGGCTCTGGGAGGGAGTTTGGGTGCGGGAAGGAGGAGGGGTCGGGCTCTGGGAGGGAGTTTAGGTGCGGGAGGGGTCGGGCTCTGGGAGGGAGTTTGGGTGCAGGAAGGAGGAGGGGGTCGGGCTCTGGGAGGGAGTTTGGATGCAGGAGGGGTTGGGCTCTGGGAGGGAGTTTGGGTGCAGGAGGGGTCGGGCTCTGGGAGGGAGTTTGGGTGCAGGAAGGAGGAGGGGGTCAGGCTCTGGGAGGGAGTTTGGATGCAGGAGGGGTTGGGCTCTGGGAGGGAGTTTGGGTGCAGGAAGGAGGAGGGGGTCGGGCTCTGGGAGGGAGTTTGGGTGCAGGAAGGAGGAGGGGGTCGGGCTCTGGGAGGGAGTTTGGGTGCAGGAGGGGTCGGGCTCTGGGAGGGAGTTTGGATGCAGGAAGGATCGGGTTCTGGGAGGGAGTTTAGGTGCGGGAGGGGTCGGGCTCTGGGAGGGAGTTTAGGTGCGGGAGGGGTCGGGCTCTGGGAGGGAGTTTAGGTGCGGGAGGGGTCGGGCTCTGGGAGGGAGTTTGGATGCAGGAAGGATCGGGCTCTGGGAGGGAGTTTGGGTGCGGGAAGGAGGAGGGGTCGGGCTCTGTGAAGGAGTTTGGATGCAGGAGGGGTCGGGCTCTGGGAGTGATTTTGGGTGCAGGAAGGAGGTGGGGGTCGGGCTCTGGGAGGGAGTCTGGATGCACGAGGGCTCGGGCTCTGGGAGGGAGTTTAGGTGCGGGAGGGGTCGGGCTCTGGGAGGGAGTTTGGGTGCGGGAAGGAGGAGGGGTTGGGCTCTGGGAAGGAGTTTGGGTGCAGGAGTGGGGAGGGGTTGGGCTCTGTGAAGGAGTTTGGGTGCAGGAAGGAGGAGGGGGTCGGGCTCTGGGAGGGAGTTTGGGTGCAGGAAAGAGGAGGGGTCGGGCTCTGGGAGGGAGTTTGGATGCAGGAGGGGTTGGGCTCTGGGAGGGAGTTTGGGTGCAGGAAGGAGGAGGGGGTCGGGCTCTGGGAGGGAGTTTGGGTGCAGGAGTGGGGAGAGATTGGGCTCTGAGAGGGAGTTTGGATGCAAGAGGGGTCGGGCTCTGGGAGGGAGTTTAGGTGCGGGAGGGGTCGGGCTCTGGGAGGGAGTTTGGATGCAGGAGGGATCGGGCTCTGGGAGGGAGTTTAGGTGCAGGAGGGGTCGGGCTCTGGGAGGGAG
Organism: Gopherus evgoodei; assembly: GCF_007399415.2. Lineage (NCBI taxonomy): Eukaryota > Metazoa > Chordata > Testudines > Testudinidae > Gopherus > Gopherus evgoodei. Next base: position 144,690,769 of record NC_044326.1, read on the forward strand.
TTTGGATGCAGGAGGGGTCGGGCTCTGGGAGGGATTTTGGGTGCAGGAAGGAGGTGGGGGTCGGGCTCTGGGAGGGAGTCTGGATGCACGAGGGCTCTGGCTCTGGGAGGGAGTTTAGGTGCGGGAGGGGTCGGGCTCTGGGAGGGAGTTTGGATGCAGGAGGGATCGGGCTCTGGGAGGGAGTTTAGGTGCAGGAGGGGTCGGGCTCTGGGAGGGAGTTTGGATGCAGGAGGGCTCGGGCTCTGGGAGGGAGTTTGGGTGCGGGAAGGAGGAGGGGTTGGGCTCTGGGAGGGAGTTTGGGTGCGGGAAGGAGGAGGGGTCGGGCTCTGGGAGGGAGTTTAGGTGCGGGATGCTGGCTTTGGGCTGGGGCAGGGGTTTGGGGTGCACGAGGGGGTCGGGGTCGGCACTTACCTCAGGCAGCACACCAGTCTAGTGGTGGCTCTAGGTTTGTGCTTGTGGGGGGGCAACAGGCACCACTGCCCACCCTGCAGGCACCACCCCCACAGCTCCCATTGGCCACAGTTCCCGGCCAATGGGAGCTATGGAGTCTGTGCTTGGGGTGAGGGCAGTGCGTGGAGACACCCCCCTCAGGGCGGCAGGGATGTGCAGGGCCACCAGCTGCTTCCGGGAGTAGCGCGCAGAGGAAACCTGCCTGAGCCCTGCTGCATGCAGGTGGCGGCAATGGCATCTGGGGGCCCTGAGCCCTTTTACATCGCCCGGGGCCCTTACCAATTGCCCCCTTTGTCCCCCCCTCTCCCCAGTGACCCTGCAGGTTAATAACAACAAGCACCTACCACAGGGATTGGCAACCTTTGGCACACGGCCCTGTCATAGTATAATTCCCAAATCTGAACCTTAGCGTCCAAAATATGGGTACTAGCATGAATTTTCCTAAGCTTAATTACCAGCTTAGATCTAATAGGCTGCCACCAATCAGGACTTAGGTAGAGCGCCTGATAGACTCTGGTTTCCCCAAACCCTTCCCTGGGGACCCCCAAGACCCAGATTCCCTGAGTCTCACAACAAAGAGGAATGAACCATTTCCCTTCCCCCCTCCTTTCTTCCTCCCAGCTCTTTCTCGCCCTGGGTACACTAGGAGATCACCGTGATTCAACTCCTTGAATCACCTCTTCCTCCTCCCTTCTTCCCCAGAGAGGGATACAGAGATAAACGCAGAGAGCAGGTTTTTCTTCCCTCCTCCCTTTCCCTTCTCCCACCAATTCCCTGGTGAGTGCAGACTCCCTTCCCTGGAGTTTTACAAAAGATAACCAAAAAAATCAATTAGATTCTAAAAAAGAGGAAAACTTTAATAAAAGAAGAAAAAACATAAAACTTGTCTTTGTAATCAAGATGGTAAATATACAGGGTTTTTATAGCTTATAGACAATAGAAAGAAAGCTTTCTCCAGCAGAAATACAATTTAGAATACTTTCACCCAAATACACAGTAAAACTCTACCAGCCAGATACACAGTTGCAAATACAGAAAAACAATTAAAAAGACTAAACTGTCTTTCTACTTTTGTACTTACAAAATTGGAACAGAAGATTAGAGAGCCTGTAGGTATGTGTGGTCACTCTCAGAGCCTAGAGAGAACAAAGCAAAACCCCAAACCCACAAACAAAGGCTTCCCTCCACCTAGATTTGAAAGTATCTTGTTTCCTGACTGGTCCTCTGGTCAGGTGTTTGGGTCCCTGTTTGTTAACGCTTTACAGGTAAAAGAGACATTAACCCTTAACTATCTGTTTATGACAGGGGCCCTTACAAATTGCCCCCTTTGCCCCCACCTCCCCCACCTCAGTGACCCTGCAGGTTAATAACAACAAGCACCTACCACAGGGATCAGCAACTTTTGGCACACGGCCCAGCAGGGAAAGCCGCTGGCTGGCCCAGACAATTTTCTTACCTGCAGCGTCCACAGGTTCGGCCGACTGCAGCTCCCACTGGCCGCGGTTCGCAACACCTGCTCACTTTTTAACATGGGCATTGTTTGGGGGCAAGGAGCCATGTGACCCCCCAAACTGAATCCTGCTTGTAGCACTTTCCCCAGTTAATGCCAGGTGACTTTCCCCCTTTTTAGTAAAAGTTTCTTCCCTACACTGTGCTTGTGAGAGGGGAAGTATTGCCTCTTAGAGGCATCCAGTGGGTGGTGTGTAATTGTCCCAAGTTACTGGGTGGGAGTAGAGCCAGTTATGGGTTGTATTGTTGTATTATTCAAAAGGAACCCTTAGAAATTGAACTCAGACCTTGCTGCTATGGATTGCAAGTGGCAGAAGGGTTACATACACAACAAACCTGTTCAGACTGACAGTGGTTATTTTTGCTCCAAACAAGTCTAATCCCAATGGTATTTGGCATGGACCTGTGCTGTCTGGATCCCTTTTGTGTGTGGACTCAGGGTGTCCAGGGTCCACACAGGACTTAGCACAGTGACCTCCTCTAGTGCAGACCAGTATCTGATTTTAATCCCTCATGGAGCAATACAGGAATTCAGAATCCCAGTGAGAAATCTCTTCTCCCTGCTGGGTCTGGGACCTTTATCAAGGTGTCTCCCTCCTAACAGCTGCACTTCATCACTGCTCAGTGCTGCTGTGGAGGCAGCATGACCTAGTGGTTAGGGCACTGGTCTGGACCTTGGGAGACTTGGGTGCTATTCCCATCTTTGCCACTGATCTGCTGAGTGACCCTGGGCAAGTCTGTGCCTCTGTTTTCCCTTCCACCCTTTGTCTTGTTTACTAAGACTGTAACCTGCCCAGAGCAGGGATTGTCCCCTGCTGTGTTTTGTGCAGGGCCTAGTACAATCATGGTCAGATCTCATTTGGGGTCTGTTGGGGTTATTGAGATGGAAATAGTAACAATAAACACTGTGGTGCAAATCAGCAACAATAACAGCTTGTAGCTTGCTAGTCTCCACTCTGAAGGTGACACTATCACATAGACTGGTCTGCAACTCGTGCGCTTTATACCTCAGGGGTCATTTAGCTACTTCTGTAGAAAGTTCTCTTATGTCACCAGTGGGAGCTGGGTTTGAAGAGGATTCAGCTTCTCAGACAAAAATTCTCTCACATCAGACATCTTTAAATTCTTGGGGGGGGGCCTTTCTTGCCACACTCCCATATCATTCACTTTTTAAAGCACCTGTCATACAATGAAGGCTTTACAGAGCTGAGTAATGCAGTTACACTGGGTTCCCTGCAACCATGGGCCCTCTTGCTCAATGGACCCCAAGTGGGAAATGATTTGGAAAAGAATTCAGCTTCTCAGAGAAAGGTTTCCCACAGCAGATATCTTTCAAGTCTTCATGCTGCATAATTGACTTTTTTATAGCCAGCTTCATGCAATGGAGGGTTGATAGATCTCAGCGATGCAGTTACACCAATACCTGTGATAGGCAACTTGCTATGGAGTTAATCTGTAATTAAAATCCAAAGTTATTACTCTGATTAATAATGTATTAAGTTATCCAAAATCTAAAGTCATTCAACTTAACAGCAATTCCTTACCTTGTACTCCAAGCAGTCTCCTCTGTGGGAACCACAGTATGAGCCCTGTGAGTCCCTGACAGACCCTAGTTTTTTTGCCGCCCCAAGCACGGCAGGTAGGCTGCCTTCAGTGGCTTGCCTGCCGGAGATCCCCGGTCCCGCGACTTCAGCGTACCCACCGCCGAATTGCTGCTGAATCCGCGGGACCGGCGGACCTCCCGCAGGTATGCTGCTGAAGGCTGCCTGACTGCCGCCCTCACAGGGACCACCAGGTGGCCCCCCGCGGCTTGCCGCCTCAGGCATGCGCTTGGAGCACTGGTCCTGGAGCCGCCGCTGCTGACAGATAGCAAACTAAACAAATAGAAGTTTGAACCTCTTCACAGAACAGTTTCAGAGGCTTCCAGTGTTCCTCACACACCCTCTCCTCTCCTGCTCCATTCAGTGCCTCGAAACTCAGCTGTTTGGCTGTTTCAACTTCTATCATTAGTTGCCTATTTGGTCAGATGTTACCTACTTCCACAGTCTCTCCTTACTTGGGGTAGGAGGCGTCTGTATCAGATCCCTCCCAGCACCAACTGGTGCAAGCTTGGCTGAGATTGTGCCCACACTGCAGAGTGATGGGTTCCATGAAATACTCCACACAGCTTGGACAAGTAGCTTCATGCTGGAGACTTGCCACAGGGTTCTGGACCGTGAAACAGAGTAGGGTTCACTTAAATTCACCCAACCTGCAAAACAACTGGGTGTTTCCTTTCTGGCTCCGACTCTGCTGTTTGCTCAGGGTCAAGCACCAAAGAATGACACTGGCGCATACACATGGAGAGAGAGAAGCTCAGGATTGAAAGCTAGCTAATAATCACAGACTTCAGAGGTTCAAGGGACAATTGTGCAGCCATTTAACCTGAGTAGTACACAAACACTGAGTCAAACATGGTCCTGAGCAAAAAAATCAGAGTTTGTGTAAAGGGTCGTAGTGTTACAATCTACCTCTCTCAAAGGGCTATTTTTAATTTTGGGAAAATGCAAACTGAGTACAGCAGAAAATTCAGCAGGTGCTCAAACTATGTTTGAAAAGAAAGTACTAATGCTTGTTTGGAGGAAAGGAGGAGTTTGTCGCTATTCATCTTTATACAGTGCAAGCTCTTTGGGACAGGGTCTTCAGTATATGTAAACTGCCCTTCAGATTTATGTATTGTGTATTTTCTTGGGATGGTGAGCTGGGTCCACTGTCTTCTTCCTGGCCGCCACACACAGAGCCCCCATCTTGGGAGAGGTGAATGAGGACTCTAGAGCAATAGTTCTTAGAGAGAACACCCATTGGCATGCATGGGGTAGTTCCCTCCTCTCAGAGCTATTAGCTCAGGCTCTCTGCAGACTCAGGCATATGGCACTGTATCTGTTATGATTGGGTCACATTTTAAAACTTTTCAATCACAAGGGCTGGCAAGTTATGTTTTGACTGGTGATGAAACCAGAGGTCTGTTCTAATCAGGCAACTCCAGATATTGGTACCTAGGGAACAGTCCACAGTACCTGTGCTTAAACCCACACCTGTATGTACGTTCCATGCAGCTGAGCAAGGGCTGCTGTGTTCACAATGAATGTGAACACCTGGCTGGCAGTGCCTGGGCTGTCGGGTGTGGTGTGCACAGCTCATTTCTTCCACTCCCGGCCTGGCAGCAGCTTGGACACATCTTGCTTCAATCCTGCATGTGAGGAAAATGCCTCACACAGAGCTCCAGTGCCCACAGCTCCTTAATGAACAGTGCAGGGTTGACAGGCTGCGACAGCATCAGTGGCCAGGGCTCCCTGCACCTTCCCAGAAGAAGGAGCCTGCAGGGGAGAGATTGCAGGTGGAGCCAGTGATCAAGGGAGAAGCTCCAGAAAAGTGGGAGATTCTGTGGCTCTGAGACACTCAGTCTGAAAAAGGAAGGATTGAATTAACACAGATCCTCAGTGCTTCCTACCTTGTATTTCTTCAGCCTCCTCCATGAGAAGCACCAACAGATTTGTGCTCAGGGGATCTCTCAAAAACCTCACACATGGCTTCCCCATCCTCCTCACAGAACAGATCCAGGGCTCTGCTGGTTTGAAATCCATCTTTTTAATTTTTCCCACTATATTTGCTATTTGATAGTTATTCCGGAGAGCTCCTTTCCAGTTCTGGGCTCTGCAACTGGGGCAGCACACAGGGTCATAGTCCCCCTCTGCCTATGTCTCACAGTACTGAGTGATGCAGCCTTGGCAGAAGTTGTGCCCACACTGTAGGGTCACTGGGTCTGTCAGATATTGCAGACAGATGGGGCATTTAGTTTCCTCTTGGATTTCCCGTACAGGAATCACTGAGGCCATGGCTGCTAGGATCTCTGGTCTTCTCTTCTCTCTGCATCAGAAATGGTTTTGCTGACAATGGGAGGTGTCTGTCCCACCTCATAGCAGCTGCATAGGTGCAGAATGAAGTGAAGAGAAAGGAGAGGCTGGGAGGTGGAGCAGGAGAAAGATAAGAAAACAAGGACGCAGGAATTACATAGGCAAGGAACAGGAGCAGGGGGGTGTAAAGAAGCAGAAAGTGAATGAAAGGCAAAGGGGGGAAAGGAAACAAACAAACAAGAACACAAAAGTTTAAACTCTGGGTCTGTCTACACAGTCCAGGCAGGGGTCGGAGTGGATTGTACTCCAGTGCCTGGCCCATCCCACCCTCTTGCTGCCACAGGAATGTGCTCGTTCCAGCAGAGTCAGCGTGTGCACATCTACCCAAACTGAGAATCACACCTCCCAGGTGCTGCGTAGATGTGTCCTCAATCAAACTAGGATTTTCTTAATTCACAGTGGGGGCACCCACAGCCACACACAGAGTTGCACTGACACAATAGGTGGGAACTAAACCCCACTGAGTGATGTCAGTGACAATGTGTGTGCAGAGGAGCCTTGGCTGGGCTGTGTCTTGTGGAACATCCAGGCACCCGCCTGCGACCAGCCAGGCTACAGGGGCTCCCTGGGTTAAGGCCAGAGGCAGCTGGTCTGTGCTAGTGACACAGCAGGAAAACAGCAGCAACTAATCAAGAGCAACCCTTGAGCTGAAGGGTGAAATTACGGCAAATCCTCAAAGCTTTATGACTTTGCCGTCTAAGGGATTGTCACAGAGACCTCGGGCGATGCTCTGGAACTGCTCCCCACCAAGCCAGTCAGGACTTTGGGGAGCCTCCTCTCCCTTGGAGCAGACTTGTTCAGGGCAAGAAGCTCACACGGCTTCACCTCCTGGGTCTCTCCTTGGAGCATTCAGCATACGTCCCTCCATGCACTTCCCACAGCGAGTCTGCCCAGGCGGGGTCCTGGGGAAGCCACATGGTCCTGCAACCCCACTTCACAGTCTGACGTGATTCTCAGCCAGCCAGTAAAATAGAGGTTTATTTGATGACAGGAACACAGTCTAAAACAGAGTTTGCAGGTACAGAGAACCGGACCCCTCTGCTGGGTCCATTTTGGGGGGCAGTGATCCAGACACCCACGTATGCACTTCACTCCTCATCCCCAGCCATCTCCAGACTGAAAATCCCCTCCAGCTCCTCCTTCTCTGTTCAGTTCCTTTCCCAGGCCAGGAGGTCACCTGACCTCTTTGTCTCCAACATCTTCTGTTGGCACCTTTGCAGAAGAGGAGCCCAGGTCAACAGTTGCTAGGAGATAGAGTGTCCGGCATTTATGTACACTGGCTCTTTGCTCTACAGCAATCACACACCCTTATTCCACCACCCAGATACTTAAGAACTGCCTAGGGGACACTGAGGCACCAACACAGTATTCAGAGAAAACATTAAGAACATTCCCAGGTCGTCACAAGGATACAGCCCAGCCCATTCACAATGCCGGCTGAGAGCTGGAAAGAAGATTTTCAGTTTAAACTTTGTAAAACTCCCCACACAGCAGGGAAAGTAACAATCTTACCAGCTCCCCTCCCCCTTCCTGTCATTTTTTCTCCGTGGGCCAAGACTGAGATCATCATAACTGTATGGACTGGATTTGCTGGGGCGAAATACAAGCTAGGGATCCTCATTTTGGTTTTGTCTGACTGTGGGGAGAGGTGTGTCAGCTCAGAGATAGGGAACAATAAGGACTTTTCAGCACAGAAAGCTGAATATGCTGAAGTCCACAGTTATGAGCAATCTACTCCTCTGCATAGGTTTCTTGCTGCTAAAACGCCCTGCAAAGGTTCCCTTCCAGTGCATTTGCCACCACAGGTCTAGGTTCTCACTTGGGTTGTAGCATTTCTCTTTGACCTGAGCACTTAGCCAGTGTTCAGGGCCTTGCTAGGTTCTTCCATTGGGAGGAGAAATTGATTATAGGAGAGTAACAGGGTCAGCACGCCCCTCTCATGAGTGTCCTGTATGCTTGGGTGTGTCTGTGTTCTTTCAGTAAGTAGTCCCTACCCTGGTATGGGGCTGTATCTCCAGGCTTCCTCCCTGGAGACACTATCTTCCTGTGGCCCTCTCCAGACTCAGTCCCTACGCAGTCCCCACAGCCTCCCCCAATCCCTGCTAGCAAACTGTCTTTGGCATAGTCCTAGCAGCCAGCAGCCTCTAGCTCTCTGGTCCCTGCTAACAGACTCTTTGGTCCTGCTGCTCTTCTGACCAGGCACACAGTCCTTTCCTCTACAGCTCCACACAGCAACTAATTACTACTGTAGTCTGCAGCTCCTTTTATATGGCTTTCCTGGCCCCTTACTGGCCAGTCTAGCAGCCCCTGTGATTGGTTGCTTCCTCACATCTACACTTGGCTGCTTGGAGGACCTCTCCACTGCCCCTTTCCTGGGATGGGTGTGGCAGAACCCTGAGGGCCTAGTACACCCACTGCATGGAGTCAGGTAATTCTTTGGTGCAATTGTTCCTATTTACAAACAATGTCCATACATTCCTGTGTCCTGAAAATATTAGAAACAAACAGCAGCCATCTTACTCAGAAATAGGGTTGCCAACTTTCTTGGCCAGAAGGACTGGACACCATTTGTGGCAATGGCATCCGGTCTAGAAATTTGGCAACCCTACCCAGAAATCCAAGTCTACCTTTCCAAGGAATTCAGTGCCTGAAGCAAGCTCTGTCTTTCCATGATCTGACTGCTTCTCTTGGCCTTCTTTATAATATAGAGATATACACCTATCTCATAAAACTGGACGGGACCTTCAAGAGTCAGGCAGTCCAGTCCCTGCCTTCACAATAGGACCAAGTACCTTACCTGACAGGTTATTTTTGCCCCTGCTTCCTAAATGGCTCCTTTAATGATGAAACTCACAGCCCTGGGTTTAGCAGCCCAATACTCAAACCGCTGACCTATCCCTATCCCTCCTCACCACTGCCTCACACACACTAAGTTACCTGCCAATCCCTTAGACCCTGTGTTTTCACCTAGCTCCGGGATTACCCCTCTTAGGCCTGGTCTACACTTGAAATTATAATCAACCTTAGTTACAGCACCCTGGGCTGTGAAAAATTGTGTTTCCTGAGTGCCACAGCTAGATCGATCTAACCCCAGTGTAGACAATGGAATTCTGCCATGACCTGGCTATCTGCCTCCCAGAAAGAGGGATTAACTACAGTGATGGAAAAACCACTTCTGTCAGTGTAGGAAGCATCTACAGTACAGCACTTCAGTGACAGAGTTGAACCTATGCTGCTGTAGTGGCTGTAATGTAGGCATACCCTTATTCTTCCTGAGGCCTACACCTAAAACTTGGGTTGACTTAGCTACCTCACACAGAGCTGTGAAATATTTCATGAGGTTGATCTAACCCAGGAATCTCAAACTCAAATCACCGTGAGGGTCACCTGAGAACTAGTACAATGATACGAAAGTATAGTCAAAAATGAAAAAAATGAAGAGTAATATAGTATGCTATTAAAAGTCAATGTATTAACTTTTTAAAAACTGTAATGTGAAGAGGGGTTTTAATAAAATATAAACTCTTGTAACCATTTCTTATGTGATCAGAGGGAAGCTTGGCTACTATGGGGGCCACAGGAAATAACTTCACGGGCCGTGTTTGAGACCCCTGATCTAACCCCTGATGCAGACACAGCTAGGTCAATGGAAGAATTCTTCTGTTAACGGAGCTACTGCCGCCCCCAGAGGTGGATTAACTTGCACTGATGGAAAAGCTTGAGTCCATTTCAATGAGGACAGCCAGGCCTGTAGAACCAGGCACGTGGGGGCGTCACTCAGAGGCTGTTCTTCTTCTGCACTCTGCCTCTTCCCCGAGCAGCATGGGCAGCAGGCAGACAAGGGTTATGCACAGCACAGCTGGCCCTCGTCTTGTTGTCAGATCAGGGCTCGGCCCACAGTTTGAAAACCTCTGTTAGATCCAGCAGTGATGAGTAGGGTAGTCATGTGCCACCGTCTCCACTATCAACAATCACACATCACCCCTGTCTGCACTGCCTTGCTGATTAATCAATTATTTTTGTTCACACAATGTATTCCACAGTGCACGAACAATGCCGTAATACATTGCATAAGCATCAGTGTAAAAAATCTCACTGCTTTGCAACAGCAAATCAGAAGTGACATCCGTTTTGACTGCGACATGTTTGGCAGGTGGAAGTGGAATATATTTTTACAGTGTGTGAGCAAGCTATATTGAAAATGAGTAAGTTTTTAATACAACCTTATACTAGTCCTGCTAGTTGTGCTGAAGCCATGGACAATGCAGTCAAACGAAGAACAGAAAGTTTGATGAAAGTTATATTGATTTTGGTTTTATGGAATTCAGTGATTGACAACCGCGATGCATCACATGCTTACAAATCCTATCAAATGAAGCAATGAAGCCTGCAAAGTTGAAATGACACATCGCAACAAAGCACCTAGAGTATAAAGATAACTGCAGAGACTTTTTTCAGTGAAAGAAAGAAGAATCTAATTAACAGAATACTCAAATGACAAACATGATGTTGGTTCTGTAAAAGGCGCTGAAAGCATCTTTCTTAACAGTGCGTTTGTGATGCTCACAGAATGGTCAACTTGGGTATGACCTATAACTCAACAAGACACATTGAAATGTAACCAAGACAATTTACTTGTATGTGTATTTCAAAGAGATGTCCTAGACCAGCAATCAGCCCATTTATTTGTAGTAATAGAAATCACGGGTAGATGCTAAGTGTATTTGTCTGTGTTTACCAGTATCTTGTTAGACTTTTCACAATGTGATCTAATTAGCTTGTAGATGCCAATTCTGTTCCTGTCTCATAATGCTGTGTTCTATGGATTCAGAGGTCAAAAGGGCATATTATTATTTAGATGGGACTCGTGGTACAGTAATATAATTATCCTAATTTCTCCTTAAAACTTGTAATTCCACACAGTAAACCACATGTGAACTGTCTTGACAGTTCGACCAGCTACTTGCCTTATGTGACTGAACACAACTAGTTCATCTATGAGATAGAAAATTAGCTTCAAAGCAACAATCCGTACTGCCTATTCTTCTTTGGGAGAAGATGCTGCTGTGATAATTGCTGTCAATAAGTTTATCAATTTGCTAGAAGACTATAAAGAAAATGTCCCAGGGCTTGATCCTTTTTTATCTCAGGTCTGCTTAAACTTTGGCAGGGAAGGTTTAAACCACAAGACTATGGTCTCCAGGTTTACTCTGGATTTACCCTGGAATTCTCATGGAAGAATTTGATCAAACTCTACCTCTGGACTGACTGTTGGACTAAAACCTTTCAAATTGATTCCAGAAAGACTTTTACAAATCAGCAGCATTGCCATCTCTGCTATGAAACTGGGACCTAAAGAGTTTTCACATATCTGTATGTATCCTGATCTCTTAGCGACTGCAACTCTCTTCCTTTTTTCCTTTTATTATTAAAACCTTTTGTTTTAGTCACTAAAGGATTGACATCTGCGTGATTATTGGGTAAGATCTGGAACACATATTGACTTGGGGATCAGTGTCTGGTCCTCTGGGACTGGTGAATCTCACATATGGTGAATCAGGTTTTCAGTAACCTCTCATTATATACAATTGTCTGTATAGATTGGGGTCAAGGGCTGGAATGCTTAACTAGGATTGTATTTAACTTTTGATAACCAGGGTATTACAGAGACAATTTTGTTACTGACTTGGTGATTCTAATTATAGAATAAACCACCAGTCTGGGAGATAGTCTGCCCTATTCCTCGCAGTCTACCCTGAGTATAGCATCTTCAGCGTGGCCCATTCAGGCACCAGGTCACAATCTCTATAACCCTCCCAGAGGTGAAAGTAACTGAAAGGACTTATAGGTACACCGGAGTCCTGAGTGACCTCAACTGGAAGAGGCGTGGCCTCAACTGGAAGAGGCGTGGCCTCAACCAGAAAGAGGTGGGGCCTTTAAAGATTTAAAGGCCCTGGGGCCTCAGCCAGAGCCCCAGGGCCTTTAAATCACCTTGGAGCTACCAGCTGCAGAGGTGGCTGGGAGCCCCAGGGCTCCGGCCACCACAGAGCTCCAGGCCCTTTAAAGCGCCGCCCAAGCTACGCTGCTGGAGCTCCGGTGGGGATTTAAAGGGCCAGAAGCTCCGGCTGCTGTGGGGAGCCCCGGGCCCTTTAAATCTGAGGTAGACGGCAAACTTGAACAGCTTAACGGGACAAAATTGGAGGGCCCAGACAATCTTCATCCGAGAATATTAAAGGAACTGGCGCATGAAATTGCAAGCCCATTAGCGAGAATTTTTAATGAATCAGTAAACTCGGGGGTTGTACCGTACGACTGGAGAATTGGTAACGTAGTTCCTATCTTTAAGAAAGGGAGAAAGAGTGATCCAAGTAACTATAGGCCTGTTAGTTTGACATCTGTAGTATTTAAGGTCTTGGAAAAAATTTTGAAGGAGAAAGTAGTTAAGGACATTGAGGTCAATGGTAATTGGGACAAAGTACAACATGGCTTTAGTAAAGGTAGATCGTGCCAAACCAACCTGATCTCCTTCTTTGAGAAGGTGACTGACTATTTAGACAAAGGAAATGTGGTAGACCTAATTTACCTCGATTTCAGTATGGTATTTGACATGGTTCCACATGCGGAATTATTAGTCAAATTGGAAAAGATGGGGATCAATATGAGAATTGAAAGATGGATAAGGAACTTGTTAAAGGGAGACTACAACGGGTCGTACTGAAGGGTGAACTGTCAGGCTGGAAGGAGGTTACTAGTGGAGTTCCCCAGGGATCGGTTTTGGGACCAATCTTATTTAACCTTTTTATTACTGACCTTGGCACAAAAAGCAGGAATGTGCTAATAAAGTTCGCAGATGACACGAAGCTGGGAGGTATTGCTAACACGGAGAAGGACCAGGATATCATACAGGAAGATCTGGATGACCTTGTAAACTAGAGTAATAGTAATAGGATGAAATTTAATAGTGAAAAGTGCAAGGTCATGCACTTAGGGATTAATAATAAGAACTTTCGATATAGATTGGGGACGCATCCGTTGGAAGCAACAGAGGAGGAGAAGGACCTTGGAGTATTGGTAGATCACAGGATGACTATGAGCCGCCAATGTGATATGGCCATTAAAAAAGCTAATGCAGTTTTAGGATGCATCAGGCGAAGTATTTCCAGCAAAGATAAGGAGGTGTTAGTACCGTTATATAAGGCGCTGGTGAGACCCCACCTGGAATACTGTGTGCAGTTCTGGTCTCCCATGTTTAAGAAGGATGAAATCAAACTGGAACAGGTTCAGAGACAGGCTACTAGGATGATCCGAGGAATGGAAAACCTGTCATATGAAAGGAGACTCAAAGAGCTTGGCTTGTTTAGTCTAACCAAAAGAAGGCTGAGAGGGGATATGCTTGCTCTTTATAAATATATCAGAGGGATTAATATTAGGGAGGGAGAGGAATTATTTAAGCTTAGTACCAATGTAGATACAAGAACAAATGGGTATAAACTGGACACTAGGAAGTTTAGACTTGAAATTAAATGAAGGTTTCTAACCATTAGAGGAGTGAAGTTCTGGAACAGCCTTCCAAGGGGAGTAGTGGGGGCAAAAGACATATCTGGCTTTAAGATTAAGCTTGATAAGTTTATGGAAGGAATGGTATGATGGGAGAGCCTAATTCAGGCAACTGATCTTTGATTATCAGCAGATAAGTATGCCCAGTGGTTAGTGATGGGATGTGGATGGGATGGGATCTGAGTTACTGCAGAGAATTCTTTCCTGAGTGCTGGCTGGTGAGTCTTGACCACATGCTCACGGTTTAGCTGATCGCCATATTTGGGGTCGGGAAGGAATTTTCCTCTGGGGCAGATTGGCAGAGGCCCTGGAGTTTTTTCGCCTTCCCCTGCAGCGTGGGGCATGGGTCACTTGCTGGTGGATTCTCTGCAGCTTGAGGTCTTCAAACCACAATTTGAAGACTTCAATAACTCAAGCATAGGTTAGGGGTTTTTTATAGAAGTGGATGGGTAGGGTTCTGTGGCCTGCTTTGTGCAGGGGGTCGGACTAGATGATCACATTGGTCCCTTCTGACCCTAGAATCTATGAATCTATGAGTCTTTAAAGCGCTGCCCAAGCCCCACTGCAAGAGCTCCAGCAGTGATTTAAAGGCCCAGGGCTCCCCGCAGCGGCAGGAGAACTGGGCCCTTTACATTCCCACCCAAGCCCCGCTGCTGGAGCTCCGGTGGGGATTTAAAGGGCCTGGGGCTTCCCAAATCAGGAGAAAAATCCGCACCCGAGCCTGGCTGCTGGGCCCCAGTGGGGATTTAAAGGGCCAGAGGCTCCAGCCGCTGTGGGGAGCCCCAGGCCCTTTATGGCACTGCCCAAGCCCTGCTGCCAGAGCTTCAGCGGCTCTGCTCTGAAGGGCCTGGGGCTTCCCACAGCAGCTGGAGTTCTGGGCCTTTAAATCCCCACCCAAGCCCAGCTGCCAGAGCTCTGGCGGTGATTCAAAGGGCCCGGGGATCCCTGCAGTGGCTGGAGCCCTGGGCCCTTTAATTCACTGCCAGGAAAGCCGGTCCAGTCCGGCACAGCATACCAGCTCTTGCTGGTACTCTGTACTGGACCGTACCAGCTTACTTTCACCTCTGAACCCTCCCAGACCTGGGCCCTGCTCAGGAAGCTCACATTCTGCACAGACCCAAGACTGACCTATGTTTCAATGATCCCTGCTGGGACAGGAGGTGGTTTCAGGACTCCCTGGGAAGAGAGTTTTGAAGAGGGACAGGAAGGAGAAGGGAGGGTTGAGGCACTGAAGCAGGCTCCATGCAGAAGAGAAGAGTGTGGCAGTGGGGCTATGTGGCCGATTGGCACAAACTCATTGAGGAAGAAGGAGAAAAGTTCCTGGGCTCTTCCCATGAGCAGGTCCCATTCACGCAGCCTGAGCCCATCACTCACACAGCCCTGGGGCTGGGCTCTCAATCCCCATACTTTGGCCTGATCCTCCTTCCCCAGCTGTCCCCATTCCCCATCCCCTGCCCTCCATCACACTGGGATCAGGTTCCAGGCAGAGACAATAAGGACATGGGGTGGTGGGGAGCCTTGCGGCCATGGTGGAACAGACCTGTAGGAGACCTCCCAGGACAGTAAAAGCTGGGACATTCCCTGTCACTCATTGGACCTGTTACACTCACTCAGCTCCTGGAGCTGGCTTTTCTCTGGGATTCAGATAAAGCAGTTAAAGGTCTTGGGGGAACCTGGGAACCCACTGAACCCCCTCCCCCTGCTGCATGGAAACAGACTCCCACCCTGGCCAGGTAATGCTGGGTGGGGTCCTATCTTGGGCAGAAAAAGGTCTCTGTCACTCGGGTCACTGTGCCCTTGTCTACACTATGGGGCTAGGTCAAATTTAGCTGCGTTAGGTGGATTTAAAAATGACTGCATCCACACAACCAACCCTGTTCTGTTGACCTAAAGGGCTCTTAAAATTGACTTGTGTACTCCTCCCTGATGAGGGGAGTAGTGCTAAAATTGACTTTACTGGATTGAATTTGGGGTAGTGTAGATGCATATTGATATTGGCCTCTAGGAGCTATCAAAGAGTATCAGGAGGCCATCTAGTCTAACCCCCTGCTCAAAGCAGAACTAATCCTCATACAGTTTTTTGTCCCAGAACCCTAAAAGGGCCCCTTAAGGACTGAACTGACAACCCTCTGTTTAGTAGAGCAATGCTCAAACCACTGAGCTATCCTTCCCCCTCAACTGCTTCATTGTGATTGTTCTTGACAGTACCTTGAACTCTGATGCACTAGCCAGGCACACAGGAAAAGCCCTGGGAACATTTGAATTTCATTTCCTGTTTGGTCAGCGTGGTGAAATCAGCAGCACAGGTGACCGTGCAGTCCCCCCAGAATCGTAGTGTGGAGATTGTTTCTACACTTCCCCTATCATCTCCATCCCTGAGGTTATCGCAGATTAGAAGGTGAAAATAAGGCACTCATGATGACATGTTTTCTGAGTTCATGCAGTCCTCCCGCAATGATAGGGCACAACTTAATGCATGGAGGCATTCAGTGGCAGAGAACAGGAAAGAATTAAGTCAGTGTGAAGAGCGGAGGCAGGACGTGATGCTGAGGCTAATGGGGGAGCAAACGGACATGATGAAGGAGCTGCAGGAAAACCAACAAGAGCACAGACCCCTGCTGCAAACAATGTACAACTGCCTGCCCTCCTCCCCAAGTTCCATATTCTCCTCACCCAGATGCCCAAGAACGTGGGGGGAGGCTCCAGGCACCCAGCCACTCCACTCTAGAGGATGGCCCAAGCAACAGAAGGCTGTCATTTAAACAGTTTGATTTTTAGTGTGGCTACAATAAGCAATGTGGCCTTGTCCTTCCCTCCTCCCACACCCCACCCAGGCTATCTTGTCCATTATCTCATTTTTTAAAAAAATTAATAAAGAAAGAATGCATGGTTTTAAAACAATAGTTACTTTATTTTGAAGGGGGAGGGTGATTGGCTTACAGGGAATTAAAATCAACAAGGGGGTGGGTTTTCATCAAGGAGAAACACACACAACTGTCATACCAAAGCCTGGCTAGTTATGAAACTGGTTTTCAAAGCCTCTCTGATGCGCAGCGTGCCTTGCTATGCTCTTCTAATTGCCCTGGTGTCTGGCTGCTCAAAATCAGATGCCAGGTGATTTGCCTCAACCTCCCACCCCGCCATTAATGTCTCCCCCTTACTCTCACAGATATTATGGAGCACACAGCAAGGAGCAATAACAATGGGAATGTTGATTGCACTGAGGTCTGACTTAGTCAGCAAACAGCGCTAGTGAGTTTTTAAAAGTCTAAAGGCACGTTCTACCACCTTTCTGCACTTGCTCAGTCTATAGTTGAACTGCTCCTTACTACTGTCCAGGCTTCATGAACCATGGGAGCAAGGGGTAGGCTGGGGTCGGTGCAACCGCATGGTGCTGCCGGCTGGGAGAGCGGCCTGAGGCAGAAGCCTTCAGCTCGCATGATATTCCAGGCAGGACTGAATCTCCATGAGACGAAACTTAGAGAAGAGAATGATCTGGAGTCTCTGGCTCCCATTTGGCGCTCTAAGAGGAGAATAGACATGTCTGTCCAGGAGCCCCTGATAGACCTCACCGAGGTCTGCCAGGAGCCCCCAGGAGATGTACGACAGCTATCAGTCTTACTGCACCATCTGCCGTGAAGGCAAGGAGCTGCTGCTGTGTCCCAATGCAGTACCGCATCTGCCAGCAGCACCCAGGAGACATACATTGATGGTGAACTGAGCAGGCTCTATGCTTGCCATGGTATGTTCTCTGCATAGGTAACCCGGGAAAAAAGGCGCGAAACAATTGTCTGCCCATTGCTTTCATGGAAGAAGGGAGGGAGGGGGGCCTGATGACATGTACCCAAAACCACCCGCGACAATGTTTTCGCCCCATCAGGCATTAGGAGCTTAACCCAGAATTCCAATGGGCAGCAGAGACTGTGGGAACGGTGGGATAGCTACCCACAGTGCAACGCTCCGTAAGTCAATGCTAGCCACGGTAGTGAGGACGCACTCCGCCGACTTAATGTGCTTAGTGTGGACATACACAATCAACTGTATATAATCGGTTTCTAAAAATCAACTTCTGTAAAATTGACCTAATTTCGTAGTGTAGACATACCCCGTGTTTAATGGGGGGTGAATTCAATTCGATGGGCCTCAAGCACATGTTGAGGGGCTGTAGGGAATCAGGGGCTGAGCTGCCTAGTGCTCCCCCAGAGAAACACTGTCCAGTCAGGGGCAGCAACTTCATCCCCTAAGCCAACCAGCCCCCCTCCACCCCTTGCCTGTGTACTGATACATCCTCCTGTGTCAGCAGGGCTCTGTGCTGCAGCTGAATCAGGCCAGTGCCCTCCCCAGAGCCGTGGGACTCCCCTAACTGCTCATGGCTCTCTGCTGTCAGACTAGGCCAGGTAGGAGCATTTCTCTCACTGTTATTCACGCTCATTGTGCAAATAATTGTCTTTGAAATGCCTGCAGCATGAGACCCACATTTTCACCTTTATATGCCCAGGAACCTGCACCTCCCTCTGCCCCTGCATCCCCACTTCCAAGCAGCCTGACCTCACCTCACCCCACAGCTGTCTCTCCCCACCCCTTCTCTGCCTCTCTCCTCTTCCTGCAGCTCACAGGCCTGGTGCTGACAGCTGAGAGCTGAGAGGGGAGGGGGTAACAGGGGGCAGGCAGCTGATGCCTTTTACACCATCCCCATGGGAACAGGCCTGGGGGCTCATCAGTGGTGGGAAGGGACAGTCTCTGCTGCAGGTGTTACTGTGAGGGACAGAGATTCCCTCAGGCTTTCTCTGGGACTGGGCAGATTATCAGGGGATCTGCATTTTTACCCCCTTCATTGAGACAAGGACTGAAATAAGGGCGGAGCATCTCAGAGAAGGTGTCAGCGAAAGTGAAGAGATGGGACCTGTCAGTCACATTGTAAAAGGAGACCTCGCCCCCCTCATAGTCCAGGAAAATCCCCACCCGGCTGGGCCTGACTCTCACGGGAAGAGGAGTTAGGGGGGAAGTGCGGGCCCAGTATTTTTCTCCATCTCTCAAACACACCACAAAGTATCCATTCTCAGATGTGACATTAATACTCCCCTTCCTACTCACAGATTCCCTACAAACCCCCAGAGTCCACTCAGGCTTCTTTCCCACCTCCACCTCCCAGTAATGCCTCCCGCCCATGAACTCTTCAGCGCCCAGAACAATGACATAAGGTTCAAATCTCCCAGGGGTGTCAGGAAGATCCTGCCGTTCATCTCCATGTCTCACACTCTTCCGATCCTCAGACAGGATGAGGTTGGACTGAGCTGTGGCTGGATCCAGAGTCACATTCACTGGGGAGAGAGTCACAGAGTCAGTGCTGGGGCAGGGGCCGGTCACTGGGAGCAAAGGGAAATTAACCCTCTTTAATCCCTAATTATAAAATCACTCTCCTAGAGGGGGAAATTGAGGGAAAATATTAAATACCCCTTCCCCCCAAGAGGCAGTGAGACTTTCACACCAGACCTGTTTATTCCATGGGGAAGGAGACAGAGGAGTTGATTTAGTGCAAAATAAACACAAAATACCCTATCCCTGGGGTCTTATGGCGTCTGTCTCTCAAAGTTGCTTGGTATCTGAGCAGGACTCAAGTGTGAGGAAATAGATCGTATGCGCAGAAGCATGTACACTGATAGGCTGAAAGGTGCTAATCGCTGCAATCAGGGGTAAGGGCCCCATATTTTCCCTGACCACCACCTCGTTACTAACATATCTGTAGAAACCCTTCTTTTTACCCTTCACATCCCTTGCCAGCTGCAACTCCAGTTGTGCCTTGGCCTTCCTGATTACACCCCTGCATGCTCGAGCAATATTTTTATACTCCTCCCTAGTCATCTGTTCACGTTTCCACTTCTTGTAAGCTTCCTTTGGTATCCAGCTGCTGAGCATGGCCGAGAGTGAGACAGAGAGACAGCTGGCCCCAAGCACCTCACAGCCACTTGGCACTCAGATCTGGGAGACCAGGGGGTGTTGACAGCCACAAGGGGACAGGGACCTGATGGCAAACCTGTCCGGCAAGCAGGGGTGAAAGTAACTTAAAGGACTTGCCAGTACTCCGCAGTCCTGAGGAGGGGCGTGGTCTCCACCAGAAGAGGCGGGGCCTTTAAATCCCCAGGCATTTTAAATCAGGATTTAAAGGGCCCGGGGCTAGGGCTGTGGTAGCAGCAGCTGGGAGCCCCAAGCCCTTTAAATCACCCCCTGAGCTCCCAGCTGCAGAGGTGTCTGGGAGCCCTGGGGTTCAGGAGCGATTTAAAGGGGGTGATTTAAAGGGCCTGGGGCACTAGCTGCTGCTACTGCACCGGAGCCCCAGGCCCTTTAAATTGCAGGCAGAGCCCCAGGGCTCCAGCAGCAGGGTCCGGGGCTCTGGCTGCCACTACCCTCCAGAGCCCTTTAAATCGTCTCTGGAGCCCTGCTGCTGGAGCCCTGGGGTAGCGGCGGCAGGTCTCCGGTGGCTGTTTAAAGGGCCCGGGGTGGTAGAGGCAGCGGGAGCCCCGAACCCTTTCAATAGCCACCAGAGCCCTGCCACTGCTACCCCAGGGCTCCGGCGGGAAACGGGGGCTATTTAAAGGGCCAAGCCCTTTAAATTGTCCCCGGAGCCCTGGGGTAGTGGCAGTGGGGCTCCAACAGCGATTTAAAGGGCCTGGGGCAGTAGCGGCAGGAGGAGCCCTGGGCCCTTTAAATCGCCACCCAAGCCCCACTGCCGCTACCCCAGGGCTCTGGCAGCGGGGCTCTGGGCTCCAGCCCTTTAAATTGCTGCTTCAGGAAGCCGGTCCACCCCGGAATGGGGCACCAGCTCTTGCCAGCAGGAGTGGCAGGTTTGTAGAAATTTTGGTGGTGCCCAGAACCTGCCCCTGCCCAAACTCTGCCCCCCCAAACTCCACCCCCCCAGCTGCCCCAGGCTCTGGGAGGGAGTTTGGGTTGGGGAGGCAGTTTGGGATGCAGGCCCTGGGCTGGGGCAGGGGACTGGGGTGCAGGCTCTGCGAGGCAGTTTAGGGATGGGAGGGGGTGTGGAGGGAGGGGGTACAGGGGTGAGGGCTGTGGGGTGAGGCTGGGGATGGATTTGGGATGTGGCTGGGGATGACGAGTTTGGGGTATGGGAGGGGACTCAGGGCTGAGGCAGAGGGTTAGGGTGCATGGGGATGATGGCTCTGGCTGGGGCTAGAGATGAGGGGTTTGGGGTGTTGGAGAGAGGGTTGGGGTGCTTGGGGGTGAGGGCTCTGGCTGGGGGTGTGGGCTCTGGGGTGGAGCAGGGCTGGGGATGAGTTTGGGGTGCAGGCAGGCTGCCCTGGGACTGGAGCCAGAGAGGAGGACTCCCCCCAGCCCTCTCCCTGCTGACAGCAGCGAGATCTGGGGTAGGGACCTCCTTTCCCCCCCCGGCAGCACACTCATCCCCATCACTGTCACTGCACATGCTCTGAGGGCCCCTCTCAGGTCCAGGAATCCCCCTCGCCTCCCCTGTGGTGAGTGCCATGCTTGGGGGGGCTGCCATCACATGTGTGCCTCCTCCCCAGCTGCTGCCCCTCACTGTAGCCTCACTGGCAGGGCCAGTGCAACCATTTAGGTGACCTAGGAAGTCATCTAGGGCGCAAGGATTTGGTGGGTGGCAATTTCTTTGGCAGCGACCACGGCGGCCAGATCTTTGGCCACCCCGGTCGCCACTGGCATTTAGGTGGAGGGAGCTGGAGCAGGGGAGCGCGGGGAGGGCCACCTGCAGAAAGTAAGGGGGGCGGCACACAGGGGAACTCCCTGCCCCAGCTCACCCCTGCTCCACCTCCCCCGAAGCACGCCGTGGCTGCTTCACTTCTCCCACCTCCCAGGCTTGCAGCACCCAAGCTGATTGGCGCCACAAGCCTGTGAGGTGTGAGAAGTGAAGCAGCAACGGTGTGCTCGGGGAGGAGGCAGGGCAGGGGTGAGCTGAGGGGGGGAGTTCCCCTGTGTGCCACCTCCCCCTTACTTGCTGCAGGAGGTCCTCCCTGCACCCCTCTGCCCCAGCTCCCTCCACCTAAATGCCAGTGGCGACCGGGGTGGCAGAAGATCCGGCCGCTGCAGTCGTTGCTGAAGAAAATGGCGCCTCCCAAATCCCAGGCTTCTGGCGTCAATCAGCATAGGCACCGCAAGCCTGGGAGGTGGGAGAAGTGAAGTAGCCACAGTGTGCTCGGGGAGGAGGCGGAGCAGGGGCAGGGGGTGCCTCAAGGTGGAGGGTGGGGGGTGGGGAGCTGCCGCAGGGGGGCGCCTCAGGGCGGAGGGCGGGAGCTGCTGCGTGGGGGTGCCTCAGGGCGGGGGCTCGGAGACGGAGTTGGGCGCAAGGTGGAAGTTTCGCCTAAGGTGTGAAACATCCTTGCACCAGCCCTGCTCACTGGGGCTGCCCCTTGCCCAGTGTGGGGCAAGAGCAGTGACTGAAGATCGGGGGGCGGCTGTACTGGTGGAGGGTCCCACCACAAAATGAAAGGGTCTGAGAGGGAAGTGCAGCCTGCCCTGGCAGTAGTGGAGGGGGGCAATAGGACCCTGTGGTGGCAGTTAATGCAGGCAGGCAGCATGGAGCTTCAGGGGAGAGACTCATAGACTCATAGACTCTAGGACTGGAAGGGACCTCGAGAGGTCATCGAGTCCAGTCCCCTGCCCTCATGGCGGGACCAAATACTGTCTAGACCATCCCTAATAGACACTTATCTAACCTACTCTTAAATATCTCCAGAGATGGAGATTCCACAACTTCCCTAGGCAATCTATTCCAGTGTTTAACTACCCTGACAGTTAGGAACTTTTTCCTAATGTCCAACCTAAATCTCCCTTGCTGCAGTTTAAGCCCATTGCTTCTTGTTCTATCATTGGAGGCTAAGGTGAACAAGTTTTCTCCCTCCTCCTGATGACACCCTTTTAGATACCTGAAAACTGCTATCATGTCCCCTCTCAGTCTTCTCTTTTCCAAACTAAACAAACCCAATTCCTTCAGCCTTCCTTCATAGGTCATGTTCTCAAGACCTTTAATCATTCTTGTTGCTCTTCTCTGGACCCTCTCCAGTTTATCCACATCTTTCTTGAAATGCGGTGCCCAGAACTGGACACAATACTCCAGTTGAGGCCTAACCAGCGCAGAGTAAAGCGGAAGAATGACTTCTTGTGTCTTGTTTACAACACACCTGTTAATGCATCCCAGAATCACGTTCGCTTTTTTTGCAACAGTATCACACTGTTGACTCATATTAAGCTTGTGGTCCACTATGACCCCTAGATCTCTTTCTGCCATACTCCTTCCTAGACAGTCTCTTCCCATTCTGTATGTGTGAAACTGATTGTTCCTTCCTAAGTGGAGCACTTTGCATTTATCTTTATTGAACTTCATCCTGTTTACCTCAGACCATTTCTCCAATTTGTCCAGATCATTTTGAATTTTGACCCTGTCCTCCAAAGCAGTTGCAATCCCTCCCAGTTTGGTATCGTCTGCAAACTTAATAAGCGTACTTTCTATGCCAACATCTAAATCGTTGATGAAGATATTGAACAGAGCCGGTCCCAAAACAGACCCCTGTGGAACCCCACTTGTTATACCTTTCCAGCAGGATTGGGAGCCATTAATAACTACTCTCTGAGTACGGTTATCCAGCCAGTTATGCACCCACCTTATAGTAGCCCCATCTAAATTATACTATCCTAGTTTTTTTACAAGAATATCATGCGAGACCGTATCAAATGCCTTACTAAAGTCTAGGTATATCACATCCACCACTTCTCCCTTATCCACAAGGCTCGTTATCCTATCAAAGAATGCTATCAGATTAGTTTGACATGATTTGTTCTTTACAAATCCATGCTGGCTATTCCCTATCACCTTACCACCTTCCAAGTGTTTGCAGATGATTTCTTTAATTATCTGCTCCATTATCTTCCCTGGCACAGAAGTTAAACTAACTGGTCTGTAGTTTCCTGGGTTGTTTTTATTTCCCTTTTTATAGATGGGCACTATATTTGCCCCCTTCCAGTCTTCTGGAATCTCCCCCGTCTCCCATGATTTCCCAAAGATAATAGCTAGAGGCTCAGATACCTCCTCTATTAACTCCTTGAGTATTCTAGGATGCATTTCATCAGGCCCTGGTGACTTGCAGGCATCTATCTTTTCTAAGTGATTTTTTACTTGCTCTTTTTTTATTTTATCTTCTAAACCTACCCTCTTCCCGTAAGCATTCACTATACTAGACATTCCTTCAGACTTCTCAGTGAAGACCGAAACAAAGAAGTCATTAAGCATCTCTGACATTTCCAAGTCTCCCGTTACTGTTTCCCCCTCCTCACTGAGCAGTGGGCCTACTCAGTGCTCCGGTCGGACCCAGGGAGGTGCATGGGGGCAGCAAAGGGGGGCTGGGGCAAACTCCAGAGAGGTGTAGGGGGGCAGCAGGTGGGGCCAGGTGGGAGACCCAGCCCCGAACATTTGTGGAGCCGGGCCCCTGGACCTTCAGTATTGCTGGAGCCAGGAGGAGTCATCAGAGAGGGAGAGAATGCTTCATTTTCTTGCCAATATGCTACTGCACCTTTTCTTACAGTCCTCCGTACCGGCCCGTACCGGCTTATTTTCACCTCTGCCAGTGAGGGCTGCAGTCTGCCTGGGACCAGCCTTGAGGGGCTCTGCTCAACCCATGAGATCTGGTTTGCTGTAACTTATAGTCAACTAAACTCACTTTACAAGTGTCCACCCCCCCGAGGTTACTAGGATGGGCTGAAGGCTCCAGAGGAGTTAGACACTGTGATGCTCAGCTTAATTATAGGTGCCTGGAGAAATTGCTGCAACTCCCAAAGCCTGAGCCAGGCATTCTCTAAAGCTCCCTGTGACTTCCAAAAGCCATCATGCTAGGCAGAGCCACTTGAGCCAGCCCATGGCAGGGGGCGGGGAGGGCCCACCCTCTCTCAGAGACATGTCTGGACACTCACATGTCAGCTTGTGAGTTTGAAGCTGGGACCCCTCTGCAGAGCTAGGCGCCGATGTCGTTTTAGCATGGAGGAGAGGGTTGTCCACCTTATAACCTTTAGCCCAGAGGCCAGGGCATTTACCCAGGATGTCGGTGAAACAGGTTTAATTTTCCCCTCTCTGCAAGAGGGGGAGAAAGTATCAGTGCAGGCATCTCCCACCTCTCAAGAGAGGCTCTAGTCACTGGGCTGTGGGCTGTTCTGATCTATGACTCCTGCTGAAACTCTTTCACTGTGATTAAGTAAGGAAAGAGGGATTGAAGCGGGGGCCCAGGTCTCCCAGCTGGTACCTAATTACACTCCAGAGTCATTCTTATTCTCTCTGGTCCAATGTTTGGATCTACCCAGGGTCCTCTCATGAGAGGTGGGAGACACCCCCATCATTCAAACCTTTTCTCCGCATCAGGCAGAGACGGAAAATAAACCTGGGTCTCTTGCATCCCAAGTAAGTGACAGTCACTGGGCTGCAAGGGATAAGGTGGGCCCTACCACCACATTTTGAATGTGACTTGATCCAGCAGGTGGCCTCTAACAATGCCAGTCAGATTCGGCCCCACATGTGATTTAGGTGGCTAAATTCCTGTCTTTGCCTGGTTTGGGAATCTCTGGGGTTGAGGTGGGAGATAGGTGCTTGGACGCCCAAAGGAGGCAGTGGTGCACATGCCCAGAGGCCGAAACAGACATCTAGCAAACTTTTATCCTGATAGTTTAGGCACCTACAGGGCTGAGGCAGGAGTTTTGGGCATCTGGCCCAAAACTGGGATTTAAGCACCTAACTTATGAACACAGGACTTATGCGGAGAGGCTGAGGGAACTAGGCTTGCTTAGTCTGCAGAAGAGAAGAGTGAGGGGGGATTTTGATAGCTGCTTTCAACTACCTGAAAGGGGGTTCCAAAGAGGATGGATCTAGACTGTTCTCAGTGGTGGCAGATGACAGAACAAGGAGTAATGGTCTCAAGTTGCAGTGGGAGAGGTTTAGGTTGGATATTAGGAAAAACTTTTTCACTAGGGGGTGGTGAAGCACTGGAATGGGTTATCTAGGGAGGTGGTGGAATCTCCATTCTTAGAGGTTTTTAAGGTCAGGCTTGACAAAGCCCTGGCTGGGATGATTTAGTTGGAGATTGGTCCTGCTTTGAGCAGGGGGTTGGACTAGATGACCTCCTGAGGTCCCTTCTGACCCTATGATTCTATTAACTTGTTTTGAGCATCCAGATCAGGGAGTATAAAGTGAGCTGCTAGATGTGCTTTCATTTATTTTAAGGAAATGAGGCTGCCAACTCTTTCTGGTTATGGGGTGGTGCAGGATGGATTCATTTAAGAGATTTAAATAAGTGATTTTAATCATGATTTAAATAAGCAAGCAGGAAACCTTGATTCAAAGCATTGATTTTCATCATGTTTTGCATTTGGACTTTTTAGTTATTTTTCTAAAGAAAGATTGATTCTTATTAGCTGGTAACCATTAAAACATATCATTTCACAATTATACTACACCTGGTGCTTCTTTTTGCTAACCAGGAGGATACCCTGTGGCCCAGACTCTAAAGGTATTTAGGCTCCTAACGTCCATTGAAATCAATGAGAGTTCGATGCCTAAAATCTTTGAGGATCTGGGCTCATATCATATATTTAATTAATCAGCGACATAGCGTAATTTACATTTATTAAGATGCTTAATTTTTTCTTCTTTTGTTATGTTAGAAAATAGTGAATGTTGGATTTCTTATTTAAAAACTTCATTTTTACTTGTGATTCAAGTTCTCTAGATGCCTATGCTTCAAGCAAATGGATGGAAATTAAAATTCAATTAAAATCCACAACGTTTTCCTTTAATTAAATGAAACTACGTTAAAAACGTTGAATTCATAGAAAAAAGTTTATCAAAACATACACTAAAGGGAAATGGAATATAGGAAATTGTTAAAATGAGGCCTTACTTAACTTTAAGTTTTAAATGTTTTAACTGACTTTTTCCTTCTTGTTATGTGTGATTAGTAAAAAGAAGCAAAGGAATTTTGACATAAATGAAATGTCAGCTTGATTTACCTGCATATACTTGGGCTCTTCTCCACTCTGAAACCAAGCACAGACACAGAGATGAACACAGTCTGAAGAAGGCACAATTTCTAACTACGTTTTAATTATGAAAAAACAGAACTTACGAAGTTCAGCCAAGAGTTTCCCTAAAACAAACAAAGAAAAACGGACATGTTACTAGAGCTCGTGTTATAGAAACTAGCCCTTTACAGGATTCTTTATTATATGAATCCCCATTGCCTAGACAATTATCATAAACTAAACCCTTTTATTAACCTTAACTTAATGTTATTCCCAAAAAACAGCTGTAAAAAAATAACCAACCCTTAAATGTCTGAATGCCTGGACATTCCTAATGAAGTTTCCATCACTGGCTTTTTCCCAGCCACTATATCCTTGGCCACTGTCCACCTGTGGCTGGGAAGTGCCCTGCACCAGCCATGAAGGGGTTAACGAGCTTCTCTGGGCACAATCAGCCCCAACCCAGTACACTTGTGAGACATGCCAACCCTGGAGAAGGGCAGGTCCTTACAATGGAGGATCCCAGATCATTCTGGAGTAAACAGAGCAAGAGCTCCCTAGTCCCAGGGCATAAGGGTTGTTTCCTGGTTACACTCCTGAGAACATCAGCCAGCCAGGCCCTCTGAGGAAGTAGAGGGACTGACTTTTCTGTATGGAGCACTGGGACCCAGCCTTGGTTGTTTGGACATACAAGAGACCAGATCTCTTCCCAGAGACTCTTGATCTCTACACTGTCTGAGACTGAGCAGACACAGCCCTTTTTTGGGCTCTGGAGGCAGTCTGTCCTTTTTTGGGGGGCTGCTTAACCCCCTCCTCTCCAGAAAGGGTGAGGGTCTCTAAGAGGTACAGATGGAGGGCTGTACCCTAAATCTGGAACCCCGACTACAGTAACTCTGCCATCCAGGAAACGAAAGCAAAGATGGGAGGTGGTGCTCCTCTCACCCTAAGGGGGTGCTAGAGAGGTATAACCCATTGCACTACCCAATAGAGATTTGCTAAATTTTACATCACTGATTGTACAGTAAACGCTGGAGTCACATACACACACCTTCCCTCCTCCTGGTTGTGCAAATGGAATAGAGCCAGGTTTCTCTGAAGGGAAGATGGTGGCCCCCGACACATTGGAAAAACTGAAAAAAAATCTAACGTGTCTACTTTAATCTAGTCTCTATCATGCAGTAACAGTAATTGTATAGTTAACACTAAATGGCAGAATTAAAACCGTTTGGATGGTGTTACTGTGTGCTTCCAGACCTTAGCTTGTTGGGGATTTTTTATGCTGAATTAATGTGATGTTTGCTTCTGGGATACATAAAACATTCACCTTTGAGTTAGAGATACATACTCCCAACCTGACTTACAGTTTAATGTAGTTTTTATCTGACACTAAAAATAGGTTTGGATTCATTAGTGAGATGTAAAGAATAGCTCCATTTGCTGCATTTCTCTCCACTGAAACAGTTTCACCTAAGGAATCTCCTACTATTACTTTACCTTTCTCTCTGTGCTGCATCCAACAATAGTAAATGGCTGGGGAAATGAGAAAACCCAGGACACTCAGGACCACAGCCAGAGCCACCATCCAGAGGGAAGTCCTTGGGAAAAACGGGTCTGGAAGAGAAAGCCTAATTAAGCTGGAAATAGTGAGAGAATCATGCCTCCAGCAGGACTTCTGCACACAAAAGTAACATAATGTGATTGGGCGGGAGAAACTTTCCTGAGACTCCAAATAAATTCTCTACTGAGATAAGGTTCCTTCACATTTCACTCTGAAGCCAATAGAAGTGCAAGCTTTGACCTGTTACAGAACACAGTTAGGGCCTACCTACATGATGAGAAGGAATTTCATGGTAACCAAGACAGGGGTCAACCATATTGCAGGCAAGTCCCTGGCATTTCTGTCTTTGCTCTGTAGATTGGCCCTACATAGGCAGAAACTAGTCACTCAAAAAAACAAAACCACTTTGTTGATTTGCTTCTTCACTTGCAACATAGCCTTAATGCTCCTTCACACATGACATAATGCAATGCTTAGAATCATAGGGGTTCACTGGAACACTGCAAGTAACAACTCCAGCATCACAGCCAGGACTGAACTTCCTGACAGACCCTGCAGATCAAAAACAACATAATAACGTACAATACACCTACTTAATGCTATGATAAAGATACAGCTCCATCTATTGGTGGAAGTGCTGTCTACATCCATCACCAAAACATTCCTCTCTCTAGTGGAATAATAATTTAAAACATTATTTCCTAATAGTTCAGGTAGTTTGCCATCTCTGGAGGTTTCCATGTTTGTCTGCCTTCTCAAGTTTTTTTAGGTTAGGTCTATTTGTTATGGCCAGACTGTCTGTTGAGACTACAGTGTGATGGAGCCCCGAGTACACCCTGGCAATTGCTCCTCCACAACCAATCTCCCATCACAGGGACCTGTTGGGGTACCTCCGTATCCACCTCTGCATCCCTTGGGAACAGAGACATGTGAGCATCCTTAGAATTTGCCTTCCCCTTTCTTTCAATGAATCTGCACCCAGTTCTCATAAGAACAGCCAGACTAGGTCAGATCAATGATCTATCTAGCCCAGTATCCTGTCTGCTGAAAGTGGCAAGTACCAGAGTTTCAGGCAGAGTGTGCAGAACAGGGTAATTTTGGAGACATCCACCCTTGCCATTCCCTCCTTGCCTCTGATAGTGAGCGATTAAGGGTCACCAACATCTTGGCCAGCAGTCATTGATGGACATGTCTGCCATGAATTTATCTAGTTCTTTTTTGAACCCAGTTATATTTTTGGTCATCACAACTGCCTAT
This sequence comes from Gopherus evgoodei, assembly GCF_007399415.2. Lineage (NCBI taxonomy): Eukaryota > Metazoa > Chordata > Testudines > Testudinidae > Gopherus > Gopherus evgoodei. The sequence goes on from NC_044326.1 coordinate 144,720,097, forward strand.
GGCAATGAGTTCCACAGGTTCATTGTGTTGTATGAAGAAGTATTGCCTCTTGTTTGTATTAAACCTGTGGCCTATTAATTTCATCAAGTGATTTCTGGTTCTTCTGATATATGAAGGGGTAAATAACACTTCTGTATTACTTTTTCAATATTATTAATGATGTTATAGACCTCTATCATACCTGCCTGAGTCATCTCTTTTCTAAATTGAACAGGTATAATCTTTTTAGTCTGTCCACATATGGAAGCTGGTCCATACCCCTTGATCATTTTTGCTACCCTTCTCTGAACCTTTTCCAGTTACACTATATCCTTTCTGAGATGGAGCGACCAGGATTACACACAAAAACAACACGGCACTTCCTCCGGCGGCTGTACTGCCCCCAGCCCCACCCAATGGGATGGGCACCGGGCTCACCAGCAGATGTCCCTGGTTGCACTAGTGTGTACGAGCAGTTTGCACACCCCTTGTCAGGAGACGCACATGGAATACTCTTTGAGCAGCCCTGGACGCATATACAGTATAACTTTAATATTAGCTTATCATTAGTAAGGTTTGTTGGCAATTACTTGCTCTGGCTGTGATGAGAACTGACCTGCTATGTAAATTGTTGATTCTTTTTCTTGGTTGAGGCGGGGATTCCTTATGTAACAATTCAAACCAGGATGTGTCCTTTCTTTTATAACAAAAGAAATCTGAGCTTCAAACAGGCCATTTTCCTGTTGGGATTTCGTTTGGGACAGTGATGGTACAAGCTGCCCACTAGAATCCCTCCACAGCATTTCAGGCTCTGGGTACCACCCACCCGATGTACACAGCACACGGATCCCACCAGCCTCATAGTCAGCAATAGAGATGTGGGGCCCAGAGCCCAAACCTGGAAGAGAATAGAAGAAACATCTATTAATCCTCCATCTTCATTTCTGTAAATATTCAGCAGAGAGTGAGAGTTTGCACCTGAAGTAGAATAATAATAGTAAGTATTATGGTAGCACCTAGGAACTATCCAGGATCAGAGCCTTACCATGTTAGTCATTGTAGAAACATAGAGCAGTAGACAATCCTTGGTTTGAAGAGTTTACAGTTTAAATGGGTTAAGGGGAAGGGATATAATATGAGCAGAATGATGGGCTCCAAATGGGGGGATAATACCATGACTTTTAGGTGGAGGGATGGGATTTCTTTTTAATTTTTGGTTGGTTTTTGAGAGGAGGGGAGGAGCTGAACCAGGAGACAAAGGAAAGAAGAGGGTTGTAGAAGGCAGGGGAGAGACAGTCAGGGCAAGGAAGAAGAGGGAGGGGAGGATGGTGGGAGAATATGGCAGCAGATGGCGTGAGGTTGAGGTAAGAAGACTGATGAGGGGCTGCAGCAAACAGCCAATGAGAACAGGGGAGATAATATCCAGAGTGAATACTGTAGTCAGTACCCTGATGACATCATCAGTACCCATCAGTCCTTGCTGCAGAACTTGCCCTGGCTGCTTCTGTGTCTGCTTTGCTGGCTGGAGAACTTTGCTGTCCCCCACTGTAATATATTTCTTTTCCATTCATAATGAGGTGGAGTGCCAAACTGGTTCCTATTGCCCCACAAGAGAACTTAATTTTTTCTACATTTCCATTGTAAGCAGAGTCAGGGTGCGCTCTGCTCTGACATCTGGTGGTGAATTGTTGGGAGTGTGGAAGGGAATTTCAGTAATTTGAATTGACACACCCACCCCGCCTGGCGTGGCCCGCAGCAGCCTGGGATGGTTGTTTTGACAGCTCTGGGATCCCCAGTTTCTTTGTTGTTGGGGCTGGAGGAGTGGAGTGTTGTTGCCCTGGTTGCGTGGATGAGGAACTGTGGGACTGCTTTGTGACAGAAATGTCTCACCATCAGGTGGGTGGTGCTTGCTAGACAAGGGACATGGGTGCCAAAACCCAGTGAATGGGGGAAAAAGAGGTTGGGGATTGGTGTGCACTTGATGGTATGGGCTCCTTTTGAGGATCTGGAATGCCAATTGCATGTTTTCCTCTCTCTACTGTTGAAGAGCAGAGCTAATTTTGAATCCATTAGGAGTCCCTCTAGAGACTGCTGAGCTGAATTCATGTTGGGCCAATGGTGCAGCAGTACTAGGGCTCCCCTACTACAAGCTGAAATCACTAAAAGAGTTGAGCTTACTGAGCTGAGATCACTGAGTGCTGTGTTAACTAGTGGGGGAGCCTGAAGCTCTATTGCTAAGTGGCTGGCAGAGTGGAGCAGTTTGCAGCATGGTGGAGCAGCCTATGGAACAGTGAGTGGAGTGGAGCAGTTTGTGGGGACGGCTGGAGTGGCTCACGGGTCGGCTTGAGGAGAGGCACAGCTGGTGGAGTGGAGCTGGTTGTGGTGAAGGCTGCAGCAGAACTCCATGGAGAGGCGGAGTAGTTGGCCCCTGGCCCACGTAAGGTGTCCCTTAACACCCTGTGTACGCTCCCCCCCCATTTCCTCCCAGGCTGGGGCAGGGGGAGAAACTTTGCAGATAAACTTTTGAACTCTGGGGTGGCACTGACCAGAAACAGAGGCTTTTGGGTTGTTGGACTTTGGGGTGATTGGACTTAAGACCCTAAGGGGGAAAGGACATTGCCAAACGTACTTGGAGGTGGGTTTTTGCTTATGGTTTGTGTTATAATCCTGTTTGTGGTGTTTCTCCAACGTGATGCCACATTGTTTCCCTCCTTTATTAAAAGGATTTTGCTACACTTGGACTCTGTGCTTGCGAGTGGGGAAGTATTGCCTCCTAGAGGCGCCCGGGGGGGTGGTATGTAATTGTCCCAGGTCACTGGGTGGGGGCTCGAGACGATTTTGCATTGTGTTATTGAAATGGAACCCCTGGATACTGAACCCGGCCCTTGTTGCTGCCAACTCAGAGGGGCAGAAGGGTTACACATTATTCATTGCCGTATTTTACATTACTGGGGAAAAAGAAGATAAACACTCCATCCTCATTAATGATGGAGTAAATCAAGCCTATGTAGATCTTGTAGCAGGCCTTGCCAAAAAACAAAACAAAACAAAAAACAAAACAACCCAAAGCACAGGATTGACAATCCCTTATTTTGTTACCTCTGTGCAGAAGTAACATTCCATGGGGCACCAAAAATGCGCCCTGATGGTTCTTTAACAAAAAAGCTAATGTAATGGGAAATGAAGACGTGCAGGTCCGAGGATAAGAAGACTCCAGGAGAGAATCAATGGTATTATCACTACGTGCACAGAATCCAAGGTGAGAAGGGACCATTGTGATCATCTAGTCTGACCTCCTGTATAATGCAGGACACCGAACTGCTCCAAAATAATTCCTACATCAGATCTTACTCAAATATCAAATCTCTATCAAATATTTGCTCCCCCTAAGATACTTATAGACTGTAATAAAGTCAGCCATTAACCTTATCTTTGTGAAGCTAAATTGACTGAGCTTTTTTAATCCAGGCAGGTTTTCTAATCATTTAATCATTCTCATAATTCTTCCCTGAATCCTCCCCAATTTATCAACATCCCTCTTTCATGGTGGGCATCAGAACTGGGCACGCTATTCCAGCAGCAGTTGCACCAGTGCCAGACAGTCTCTCACCTCCAACTTGAGATCGCCCCGTTTATGCATCCCAGGGTCACATTAGGTCTTTTGGGAACAACTTACATTTAGCTGATTATTCACCATGACCCCCAAATCTTGTTTTAGAGTCACAGCTTCCCAGGACAGAGTCCCCATCCTGTAAGCATGGCCTGCATTCTTTGGTCCTAGACATATACATTTAGCCTATTTTTCACTTGTGTCCGGTTTACCAAGCAATGCAGATCACTCCGAATCAGTGATCAGTTCTCTTCATTATTGACCATTCCCCCATTTTTTGTGTCATTTGCAAAATTTATCAGTGGTGATTTTGTTTTCTTCCAGGTCACTGATAAAAATGCTAGATGGCACAAGGCCAAAAACTGATCCCTGCAGGGCTCCACTGGAAATACACATCTGATGATGATTCCCCATTTATAATTATATTTTGAGACTTATCAGTTAGCCAGTTTTTAATTTATTTAACGCGTGCCATGTTAATTTTATATAATCATTTTTTAGTCAAAATGTTGTGTGGTACAAAGTCTAACACCTTACAGATGTCTAAGTATATTATGTCAACATTATTACCATAGAATCATAGAATATCAGGGTTGGAAGGGACCTCAGGAGGTCATCTAGTCCAACCCTCTGCTCAAAGCAGGACCAATCCCCAACTAAATCATCCCAGCCAGGGCTTTGTCAAACTGGGCCTTAAAAACCTCTAAGGAATGAGATTCCATCACCTCCCTAGAGAACCCATTCCAGTGCTTCACCACCTTCTTAGTGAAAAAGTTTTTCCTAATATCCAACCTAAACCTCCCCCACTGCAACTTGAGACCATTACTCCTTGTTCTGTCATCTGCTACCACTGAAAACATTCTAGATTCATCCTCTTTGGAATCCTCTTTCAGGTAGTTGAAAGCAGCTATCAAATTCCCCCTCATTCTTCTCTTTTGCAGACTAAATAAATGCAGTTCCCTCAGTCTCGCCTCATAAGTCATGTGCTCCAGCCCCCCCCTAATCATTTTGTTGCCCTCTGCTGGACTTTTTCCAATTTTTCCATATCCTTCTTGTAGTATGGGGCCCAAAACTGGACACAGTACTCCAGATGAGGCCTTACCAATGCCGAATAGAACGGAATGATCATGTCCCTTGATCTGCTGGCAATGCCCCTATTTATACAGCCCAAAATGCCATTAGCCTCCTTGGCAACAAGGGCACACTGTTGACTCATTTCCAGCTTCTCGTCCACTGTAACCCCTAGGTCCTTTTCTGCAGAACTGCTTCCTAGCCATTCGGTCCCTAGTCTGTAACAGTG